>NC_083703.1:26518653-27131730 GCF_033118175.1 Dama dama | reverse complement strand
TAACAAAGAAAGATGTGGTACATATATACAAGAGAACATTACTCAACCATTAAAAATAATGAAATAATTCCACTTGCAGCAACACAGATGGACCCAGATATTGTCATACTGAGTGAAGTAAGTCAGAAAAAGAAATACAAATATCGTATGATATCACTCATAAGCAGAATCTAAACAAGGATACAAATGAACTTATTTACAAGCCAGGAAACAGACTCACAGACTTAGAGAACAAACTTATGGCTACTGGGAGGGAAGGGTGGAAGAAAGCATAGTTAGAGAATTTGGGACTGACATGTACTTACTGCCATATTTACAATGGATAACCAACAAGGACCAAGTGTAGAGCACAGGGAACTCTGCTCAGTATATTGTAATAACCTAAAAGGGAAAATAATTCAAAAGAGAATAGATACATGGATATGTATAACTGAATCAGTTTGCTGTATGCATGAAACTAAACACTGTTAATCACCTATACTCCAAAAAAAAAAATAAATAAAAAAGTTTTTTAAAATTAATTTTTTAAAAAGTCATTATTAAGTTGGATGTCACTGTAGGTAATGGGGGCTCCATCTTTCCAGGAGTGCTCTAAAAAGTGCATGTAATGCTCCTCAGATTTGTCTCTGCAAAGGACGGAGGCGGGAGCATTTAGGCAGCAACTACCAATCCCAGTCCCACTGGTTGACAGCTGTTCTCAGAGGACTTCAGTATGCACACCCTCTTAGACAAGTGCTGGGCAAGCTTAGAGGGCTTCAGCAGAAGCCCTGAGGCAGAAAGGAAATTCTGGACACACTTGCAGTGAGATCCTGGGAGCACGGCCCCTAACCATCATAGTAACTAACATCTGAGGAACATCAAGAGTATATGACGCAGGAGGAGGAGCCAAGATGGTGGAGGAATAGGACGGGGAGACCACTTTGTCCCCTACAAATTCATCGAAAGAACATTTGAACGCTGAGCAAACTTCACAAAACAACTTCTGACCGCTAGCAGAAGACATCAGGCGCCCAGAAAAGCAGACCATCGTCTTTGAAAGGAGGTAGGACAAAATATAAAAGATAAAAAGAGAGACAAAAGAGCTGGGACAGAGACCCATCCCGGGAAGGGAGTCATATTAGAGGAAGTTTCCAAACACCAGGAAACCCTCTCACGGGCGGGGCTGGGGGAAGTTTTCGAATCTCGAAGGGCAACCTAACTGGGAGGAAAAATAAATAAAACTCACAGATTACATGCCTAAAAGCAACTCCCAGCAGAAAAGTACCCCAGACATCCGCATCCGCCACCAGCAAGAGGGGGATGAACGGAGAGGAGCAGGCAGCATTGCTTAGGGTAAGGACCGGGCCCGAATGCCCTGAGGACAATCGGAGGGAACTAACGTGAGATAGCAACTTAAACTGTGGGATAGCAAGAGAGAGAGAGAGAAAATTAACCTGCCGGCCGTTTGCAGAACAAAGGGACTGAGCAATTCCAGAGAAGAGCTAGCCAGTGGTGGACAGGCCCATCCCCACCAGAGGCAGGAGGCAGGGGGGAGGGGAAAGGGGCAAACTCAGCCCCAGAGACGGCACCCCCTACCAAACTGCAAACAGGCCTCCAGTTTTTAACCAAAGACTTCCTGAGATTCTGGATGGTCGACATCCGCCGGAAGGGTCTCCGCTAGAGGCCAGCTCCCAAGAATAGACACAAGGCGCAGGCACCTCACTGGCGCCTGCAGAAACTGAGGCTGGGAACACGGAGGGGAGAAGGCGCACCACACCCGGGGAGAGTGCGTCCGTCAAGCTCCTGGCTGCCTGAGCTGCTCCGGCCGGGGAAGGCACAAAACGCAGGCGCAACCGAATCTGTGCTTTTGTGTAGTACCTGAAAACTGGAACCGCACGCAATGCAGGACCCACTCCATATGGAGCAGCCGGGAGCCTGAGCAGTGTAGACGGGGAGAGCATACACCCATGAGAGAGAGCAAACCCAGTGTGGCCGGATCACTGTGAGTGCTCCCCACACACAGCGATATCTGTCTGCAGCGCCCCTCCCTCCCCACAGCACGACTAAACCAGCGAACCTAAACAAGAGACCACCTCCACCAGCCTGTGTCAGGGCGGAAATTAGACACTGAAGAGATCGGCAAACGGAAGCCAAATAAACAAAGAGAACCGCTTCAGAAGGGACCGGTGCAACAGATTAAAATCCCTATAGATAACACCGACTACACCAGAAGGGGCCTATAGATACCGAGAAGTGAGAGCTGGAATGATGAGCTATCTGAAACTGAACCGAACCCACACTGACCACAACAGCTCCAGAGAAATTCCTAGATATATTTTTACTTTTTTTTTTTTTTTAATTAAAATTTTTTTCTTTTCTTTTTTTTTATTTTTTCTCTTTTATTTTCCTTTAAAATTCCCTATTACTCTCCCATTACTCCTTAACTTTCATTTTCATTTTCATATATTTTTACTATTTTTTTAATTAGAAAAAAAAATTTTTTTCCTGTTATATTTTTTTTCTCTTATTTTCTTTTAAAGTCCTCTATTACTCCTTAATTTTCATTTTCATTTCACTATAACCTTGCCAAAAAAAAAAGGAGAAGCCCTATTTTTAAACTGAAATTCATATATATATTTCTAAAATTTTTTGTTTTTGTTTTTAATATTGTATTCTTAAGAGTCTAACCTCTACTCTAGGTTTTTAATCTTTGTTTTTCAGTATTTGATATCAATTTTGGACATTTAAGAATCCAATATTCAGTACCTATTTTTACTCAGGAATGTGTTGATTACTCTCTCCCACGTTTGACTCTCTGTTTTCTACCTCAGAACACCTCTATTTCCTCCCTTCCCCTTCTGTTCCCAATCCAATTTTGTGAATCTCTGTGGGTATCTGGGCTACGGAGAACACTCTGGGAACAGACAACTATGTAGATCTGTCTCTCTCCTCTTGAGCCCCCCTTTTTCTCCTCCTGCTCATCTCTATCTCCCTCCTCCCTCTCCTCTTCTTCATGGAACTCTGTGAACCTCTCTGGGTGTCCCTCACCATGGAGAATCTTTTCACCATTAACCTAGAAGTTTTACTATCAGTGCTGTATAGTTGGAGAAGTCTTGAGACTACTGGAAGAATAAAACTGAAATCCAGAGGCAGGAGACTTAAGCCCAAAACCTGAGAATACCAGAAAACTCCTGACTACATGGAACTTTAAGTAATAAGAGACCATCCAAAAGCCTCCTTAAACATGCAAATCAATCAATGTAATACACCACATTAACAAATTGAAAGATAAAAACCATATGATTATCTCAATAAATGCAGAAAAAGCCTTTGACAAAATTCAACATCCATTTATGATTAAAACTCTCCAGAAAGTGGGAATAGAACATTTCTTGCATCTTCTCAATCTTTGTCTCCAGGCTATTTATCTGTAACTCCATTTTGTTTTCAAGATTTTGGATCATTTTTAATATCATTATTCTAACTTCTTTTTCAGGTAGATTCCCTATCTTCTCCTCTTTTGTTTGACTTGGTGGGCATTTTTCCTGTTCCTTTACCTGTTGGGTATTTCTCTGCCTTTTCATCTTGTTTAGATTGCTGTGTCTGGAGTGGGCTTTCTGTATTCTGGTGGTCTGTGGTTCCTTTTTAATGTGGAGGTTTCACCCAGTGGGTGGGGTTGGACGATTGCCTTGTCAAGTTTTCCTGGTTAGGGAAGCTTGCATTGGTGTTCTGGTGTGTGGAACTGGATTTCTTCTCTCTGGAGTGCAATGGAGTGTCCAGTAATGAGATTTGAGATGGGTCTATGTGTTAGGTGTGACTTTGGGCAGCCTGTATGTTGACTCCCAGGGCTATGTTCCTGCATTGCTGGGGAATTTGCATGGTACATCTTGCCCTGGAACTTATTGGCTCTTGGGTGGTGGTTGGGTTCAGTGTAGGTATGGAGGCTTTTGGATGGTCTCTTTTTACTTGGGATTAGAAGGAACATACCTCAACATAATAAAAGCTATACATCACAAACCCACAGCAAGCATTACCCTCAATGGTAAAAAATTGAAAGCATTTCCCCTGAAACCAGGAACAAGACAAGGGTGCCCACTCTCACCACTACTATTCAACATAGTGTTGGAAGTTTTGGCCACAGCAATCAGAGCAGAAAAACAAGTAAAAGGAATCCAGATAGGAAAAGAAGAAGTGCAACTCTCGCTGTTTGCAGATGACATGATCATCTACATAGAAAACCCTAAAGACTCTTCCAGAAAATTACTAGAGCTAATCTACGAATATAGTAAAGTTGCAGGATATAAAATTAACACACAGAAACCCCTTGCATTCCTATACACTAACAATGAAAAAACAGAAAGAGAAATTAAGGAAACAATACCATTCACCATTGCAACAAAAAGAATAAAATACTTAGGAGTATATCTACCTAAAGAAACAAAAGACCTATACATAGAAAACTATAAAACACTGATGAAAGAAATCAAAGAGGACACAAACAGATGGAGAAACATACCGTGTTCGTGGATTGGAAGAATCAATATTGTCAAAATGGCTATTCTACCCAAAGCAATCTATAGATTCAATGCAATCCCTATCAAGCTACCAACGGTATTTTTCACAGAACTAGAACAAACAATTTCACAATTTGTATGGAAATACAAAAAACCTCGAATAGCCAAAGTAATCTTGAGAAAGAAGAATGGAACTGGAGGAATCAACCTGCCTGACTTCAGACTCTACTACAAAGCCACAGTCATCAAGACAGTATGGTCCTGGCACAAAGACAGAAATATAGATCAATGGAACAGAATAGAAAGCCCAGAGATAAATCCACAAACCTATGGACACCTTATCTTTGACAAAGGAGGCAAGGATATACAATGGAAAAAAGACAACCTCTTTAAGAAGTGGTGCTGGGAAAACTGGTCAACCACTTGTAAAAGAATGACACTAGAACACTTTGTAACACCATACACAAAAATAAAGTCAAAATGGATTAAAGATCTAAATGTAAAACCAGAAACTATAAAACTCCTAGAGGAAAACATAGGCAAAACACTCTCTGACATAAATCACAGCAGGATCCTCTATGACCCAACTCCCAGAATATTGGAAATAAAAGCAAAAATAAACAACTGGGACCTAATGAAACTTAAAAGCTTTTGCACAACAAACGAAACTATAAGCAAGGTGAAAAGACAGCCCTCAGATTGGGAGAAAATAATAGCAAATGAAGAAACAGACAAAGGATTAATCTCAAAAATATACAAGCAACTCCTGAAGCTCAATTCCAGAAAAATAAATGACCAATCAAAAAATGGGCCAAAGAACTAAACAGACATTTCTCCAAAGAAGACATACAGATGGCTGACAAACACATGAAAAGATGCTCAACATCACTCATTATCAGAGAAATGCAAATCAAAACCACAATGAGGTACCATTACATGCCAGTCAGGATGGCTGCTATCCAAAAGTCTATAAGCAATAAATGCTGAAGAGGCTGTGGAGAAAAGGGAACCCTCTTACACTGTTGGTGGGACTGCAAACTAGTACAGCCATTATGGAAAACAGTGTGGAGATTTCTTAAAAAACTGGAAATAGAACTGCCATTTGACCCAGCAATCCCACTTCTGGGCATACACACTGAGGAAACCAGATCTGAAAGAGACACGTGCACCCCAATGTTCATCACAGCACTGTTTATAATAGCCAGGACATGGAAGCAACCTAGACGCCCGTCAGCAGACGAATGGATAAGGAAGCTGTCGTACATATACACCATGGAATATTACTCAGCCATTAAAAAGAATTCATTTGAATCAGTTCTAATGAGATGGATGAAACTGGAGCCCATTATACAGAGTAAAATAAGCCAGAAAGATAAAGAACATTACATACTAATACATATATATGGAATTTATAAAGATGGTAATGATAACCCTATATGCAAAACAGAAAAAGAGACACAGATGTACAGACCAGACTTTTGAACTCTGTGGGAGAAGGTGAGGGTGGGGTGTTTCGGAAAACAGCATGTATATTATCTATAGTGAAACAGATCACCAGCCCAGGTGGGATGCATGAGACAAGTGCTCGGGCCTGGTGCAATGGGAAGACCCAGAGGAATTGGGTGGAGAGGGCGGTGGCAGGGGGGATCGGGATGGGGAATACATGTAAATCCATGGCTGATTCATGTCAATGTATGACAAAACCCACTGAAATGTTGTGAAGTAATTAGCCTCCAACTAATAAAAGAAATAAATAAATAAATAATAAATAAATAAATGGAAAAAAATAAAATAAAATGTTAAGTTCCTAGAGAATAGGAACATGAATTATATACCTCTTTATATACTTAGCACCAAACACAGTAATTTACACATACTGGATAGTTAGGAAATAAATGGCAATGATCAAAGTGATCGCTCATAAGAATAAATTAACTGATCTGTAATACAAATGTATAGTTGAAAATAACATTCAACCCAATAAATCTTTATGGTCTCCATTTATGCATAAAAATTTATTCAAAATTATATTTTTCAAGATGCTAGATATAAACTAGTGGAGAAGGCAATGGCACCCCACTCCAGTACTCTTTCCTGGAAAATCCCATGGGTGGAGGAGCCTGGTGGGCTGCAGTCCATGGGGTCACAAAGAGTCAGACACGGCTGAGCTATGTCACTTTCACTTTTCACTTTCATGCATTGGAGAAGGAAATGGCAGCCCACTCCAGTATTCTTGCCTGGAGAATCCCAGGGACGGCGGAGCCTGGTGGGCTGCCGTCTATGGGGTCGCACAGAATTGGACACGACTCAAGCGACTTAGCAGCAGCAGCAGACATAAACTAGAAAGATATGTTAAGAATATAAGCTATTACTTATTGACTTTTAGAAATCTGCTTGGATGATAACTTGATTCTGAGCAACTTGAAATATTCTCCATGCATAGAATCTCAATGATGATGACGTCAGTCACTTAGTTCTGTCCGACATTTGTGACCCCATGGACTGCAGTACACCAGGCTGTCCATTACCAACTCCTGGAGTTTACTCAAACTCATGTTCACTGAGTCGGTGATGCCATCCAACCATCTCATCCTCTGTCGTCCCCTTCTCCTCCAGCCTTCAATCTTTCCCAGCATCAGGGTTTTTTCAAATGAGTCAGTTCTTCACATCAGGTGGCCAAAGGATTGGAGCTTCAGCTTCAACATCAGTCCTTTCAATGAATATTCAGGACTGAGTTCCTTTAGGATGGACTGGTTGGACCTCCTTGCTGTCCAAGGAACTCTCAAGAGTCTTCTCCAACACCACAGTTCAAAAGCATCAATTCTTTGGCACTCAGCTTTCTTTACAGTCCAATTCTCACATCCATACATGACTACTGGAAAAACCATTGCTTTGATTAGATGGACCTTTGGTGGCAAAGTAATGCCTCTGCTTTTAAATATGTTGTCTAGTTAGGTCATAACTTTTCTTCCAAGAAGCAAGCATTTTTTAATTTCATGGCTGCAGTCACCATCTGCAGTGATTTTGGAGCCCAAAAAAAAAAAATGTCTGTCACTATTTCCACTGTTTGCCCATCTATTTGCCATGAAGTGATGGGACTAGATGCCATGATCTTAGTTTTCTAAATGTTGAGTTTAAATTTAAGCCAACTTTTTCCACTCTCCTTTTTCACATTCATTAAGAGGCTCTTTAGTTCTTCTTCACTTTCTGCCATAAGGGTGGTGTCATCTGCATATCTAAGTTTACTGATATTTCTCCAAGCAATCTTGATTTCAGCTTGTGCTTCATCCAGCCCAGCACTTCTCATGATGTACTCTGCATATAAGTTAAATAAGCAGGGTGACAATATACAGCCTTGATGTATACCTTTCCTGATTTGGAACCAGTCTGTTGTTCCATGTCCAGTTCTAACTTTTGCTTCTTGACCTGCATACAGATTTCTCAGGAGGCAGGTCTGGTGATCTGGTATTCCTATCTCTTTAAGAATTCTCCACAGTTTGATGTGATCCACACACTCAAAGGCTTTGGCAGAGTCAATAAAGCAGAAGTAGATGTTTTTCTGGAACTCTCTTCCTTTTTCGATGATCCAGTGGATGTTGGCAATTTGATCTCTGGTTCCTCTGCCTTTTCTAAAACCAGCTTGAACGTCTGGAAGTTCATGGTTCACGTATTGCTGAAGCCTGGCTTGGAGAATTTTGAGCATTACTTTACTAGTGTGTGAGATGAGAGCAATTGTGCGGTAGCTTGAGCATTCTTTGGCATTTCCTTTCTTTGGGATTGGAATGAAAACTGACCTTTTCCAGTCCTGTGGCCACTGCTGAGTTTTCCAAATTTGCTGACATATTGAGAGAGGCACTTTCATGCATCATCTTTCAGGATTTGAAATAGCTCAACTGGAATTCTATCACCTCCACTAGCTTTGTTCGTAGTGATGCTTCCTAAGGCCCACTTGACTTCACATTCCAGGATGTCTGGCTCTAAGTGAGTGATCACACCACTGTGGTTATCTGGGTCATGAAGATCTTTTTTGTACAGTTCTTCTGTGTATTCTTGCCACCTCTTCTTAATATCTTCTGCTTCTGTTAGGTCCATACCATTTCTGTCCTTTATTGTGCCCATCTTTGCATGAAGTGTTCCCTCGGTATCTCTAATTTTCTTGAAGAGATCTCTAGTCTTTCCCATTCTATTGTCTTCCTCTGTTTCTTTGCACTGGTGACTGAGGAAGCCTTTCTTACCTCTCCCTGCTAAACTTTGGAACTCTTCATTCAAATGGGTATATCTTTCCTTTTCTCCTTTTGCCTTTTGCTTCTCTTCTTTTCACAGCTATTTGTAAGGCCTCTTCAGACAACCATTTTGCCTTTTTGCATTTCTTTTTCTTGCAGATGGTCTTTGGGAAAGCAGAATCCCAATCTGCTTTGCTAAAGCTTAAAAACAAAGATGATACTCAGAACTTTCAGATGAAATAAATACTAACTGAAGACAAACAACAGTTATGAAGAGCTATTAGCTTTGGCAATAGCAGCTTTTCAATTCATTAGATGGGTGATCAAATAAGCTGCCTTGAGCAAAAGTACAGAGGATACTAGGAGAATGTTACAGTAGCACCAAGGAACACTGGTGAGTCTAAAATATTCACCTGTAAACATGGGCCCATTGAGAGAAATTGTGACAATTGGTAAACACTGTGTTAACCTATCTGCTTACTTAATTCTTTTACACTGACATCAGAACAACACAAAACTGGGCATTTTTGTTTATATCAGTAAAATTTTATATTTACATAAACTAGTAAAAACATAAACTTCAGATGGGTAAGTAAACCATAGTACATTTACCCAATGGAATTCTATGTAACAAAACTGTTCAAGAAAACTGTTTATACTATTTCAAATGAATATAATATACCAAGTTTTTAAAAGATCATATATAGACATTTGTATAAAAACTATAAACTTAAAGAATTAAATTAACAACAGATTTTCAAACAACTTTTTAAATTCTACTTTTCTATGCATTGCAAAGTTTCTTTTTACTGTGTGTGCAATACTGATAATAAAACATAAATATTTAAAACGAGGACCCTCTGGATAGCAATCAGCAACAAAGAGGATTTTTGCTCCAAATCCCAAAGAACTAATTAACCCGCCAATGCTACAATTACTGAAAACTTTTAGACTTCTGAAATTCTGAAGATATTCTATTTTCGTAGCTTTAAATTTTGATATAGTTCAAAATATACCCCAGGGCTTCCCTTGTAGTTAAGACAGTAAAGCATCTGCCTGCAATACAGGAGATCCAAATTTGATCCCTGGGTTGGGAAGATCCCCTTGAGAAGGAACTGCTACCCACTCCAATATGTTTGCCTGGAGAATTCCATGGATAGAGGAGCCAGGCAGGCTACAGTCCATGGGGTCACAAAGAGTCAGACATGACTGAGTGACTAACACACACAAAAAAATGTACCCCAGAAAGTTGTCTTCCTACATTTTATGGAAGAAAAACACTTAGTTTCTGCCTGCTTTAGAAAAGAATAAGAAATGAGTTAAAGGGGGAAGGGTGGATTGAAGCAGCAGTTACAAATTTCAGGTCTTCACAGTATAAACACAAAATAGAAACGTCACTAAGGTTTTGCTGATTAGGATTCTTAAGTGCCAGTAGTATAAAACTGTGTTTTCTCAAGAGCAAAAACACAACTTTCAGACATTTGAATATCTGGATACAAATCATGCCTACCCATGAAGGCCTGTTATACCTTAAAGCTCTTACCTTTGACCTTAGTTTACCAATACTGGGGAGCTTCCCTGGGTTGGGAAGATCCCCTCAGGGAAGGGAATGGCTACCCAATCCAGTATTCTTGCCTGGAGAATTCCATGGATAGAGGAGCTTGGCGGGCTACAGTGGAGTCGCAAAGAGTTGGACACAACTGAGCAACTAACACTTTTAATTTTTTCTCTAATACTGGACAGTGAGCATATGCTATTCAAGATGGCCTTCATTTTTTGCTTGTGGGTACTGCAATATGTTCTGGGAAGATGTGGGTCTATCCTAAAAGCTTAGATACCTCACTTTTTTACTCATTTCTTCTTTTGTCCAGTTCTAAACAATATCTGGCACAGGGTCAGTGTCCAGTAATATTTTTTGACAGGTGGATTTTCAGACACTTAAACCAATCAACAAATGAGTTGATCAGAGGTCACTTCTTGGAGGTATTGTGGCCCTCAGTGCTAGGAACTGGTCATAGCAGATGATTATAGTTGGGACCTTTGCAAGAGCAGCTACACGTGCTGTATGTCACAGACCCCTTCTTCTTTCCATTCCACAGGCATGAGTTAAAAAGATGAGTCACAGACAATGAACAGAACCCAGCTGGTAGTAACAAAGAATCAAGCCAGACATTAAGGGTTCAGCATTAGCTCTCCTACAAATAATGCTCATCTGAAATCATTATTAGGGTAAACATCCTCCTTTCCATACACATATTTGATTTTTCATTAGAACTGGAGGGAACATGTTCATCAATCAATGTTTGGAGTTAACATGCTTCCATGAGCTCACGTGGAAAGATATATTTGTTGTTCATTATTTCACATGTTTAGGATGATAAAGTAATCTGCCTCTGGTCTCCAGCTTGATAAAATCACATCCAAAAATTAAGTGGAAATAGGTACAAGCACATGAGTAGCTCCAGCAAATTCAGGAGCTGTCTGTGTATATTTGGTTCAATATTTATAACATTCACAAGGAGGGAACAGTTACCCAACCGTGGTGATGCTTACACCGCTATCAATAAAGACTGCTACTGTTGGGACATGAATACATATTTGCATATCCTAAAATCAGGATTAGCTACTATATATTCACGTACTTATATCAAGAATGGCTAGCTGTAACAATAAGCTCAAAATGAAGCCCAGTGCAAAAATTTAATTTATATTTCCTATGAATACAGTCAATCTTTCCCTATAAGGTTACATATATATCTTCTATTCACTTTTCTATTGTCTTCTGGATTTTTATTTCTTGTAAGTGACTTTAGTGATCTTTTTCTTTGGATAAAAACACCACCTTAGATAGATCTTGGAATAATTCTGATCTGAATTATAAAATTATTAAACACTGGTGGATTATTTTGCCTCTAGACAATTTATTCATTCAATCCCCAGAACATCTAATACACAATAAAAAGATTAAATTCTCCATATTCATTTTAATATAATAATCACTATAATCAGAGGATATCATGTTATCTCAATTATTCCTCATAACTTCCAAGAACAGACTTCACTATTCCTGATGTATGTATGAATAAGAGGAGAATCTCAGAATATATGAAAAACTTCCCAAGTCTCCTGTGAGTAAGTGGAGATAAAAGTCAAATCCATCCGCCTGACTCAAAGGACATCCTCATACAAAGATCCCACTAGATTATGAATTGTCTAAATCAGCAATCATTTGGGATTGTGAACAGTTTCCTCTAGAAAAAACACCATGGGGTACTACGCATGCTGGAATGAATGCTAAGTGGGAAACACGCAAAGTGTGGATGCATGCTCAGTCACTCAGTTGTGTCTGACTTTTTGCAACCACGTGGACTGGAGTCCGTCAGGCTCCTCTGTCCATGGAATTTTCCAGGCGAGAATACTGGAGTGGGTTGCCACTTCCTACTCCAGGGAATCTTTCCAACCCAGGGATTGAACCTGTGTCTCCTGCATTGACAGGCGGATTCTTTACCACTGAGGCACTTGGGAAACCTGTTTACTAAGTGTACTAGCTTTCTATAACTGCTATAACAAATTACCAAAAACTTGGTATCTTAAAACAACAAATTTACATTCCCTCTCATATGAAATATACAGTTGACCCTTGAACAACACAGGTTTGAACTGTGCAGGTTCACTTACATGTGGATTTTTCCACATGGAAACTTTGGAAAATGTCCTATAGTACTGCATGATCGATAGTTGGCTAAATCCATGTGTGAGAAGGAGGGCTGACTGCAAAATTATACACGGATTTTTCAGCTTCACAGGGGCCAGTGCCTAACTCTTTGTGGTTAAAGAGTCACCTATAGTTATATTCATCCTTGTATTTCTGTAGCTTGGAAGTCTGACATGGATCTCACAGAGCTATATAATCGATGTGTGCACAGGGCTACATTTTCTTCTGGAGGGTCCAGAGACAGTCCATTTCCTTGCCTGCTCCAGCTTCCTGAAGCCACCTCCGTTCCTTGGCTTGTGGACCCCTTTCCTCCACCGTCAACGACGGTGATGTATCATTTCTCTGCCACTTCCTGTGTCCTCACATCTGTCTCTGACCACAGCTGGGAATGGTGCTCTGCTTTCCAGGACTCGTGTGATTAGACTGGTTCTACCTGGATAATCTCCCCATCTCAGTATCTGCAATTTAATCACATCTGAAAAGTCCCTTTTTTGCCATGTGAAGCAGCATTTTCACAGGTCGTGAAAACTTGAAACTGCACATGTTTGGAGGTCTGAGGGGTGCTGTTCTACTTACAACAATGAGCTAACGTGAATGACTGACAGTCAAATTTCCCTGCCAGAGGTTGTTTTTTTTTTTTTAATTTGAGGGTAGCTGATTGCTAACATAAGTGAATTTCCATCAGCAGTCTAAAAATATAAAATCATATAAACAAAAATAGTAAAATAAATTAAGAAATCTAATAAAATTTTAGCTAGTAGGAGAGAAAGAAGTTTTTGGGAGGACTGAGTATTTTATCTCTTAGCAGGGCCCATTTTAAGGATAAAAACTGAAAAAAATCTGGGACATGAAAATATGTTACTCTGCTGGGAAGTAAAGCAGATTCTAGTTGGAAGGGATGAAAATGGGCAAAATGTCTGAGGAGAGGGGTAAGCAGAATAAACCCAAGCTTTCAAATAATAATCATGAACAGAACAATATTTTGAGCATTTAATATGTGTCAACTGCTATCACCAGAATTTTACATTCATTACATCATTTAGTTCCTTATTTATTCTACAAAGCTGATAGCACTATCACAAGTTTATATATGGCATAAGTGAAGTTTAGGCTAGTTCAATAATTAAGCACAGTACAAATAAGTAATAGAGCCAGAATTCACATCTAAATTAGACTTATCCCAAAGACCATGCTCTTAATTACTGTATTAAACTATGGTAGAAATTCAGCTCTGAGATTAGCAATAAGGGAAATCCAATATGGTATGTTCCAATAATTGAATAGAATCAGTCAAAGACAAACAAGGTAAATATGATAGTTAATAGTCTAAGAAGGTTGGTGGCGCTGGGAACTCTCCCACTAACAAATAACCCTATCTGCAAGATGTTTAGTGACTAGATTTCAATCCCTGTAAAGAGGATTCATGAAAGAAGATATTAAAAACTGAAAATTCGGCAAATGACTGACAAAAGCATAAGCCAAGACAGTTAAACAGAATTTTGCTACTATGACTGGAGTAAAGTGATTAGAACCAGATCACAAGGCTTAAGTAAGACCAACAGCAAAAGTAACGATGCTGATTATGAGAATACAATGTTGAGGCTCTTTTCATCTATTCCAAGTCTGGGACTGGACTAGAGACTGCTGCTGGACTTAGTCTGCAAAAAGCCAAATATCTCTAGCTTCCCCAGTCATGAAACAGAGCACAGATAGGGAGTGTGAGACCCAAGTGCTGCAAAAAGATGCACACCCCACAGACAGCTTAGCCTTGCTTAGCAGTTTGCTGGGAGCTCAGCATTTCTATATTGTACCTGCTTTCAAAGAGTTTCCCTCTTTTTTTTCTTCCGAGACTACGTATTTTTAAAATCTCTGATTTGGGGGAGGCTTTGCTCCCCACCATCAACAGCCGCCAGCATCTACAAAGAAGGGGCTGTCACTTTCAGATGTGGGTCATTTTTAAGTTGGGTTTATCTGGAAATGTATGTCAGCTGAAGTCAATCCAAAAGGCAAGAGAGGTTAAAACTGAGAGGCTGGTAATGTGTCCACAAGAAAGAGAAATGAGATTGTACTGAAGACAGTTCATACTGTGACAGATGGATTTGAGGAAGATGAGCTTGTCATAAGCTTGTGTCTCATCAACCTGGAAGTGAACAGCCTGGATCTGAAGAGACAGTTACACATCAGTACTTGGCGATTCTGAAATCCTGCTACTATCCAGATGTCAGACCCTATTACCTCTCCTATGACCACCAATCTAAAGAGAGATGCTAGGAACACAGTCTCTGGGCTGTCAGCACAGTTTTAAATCAAGTCATCTGAACAAATCTTTGTTGGTCTTTACAAGCCCTTTGTTTACTGTGGTCCTACATCTAAATGAAGATTTTAAATCACTTCATATTTTAACAGGATTTTTAACAGGAGTTTTAGCACTGACATCTTCTCTAATAGATTAAAACCACATCTTAGTTACTCTCTCTAAATGAGGTATAAGACTACAGGTGGGAATTTCAGATATTTTCTCTAGATTCACAGCTATAAATTAAATAAATTTTCAGGGGCATCTCTATTTCCTACATCCCATTTGCCCTAACAAGCAACTGATTTCCTCCTGTTACCTTTAATTCCTAAATCTCCTTCCTACTGCCCTTCTCAATAGAGCACTAGTTGTTACAGATTTTTGCTGTGCCATCTTCCTTCTGATCCATGTAGAATTCATTTTCCAAGAATTCTAGATTAAAAAATTGGTTATCCAAATATAAAGAGACAAAGTACTAAATACCAAGGATACTTAAGGATTCTCTATTTACATGGATCACTGATGTGCGTTTATATATGTGTGTATATTTGTTTGTTTGCTTATTCACTTATTTAACTACATCTATGAACACCTAAAGGAGAAGGCAATGGCACCCCACTCCAGTACTCTTGCCTGGAAAATCCCATGGACGGAGGAGCCTGGTGGGCTGCAGTCCATGGGGTCGCACAGAGTCGGACACAACTGAAGCGACTTAGCAGCAGCAGCAGCAGCATGAACACCTAAAATTCCATGAGCAGAGGAGCCTGGTGGGCTACAGTCCATGGGGTTGCAAAGAGTTGGACAAGACTGAACAACTGAGCATGCACGCTTATTATATGCCAAGTACTTATTAAGAACACTTATTATATGGCATGTACTGTGCTAGCTGTTTTACATACATTATCTCATTTTGGGGGTCTTCAATATCTTCTTTACCTTTGGCCCAAGGGATTCATCTGGTCATTCCTTACTTCATCATAACCTCGTCAAGACTATATGAAAACTGACCATACGAAGTGCTTGGATATTACAATTAAAAACAACATATTAAAATGAAGAAATGTAGTAGAATTATAATCAAAAATATTTTTTAAAAGTTTGGATAGTCCTTGGTGGATACCGTAGTGAGTTATAACTTGTATTCCTTGGGCCAAGGAATGAATAATGTTAGATTTTCATGCAACTTGATGGCAAGGCCATCAGGAAAGATATTTTTGGTCAAACAGCATTTACTGACCTCAAATTATAACTTGTAGCCATCTTTCTGTTCTGTCATTGAGGCAGGCCAGTTCTAGTTAAATATGTGCTGAGGTCAAAGCTGAATCACAGCTACACCCAAATATAGCTCATCTTTCTGAAAACTGTGGCCTCTTTTCCTGGCTGTTGTGTGTACAACATGTAAGTTATTTAGGCTTATGAAGAGAAGCAGCCTCCTCTTAGAGTAGGTCAGTGAAAAACACTGGCTTTTAAAATAAGGAAGAAAGTAGGAGTGTGCAAATTAAATAAAGATAAGTTGTTAAAGGTTAACTAGTTTCTCCTGGTGGTGTTATAAGCAAATGGCACAGTCATTCTCTAGTTCTACAATATTTAGATGTTTTATTTCAGTCACATAGTGGGAGCTGAGAACAAATGTGGGTAAACCAGATACAAAATACCTTCACAGAACATAAGCTAAAACCTATTCCTTTAATCCTTCAGTGTTGAATCATATGTTCTGTCTGGACCATAAATGTGAAGAATGCCAAAGTATCTGGGCTATTGCCATGGTCTTGTACACACACACGCGCGTGCATGCACACACACAAGGAACAGCACATCCATGCTGAAAATATCATCACTGCTATTGTATTAGTTTTCTATTGTGGTGTAGTAACTTACTGGAAATCTACAGCTGAAAACACCTATTCAATCACTTCCCAGTTTCTGTTGATCAGAAGTCTGACACGGTGAAGCTGGGCTCTCTGCTCGGGGTCTCACTAGACTGAAATCAAGGTTTGTGCCAGGCTATAGGCTCATTTGGAGCTCCAGATTCTCTTTCCAAAAGTATCCAGGCTGTTGGAAGAATTTACAGATCCTTGCATTTATAGAACTGAGATCCTTGTATTCTTGTTGGCTGCCTGAGCTCTCAGTAGCCACACTGGGGTGCTAGCCACACGGTCCTCTCACAACAAGCCAGTTTACTTCTTCAAAGCTGGCACTAGAGTCTCTCTCCAGTCTGCTCCTATGGGAAGGAGTCTTATTGAATGCAATGTAAACACTTGAGCAACTGTACCATGACTTTTACTACATAACACTCCCTAGCAAGGGGGTGAGTTCATCTTATATTCACAGGTGCCACCCACACTTAAGGGGAGGGGATTGTACAACACATGTGGAAACAGAATTTGGGGGTCCATCTTAGAATCATGCCTACAACAACCATTACTCAGAACATGGGTTGAACCCTGTGAATCATATGACTTAGGAGAGAGCAAAATGTTACTCACTTCCAGAACCTAGAAGTTAAGTGGAAGCTGTCTCAAGATGAAGAACAGTACTTTCCAAGAGAAAAACCAAGAAAAAAAAATCTATAAATGTCTGCGAAGTTTCCCAGAGGAAAGACACTCAGGTTTGAATCTCATGTATCCTTTGAATTACACCCAGTAGAGATGCAAATTCCTATTCAGACCAATAATGAGGCTGACAAAGATTTATGGATGACTATCTAAACTAATCCTGTACCTTGGTTCTAGCAACTCCAAACCCTAACTTCCCATAAAACCACCTCATTTTTCCATACACTCTTTGTTAATTATTATACCCAATAGCTGGCTACATGCTGATGTGAAAAAAAAAATCAATATTCAAATAGCAACTTTGACAACTTCTAGAGTAAGATGAAAATGACCAGGTAAGCTTGATTCTAAAGTACCTGCATACCTCAAAGATATTATTAGTTTGTTTCTAGACCACTGCAACACAGTAAAATCACAACAAAGTGAGTCACATCAATTTTTTGGTTTCCCAGTACATATAAAATTCATGTTTAGACCACCTTGCAGTCTATTAAGTATACAACAGCATTATGTCTAAAACAATATATACACTTTAATAAAAAAAAAAAATGCTTTATTGCTTAAAAAGTTCTAACCATCATCTGACAACACAGAATTGCCACAATTCTTAATTGGTAAAAAAAAAAAAAAAAAGTACAGTATCTTTGATGTGTGATACAGCAAAGCACAATAAAATGAGGTCTGCCTGTATAAGCCCTGTATCATCACCTCCCCTTGAATGCGGGTAGACCTGTAAATATGATGGGATAGTCTTTCCTTTGATTAGGTTTACATTACACGGCAGAGAGACAGGATAACACTCCCAGGACTTAATAGAATGATTACACTGTATGAGACTCTATATGAACAGGATTAGGAACTGGGGAGGTTTTCTTGGTAGCTTTGAAAAGTAAGGGCCACATGACTTGACCTTAAGAGGCTTCTAGAAGCTGAGAGTAAGCCCAGACTGGCATCTACCAATAAAATAAGGACCTCACACACACAGGTGCAAGGAACCGAATTCTGCCAGTGAAGTGAATGAACTTGGAAGGAGTCTCTGAGCTTCAGATCAGATCACACTGCAGGCGACACCTTGATTCTGGTTCAGTGAGACCCTGGGCAGAGGAACCACTTAATGCTTGAATGAAAAGCTACCCAACTCAGGGCTGGTGCACTGGGAAGACCCAGAGGGATGGGATGGGGAGGGAGGTGGGAGGGGGGATCGGGATGGGGAACACATGTAAATCTATGGCTGATTCATGTCAATGTATGGCAAAAACCACTACAATATTGTAAAGTAATTAGCCTCCAACTAATAAAAATAAATGAAAAAAAAAAAACTGTGTGATAATAAGACTGTGTTGCCTTAAGTTAATAACTCTGCGGTAATTCTTCATGTAGCACAGAGACCTAACATAAAAACAAATTGATACATAAATAAATTAAGCAAACTAGCAAAATTAGTTTTAGGAACTCTCTGTAGCAACAGCTCGCAATAACTGAATTCTAACTGGTCTCACCAAGCAGCAATATTATTTTTAGGCATTTAAAATGTATTGAAAATGAAAACATACCTAAAACAAACACATTTTTGGTGATATGCCAGAGGATATCGATATGATATGATATCAAGATGACACACGAAAGCAAAAACTCCTTAAGTGATGAAAGAAGGCCAAACCAGTGGGGATTTAATCATCTAACTTCAACAAGGTTAAAAGAAAATCTGAATAATTAATTATGACAGATATTATGGGTATGTACATATATGAACAGGACCAAAGGGCACTTACTCTGAAAGTTGTTGAATGAGAAGTCTCGAGGATGATAGAATCCTGCTTTGCAAATACACTGATAAGCTCCAAGCACGAATCCTAGGCCTTTAATCGGCATACACTATGAAGAAGAAAAGACAGCAGTACCGTTGATCATAGGTTATTTCACTGTATAAAGACCCACAGATATCCATCATTGCAAATGGTAACAGAACGATCACATTTTCCTGAAATAAAATCTCACTTTTGAACTTTTATTTTAGGTTTGTTTGCCAACAGACATTTTTTTAGAAGTAGCAAACTGAGTTTTCTTTCTAAATATATGCCATTACAGCTGCAGTTGCCATATATCTTTAACTCATTCGGTTGCCAGAGGAAGCAATTAGACACAGTTTTTTTAATACCTCAAATATCATGTTATTGCTTTAAGACATATTTCCTAAGCCTGTAAGAATATTTTTAAGCGATTCCATGCTACATATTTCCACCAACGCAAAGATAGGTAGGTAGGTAGGTAGATGGACAGACAGATATATAGAATTTAAGATGTGGAAACTGCCCTTATGAATTAAGTAGTCATCAAACTTCTTCCTTGGGGAAAGAAATACAAATTGATGGACTAACAAAACAAGTAAACTTTAAAGTGCAAATTAGAAGAGGAAAAAAAGATAAATTAATGATCTGAAGCACTCTTTACCTAAAATCTGTTTCACAGACAAATGTTCAACATGTACCTAAACGTGACAAAAAACAATGACTGGCTTTCCAAATATGTCATACCAGGGGACATAATGGATATCTCCCAAAAGCTTAATATTGGCTTCTTTCAAAGATATCACTGAATTTTACCAAAATTCAGTTTAATATATTTCACTTATGCTACATTCAAGTACATAAGGAGGGAACAGCTTCTATTAAAATACAGCTTACCAGTAAAACAAGGTGTTTCTAGAATTTGATCAACATTGAAATTTCTTCTCTGGTATCTGTCTACCTATATCCCAACCCTTGGCCTTTTTGCCAATTATAATCTATTAGAGGAGCTCAGAATTTAGTAAATTTAAAAGTTATAAAGTGTCCCTTTAATACAGAGGCCCTTGAGAGAAAATTTCAAATTATCAGAATAATAATCCCTCAATCTAAGTTCTAATGATTAGTAACAAAATCAACATTGCATATCTTGAAAACTCTAACAAACAGTCAGTAAGGTAGCAGGAGCTAATATATGCTCTAAATTCACAGGTTATAGCAAGAAAAATCTTTGGGAAAAAAGCTTTCTAAAATAATTTGACTATTTTATTTCATTATTACCTTTCTTTTTTCACCCAACACATACTTTGATCCAATTATATCTTATAACTGAAAACACATTTGTTAACCCAGAGCTAAACACAAGTTGGCTTAAAGCTCAACATTCAGAAAACTAAGATCATGGCATCTGGTCCCGTCACTTCATGGCAAATAGATGGGGAAATAGTGGCTGACTATATTTTTGGGGGGCCCCAAAATCACTGCGGATGGTGACTGCAGCCATGAAATTAAAAGACACTTGCTCCTTGGAAGGAAAGTTATGACCAACTTAGATAGCATATTAAAAAGCAGAGACATTACTTTGCCAACAAAGGTCCGTCTAGTCAAGGCTATGGTTTTTCCAGTAGTCATGTATGGATGTGAGAGTTGGACTATAAAGAAAGCTGAGTGCTGAAGAATTGATGCTTTTGAACTGTGGTGTTGGAGAAGACTCTTGAGAGTCCCTTGGACTGCAAGGAGATCCAACCAGTCCATCCTAAAGGAGATCTGTCCTGGGTATTCATTGGAAGGACTGATGTTGAAGCTGAAACTCCAATACTTTGGCCACCTGATACGAAGAGCTGACTCATTTGAAAAGACCCTGATGATGGGAACGATTGAGGGCAGGAGGAGAAGAGGAGAACAGAGGATGAGATGGTTGGATGGCATCACCGACACTATGGACATGGGTTTGGGTGGACTCCGGGAGTTGGTGATGGACAGGAAGGCCTGGCATACTTCAGTTCATGGGGTCGCAAAGAGTCGGACACTATTGAGCGACTGAACTGAACTGAACTGAAATACAAGGACAGGTAAGCACCAGTCAAGTAAACTGAGTTGGCAAGTACTTATGAAAGAATTATCCTGTGTGTAGAGAATTTCTCCAGGACCTAAGTGCAATAACACATTTTACTTATAAAGATCCAGTGATAGAGCAGATCAGATCCTAGTTTTGAATTATACAAGTAAAAAGGCAATTATAACATTTACTTAGGAGAAGCACCAGTAGAAGAAGAGAATCTATTATTTGAGGTCAGCCAGAAAATATATATTTGAATTTTGACTTACTAGTTATGTGTATTTGGGGCTTTTCTTGTCATTTCTCTGAGCCTTATTTTTTTAACTGCAATCATTGTGTCAATCATTGAGTCAAATTCAGGTACAGTTTTAAGAAGGCAGAACTACCAAGATGTCTCAATAGCTGAAATAGGAAGAGAAGAATGAATGACTCCCAAGTTTTTGGCTTGAGCAACCTTAAGAATGGAGTTGTCATCAAGCAGCTAGGAAAGGCTACAGGTAGAATCAATATGGAGAAGAGAGCACAAAGCTCACTTTTTCAAATGTCAAATGTGAAATGTCTATTTGAAATTTAATCTCCATATCAAATAAGCAGTCTGATGACGTAGTATGGAGTTTAGGAGAGATGTCTGGGCTGTATAATTTGTGATCATTCACATAAAGATGATAGACAAAGCCATGAGGTCAGATAAAGCTAGATCAGTAAGGGAGTGCCTATAGGCAGTGAAGGAAATATATTCAAAGTGATGACTCATGACACTCCAAGGTTAAAATGTTAGGCAGAAAGGAAGAAGCAAATGACACCAAGAAGACCAATTCAGTGAGGTATCATTATTTAGCTAAGTAGATTGTGAAACTAAGTGCATAATTAACATGGAATTTGTGAGTTACATTTATTAAACATTCATCCAGCCAAGATATATCCAGGTAAACAAAGTCTTAGATACCAAGAATAGAGTAGTATATATATATTCTTTGCCAACAAAGGTCTGTATAGTCAAAGCTATGGTTTTTCCAGTATTCATGTATGGATGTGAGAGTTGGACCATAAAGAAGGCTGAGTGCTGAAAAATTGATGCTTTTGAACTGTGGTTTTGGAGAAGACTTTTGAGAGTCCCTTGAAATGCAAGGAGGTCAAACCCATCAATCTTAAAGGAAATCAACCTTGAATATTCATTGAAAGGACTGATGTTGAAGCTGAAACTTCAATACTTTGGCCACCTGATGCGAAGAGCCGACTCATTTTAAAAGACCCTGATGCTGGGAAACAGTGAGGGCAGGAGGAAAAGCAGGCAACAGAGGACAAGATGATTGGATGGCATCATCAACTCAGTGGACCTGAATTTGAGCAAACTCTGGAGCTGGTGAAAGACAGGGAAGCTTGGCATGCTATAGTCCATGGGGTCGCAAAGAGTAGGAAACAACGAGCAACTGAACAACAACAAAATAACCAAATGTATTTAGTGTACTTTAAATGCACTTTAAATAACCAAGGAGGTAAAAAATTTATAAACAGAAAAATACTGCTGAAAGAAATGGAGAAAGACAAAAAAAAAAAAAAAAAAAGGAAATGATATCCAAAGGAAAGGGGGTCTAAGATGGTGGTATAGACTGACTATCAGCAAGGACACTTAATCAGTAATCAAAAACCTCCCGACAAGCAAAAGTATAGGACAAGACAGCTTCGCTGGTGAATCCTACCAAAGTTTTAATGAAGATCTAATAATCTATGCAAAAAACTGGAGATAAAGGAACACTCCCAAACTCATTTTATGAGGCCAGAATTACACTAGTACCAAAACCAGACAAGGATAACACAACAAAAGAAAATATAGGCCAATATCTCTGATGAACACATAACCAAAAATTCTCAACAAAATATTAGCAAACCAAATTCAATAATACATTAAAAGGATCACACACCATGATCAGTGGAATTGATTTCACAAATGCAAGAGTGATTCAACATCTGCAAATCAATCAGCATGATTCACATTAACAACAACAAATCATAAGGTCATCTCGATAAATGCAGAAAATGCATTTGACAAAATTCAACATCTACTTATGATAGAAAAAAAAGACTCAACAAAATAGGTGTAGAAGGAATATATCTCAAAATAATAAAGGTCACATATGACAAACAACAAATACACAGCTAATATCACACTCAGTGGTGAACAGGAAAAACTTTTCCTTTCAGATCATGAACAAGGCAGGATACCCATTCTCCCCACTTTCATCAACATGGTACTGGAATTTACAGCCACAGCAATTAGCTGAGAAAAATAAATAAGATGCATCAAAATTGTAAGGGAAATTATACAACTATCACTATTTGCAGATAACATGATACTATACCACAAAACTATAGCAGTCAAAACAGTATGGTATTGACATAAAAACAGACACAAAAATCAATGAAACAGAATAGAAAGGACAGATATAAACACACACATATTTTGGTCAACTAATTTATGACAAAGAAATCAGAAGATACAATGAGTAAAGGATAGTCTTTTCAATAAATGGTGTCAGGAAGGCTAAACAACTACCACACAAAAGAATGAAACTAGACCACTACCCTACACCACTTACAAAACTTAATTCAAAATGGCTTAAAGAATTGAATGTAATATTTGAAATCAGAAGCTCCTAAAACAAAACATAGGTGGCAATCTCCTGGACATCTGTAATATTTTTGTAGATCTGACTCCAAAAACAAGGGAAACAAAAGTAAAAATAAACAAATGAATCTCCATCAAATTAAAAGGCTTCTGTTCAGAGAAGGAAGCTGTCATCAAAATTAAAAGGCAACCTACTAAATGGGAGATGATATCTATAAATCATATATCCAATGAGGGGTTGATATAGAGAACTCAATAACCAAAAAAAAAAAAAAAAAAAAAAACTGCCATATGATTCAATAATCACACTTCTGGGTATATACCTAACAGACTGAAGGCAGAGTCTTGAAAAGATATTCAAATACCCATGTTCACTGGAGCATTATTCACAGCTGTCAAGAGGTGGAAGCAACTCAAATGTTCATTAATGAATAAGTAAATAAAATGTGGATATACAGGCAATGGAATTATTATTTAGTCTTTAAAATAAAGAAAATCCTGTCATGTTATACAACATGAACGAACTTGAGTACTTCATTCTCACTGAAACAAGCCAGTCTCAGAAAACACAAATACTGTATGCTTCTATGTGGTATCTAAAGTGATTAAATTAACAGAAAAATAAAGTGGAATGGTGGTTTCCAGGGACTAAAGGAAGAGAAAAATGAGAAGCTGTTTAACGGGCATTGCAGGTGGATTCTTTAACATCTGAGCCTCCAGGGAAGCCCAGGAATACTGGAGTGGGTAGCTTATCCCGTCTCTAGGAGATCTTCCAGACCCAGGAATCGAACCAGGGTCTCCCGCACTGCAGGCAGATTCTTTACCAGCTGAGCTACCAGGGAAGCCCCTATGTATTTTTAACCACAATTTAAAAAAAGTTTTTAAGAGTTTAGAGCAAAATAGTCTTTCTCCCTCAACAACAATTATATAAAGTCCACAGGGCATACTACAACACATAATTGCCATGACATATAATCCACCTGTGGAGAAAGAAATGGCAACCCACTCCAATATTCTTGCCTGGAGAATCCCACGGACAGAGGAGCCTTGAAGGCTTCAGTCCACAGTGTTTCAAAAGAGTTGGACACGACTTAGCAACTAAACAATATAATTCACCTAAACACCTGGTTAAACATAATTGCAGAGCAAAACCTGGCCACCTTGACAGTCATGATGATTTTGTATGGAGGTACCAAAGAGCAGGGAAATGGCTAAAATGAAAGCTAAAATTAGATACGTACAGGGGAAGTATTGTTTGGCATTTAATGGAAACAATGCTTGTGCCTAAGGATCATATTTACATATCATTCTGAAGATTAATTTGGACTGAAAGAAGGAGGCAAAAATGCAAATGCAATAAAATTTATATAATTCAAAAATCCTCTAGAAATCTTTAAATACCTTTTAATTTGTTTTACTTTGTTTTAGAATCTTCCTAAAATGTGAAACACTTTCTGGCTTCTCTGAACTGAACATCATGAACAGAATTTAACATTTCCTTCATGAGTCAGAATCATTACTTTGAACAATAGGTACTGAATGAACTATGCTGAAATGCACTAATGCCCTCTGGAGCTATTAAAGGTTTATGGCTATTTTCTCATATACTAAATAGCCCAGACTGCTGTACTATTTGAGTTCTTTTGCTTAGTTTTTACATTTTCTTTTTCCTTCTTAATTTTGTTATCATATTTTAATTGTAAAATATAGACTTATTCTAGAAGTGTCTCTTCCCTCCTATATTATGTTTTAATTGCCTGTATACATGGAAACCAGACCATCAAACATAGAAAGCCAAGAATACACAAGATAACACATAACAAAGTGAGAGTAAATAATAGTAAGTACTTTATATTTACTCCAAGTCCTGTTCTAAGCAATGTATAAGTATTAACACATTTAACCCTACATCAATTTTATCATTATCTCCATTTTAACGATGAGAAAATTAAGGCAACAACTGCTAAGGTAATGCCCAAAGCTTTAACCTAAAAGCTTTAATTAAAGTTAAAGTTAAAATTAATTAAATTAATTAAAGTTAATTTAAAGTTAAACTTTAAAAATTAAAGTTTTAATCCTGGCACAGCCAGGATTCAACCCCAGGAGCCTGGCTCCAAAGAGAATAATAACTACTCTCCCATGAACAGGAACGGATGCTACTGTCCGGTCACTTTGGAATTTACTTCATTTCAAGAACTTTATTTTATTGCTTGGTTTCAAGCAATATTCAAAAATGGATTGGTTTGCTGAATCATTAAGTTTCAAGTCTGTGAAAATTATTAATTTTTAAATGCATATACAAAATGTATCTTAAGAAATGTGGTTAATTCCTACACCTGTTACAAACGAAAAAATAAGCCTTTCCCTTCCCAAAGCAGAGTCCTCAAAGCTCAGATCTCAGAAAACAAATCTTCATCTCAGGGCATATAAGTAAAGTAACTCTTCTCTACTTGAATTCCTGAAAATAGGTCTGGGTCTAAGGAGAGTCATCAGATCAGTTCACAGGTGCTTAGTCCCAAACTAAACCCAGCAAGCCAAGCAAAGGAAACCAGGGAGTTCATGGCAGTCCAGATTGTCACTTCTTTCTCTTTAGTGGCAAAAATATGGTTCTACTCTGCTTTGACAGAAGACATATCTAATTCCAAAAAGGGTTCCTGCTATAATGAATTTACTATACTCAGTCATGTCCAACTCTCTGCAACCCGATGGATTGTAGCCTTCCATGCTCTTCTGTCCATAGGATTTTCTAGGCAAGAATACTGGAGTGGGTTGCATTTCCTACTTCAGTGGCTCTTCCCAACCCAGGGATCAAACCTATGTCTCCTGGATTGGCAGGCAGATTCTTCACCACTAGACCCACCTGAGCGTTACTGAAAAAGTAGAAGGCAAGACCAGAGAAGCATAAAGAAAGATGAAAGGCTTGACCCTGGCAAGACAAAATAGTAACTGGGTTTTCTATGTATGTATGCTAAGTCGCTTCAGTCATGTCCAACTCTGTGCGACCCTATGGACGATAGACCCCCAGGCTCCTCTGTCCATGGTGATTCTCCAGGCAAGAATACCGGAGTGGGTTGCCATGCCCTCCTCCAGGGGATCTTCCCAACCCAGGGATCGAACCTGAATCTCTTATGTCTCCTTCATTAGCAGGTGGGTTCTTTACCACTAATGCCACCTGGGTTTTCTAGATTATTTTAAAAAGCCAGCAACATTTATTTGTATTTCATTCCTTCTATGAAACTTGTGAAGAAATACTGTAAAATGTTGAATCTGGTAATTTCCAAGTGGGATTGAGGGGACTTGGAATTAAAACACGCTAATTATCCTAACATCCAGTGATTCTTCTCTACAACTATCAGCAGTTTATTAAAACAAAAGGAAAACACTCAAACAGGGGAAATCTAAAAGGCCTCTAGGCAATGACAGAGTACATCACCCACCTATTTCATCAAACAATCTTCCAGGAAATCAAGAACTCATGAATAACAAATAATGCAGTATTCCACCAGGGAGGAAAAGAACTACATTTTGTCTCTATTATTCATTAGCTGCCAGAGAACCTGGTTTAAAAAGCTTGATGGACTGGAGGCGGGGGTTGGGGTGAGCGGTGGAGGGATGTTTTCTCTTACGATACAGTTAAAATTAAAAAAGAAACTATTTCCTATTGTTAATTTTTGAAACATTCTTGTTATATTCAGCGGAGCCCACTCTCACAACAAGGGGCTAAAGGCTGCCAATGCAGTGTCTGGAGCAGACACCTTAAAAGTCTACAGACTTCACACTGACACATGGCAAGATGCTTTGGTGGGGGTTGTGGGGGTTGAAACTGACTCAGAAAAATGTTAGGATTTTATCTGAGTAAGCAAGCCAATTTTTTTTTAGATCTTTTTACAGAAAAAAGGTCCGAAGGCTTGATAAATATAAGCTCCACTAAACCACAAACTCATTACTACTTTTGACACCCTGTGCTTCCTGTGGTCACAGATCATAAGCAGTGGCAACTTTCTTCTCATTGTTGACTTTATTTACCTGTTGCTTACTGAGCCCCATTGTATGCACTTTGCTACAACAACAAAGAGGGACAAAATCTTGGTCTAGTTCACAGAGAACCTACAATCCACAAGCAGAAAGGCAAACTTGAAGTTGCTCTATGGTGATATGGACAGAGGTTCGTAACACTGTACAGAAGGTGGTGATCAAAACCATCCCCAAGAAAAAGAAATGCAACAAGGCAAAATGGTTGTCCGAGGAGACTTTACAAATAGCTGAGGAAAGAAGAGAAGTAAAAGGCACATGATAAAATGAAAGATACACCCATCTAAATGCAGAATTCCAAAGAATAGGAAGGAGAGGTAAGAAAGCCTTCTTAAGTGAACAATGCAAAGAAACAGAGGAAAACAATAGAATGGGAAAGACTAGAGATCTCTTCAAGAAAATTAGAGATACCAAGGGAACATTTAATGCAAAGATGGGCACATTAAAGGACAGAAATGATATGGACCTAACAGAAGCAGAAGATATTAAGAAGAGGTGACAAGTATACACAGCAGAATTGTACAAAAAAGGTCTTAATGATCTGGATAACCATGATGGTGTGACCACTCACCTAGAGCTGGACATCCTACAGAGTGAAGTCAAGTGGGCCTTAGGAAGCATTACTACAAACAAAGCTAGTGGAGATGATGGAATTCCAGCTGAGCTATTTCAAATCTTAAAAGATGATGCTGTTAAAGTGCTGCCCTCAGTATGCCAGCAAATTTGGAAAACTCAGCAGTGGCCATAGGACTAGAAAAGGTCAGTTTTCATTCCAGTATGAAAGAAAGGCAATGCCAAAGAATGCTCAGACAATTATTAATAGAAATAATACAAGAGGTCAAATACCAAATATAAAAAAACTTTTATACCTCAATAAGAAAATGATAAACATTCCAATTTAAAACTGAGCAAAGGTATGAATAGAATGTCACAGTAGTTAATAAATATAAGAAAAGTTTCTAACTTTTATTAGTTATCAAAGAAAAGCAAATTTAAGATAACCAATACATACCTATCAAGATAGCTAAAATTTTAACAACTGACAATTTTAGTGTTAGTGAGGATATGGAATAAGTAGAATCCTCCTATAGTGCTGACAGACACACAAATTAATACAATCTTTTTGTAAATGAACTTGACACTACCTACTAAATTTGAACATAATATATCCTGTTAACTAGATATTTCAATCCTAGGTATATACTCAATTGAAAGATACGCAAACATGCTCTAATAGACAAGCAAAAACAGCTGGACTGTGTGCACTAATCCCAAACTGTTAAGAAGCCAAATGTTTATCTAAAGTAGAATGGAGAAATAAATTGTATCTATCTAATATTATTCTCCAGGCAATTCTACTGGCATGGGCAGCCATTCTGTTCTCCAGGGGATCTTCCCAAACCAGGGATCAAACCCAGATCCCCCACATTGCAGGTGAATTCTTTCCCATCTGAGCCACCAGGGAAGCTCATACAATAGAATACTGTACAACGAAGAAAATAAGCCAATGCTATATACAACAACTGGAGAAGGAAATGGCAACGCACTCCAGTATTCTTGCCTGCAGAATCCCAGGGACAGAGGAGCCTGGTGGGCTACAGTCTATGGGGTCACAAGAGTGGGACCCAACTTAGTGACTGAACCACCATATGTACAACAACATGGGTGACTGTCTCAATCTCTCAAACAATATTGAAAAAATAAGTCATGTGTGCTGCATTATTCTACTTATATAATGTTTACAATAAGAAAGTAAAATATGAAGTGTTAGAAATCAGGATATCTGTTAGTTTAGGAGAATAGCTGAGAGAAAGTGATGCATTGGGGCATGTGAAGACCTTCTGGAGTCTGGTGATTCTTGTCCTCTTGACCTGAGTGGTACTTATACAGGTGTGTTCCCTTTGTGATGATTTGTTGTGTTGTATACTTACGATTCTATACCTCTATGCAATGTTTTTCATTTCAATAAAAATTATACAATTTATATTATCCCATATTCCCCTCCATCTTTTATGTCCCCTTCTCTTTCACCTATCATATAAATTCTGTATTTCATTATTCTGATTTATTTGAAAGAATCATAATATTTTAACCATTCCATTTTTGCTGATAGAGAAGGGATCTATGTACTGATAACAAAGGAAGAAGTTTCTGGAAATTAAAAGTAATTATATAAAAAATTATGTAAAACTCAGAATGTGTTTGCATGCACTCAGTTCTTGGCTGCCTCTCAAGTATTTAGAATCTGAATGTACATCTGCATTTCCCCAGTGAAATTTTAGAGGGTTTTTCAATAGTAATTAGCAAATCAGCTAAAGAATAAAGGGCACAAGGCTAAACCAAAAGCCAGGAACTATACCGCCTATTAAACGCTAAATCAAAACTAAATGTTATATTCTCAAAGGGCACTGAGCTTTTCTTTTATTACGGAGAAAAATAAAATATTATTTATCATTCACAAAGAAAATCATTTTAATTGGCATAATTGCTATCATTTTCAGCTGAAAAACATGCAAAATATTTTAAACAATGTATCTAATTCTAGAAAAAAATTCAAGATGCATAAATGTCCTTAGTTCATCACTGAACCACAAAAAAGTTTTTCAAAAATTGGACAAATTTTAAGTAAATATTTAACATCAAAAATGTTTCCAAGTACTTTAGGAATATACATTTTTAAATAAACAGTAAAAATACTGGTTATAAACTTTCTTTATCATCAAAACAACCCCCTCTAAATAATCTCTATGGCATAACATTCAAAAATTTGCTCACACTCTTTCCAGTCATAGAACTTTAGTATGCTTTGCCTTACCTGAAACTCTAATCTGACCAACAAAAAACTGGGGTGAAAATATAAAGTAGCTATGTAATTTTAGCATTCCTGATACCTATGAGTAGGAATGTCATCTAAAACTGACATGCATCCTAGACTTTACGAAAACAGATTTTTTAAAACAGAAGAAAATTTTTTCCAATAAAACATACATAAAAGTTCAGAAAAGAAACATATTCAAGAACACTGGGGAATTTACAAGGAGTAATAAGCATTTGCACTAAGCTTAAAAAATTTTAAATACCCTCATTTCCTTTCTGAGGATGTCTGCAATCCCAATAAAATATATAAACATATAAGGCATATACACAGACTTCACCAAAGCATTTCTCACGACTTTTTCTTAAAGTTTCTTATACCCATGGAGAAATGGATAAAAGATTTGAAAACATTATTGAATAAATCATAAAAATGCTCTGATTAATAGAAGGAAATTTGTGGCAGTGAATTCCAAGGCGTCTGCTCTTGATGCTCCGTAATGTGTTTAATGATAGCTTCACTGAAGCATTGAGAGGATGATATTTAAGAGTAAGTGGTCAGGAACATGGACTTTGGAGTGTGACACACTCTAATTCAAGTTCCAGATTAACTGCTTAATAGCAGTAGAAACTTGCAAGGGAAGATGGCAAATTACTCAGTCTCATGAAGTCTTAGCTCCCTTACCTACGAGAGTAACAATACTTCTTATGTCACAGAGTTGATAATTTTATTTTACAAGTGCTTGGTTAGTGTTTACTATATGCTAGTCAATATTTTTAAAACACTTTAATACATTTAATCCTCATAGCAACTCAGTGAGCTAGATATGATTGATCATCATCATCCCAATTTTATAGATGAAGAGACTAAGCAACCTCTCTCAGGTCACACATCTACCAAGTGACAAGGGTGGAGTTTATATCAGGTAAAGAGGATGCCCAGACATACTCACTAAACTTTAGCACTTATCCCAATCATTGTCACTGGAATGACACTGAACATACAAGCTGATAAAAGCAGAAACTGAAAGGACAATAGGTTAACTGGAACAAAATAAAATTTAATAAAACATACAGGGTCCTGTGACCAAATTCACAAAAATCAGCCACATAAATTGCCAAATTATGACATGACTGCCCCCAAAACACTAAAACAGTCTTTCCATTAATGGCAATAAAGTAATCTAGAATAAACAACTATTCACAGATAGATTATTATTTTCAACATTTAGAACCTCAGTTTAAAAAGACTATAGCCAAGTTGAAGAGCTCTAAACAGGAATGGTCCTCTCCCTACAAAAAACCCATGGCTCACTATCTGTGGTATATCAGAGGCACACTTTATATTCAAACACAAATAGACTGAAAGCAAAAGGACAGAAAAAAATATATACCACGAAATCAGTAAGAAAAGAGAACTGGTTTGGCTGTCCTAATATCAGATACCATACCATTTAAAACAAAAGTTGATACTAGAGACAAAGAAGGACAATTTTTAAGGATAAAGAGGTCAATTCATCAAGAATACATAACAGTTGTCAATATGCATGTACCTAAAAGGGCTTCCCAGCTGACACTAGTGGTAAAACAAAAAAAAAAAACCTGCCTGCCAATGCAGGAGATGTAAGAGATGCAGGTTCGATCCTGACCAGAGGAGGGCACGGCAACCCACTCCAGTAATCCTGCCTGGAGAATCCCCATGGACAGAGGAGCCTGGCAGGCTACTGTCCATGCGGTCGCAAATAATTGGACACAACTGAGTGACTCAGAAGCAGCAGCAGCATGCATCTAAAAACAGATCCCTAAAACACATGAAACAAAAAACTGACAAAATTGAAGGAAGAGATAGAAATTTCAGCAAGAATAGGACACTTCAATACCCTACTTTCAGTAAAGAATAGAACAACTAGGTAGAAAATCAACAGGAAAGTAAAGGACTTGAACAACATTATAAATCAACCAGATTTAACAGACATCTACCAGGAAACATTCAACCCAACAATAGCAGAATATACACTCTTTTCAAGTACACACGGAACATTCTCCAGCATAACCAGATGTTAGACCAAAAAAAAGTCTCAATAAATTTAAGAGGACTTATATTATACAAAACATGTTCTTTGACCAAAATGGAATGATGGTGCTGGGAAAACTGGTCAACCACTTGTAAAAGAATGAAACTAGAACACTTTCTAACACCATACACAAAAATAAACTCAAAATGGATTAAAGATCTAAATGTAAGACCAGAAACTATAAAACTCCTAGAGGAGAACATAGGCAAAACACTCTCTGACATAAATCACAGCAGGATCCTCTATGACCCACCTCCCAGAATATTGAAAATAAAAGCAAAAATAAACAAATGGGACCTAATGAAACTTAAAAGCTTTTGCACAACAAACGAAACTATAAGCAAGGTGAAAAAACAGCCCTCAGAATGGCAGAAAATAATAGCAAACAAAGCAACAGACAGGATTAATCTCAAAAATATACAAGCAACTCCTGAAGCTCAATTCCAGAAAAATAAATGACCCATTCAAAAAACGGGCCAAAGAACTAAACAGACATTTCTCCAAAGAAGACATACAGATGGCTAACAAACACATGAAAAGATGCTCAACATCACTCATTATCAGAGAAATGCAAATCAAAACCACAATGAGGTACCATTACACCCTAGTCAGGATGGCTGCTATCCAAAAGTCTACAAGCAATAAATGCTGGAGAGGCTGTGGAGAAAAGGGAACCCTCTTACACTGTTGGTGGGAATGCAAACTAGTACAGCCGCTATGGAAAACAGTGTGGAGATTCCTTAAAAAAACTGGAAATAGAACTGCCATATGACCCAGCAATCCCACTTCTGGGCATACACACCGAGGAAACTAGATCTGAAAGAGACACATACACCCCAATGTTCATCGCAGCACTGTTTATAATAGCCAGGACATGGAAGCAACCTAGATGCCCACCAGCAGACGAATGGATAAGGAAGCTCTGGTACATATACACAATGTAATATTACTCAGCCATTAAAAAGAATTCATTTGAATCAGTTCTAATGAGATGGATGAAACTGGAGCCCATTATACAGAGTGAATTAAGCCAGAAAGATAAAGACCGATACAGTATACTAACGCATATATATGGAATTTAAAAAGATGGTAATGATAACCCTATGTGCAAAACAGAAAAAGAGACACAGATGTACAGACCAGACTTTGGGACTCTGTGGGAGAAGGGGAGGGTGGGATGTTCTGAGAGAATAGCACTGAAACAAGTATACTATCAAGGGTGAAACAGATCACCAGCCCAGGTTGGATGCATGAGACAAGTGCTCAGGGCTGGTGCACTGGGATGACCCAGAGGGATGGGATGGAGAGGGAGGTGGGAGGGGGGGATCGGGATGGGGAACACATGTAAATCCATGGCTGATTCATGTCAATGTATGGCAAAAATCACTACAATATTGTAAAGTAATTTACCTCCAACTAATAAAAATAAATGAAAAAACAAAAAAAATTTTTAAAATTAAAAATCAATAAAACAAGGTAATTTGGAAATTCACAAATATGTGGAAATAACAATGCAGTTCACTAATGAGTCAAATAAAGTATAACAAATAAATTATAAAGTATAACAGATAACTAGTGAGTCAAATAAAGTATAACAGTCAAATAAAGTATAACAGTATAACAAATATAGTATAACAGATAGACACTTTTTGATGAATAAAAGTGAAAACACAGCACACCAAAATAAATGGATATTATCTAGAGCAGTGTAATAAAGGAATATTTATAGTTGTAAATGCCCTTGTTATAAATGAAGATTTTAAGTTATCCTAGACTTCTAACTTAAGAAACTAGAAAAGAGGAAATCCTATGAAAAACAAACAAAAGGGATGAAATAAATATCAGACTGAAAAATACATCAAACAATTTTTTTTAATTTTTAAAAATTAAAATTAAAAAGTTGGTTCTTTGAGAAGATCAACAAAGTTGACAAACCATTAACTAGACAGACCAAGACAAAGAAAAGAGAAGAAACTAGATAAGCTAATCACCAAATTCACAGGGAAATGCAAGGGACTCAGAATAGCCAAAACAATTTTGAAAAAGAACAAAGCTGGAAGACTCACACTACCTGATTTCAAACTTACTACAAAGCTAAAGTAATCAAGATAGTGTGGTACTTTCTTGTGGTACAAGATGTAGACAGACAAATAGAACAATGGAATAGCACTGAAGAGTCAAAAAATAAAGCGTTACATTTATGGTCAACTGATTTTTTATTAGGCTGTCAATATAATTTAATGGTGGAAAAAATTAATGGCTCAGTGATAACTGGATGCTGACATGCAAAAGAATGAAGTTATATCTTACCTGGACACATAAGGCCTCTCTCCAATTCCCTGCTCTCCCAGGAGTTCTCTTGACTTCTTTCCCTTTTAAAAAGAGGACCCTGTTCACTGACTCTGAGATGTCTGCCACATGGAACTTCCCTTCTCAGGTAAATGTTCAAGATTCACCCTAAAAAGTCATTCTGTGTTCCTGCCACATCACATCATGTTTTCTTCTTTGATCTGTCCCCAAATCCTTCAACTCACCATAAAGGCGTTATTTCTCTTGATTAAAACCATATTTTGGTTCACTTTTTAAAAAGCTAATAGTAAAAGACAGTCAGATACAAATATGTGGTCAGTTCTCTGTTCCTTAGAAATACTCACACTTTGGAGGGTAAGCATTTGCCAAGTTCAGTTAAGTCGCTCAGTCGTGTCCGACTCTTTGCGACCCCATGAACACCAAGCCTCCTTGTCTATCACCAACTCCCAGAGTCCACCCAAACCCAAACCCATGTCCATTGAGTCGGTGATGCCATCCAACCATCTCATCCTCTGTTGTCCCCTTCTCCTCTGCCCTCAATCTTTCCCAGCATCAGGGTCTTTTCAAATGAGTCAGCTCTCATCAGGTGGCCAAAGTATTGGAGCTTCAGCTTCAACATCAGTCCTACCAATGAACACCCAAGACTGATCTCCTTTAGGATGGACTGGTTGGATCTCTTTGCAGTTCAAGGGACTCTCAAGTGAAGAGATACCCCACATCCAAGGTAAGAGAAACCCAAGTAAGACGGTAGGCACTGAGAGAGGGCATCAGAAGGCAGACAGACTGACACCACAATCACAGACAACTAGCCAATATGATCACACAGACCACAGCCTTGTCTAACTCAATGAAACTAAGCCATGCCGTGTGGGGCCACCCAAGACAGACGGGTCATGGTGGAGAGGTCTGACAAAATGTGGTCCACTGGAGAAGGGAATGGCAAACCACTTCAGTATTCTTGCCTTGAGAACCCCATGAACAGTATGAAAAGGCAAAAAGATAGGACACTGAAAGATGAACTCCCCAGGTAGGGAGGTGCCCAATATGCTACTGGAGATCAGTGGAGAAAGAATTCCAGAAAGAATGAAGAGATGCAGCCAAAGCAAAAACAACACTGAGTTGTAGATGGGACTGGTGATAGAAGCAAGGTCGATGCTGTAAAGAATAACACTGCATAGTAACCTGGAATGTTAGGTCCATGAATCAAAGCAAATTGGAAGTGATCAAACAGGAGATGGCAAGAGTGACCATCGACATTCTAGGAATCAGTGAACTAAGATGGACTAGAATGGGTGAATTTAACTCAGATGACCATTATATCTACTACTGTGGGCAGGAATCTCTGAGAAGAAATGGAGTGGCCATCACAGTCAACAAAAGAGTCTGAAATGCAGTACTTGGATGCAATCTCAAAAATGACAGAATGATCTCTGTTCATTTCCAAGGCAAACCATTCAATATCACGGTAATCCAAGTCTATGCCCCGACCAGTAACACTGAAGAAGCTGAAGTTGAACAGTTCTGTGAAGACCTACAAGACCTTTTAGGGCTAACACCAAAAAAAGATGTCTTTTTCACTATAGGGGACTGGAATGCAAAAGTAGGAAGTCAAGAAACACTTGGAGTAACAGGCAAATTTGGTCTTGGAGTACAGAATGAGGCAGGGCAAAGGCTAATAGAGTTTTGCCAAGAGAACACACTGGTCACAGCAAATACCGTCTTCCAACAACACAAGAGAAGACTCTATACATGAACATCACCAGATGGTCGACACCGAAATCAGACTGATTATATTCTCTGCAGCCAAAGATGGAGAAGCTCTATACAGTCAGCAAAAACAAGACCAGGAGCTGACTGTGGCTCAGATCATGAAATCCTTATTGCCAAATTCAGACTTAGACTGTAGAAAGTAGGGAAAACCACTAGACCATTCAGGTATGACCTAAATCAAACCCCTTATAACTATACAGTGGAAGTGAGAAATAGATTTAAGGGACTAGATCTGATAGACAGAGTGCCTGATGAACTACAGATGGAGGTTCATGACATTGTACAGGAGACAGGAATCAAGACCATCCTGAAGAAAAAGAAATGTAAAAAATCAAAATGGTTGTCTGAGGAAGCCTTACAGATAGCTGTGAAAAGAAGCATTTACCAAAGACTCTCTAAAAAAAAAAACAGAAACTAGATAAATGGTTTGGAACATTGGTATAGAATATTCCAAACATTGGAAATGTTCCAAACGTCCATAGAACATTTGTATAGCCTCAATCTGATTTGCAAATTGTAGAAAATAATTCATGACCAAAATATTTTATGAGTATGGATTGGTTATTTCCCTAATATATTCAAGTAATTCAATTTAACTGTATTCAACATTTTGTTTTCTTATTGGAAAATGAGGAAAATTTAATATCTGAAAAATAACAAGGATTTCCTGATTCTCATCCCAGAAGAAAAATGTATAGTTCATCATCTTTTATTATAAGTTGCTATAAATAATGCTAAATTTCAAGACGAAAATGTATTGGTGATTTCTAACAATATGTTAACACAAAACTGGTACTTGGGTTTCAGTGATAACAGGTAAGAATTACATTTGGTAAGAGTAAATAAGTTCTGTGAACCTATAAAATAAATGATCAGCCACAAATGCTAGTTAAATCATTTTTTTCATAGATAAGAACATTTCTGTTTAGGTTTAGGAACAGGAAACAAAGCTGATCATTATTTTCACTTTTTAATAAAATAATTAGGCATCCTCTATATATTTTAAGATGGGGATAGCAAGATGAGTAAAATAGCTATTTACATGAAAACATATACCACATTTCCTAGACAGAGCCTAAGTCACCACGGTAATTGAAGCAAGATATTCAAGGATTTCACAAATGAGACCACTTCATTACTGAATTAAAATCTATCTTGTAGACCTGAAAAGACTGACTCAACACTGGCACATCACCACTTTAATACTTTTGACCTTTCCTGCATAAGAAAAGTCTGTGATCTGGTAGTGAGAGGAAGACCCACTTCCAATCTCACAATAAGATACAGCAAGCATAAATGTGCCCAAGGAGGCAGGCATTCAAAGCTCTAAATTTTGCTTCATTTTTTAGGCTATGGGCCCAAATTTTATTATTAAAAAATCAGTAATGGAAATCTTCAATGATTTAAAGCATAAAACTTGGCTTCAGTTTCATGTTAGATTCAACAGCTCTAATTAGGCGGAATCTACCTTAGACAAGTGAGGAACAGGTAATAATTAATCATGGTAAAGCACTTTTTAAGCAGCAAGCGCTACAAAATTGTTAAATAATAAACTTAAGTACTACAAAAATTAACTGTTAAATTTAAAAAAAATAGATTTTCCTGAAGAATTATATAATCAACAGTAGAAATCTATTTCCCCTAAGTTGCAGATAGTTGTAGTCATTACTGCTCTTGCAGAACTTTAACAAGGCTGTTTAACTGAAGATGTATTAGATACTATCACAGCAATACTGTAATACTCAGGACAGGAAGAAATATGAGCAAAGCTGCAGAGTATCAGTTTAGAAACGACTAGCCCAGATTTCTTTCTAGCATGGTATATGTCATCTGGTTTATATTTTCATCTATTTCTTTGAGCATATATTGAACTCTCTTACATTCTTAACTGAGGCAGGAGGTAGATAGGCCCTTCCAGGGTGAAGTGATAGGAGATTCATTTCCTATGGACAGAACTCCAAAACAAGAATAGCAGGACAATTAACAGAGGAGGCTGGGCCTTGCCCAAACCATGTATTTCTCAACCTCGAAGTCTGGAGACCTCCCCTAAAACACATGTACAGAAAGGTTCCCTGGAAGTCAAATGAGAGTGACGCTAACTTAAAGCCAGACTACCCATGGGTCTTTGTGGTAGCATCTGCCTTGGCTGAGCGATGCATGTATGCACATGGGAGAATTCTGAAACAGTATACCAAATATGGACTTTGACCAGGCAAATCAAAATGACTGGCCTAAGGAAAACTGGAAGAATTGAGCCATAAAAGTAATTCAAATTGCCATGAGGGTGTGACTCAGTCTCTCTCTCTCTCTCTCTTTCTCTCAGAGCCTACTCGTGTGTCTATCCACTCGCACTATATTCCTTTTCCTCCTAATAAATACTTTACTTGTTTCACTACTTTTCATCTTCGTGGGAATTTTCTTCTACAGAGCCTCAGGGCCAGGGCCTTGTCACTGACCACTGGTTGAGCGGCTACGATTTGGTGCTCTCACCACCAGAACCCAACCTCATCTCTGGCTGCGGAACTGAAGCCCTGCCTCAAGTTGCACAGGACGAGGCCATCTGAGATCATTATAATGGTCATGTTCAAAACTAAGAAACTTCAGGAAAAATCAGGAAAGTAACATACAAAACATCCATTCAATGCATATTCTGTTTCCTTAGATATCTACAACATGTGTCAGATACATCAGATACCAATAAACAAAATTCAGTGGCTTGTAACACAGTGTGAAATCATCTCATTAGGCAGCTTTATCCTTTTAGAAATTAAAGCAGTCTCTAGAACTGGTGCCATTAACTTGGGACAAGCATCTCTAAAGGTAGGAAGGATGGAAAGACTGTAAGGATGTATCATCTGAGGTTTGGATATTCAGGTAGGCTCTGAAGGTTGGAAAGGCAGAAGCAACCAATCAGCAAAGCCACATTTGTCTTTTATTTCTTAATACCATATGCTTCTTAAAATTATATATAAATTACATATAAAATTATATTAGCTATCAGCTTCCCTGAGAGCTCAGTTAGTAAAGAATCTGCCTGCAATGCAGAAGACCCCGGTTCAATTTCTGGGTCAAGAAGATCTGCTGGAAAAGGGACAGGCTACCCACTCCAGTATTCATGGGCTTCCCTTGTGGCTCAGCTGGTAAAGAATCTGCCTGCAATGTGGGAGACCTGGGTTTGATCCCTGGGTTGGGAAGATTCCCTGGAGAAGGGAAAAGCTAACCACTCCAGTATTCTGGCCCGGAGAATTCCACGGACTATATAGTCCATGGGGTCACAAAGTGTCAGACACAACTGAGTGACTTTCACTTATTCGCTCAGTCGTCTCCAGCTCTTTGCGATCCCATGGACTACCACATTCCTCCGTCCGTGGGATTTTCTAGGCAAAAATACTGGAGTGAGTTGCCATTCCTGCTCCAAGAGATCTTCCCGACCCAGGGATTGAACGCAGGTCTCCTGCGTTGTAGGCAGACGCTTTACCGTCTGAGCCACCAGGGAAGTCATATATTAACATAAACAAGAAATTGAGATACAATTTTTAAAGCAAAAATGAATGCCAAGAAACATTCTAAAATTTTGCAGGAATTTCTGTTTAATTTTAATTGCTATCTCTAATATTCCCTTTTTTAAAAAAAGTCAGACTCAATTCAAGGACTGCCCCACACAGTTGTAGGACACTGGCTGAGCTCTCTGTGAAGTTGACAGTGTTCGTTTTCCATTTACTAAACTGACAGCCTTAACCTTATCACTGTGGGTTTCCCTATACAGATATGCAAAATATTTAATGACAGGATGGCAGGGATACCAAACAATCAGAACAATTGCTGGCCATGGGACTACAGCATGGCTCTGGAGGTCCCCGCAGATCCAGGGGGGCTCTTAGTTAGAGATGTCCAGAGGTTTCAGACCAGGGAGCTAGGACTTGGCATGGGGTAAAGTAGGTATCTGCATGGTTTGGAGAAGTGGCTATTTACCCACTATTTAAAAAGAACAACAACCAAAGCAAAGAAACAAAAAAACTACTGTTAGATCAGGTTTGCTCTCTCAGGCTAGGGTGTCAGCCTAAACTGAAGCAAGTCCCCATCTGATTCAAAAGAAAAATGGAAATTCAAATAAAAGGAGCAGTAGCTACCTTTACTTCTGTGTCCCATGTCCTTTTTATTATCTGACACCATTTAGTCCAATTCTAGAAGCCTGAACCCACCCCAACTCCTGCCCCTCCCAAGTCTTCATAATCCTGTATTGTCTGACATTGAGGTTTTACCATTTGTCCCAGGCCAGTCAGGATTTTCAGCCAGTGCTAGCAGTAAAGAGTCCACCTGCCAATGCAAGAGACTCAAGAGATGTGGGTTTGAACCCTGGGTTGGGAAGATGCCCTGGAGAAGGAAATGGCAACCCACTCCAGTATTCTTGCCTGGGATATCCCATGGACAGAAGAGCCTGGCAGACTACATTCCATGGGGGTCACAAAAAGTCAGACATGACTGAAGAACTGATCATCCTCCAGGACAGTTATTGATACCCTGGAGCCCTGAGACAGTTTAGCCTGAAAATAAAGTTGTCTACTTGCTAGCACTGCCACCCACTGCCTTCCGCTGAAGCTGCACACAGACGGGATTAACCCTCCTTCCCTCACTCAGTCTCAGGGGGAGACTTTTTAAAGGGGTCACATTTTAATTTCAAATGCTAGATACTGTACTTGCAAGAAAGAAAACAAGGCTTTAAGCAGAATGCCAAGAATACCTTCTCTTCACAGAAATATCGCTTGCCCAGGAGAGATTAAGAGTGAGCATACCGGCAGGATGCCCGCTTTTCTCTGTAAGCAAACCCCTGCTCAGGCTCCTAGACTCTTCTATGAAAGAGTGCCCATCTCATCAGGGGGTGACTATTTTCTCTTAGTATTTTGACTGCATTTCTATTACAGATCTTATAACATTGTTTAGTCACTAAATTGTGCCCAACTCTTTATGATCCCTTGGACTGTAGCCTGCCAGGCTCCTCTATCCATGGGATTTCCCAGGTAAGAATACTGGAGAATGGGTTGCCATTTCCTTCTCCAGGGAATCTTCCCAACCCAGGGCTCAAACCCACATTTCCTGCACTGGCAGGCGGATTCTTTACCACTGAGCCACCGGGGAAGCCCAGTCCGAATAAAACTGTTCTTTAAAGTTGACTGAAGATGACTTATGGCTTCCTAGTCAATTTTTGTAAATCTCATAATACTCATTTTTAAATCATTTGTCTCTAATCTTCTGGATGGGAGTACCTGGAAACCAAATATCTGTTGTGTGAATTGGTTAATGAATGAACAAATGAATAAATAAAAGAAACTGAAGTTCAGGAAACAAAAATACTATGATGAGCACATGTATATAAAAACATATATACTTATTTTGCATAGGAGGACAAGGAAAGAAAGGCAGATGAGTCCTAGAAAAGGTGAAGCAAAGGACACTTTCCTAGGAATCATATCACGTGCCTTCCCCCTACACAAATACCTCTATACTAAGATCTTGCTGCCAAATGCCTTAGCACTGCCAAAATGAATCTTAATACCCAATACCTCATCCAAGGGCTTTCTGGGATACAATGAGTTATTCAGGTTCTCTCTGCTTTGATTTCCCTATGCATAAAGTAAGAAAAGCTTCTCCTCGTAGCACTGACATATATATACTACCATGTGTAAAACAGCTAGCCAGAGGGAAGCTGCTGCGTAACACCAGGAACTTAGCTCAGGGCTCTGTGATGACCTAGAGGGGTGGGACTGGGGGGGCGCGGGGAGTGGGAGGGAAGCTCAAGAGGGAGGTATGGTATATGCATACTTAGAGCTGATTCACTTCATTGTGCAGCAGAATCTAACAGAACATTGTAAAGCAATTATACGCCAATTAAAACAATTAAAAATATATTTTTAAAGCCTCTCAAGACATTTTACGTAACTGAAATACAAACTATGGTGAAAAAACCAACATGAGCCAACCAATTTCAACTTTCACAAGAGGAATTTAGATAATGTGAATAACCTCAAAAAAGAAGAAAAAAAGCCGGCTTATATCATCATTGTATATCTGATTAATGGCCATAAATTATGAGGGTTGTGAAAATAGAGCTGATATCTCTCCAGGTTTAATAGACAAATCTTTTACTTCCTTTGTAATATTTAAATCTGGCTTATGTTTAAATGCTTTATTTATAAAAATACACATTGCTACACTGCAGGATTATTAGAAATAAGGAAGGATATTTTCCAGACAAATCACATGGGGTACTCCTGCTGCCTGATTTCAGAAGAGATCAAAGTACTACAAAGACGTCTTTAACTTTTGTTCTATGACAGAAGTCAGAAATCTTGTCAAGAGCCTTGCCACACAGTAAAATGGGCAAGAGAAAGACCTTCATCAGAAAGAAGCTTAGCAGAACTCCCACTGGTCAGCCAGCAGGAGGGTCCTTTTTATCTCTGTCTGCAAAATATTACCTGATGGGACCACTGAGAGACAGGTTAGATGTCACGCTCTGGCAACACAGGACAAATGGGTCTATCCTCAGTTACTTGTCACATGGGTACCAGCTTCTGTCTCTAGACAAGGTCAAGCATAGCAAATGGCATTCATTTCAGAGAAAGCAGCTACATTACTCAAGTATAATAACTATGCATAAAACCAGCATTCCTATGCTTAATCGTGGTATATATGCTTCACATTTAGACATTTAATTTTTTAATTTAAAGCATTTGGAATGCTTTATCCATGAATGAATCAAACCATAAAGCAGGGTGGAGTCTGAGATTCTACAACTCTTCTTTTAAAAAATCAAGGTAATCAATCTTAATTTGATCTCCAGCCCCAAACAAAGTAACACAAAAAATACCACCAAAAAATACCACATCTCTATATTTTGAGATCTATTTTGAATTTAATGCTGCACAATATAAAGAGTGTTTCTGGCTGGTTGAACCTTTAAAGCAGCGAATCTTGATGAATGTCTCTTCTGAGAAGAATCTCAGATACCAATGATAACAAAGGTGACCCAGTACCTTCAGATTAGTGTAGGAGGTCTGAGTTATACTCTAGCCTCTATGACTAATTATCTTTGATATGCATAATGATCTTAAGTAAATATCTAATTTAGTAGCTCCTCCCTCTTGTGAAATGATGGCACTGTTTTTGTTTCTTGGAAATGTATGACAGTTTTCAATAACCCTGGATCCTCAGTGTGTGTGTATCATCTATCAAGATAAATAACTACCTGCTAGGAGTCACGTAAGTTATACAAAAAATGGTCTATGGACCACCAGCCTCATAACTGTCAGGAGTGCTTGTCAAACTCTCTGAGAACCATTTAGATCTAGAAGGGTGGGATGGGGGAGGTGGTGGAAGGGAGGCCCAAGAGGGAGAGGGTACATGTACACATACAGCTGATTCATTCTTTGTACAGGAGAAACTAACACAACATTGTAAAGCAATTATACTCCAATAAAAGACAGATTTATTTGTTCAAAATATTTTGTGAACCAAATCCAGGAATCTGAACTATTCAAAAGCAACACAGATGATCTTAATGTATTCTAAAGTTTAGAAACTACAGAAAAAGATTTTGCTAAATCAAGGATGACTTGTAAACATTCCAACTCTAGGATTTTATGACCAAACTAGACATAGAGCCATACACTAAATGAGTCATGTCATATGAAATTAGTAATATTACCTCTGTAAGCAGAATAACTGACTTGTGCTAGTAGATTCAGGCAATTTAATATCTTCATAAGAACATATAGATAGTAACAGATAAATTTTAAAAAATGGGTCTCATATTCAATTTTAAGAGGGTTGAACAAAATTCAATGAATCAAGAACCTTATCAGGTTTTATTCATCTGCTTACTCTTTTCTCCTCCAATTAAGTCAAAATTTAGAAACAGGAGTCATGATTTCTTTTACCTCTTAAAATGCATGAACATCAAATTTCAGAAACTCTAGTTAATCAATGATTACTTAAGGAGGCAAGTAATGTTCATTTCTAATACCTGAGCAGATTAAAAGAGGCTACTAAGGCATCCTAAACTTACCTCCACAAGACCAATATCTAAATTTCATTTTCCTAGAAAATAGGAAGTTTGCTAGTTGTCTGAACAAATTCCATTTTGCTCAAACAGAGACTTTCATTGATGCTTTACTTGGCTTGATGAGTATTTTATCTATCTAGCAGCAGACCTGACAAGATGCAATTCCTTCCTTAGGTAAAGAAAGCTAGAGACTCTCCTATTCCATGAGGTTGAGACTGGCAATAGAAACTTAACTAGAGACATTGAGTTTCTGTGATCACATTAATACAAGTATGAAAAATCATGAGCCCTGTGGAAGATAACATGTTATATGGGAAAACTAAGAACTCAGACCTCATTTTTACACTACAATTTATACATAACAAATCTTGGCAGGGGGAAAGGGTATTAATCTCTCTCTTTCCTGGTGACTAGGATGATAAAGAATCTATCTGCAATGCAGGAGACTGAGGTTCAATCCCTGGGTCTGGAAGATTCCCCTGGAGAAGGGAATGGCTACCCACTCCAGTATTCTTGTCTAGAGAATTCATGGACAAAAGAGCAGGGTGGGCTACAGTCTATGGGGTTGCAAAGAGTTGGACACAAATGAGCGACTATCACAAACAACCATCAGAAAAAAAAAAAAAAAAGGACAGATTTCAGAGACAGAATAATTGTCTGAAACAACAGAGAGCATTACGTTCTTCCTTGAAGAATAGATATCCAGATTTTAATAGCGCTTCTCTTAGGATGGTAAGATTCAGATGCTTTTTATTTTCTTTGTTGCAATTTTCTAGGCCTTCCAAAATTTTACAACAAAGTTAAATTACTTACAAAAAAGAGTTGTAAAATGTAAAACTTGCAAAATAGTTATTTAGAAAATCACATCTACATCTCTGGGAGTGATTAGAGGAAAAGAATATCAGGTAAGTATTAGGATCCAGAGAAAGCAAGAGACTACACAGCTGAAGAAACAGCAATAAAAAACAGAAGTGATGAGGGACTTCCCTGGCAGTCCAGTGGTTAAGACACTGCCTTCCAAATGAAGGGGTGCAGGTTTGATCCCTGCAAGGGGAGCTAAGATCCCACACGCCTCACCAAAAAATCAAAACATAAAACTGAAGCAGTCTTGTAAGTAATTTAATAAGGACTTTAAAAATGGTCCACATTTTTTTTTTTAAAAAATCTTTTAAAAAAAGAAAAAGAAACAGGAAAGACTAATAACAAACACCGAGGGTCATTGCAGGCCTCTATATTTTTAAATGCTTCTTTCAGTACTTAAAGGAACAGAGATGGTACATACCTCAAGGCTTAACAAAGAAAATAAAGTGGAAGAAATACGAACTTCATAAGTAATTTAGCACACTATTTTAGAGGGCTATTATTACCAAAGAAAGAAAATAAATTATACTTGGACAGATAGGTATGCTATATTTTAGCAATTTTCAATAAGACATGAAGATATCGTATATTTTTATCATCAAAGATGTGAGGAGAGAAATAATTCAAAAATAATTAAGTATCAGGAACTTTGTTGATAAGATCACACCTGGGTATGGAGAGAAAAGTGGAGGCATCTAAGGGGAAGAGGGATCTGAAAGGGGGTCCTTCATATGTTTAGGTTTTAACTTGTTTGTGTGTGATTTTTTCTTTTTCTTTTTTTTTTTCAGAATATATATTTGGCTGAATATATATTGGTTGGAAAGTTTGTTCAGGTTTTCCAGCATATCATATGGAAAAACTCAAATGAACTTTTGGGCCAACCCAATATTAAGGCTGGATGGCATCACTGACTCGATGGACATGGGTTTGGGTAGACTCCGGGAGTTGGTGATGGACAGGGAGGCCTGGTGTGCTGCAATGCATAGGGTGGAAAAGAGTCGGACACGACTAAGAGACTTAACTTAACTGAACTGAATATTAAGGATGGACTGAACTTTAGATAAATGCTGCAAAAGACAGGCACAGAGCCTTTTAAAACATACTGTGGAAATCCTACTTCTAGCCATTTAATTGCAACTTGTTTCAAAAGAACCCTCTTGCTCAGGCCAACTCTAAGACCTGTATAAAAGAAAACAAACAAACAAAAATCCTGTCTTAAGGCTGTGGAGAGTAACCAAAGCAACCAGGACTTGAGGGGAAAAGAGTCTGCTTAAAGAAACTTCACTGAAGTGAATGCCCTAATCACATTTTTTTTTCCTTTCAAGACACTTGTAAATCTGTATAGAGTTTAAAAAAAAAAAAAAAGCACGTGACCCACAGACTATACTGGTCTTACTAAACCTAGGGTGACAAAAACTGGAGTTCCGAGTTCCATGCCACTAAGGCAGGCAGAACTTAAGGACCTAAGACACAAGAGTAGAAGAAATAAAATGAAGTAAGATGACACTTTTCCCAAAGGCACTTGTAATTTTTAAGCTGTACATGTGTGAAGCAAATAGAACAGTGAGTTTATTCTAGAGATACAAGATCAGTTAATATTAAGAGTCATTCAGGATAGTTCACCATGTTAACAGAAGATAGTATAAAACATATATGATAATTCCAGTAGCACACCAAATCCAGAAAAGTATTTGATAAAATTCAACTCCTTCCTGGAAAAAAGCTTAGCAAATGAGAAGGAAATTTCCTTAACATGATAAATTAATCTACACAAAACCTTGAGCAAATGTAATATTTAAAGATGAAATATTGAAGGCTTTTCCACTAAAATGAGAACAAGAATGTCTGCTACCTTTAAAGGACTTTTTTTTTTTTCCCCCATGGGATTTTCCAGGCAAGAATACTGGAGTGGGTTGCCATTTCCTTCTCCCAAAGGACTACTTTTATTCAATATTGTACTTGAGTTCCTAACCAGTGTAGTGAGGAACAAAAACAAATTAAAGGGGTGAGAATCAGAAAGGAAGAAATAAACATATTATTCAGAGATCATAAAACTGTGTACATAGGAACTCAAAAGAATCATAGGAACTCTAAAAGACTAAGACACTCAACCTCACTATTTATCAGGAAAATGGTAATTAAAATGAAAATTAAAACTATGAGACAGCATGATACAACACCAGGCAAGCTAAATTAAAATTTACAATATAATGTGTTGGCAAGCATGTGGAACAAATTTTACATTCATATAAAGCTGGAAGAAGTCCATGTTGATATAATACTTTAGAAAATACCTTTCACAATACCTACTAAAGAAGGACATTTGCCTACCATATGACTCAGCACACCCACCCCTAATTATACATGCAATAGAAATGTATGGATATACATACAAAGAAAAACATGTATTAGAGTATTCATTGCTTCATAATTTGTAGTAGCCAAAAAATCACCATATATCATAATACAAAATGGATAGACTATGGTATATTCATACAACAGGATACTAAGTAGAAACTAAAATAAACTGCTATTGTTGTGCATAAAGTAAATAAATCTCATTCCAAATTGTTAAGCAAAAAAAGTCAGGGTTCATATTATATGATAAATATAACACTCAAAACAGGCAAATTTTTTCTATGGTGTTAGAAAAGTGGTTACCCCTGGAATGAGGGGACAATGCTGACTTAGGAGAGCACAGGGAAGATTTCTGAGGAGCTAGTAATGGTCTGTATCTTGATCTGGGTGATGGTTTACAAGGGTATGTTCACTTGACAAAAACATTAATAAAACTTCATAAAAACTGAGTCAACTAAGATTTATGCAGTTTACTGTACATATAGAATATATATATAGTAAAAGAACTTTTAAAGTTAAAAAATAAATTTTGGGGTTTCCCCAGTGGCTCAGTGGAAAAGAATCTGCTTGCCAATGCAGGAGATAGGGGTTGGCTCCCTGGTCTGAGAGGATCCCAGGGATCCTCACAGAGCACCTGGACCCGTGTGCCGCAATTCCTGAGCCTGTGCTCTAGAGCCTGGGAGCTGCAATACTGAGCCCACAAGCCGCCGCTACTTAAGTCCGTGTATGCTAGAGCCCTTGCTCTGCAGCGAGAGAAGCCATCTCAATGAGGAGCCGACGCCTGGCAACTAGAGAAAGCCCATACTCAGCAATGAAAACCTAGAAGAGCCAAAAACGAATAAATAAAAATTTTTTTAAATAAGAAAAAAAATTTCAAAGTTAAAAAATTTAACATATGTTGTTAAGTTAAAAAATATTATCAAGCATTGTTACTGATAAGCACTATAGGAAGTGTTTCTACTTATATTTGAGAAAGATGTCATATGCTGCTATATTTTCAGAAAATATTCTGTATGAGAATTTTAGCATCCGCAGAATTCCACATAGTTATAAATTACTTATATTTTCCATTTACATAAGTTTTACACAGCATTACAAGAAAATAAAAATATACAATGACTAATATTATTTAGGAAGCTTTTAGCTAATGTTATTTAGGATGCTTTTAGCTTTTATCAGAAAACCCTGAGTCAACTAAATGACAACAAGAGGGAATTTATTACCTTACAAAAGAATTCAAGAGGTTGGCAATTCCAATGTTGGTTAATTCAATACTTTAACATCATCTTCAAGGACCCAAGTTTAGCTTCATCTTACTGCTTTACCATCTTCACGTATCAATTTTGTCTTGGAGCTTATGACCTCAAGATCACAGGATGCCTACGACAGTTCCAAGCATCACAGTGTCCAGAAACAGGAAAGGAGAGCTTACTCCTTTTAGAGGAAATAAAACATTTCTCAGAATCCCTCCAGCAGACTTTTTCTCCCTTTCATTAGTTACAGCTTTACAACACGCTGTTGCTTAAATCAATTACCAGCAAGGGGACTAGGAGGGTACACTAAATTGGATAAGTTCTATCAGTATCTAACTCTGAGTCACTGAGAGACAAGCAGATACCTGAACAGCATTGGAACTGTGTTAACAAGGAAGAGGAAGAGGGGAAGATGTATGGTTGTTGGGGTGGCAACCAAAATCATCTACTATAATAGCTGACTGAGTCACAGTTAAGGAAGAACAACATAAATAAATGGTTCTTTGACATCATTTGAAATGTTTGCAGTGCTACTAATTTTAAAATGTTCTCGCCAATTCTACTATCTATGCATTTTTTTGTGTTACAAAACAGAATTATAGAGTTCAAATATAAAAATTCAAGTAGAGATTGGCTTATCCACATTTTGTATCTTATTTTTATGAGATGGGTAAACAAGATAAACACAATGATTCACTTTTAAAAACATATGCCCATTCAATATCTGAGGAAATACAAATATAGCTCCAATATCCATATCTTTTATAATAACAGTACCATGATAATAACTGATCTTCACATATGATGATAGTAACAATGACTGCTAATTTTTATCAAGTGCTTAATGTGCACTGTGCTTAGCCCTTAAATGTAAGGAACTCATTAAATCCTCCCAACAAATCTTTTAGGTAGTACTGTTATCTCCTTTTTTCTTTTTTTTTTTTTTTACCAATAATGGAATAGAATCACAGAAAAGTTCTTTAAACTTCCCAAGGTCAATAACTAGTAAACGGTGGAGTCATTTAGCCTTATTTGTGACTGGAAATCTTAAAATATTAAAGGCACTCAATATAGTAAATTAATTCTTGATGCATATCAAGATTTTTTAAACACTACAATGACTTAGCATCAGAGAAGCAAACTTGATACAACCAAGGTACTGAGTTATCAGTAGACTATAACGAAAATGATAACATAGTTCTAGAAGCTTTAAAGAGAAGAGCTTAATAGAATAACCTTTCTTCAGACTCTGCAACTTCCCAGACAGGGAGGCAAAGAATTATCTAGAGAGAAGGTCTTAGATACTAGACAAAACACCATAACCAGGCTACACTCCTGTGTTTAGAAACACACTCCTGTCTTTAGAAAAATTCCACAGGACCATAAAGCAGTGTTAGTGGACCATTTTATGTAATATATAGGCTAGGAAATAGTCTAGTTACCATGTTGGGATGCTTCAGGTCAGATTCATGAATAAAATTTAGAAGTTAAGCTATTTATAAAAACAATATTCCATCATTTATAACATCAACAAAAGGAACTGTTATTATGTCATCTCGTAACACTAGAAACTGCTATTCCTATGCAAAAAACCTATTAGTGAGTAATGAAATATTAATCGTAAGAATGTAGTTGCTTCTTTGGCATCTAACCAAGTTTAAGCCATTAGTAAATCATGTATTTATGCCAAAAAAAAAGTCCAAGTATAGCACTAGTTTCTTTTCTTTGTTCAGTACTAACTCAAAAGTGTATGTTGGATTATTCTAGAAAGCAAACATTGCTAAAATCTGTAGACTGCACTTATATCCTGAGTAAGCAAATTGCTTGTACTACTTGAACAAATTTCCCAGTATTCCTAGATATTTGTCCAGAATTTCCTCTAAAAATAATATAAAGAAAGATTATTTTAAAAATAAAAGATTTGTCTTTTCTATCTAGCCAGCTGTTCACCATGGGACAGCTCCTCCGAGGCTGGCCTTTCCTCCACTTCACACCAATTCCTGCCCATTCCCTGACTTGCATATCTGGGAAGAAGATACATATGACAAGATTTTAACTTTTTAAAATTTTTGAAAAAAAAAAAAGATGCTGAGGATGGAAAAGTCAAATACATACAAGCAATGAGTCAAATATCTCATTTCATATTACTCTTGTACTTTCCATTTTGCATCCAGTATCACATTTTATCCTCACAAGAATTTTTTTTTCCTGCTTGAATTTATTTTTTTAATTTTAAATTAATGTTGCACTGGGGTTTTTTTTTGCTTCAGGTGGGCTTTCTCTAGTTGTGGCAAATGGGAGCCACTCTTCATTTCAATGCACGGGTTTCTCATTGCAGTGGATTCTCTTGATGCAGTCAGAGAATGGGATCTAGGTGTGCAGGCTCAACAGTTGTGATGCAGGGGCTTAGCTGCTCTGCAGCATGTGGGATCTTGCTGGGATCAATCCCGTATCCCCTGCAATGGCAGGTGGATTCTTATCCACTGGACCACCAGGGAAGTCCCCTTGAATTTACTTTTTAAATTTTTATTGGAGTATAGTTGCTTTACAATATTGTGTTTCTACTGTACAGCAAAGTGACTCAGCTGTGTGTGTGTCCCCTCTTTTTTGCATTTCTTTCCCACTGAGGTTGCCACAGTGCGCTGAGTAGAGTTCTACTTTATAGCACAAGGAACTCACAAGAGCTTTATGTGGTAGTAAAGGAGGTTATAGTCACATCACTTTGTAAGAAGAACTGGTCTCATAGAAGCCAAAGGCCTGAGGTGACCTGAGGTTCCAGCTCTACAGAACTGGAACCCAGGCCAGACTCAAGGCTCAAGTTCTCATGCAGATCTTGCTTCTTTCAGATACTGTACATTCTGGCTCTAGTTACCCAGTACAAAAGAAACTGGACTGTTTCTCTAAAACTGAAACTGATCTGTTATGGCAGTTTTTGCATATCCAGCTGCCAATTCTATTGTCAGATGCACTGAAGCTTCACCCTGATAGGAGACAGAACAAAGGAGAAGAGGCTGAGTTTCTAGGAGGTGAAAATTGATCATTACAGATTTGGGGTAAATGGTAATAACAGAACAAGTTGACAGTGAATTTAATTTTTGGTTCTTATTCTAATACTTCTTCCAAATTCTACCCATAATATACTCTGTTTAAATTCATAAAAACATTTAGCTAGCCACAAAGTGACTAAATACCTAAACTTCAGGGGTATTATTTTTATTTGCCAAAACTTGACATAAATCCACTATCACTTCTAGTTGTCATGTTATACAAGTTGCCTACTGTCCTATCAGTAATTTCCATTTTAGCTTTTTAGAGGCAAAATACTCCCTTGGATTTCTAAGTAGGAAATCACTCTCTTGAAATGTTTTTATAAGTGAAACTAACACATTTCCACCATAGGAATCATATTGTATTTGAACTGTAATGTACAGGTTTAAAAAGTAAAGCAACACCTGAGCAGCACTGTCAGGCATACAGGGAGGAGGCTGTGTATGGGCTGTCTACACTTGGATCAGGGTAACACTAAACCCAAATGATGTCAAGTAAGAAGCTCTGTCCAGTCATTTTCTTTCTGTAAAAGTTCCAGGAAATTGCCCTACAATTAGATGGTTAGCACTACCCTCTTAGCAAGAGAACCATCACCATGTCCTTTGAGAGCAAAATAGATAACTTCTGCTTCTATGCTTGGTTAATCTGTCTTTGGCTTCTTTTCATTTTGGAGGGAATTTAGAAACTCGGAAGTAATTATCCTTTTCTTCTTGAAGTTACTCTCCTTTCCCCACTGGATCATGCCCAATCACTTAATTACAGTGTTATTGTTAAATTGGTAAGCCATGTCCAACTCTTTTGGGACCCCATGGACTGCAGCCCACCAAGTTCCTTCTACCTGTAGGATCTCCCAGACAAGAATACTGGAGTGGGTTGCCATTTCCTTCTCCAGGTGAGCCTCCCAACCTAGGGATCGAGCCCACATCTCCTACATTGGCAGGTGGGTTCTTTAATACTGAGCCACCCAGGAAGCCCTAGTAATATTGAGACAGGTATTGTTCTATAGCACTCACATCTTACAGGGAGCTTGGGATGAGCTCTATAGTCACCTGTTGTCAAATGTTACATAATTAAAATTAAGGAAACTCTTTAAATCTGCCTTAAATACAGTATATAGGTATGTATAATACCTATATATCTTTGTGTAATAATTCTTTTACATATTAAACTTGAGAACCACTGATATACCTGAAAAAAACCAACCTAGAGAAAGACTATATGCACAAGTGTGAGCACTCAAACCATTCTGCATTAAGACAATGACTAAATCCCTAATAAGCAAACGGAAAAAGTGTTCCTGCTTGCCCACACTGTTTACTCATAAAAAAAATAAATTAAATGAACTGAATGACAATAATTTTGGTCTATAAAGTGAAGAGACTGGACAAGAGACATCTAAGTAAGATTTCAGCTCTAATGTTCTATGAATCCTCACTAGATCTCCTTCCAAAGAAACCAACACGAGAGGCTGTCAACTCTGGAAAAAGTGCTGTGTCAATTTCACCAATGTTACCATTTTCTATATTTTTAATATCTTCATCAAAATCTGGCTTTTCCAAATGAGTTTCATGGCATAATCTAGCCAGTTAACAATGGCAGTGGTTCCCAAACATGTGAACAGATCAGAATCCCCAGAAAGTTGTTTCCCTTTCCAGGTCTACTGAATCAGAATCTCTAGAGAGGAGCCCAGATGATCCTGATACAGGCATTCTATGAATCTCTTAAGTTTAAAACCACAGAACTGTATGTATTAATACATACTTCTTACCCTTGGACACCATATGCTAACAAAGGGTTTTTTCAGGGAGCTCCCTGGTGATCCAGTGGTGAGGACTTGGGACTTTTACCACCAAGTGCCTGGGTTTAATCCCTAGTCAGGGAACTAAGATCCCACAAGCCAAGTCACATGGCCACAAAAGACAAATAAACAAAAGGCTTTTTCCTGCTCTTATAATTTTTTAGATTCCATTTTTTTGTTTTTATATTATTTTAACATTTTAATAGAGTATTTCAAACATACACCTCTACATAACTTTCAAAATTCAATTTATTGCCAGTCATTTTTTCTATTTTGCCACTTCCACACATTATCTTGAACCAAATCCCAGTAACAGCAAAGGATCTTTTTTGAACCTTGATAAAAATGGGTTCTTCTCAAAATCATGTCACATTCTAAACTATGGAGAACATGCAGCCTGTATGACCCAAGTCTCTAACGTGGAATGCAGAGCCTGGAATGAAACAGGCCAGAAATACTAACAAAAGCCATAGACAGCGATGGCAACTTCTCTTCAGTCATTGCTTTGAGTCTTTCTTAAGGTTCATGTTGCTTCCCTGGTGGCTCAGTGGTAAAGAATCCACCTGCCAATGCAGGAGATGAAGGTTCATTTCCTGGGTCGGGAAGATTCCCTGGAGAAAGAAATGGAAACTCACTCCAGTAACTTTGCCTGGGAAATCCCCATAGACAGAGGAGCCTGCTAAGCTATAGTCCATGGGGTCTCAAAAGAGTGGGACACAACTGAGCAACTAATCAACAACAGGGTTCATGCTATTTCCTACATTTTTAATGTGCTATCACACCTCTTATAGCACTGTTTAAATCAGTCTGCTTTTCTGCAATGGGTTCATAAATGGAATTCTCTTGTTCATCTTCACCTGTAATTAAGATAGAGTTTAGATAGATCCAAGCCAGTAAATCACACTAAACAACACTAGTTGGTAGAAAAATGTGATATCTGTCTAATTAACTTGAATACAAGAAATAAGTCAGTAAAGAAAAAAAGTTACTGAAAATATAGCTAAATGTGTCATGTTAAACCCTAAGAAGAGAGGGTCTTCTTTTCTGTGGCAAATCTGAAAGCAGTCTTTACCCAGTAGAGAGAAGGTATTGTTGTAAAAATTTTAAAAGACATTATTATATTACTATTTATCATAATTTGGATATTCAATATAGGACCAAACATGGTATGTGATAGTCTGATGTTCTTACAATATGATGTAGACTGCTGGACACCATTCTACTCTGCTTGATTATCTTTGGTAATTAAAAGAATGATGTTTTCCCAAAAGCTAGGTTAAGGTCTTAACTATTCAGACATCAATTAGTCAAACTGAACTACTCAGCATTGAGTCAACCTGGCTTCATCTATGAAGGAAAGAAGGATATCAGAAAGTAAAACTCAACCCCAATAGCACAGGCCATTAACTGTTTCCTAAACATTCCCAGGATCTAATTTCTAAGCATCATCTTATCAGAGATACAGCAGGATCAATCTCACTAGACTAAAAATCCTGTATGGGATCCCTCAGGCAGGCTGGTGCTCTTTGATTTTGATCCGTCTCTTTTATATAGCTATCAGTACTGTCCAAGGAGCAGAAAGAAACATTGAGATGCCTCCCCAAACATGAGTTATTTTATGCTAAATTCCAGGATACATAGCTTTGCTTCGGTGCTTTTTCAGCAACCATAAAAATTCTAGTTTAATAAATGTGAGTCATTACTATAGGGGACAACTATAAAAAGAGGGGAAGTGTCTGGAATAGAAATGAGAAGTGAAAGAATAGCTCAGCGAGAAGAGAAAGGTTTTTAAAAGTTAAAGGGAATAAACACAGATGCTAAACCATTCTGTATCTGTGAGAAAAGAGCAGGCTGGATGATGCCCATCCTCTAGGGCTGTACTTTAGAAGAGACACACAGTGAGAGACACAGTGGGATCCAGGAGCTAGATTAACAAGTTCAAATCTTAAAGTTTGAAAACCACTGAATATCTGCACAGCAGGCTGAGTAAAGGAAACAGAATGCACCTTAGTAACCATATTATTACAACAAAGCAAACTAATTTATAAGCATTTCCACCCAAGTACAAGGTAGAATGATCCTAACATTTCCAATGAGCTAGGGAATGGCAAAGAGAAAGAAGTCATGCATGCAATTATTACTAAATAAAGATGATTGAAATATCATTGACATTTTCCTTTAGTATGCTATATTAATTGCTTCATTTCTGAAAAGAAAAAATATAATAGCTTTTATTGGTTTACTAAACATACTAGCTTATAAGTCATTAAAGATTATGTAATGCTGTCAATTTCATAAAGCTATTTCAAATCCTGAAAGATGATCCTGTGAAAGTGCTGCACTCAATATGCCAGCACATTTGGAAAACTCAGCAGTGGCCACAGGACTGGAAAAGGTCAGTTTTCATTTCAATCCCAATGAAACGTAATGCCAAAGAATGCTCAAACTACTGCACAATTTCACTCATCTCATACACTAGTAAAGTAATGTTTAAAATTCTCCAAGCCAGGCTTCAGCAATACGTGAACCGTGAACTTCCAGATGTTCAAGCTGGTTTTAGAAAACGCAGAGGAACCAGAGAACAAATTGCCAACATCGTTGGATCATTGAAAAAGCAAGAGAGTTCCAGAAAAACATCTGCTTCTGCTTTATTGACTATGCCAAAGCCTTTGACTGTGTGGATCACAATAAACTGTGGAAAATTCTGAAAGAGATGGCAATACCAGATCACCTGACCTGCATCTTGAGAAACCTGTATGCAGGTCAGGAAGCAACTGTTAGAACTGGACGTGGAACAACAGACTTGGTTCCAAATAGGAAAAGGAGTACGGTAAGTCTGTATATTGTCACCCTGCTTATTTAACTTATATGCAGAGTACATCATGAGAAACACTGGGCTGGAAGAAGCACAAGCTGGAAACAAAATTGCCAGGAGACAATGTTCTTCACAGCACTGTTTATAATAGCCAGGACATGGAAGCAACCTAGATGTCCATCAGCAGACGAATGGATAAGAAAGCTGTGGTACATATACACAATGGAATATTACTCAGTCATTAAAAAGAATACATTTGAATCAGTTCTAATGAGGTGGGTGAAACTGGAGCCTATTATACAGAGTGAAGTAAGCCAGAAAGAAAAACACCAATACAGTATACTAACACATATATATGGAATTTAGAAAGATGGTAATGATAACCCTATATGCAAGATAGCAAAAGAGACACAGATGTATAGAACAGTCTTTTGGACTCTGTGGGAGAGGGCGAGGGTGGGATTATATGGGAGAATGGCACTGAAACATGGAAATTATATGTGAAACAAATCACCAGTTCAGGTTTGATGCATAACACAGGGTGCTCGGGACTAGTGCACTAGGATGACACAGAGGGATGGGATGGGGAGGGAGGTGGGAGGGAGGTTCAGGATGGGGAACACTGTACACCCCTGGTGGGTTCATGTCAATGTATGGCAAAACCAATACAGTATTGTAAAGAAAAAAAAAAGATTGCCAGGAGAAATATCAATAACCTCAGATAGGCAGATGACACCACCCTTATGGCAGAAGATGAAGAAGAACTAAAAAGCCTCTTGATGAAAGTGAAGGAGGAGAGTGAAAAAGTTGGCTTTAAGCTCAACATTCAGAAAACTAAGATCATGGCATCTGGTCCCATCACTTCATGGCAAATAGATGGGGAAACAGTGGAAACAGTGTCGGACTTTTTTTTTTAGGCTCCAAAATCACTGCAGATGGTGACTGTAGCCATGAAATTAAAGAACACTTACTCCTTGGAAGGAAAGTTATGACCAACCTGGATAGCATATTTAAAAGCAGAGACATTACTTTGCCAATAAAGGTCCGTTTAGTCAAGGCTATGGTTTTTCCAGTGGTCATGTATGGATGTGAGAGTTGGACTATAAAGAAAGCTGAGCGCCGAAGAATTGATGCTTTTGAACTGTGGTGTTGGAGAAGACTCTTGAGAGTCCCTTGGACTGCAAGGAGATCCAACTAGTCCATCCTAAAGGAGATCAGTCCTGGGTGTTCATTGGAAGGACTGATGTTGAAGCTGAAACTCCAATACTTTGGCCAATTCATGCAAAGAGTTGACTCATTGGAAAAGACCCTAATGCTGGGAAGAAATGGGGGCAGGAGGAGAAGGAGATGACAGAGGATGAGATGGCTGGATGGCATCCCCAACTCGATGGACATGGGTTTGGGTAAACTCTGGGAGCTGGTGATAGACAGAGAGGCCTGGTGTGCTGCGATTCATGGGATCGCAAAGAGTCGGACACGACTGAGCGACTGTACTGAACTGTACTGAACTGAATGCTATCAATATATTTGTCAAGGTTTCAAGAGACTAAAGAAATATTCGAACAAACAAACATTAGGTAGCAAATATTTACAAAGTAAAACATATATTTAATAAGGTACTATTATTGATGTACCCCAACAATTTCCGACTAAAATAAATAAGGCTTATCAACAGGCCCTCGTCTCTCTAAGTCTGAGATTAGAACCATAGTTCCAAACATAGCCACAGGTGGGTTTTAGAATAAAAATTGTGAAGATTCCTTGGTATTCAACACCTGTCTGCATGTATTGCTCTTCCTTTATTATCAAGACAAGAACCAGTGCCTTCTCATTTAGGAACATTTCAAGTGAATTAACTCTCAGATCCAATACACTAACAAAATCATAAGGAAAAATTATATACACTTTAGCATTACCTATAGGATACACTATCAACACTGTCATTTTTAAAATCTTTGGTTCAAGAAATTCTGCAAATGAATTCTGAATTTCAATCTCTCTTCTTCACCCTTTTATTTTATTCTCTTCTAGCTTTGGTATAGTTTGTCCACTCTTCAGTTTCCAGTTAAGCCCAATAGTTAAAAATGAAGTACACAGGCAATTAACTCCCCAGTCAATAGTAACAGTTCTAAAAGTCAGTGTGGTAATTTACATTCGGTTAGTGCCTCACTGATCCTGTCTTCCACGTCTAAGAATCATAAATCCCCAAATCCCTTCAGAATGCAAGTCTAGCACAGATGGAAAGAGTTTTTTTTCTCGCTTGGGAATGAAGAAGGTGAAGTCATTCCAAAATGAGAGAGAACCAAGCCAGTCCAGTGTGCACCATTTAATTCAACAGTTCCCTCGTGAGGCACTTCATTTGCTGGTGCGCTACCGGCGGCAGAAATGCTGCTTAGCACAGCAATATATTAGCTATTTGTGCGGCATTTTGCTAGAAAATACTTAAGGCCATAGAAAAACTGAAGAAGCCAATAAAATCAGGTTATCTGGGTGACTCTGAATTAAGGCTTCAGGATACTGGTCTCTTTTTTTTGGCTCTTAAGATCTTTTTTTTTAAACTGGGATACAGTTGCATTCTTCTGAACAACAAGGTGAATCAGCTGTATGGATCCATATAGACCCTCTTTTTTGGATTTCCTTCACATTTAGGTCACCACAAAACATTAAGAGTTCCCTGTGCGATACAGCAGGTTCTCATTAGTTATCTCTTTATACATATTGTGTGTGTATATGGTGTGCACCCACGGACATAAAGTAGAAAGATTCTGCACGTACTTCAGTCAAGGTTTTCTTCTTTCCACATCTTTGAATGAATAATACATGCTGGATTCCAATCACAGGTTTTATTCCCTAATTCTTTCTCCTTTTCCCTATTCTCCTTTCTTCTTGCTTTTTTCCTCTATTGTATAGGCTTATCTATGGAAACGTCAGAGGAGAGTGGAAGAAAATACATAAAAAGTATATAGAACTTAGCCCTATCTTGGTGAAGGAAGAATGACTTTGAGGGCAGAGCCAAGGATGCAGAGGCCTGGAGCCAATGGTAGACCCAAGAGAATAAGACCACTACACTCATGGGTCCAGAGCAAGCCTACCATTCCAGCCATCCCAGAGGACAGGGAATCCAGTCACATGTAATTATTCTATGGCCCTGAAACTCAACTTGCCCTAATGAGTTATCATCTTGTTTGGAACCTGCTACTCTTGTATTCTTTCTAACTGCCCCCTTTTTGGAATAGAAATGTTTATCTTATGGATGCTCTACCACTGATTCTGGAAGCAGAAAATTCATTTTCCATAAAAAGGAATTCATACTCTGAGTCTCATCATAAGTGATTCAGATGATTTAGGTGATGATATTTGGGACTTTTTGCGTTGATGATACTTACGATGGCATTTTGGACTTCAGGTTAATGCTAGAATGAGCTATGACTTTGGGGACAGTGTAATTAGGTGAACATATTAGGCACATAGAAAGTATATGAGTTTAGGGTGGCCATAAGATAGACTGTTAGGGGCTGAACTGTGTCCCCAAGAAAGATATATGGAAATCCTCGTCAACAGTTCTCATGAATATATCCCTATTTGGAAAAGGGATCTTTGTGGTGTTATCAAGTTAAGATGATATCATACAGAGTCAAGGTAGAACTTATCCAATATGACTGGTATTCTTTAAGAGGAGGACAGGAAATAGAGACACAAGAAAGAAGAACAGTATGTGAAGACAGAGGCAGAGACTGAAGTGTGGTCACCACAAACCAAGAAACACCAAAGACAGCTATAAAACCATAAGAAACTAGGAAGAGGCAAGGAAGGATTCATCACTACAGACTTCAGAGGGAGCACTGCCTTTCCATCACCTTGATTATGAACTTTGAGCTTCCAGAACTGTGACAGAATAAATTTGTGTTGTTTTAAGCCATGCAGTTTACAATACTTTGTTACAACAGCACTAAGAAATAAACACAAATCCTTTATCTTAAGATTATGTGAAATAATCACAAGTTTACCATATATGAGTCATACTGAAAGCTTAAGTGTATTTCATAAAATAGAAGTATTAAAAACAAATGCTTTCATTTTCTGGGAAAAACACAGTAAAACTAGACATTAATAATAAAATATAAAAAGCCCTACCTTCTGAGTATTAAGGAGAAAAAAAAACCCTTTACTAAATAACTCTTGGATGGAAGAGGAAAAAAAATAGCAATTTGAGAATTTCTAAAGATAATGTTAATAAAAATACTATGCATTATCAAATATACTTAAAACAGTCAGTGGAAAACTTACAGTTTTAGCACTTTTGTTAATGAGAACAAAAGAATACAAATAAATATGCTAGAAAAGCCAGAAAACAAACAACTAAACCAGAAGAAACAAAGTGAGGGAAACAGTAAAGATAAGCACAAAAATCATGAGGTGGAAAAAAGAAAAACATTGATCTAAATAATAAATCTAAACACTGGTTCCTTGAACAAGTGAAAAAAAATACTTTAAAAACATGGGAGGAGAAGGCAAACATAAAACACAACAAAGAAGAAGAAAACATCATTCAAAATTGAAAAATAAAACATGTAGATGCAAATTTTTATTATGATAAATTTGAAAACTTATATGAAATGAATAATTTCCAAAGAAAACACAGTTCAAAAATTTTATCCAATTAGTACTACAATGTTTTAAAAGACAGTTATAACTCATAAAGAAAATTTTAAGAAAATTCCAAACTAAATAACTCCAGACCCTGAGGGTTTCATTGGAGAATTCTACCAAACTTTAAAAGACCAGATCATCCCTATGCCACATAAGTTATTCCAAAGCACAAAATATGAAATGAATCTTCAAAATTGTTTGTGTAAAGCAAGTATAACATTACAATCTATAAATCTATATGTTACAAGCTACAAAATTACATTACAGTCTACAAAATACAATCTACAAAATCTATAAATACAAGTACAAAAAATTACAGATCAATATCACACCAGTATCATTATAAAAATAAAATACTAACGAACTAAATCCAACAATCTAATGCTACATTAAGATATTACACATCATGACCAAGGGAGATTTATTCCAAGAAATATATTAATGAATTAAGGAGTCCATTAATATAATACTATATAATAAAGCATCTAAGAAGAAAATTACTGACTTACTGCTTTAGATTACAAAAGAAAAAACAAAATATTTTGGCAAAATTTAACATCTGGTTCCGGTTCAGGAAAACAGGAATTAATACATACTTTTCAACATAATAAAATATGTAAATCTTGATCTTAAAACCAGTATCTTAACAGAAAAACACAAAAGATATTTCTCTTAAGATTAGGAGCAAGATACAGACACTCACTTTCTCTACTACTACTTAATACTACACTGGAAGCAATAATAAAAGCAATTAGAAAAGGAAAATCTATTAGATCATTGGTTCTTACAGTGTGGTCTAAAAACCGCAGGTGATTCCCAGGACTCTTTCAAGGGGGTTAGCAATGTCAAAGCTTTTCCTCCAATACTACTAAGATGTCATTTGCTTTTTCTACTGTACTGATACTGGAACTGATGGCACAAAAGCACAGGTGTTAAAACTGCTGGCATCTTAGTATGAATCAAGGCAAAGGCACCAAACTTTACTACTAGTTACTGTTTTCCTTACTGTCAGGCACTAGAAGAAAAAAATTTTCAATTTCACTTAAGAATGCCCTTAATCAAGGGATAAGAAATATTAATATTATTAAGTCTCAATCCTTGAGTACACTTCTTAATATTCAGTGTGATGAGGAAAGTATGCATGAAGTATTATGCTGCACACCAAATTATAATGTTTGTCTCAAGTAAAATCACTTGTACAATTGTTCCAGTTGTGAGCTGAATTAGCACTTATTTCATGGAACACCATTTCCCTTGAAAGAAAAACTGACAGATAAATTATAGTTATTCAGATTGGATATCTGGCAGACATTTTTTAGAAAGTGCATAAAGTGAACTTCAAGGAAAACAACTGGCAAGATTTGCTGCCAATAACAAAATTCAAGTTTTAGAAATCTTATATTTACCACCGTGAGTTTGACAGCTTCCCAATAATTAAAGACTTTTCTGATGAGATCATTGGTAATTTTAACAAATGTGATACTTTAATATTTTCTAATGAAGAGCATTTACATTTAGAATACTTGCATAAATTAATGAAACAATATCTCTATTACATATGCAACAAAGTCATGCATGGCTATAAAAGTGAAAGTGAAGCTGCTCAGTCGTGCCCAACTCTTTGCAACCCCATGGACTGTAGCCTACCAGTCCATGGGATTTTCCAGGCAAGAGTACTGGAGTGGGCTGCCATTTCCTTCTCCAGGGGATCTTCCCAATCCAGGGATCAAACCCAGGTCTCCTGCATTCTAGGCAGACACTTTACCATCTGAGCCACCAGGGAAGTTTGCATGGCTCTAAGATTCATTCAAATTGCAAGACACAGTAATGGGTTTTTAATGTAATATATCCTAAAAGTACACTGAAATGGTTTTAGAGTCCATGTTAGAAATAGCAGTTACCACAATCATGTTTTGGAGTATAAAGGAGACTATCTACAATTCTCTGAAAATATTACTAAGATTTTCTTTGTTTTCCAACTATACGCCTGTATGAAATCAGATAATCTTCAATACAGCTCAACCAGAAAAAATAGTGCAACAGACTGAACACAGAAACAGATATAAATATTCACTCTAACTTCTTCAGTTCTCATATTATAGTCAAGTGTCCTTTTTGTGGCTTATGAAGTGCCATGTTTTTCACATTTTTGAGCTTTTTGTTGGTGATTTTGTGTCCCAAGCATAGTGCTGAATGGCCTTCTAGTGTTCCTAAGCTCAAGAAGGTTATGATGTAATGTGACTTATGGAGAAAATGTGTGCATCAGATAACCTTAGTTCAGGCATGAGGAATAGTGCTGTTGGCCATGAGTTCAATGTTAGTGAGTTACTACAAATATGCTAAATAAGGTATCTTTAAACAGAAACACACAAAAAACAAGATTAGGTATTGAATGGTTAATGAAATTTTGTGAAAAAGGTGTGGATTTAAGGAAATAAAGATAAAAAGGAGAGTTTTATGTTTGGTTGGGGCTGAAGGCTGAAGAAGAAAAAGTCGAGGATGGCTCAGTATTCAGGCCTGCATGACCCATGACCAGATGATAAAGGTAGTTCAGGAGAAGCTCCACTATTAACATGGGTATGGAAAATAAAGAGCTAAGTTTTAAACTTAGAGGGTATGAGATATTCAGCACCTCCTGTTAAAAGGAACAGGCTGACACAGAGAAAGAACCAGAAGTCTCTAAAGTTTCAAGGCAGAGCAACAATGCCAGATATCTTAACATAAGACCTGAACCACATCCACTGGAATTGGCAATGATTTTTCGATTTTAATCCTTATTGAGTAAATTAGAAAGGGTAACAGAGGAAGAGTGCAAACTACTCTTTTAAGTTGCCTGGATGGGGCTGGAGATCAGGGAGAAATAGGAAGACAGTTAGAAAAGAACTTGTAGGTAGGCAATGATGTTTGGTTGGTTTTAGGACTGGGCATATTTCTAGACTAAGTAGAAGTAGCAGTGGAGAAGCACAAGCTGAAGAGAGGTGATATTCAAAAGAGCAAGGGCTGGTCAGAGGCAGGCAGATTTATCCTTTCACTTCAGTTCAGTTCCTCAGTCCTGTCCAACTACTTGCGACCCCTTGGACTGCAGCACACCAGGCTTCCCTGTCCATCATCAACTCCCAGAGACTACTCAAATTCATGTCCATTACATAGGTGATGCCATCCAACCATCTCATCCTCTGTCATCCCCTTCTCCTCCCACCTTCAATCTTTCCCAGCATCAGGGTCTTTTCAGATGAGTCAGTTCTTCACATCAGGTGGCCAAAGTATTGGAGTTTCAGCTTCAGCATCAGTCCTTCCAATGAATATTCAGGACTGATTTCCTTTAGGATGGACTGGTTGGATCTCCTTGCTGTCCAAGGGACTCTCAAGAGTCTTCTCCAACATCACAGTTCAAAAGCATCAATTCTTTGGTGCTCAGCTTTCTCTTAGTTCAACTCTCACATCCATACGTGACCACAGGAAAAACCACGACTTTGACTAGACGGAACTTTGTTGGTAAAGTAATGTCTCTGTTTTTTAATATGCTGTCTAGGTTTGTCATAGCTTTACTTCCAAGGATCTTTTAATTTCATGGCTACAGTCACCATCTGCAGTGATTTTGGAGCCCAAAAAAAAAAAAGTCTCTCGCTGTTTCCATTGTTTCCCCATCTATTTGCCATGAAATGATGGAACCAGATGCCACGATCTTAGTTTTCTGAATGTTGAGCTTTAAGCCAACTTTTTCATGCTCCTCTTTCACTTTCATCAAGAGGCTCTTTAGTTCTTCTTCACTTTCTGCCATAAGGGTGGTGTTATCTGCATATCTGAGGTTATTGATATTTCTCCTGGCAATCTCAATTCTAGCTTGTGCTTCAACTAGCCTGGCATTTCACATGATGTACTCTGCATATAAGTTAAATAAGCAGGGTGACGATATACAGCCTTGACATACTCCTTTCCCTATTTGGAACCAGGCTGTTGTTCCATGTACAGTTCTAACTGTTGCTTCTTGACCTGCATACAGATTTCTCAGGACGGAGGTCAGGTGGTCTGGTATTCCCACCTCTTTAAGAATTTTCCACAGTTTATTGTGATCCACACACTCAAAGGCTTTGGTGTAGTCAATAAAGCAAAAGTAGATTTATCCTTTAGTAAGCAAAATATCTGATCCTGTACAATTTCCTGTGGAAAGATGACAAGCATGTATATCTATGTAAATGGCTTAAATTTGAGAATATGGATAGAAGATAAAATCACCCTCTGAGAGTGAGAAAAGTGGAGGCTGGGTTAATGGTTGGAGAAGAGAGGGAAAAGTCTGAAATGGATTTTGAGACTTCAGAGATATCATAAATGGACATTTCTATTATTAGATTAGTTGCTTTAGCAGCATGAAACTTCCAATGTGTGGAGACTGAAGTACTTCTGTGATTTGTGTAAGGAAGTTCTGTGGGTTCACTCAAAGGTCCATAGGGTAAGAAAAATGAGGGTACTCATGAAAATAAAGTTCGTATCACTTCTGTAGACTGATCCAACTGCGTAGGGGAGTAAGAGCATAGAAAAGTTAAATAGTACTAGGAGAAAACAAAAGTTTCCAGAAAATGGATCCAGAAACTAAAGCCAAGAGGAACCTAGACAGAAAGTGGTGAGTAGGACAACATAAGCCTGAGAGAGGGTGGTGGAGGGACTGAAAGAGGGAAGGAGGGAGGGAGAGAAGGAAGATTTTTACATATATTTCAGACATATACTGATTGCTCACTTCCACTGTAACACAAAAAATAGCTAACCACCATTTTAAATGCCATGGGTTTCATCCTAAATGCCACTTCAAGAAAAACAATGCTCCAACTTCCCATTGCTTCCTCTGACATCGGCCACCCTAGATTAGATATACATTCTTCACATTATTTTTTTTTCAAATATTGTCTTCTTCAAATGCCAAAATGCCTTCCTGTGGTTTCAAAGTGAAACTGTCAAAAAAATATAAATCCTTTTTGTTCAACTTCAACTGGTACCATTCCAAAATACATAATTGAAACCTTTCCCAAGTAGGCAGCCATAAAAATTTTATATAATGTGTCCACATGTTACTTTTATAAATAAAAGATGCTCTAGAGTACTTCTAACTTGTCCATCGTTATCAGAGTTGGTTGTGTTCATGGAGCACTGCTATTTGAGAGTCAATTTAAAGTCTTGAATTTCAGCTTTTGGGAAAGTATTGAAAAGTCTAAATCCCTACTGAACAGTTTTTCAAAATTGGATTTTGCAGACCAATGCAGTACCTTCAACTCAACATGAACTTAACTATGGATGCACAATTTAGTATAGTTCTATAAGACTTATAGCATATGTACAAATGCAGGAAAAGAAGAAAATAATTCTGGGTGTTAACAGATACAGCAAACAGCAAGGATAGGATATAAAAACAAAAGTGTGTGTGTGTATGTGTGTACATGTGCATGTGTGCATACTTACTGCAAAAAAGTAGGAAAAGACTAATTTATGTTCGTATTTTTTAATTTCTATCAATACTTGTCTTCTCCTCTGGACTCTCTGCATCATGACAACAGATACCACATCTCTTTTGCTTTCAGTTGTATCCACGTGGCCTCAACAAGCATTTAGGGAACAATGAATGATAATACAATAATAAAAATAATAGTAACAGCCAGTCTGACTACAGCTGAAACTTAATGAACAATATGTAGTACCAAGTGAAAAATAAGGTTGGACAAGTCCAGTAGAACCAAATTATGGAGGCTCTTAAAAGCCAACTAAGAAATTAAATTAAAGTAATATATGGAGTGGACAATAGGATTCATTGTACAACCTTGATCAGGAAAGTGACCTCCTGAAAATGGCATTTTAGGGAAATGGTAGGGATATTACAGACTAACAAGAAGAAAAACAGAGAATGAGAAAATCTGGAAGGCAAAACTGTAGCCCAAGTGTCAAGTGATCAGTCCAATTTCAAGTCCAATTTAGTGTTATAATAATAGGAACAGGGATCAAGTTCCAGTGGACAGGTTCTCCCTTCCAGCTTCCATAAAGGGGTTGAAACCTTGATTTTAGCCCAGTGAGACCCCTGTCATATTTTTAATCTACTAAAGTGTAAAATAATATATGTATGTTATTATTTTTAAGCCAATGAATGCGGGTACTCTATTACAGAAGTTTTCTATTGAAAACTGATACAAAATGTTTATAACATGTCATAATGTGAATTAAACTCTTCATTCAAAATTTGCACTGAAAACATGTTCAAACTATTCCCAAGTGAAGGATATAGCTCTTTTACAAAATAATTCTGAAAGAAACCATTTTAATTATGCTAACCATAATCTCAAATCATTCCTGACTGAACAGTTTAGAAAATAAACAAGTACTCTATATATATCAAGTTATTTAGCTCCAGCTAAAGAAACTAAGTTGAAAAATGAAACATAAAGTTAAAGTGAAAAGCTTCTTCTTCTTCTGATTTAAATAAATAAACAAATATGGAGATTTTATCTTCCTGGCAACCTTACCAAGCTCTCTAAAAGCAGAGAAATGGAAACAAACTAAAACATTTTTTTAAATTAGCTCAAAAGTCTAGGCAGGGAAAAATAGAAGACTTGTTACTAAGAAAGAAAAAATTTTCCTTCTTTTTTTTTCTTTTTATTTCTTTTATATTTTTTTTAAGAAGAAATAAAAAGAAGCAAAACTGCTGTGAAATACACAGGCCAGGATGTTTGAGATTATGATTCATTCAAAGATTTCAACAACCCACCTTTTAAGTTAAAGCCAAGATTCTGGCTAAGCTGATAAAGGAAAAGGTAAAAAATTAATGAGAAAGATAAAAATGTACCTTAAACTGCTTAAAATTGAGAACAAATTTGTATTGCACCCTTAAGAGAATTAGAAGGTCCATTGTTAAACTTAAGATACATATTGATATATTAATTTGCAATTATTCTCTTTTAATGAAACAGATTCAAAAACAGACATTTTATTAATTTAATGGCAAAATCCATTGTTTATAGAATAATGATACCAATTAAAAGATTTTTAACAAAGAATAACCTGTTTCAAAAACATGCTCTGAGAATTATTTATTTTGTTGGGTAACACTATATAAGGTCAAAAGTTTGCTAAGTTAAACAAATATTTATAATAAAAGAAGATAGGAAAATTAGAATTAAAGCAGCTAAACTCTATTATGTGGAACCTTGGAGTTAGCCTTACTATAGAGCATAGCCAAAGTGTAAGAACAGTGTACAAGAAGAAGGAACCTATTAATATTACAGAACATAATCTAAATAACATGCTGTAGTTCACGGGGTCGCAAAGAGTTGGACATGACTGAGTGATTGAACTGAACTGAATCTAAATAACAATTGTTGTCCAGTCGCTCAGTTGTGTCTTGACTCTTTGTGACCCATGCACTGCAGCATGCCAAGCCTCCCTGTCCTTCACGATCTTCTGGAGTTTGCTCAAACTCATGTCCATCGAGTCAGTAATGCTTTACAACCATCTCATCCTCTGCTGCCACTCTTTTCCTCTTGCCCTCAATCCTTCCCAGCATCAGCATATTTTCCAATGAGTCAGTTCTTCGCATCAGGTGGCCAAAGTATTGGAGTTTCAGCTTCAGCATCAGTCCTTCCAGTGAACAATTAATATTCAGGGCTGATTTCCTTTAGGAATAACTGGTTTGATCTCCTTGCTGTTCAAGGGACTCTCAAGAGTATTCTCCAGCAACACAGTTCGAAACCATCAATTCTTTGGCGCTCAACCTTTTTTATAATAATAATATAAATAAAGTTTTCATAACAATGATAATTAAAGCTTGAATTTATGGAGTATCCATGAATCTCAACAGGCAACTCTGCTAGGCATAATCCTTATCATACCCCCTCATTTACTCATTTTCTACAGATGGAACATGAGATTCAGGAATGGCCAAGACGCTTGGATATTAAGGAACAGACTTGGAATTATAACCTCACAAGACTGGTTCCCAAGTCTGTGCATGCTCTTCCCAATGCACAACACAGCAAATATTACATTAAACCTCAGAGTTCTTTGTTCTTACAGTTCAACAGGAAGGGTCACAAGTACACAGCTACTGACAGAAATAGAAATTTAAAGCTATGTCTCTTGTCCCTGAATCTAGTTTTCTTGCTAAGATTATGGTTGATATGCCACTGATACCTATGTTGTCTGGTCATTACACTGACAGACCCTCAGAATTTTGTACCTTCATCTGAGCTTTGGTAATATTACCAAAGGTGGGAGTTAAGAGGTAAAATGGAACATATTTCCTGTTTTATGAAATGATGACACCCAGGTGATAGGACTGAAATAGGTAGCATGTGTGAGGAGAATAGATGAGAAATGCATCTGCTTGTGGTGAAGTCCATATATGCCTATGCCTTCTGGCCTAATCAGTTAAAACAACACAAAACAATTCCCTGGGATCTCAAATGATGCCTGCATGTTCATTCAAACAATACCCACTGAAGACCAATATCAAGCTTTACTATGCCTCAGATAAACGGATTTACCTGGCAAAAACATATCACTTCAGTATATTACTGATCAAAGCATTGGATTTCTCTTTGCTCCCTGATGTTGTTAAAGTTGTGAAGTTAAGAGTCGAAGAGGACTCATTTTTCACAGTTTGTTGTATCTGAAATGCCAACACGGGCTCTAATAAAAATTTCAGAAATTTTAAAAAAAAGGCAAACTAGAAGTGGTCAAACAGGATATGGCAAGAGTGAATGTCAACATTCTAGGAATCAGCGAACTACGATGGACTAGAATGGGTGAATTTAACTCACATGACCATTATATCTACTACTGTGGGCAGGAATCTCTGAGAAGAAATGGAGTAGCCATCATGGCCAACAAAAGAGTTCAAAACGCAGTACTTGGATGCAATCTCAAAAATGACAGAATGATCTCTGTTTGTTTCCAAGGCAAACCATTCAATATTATGGTAATCTAAGTCTATGCCCCAACCAGTAATGCAGAAGAAGCTGAAGTTGAACAGTTCTATGAAGACCTACAAGACCTTCTAGAACTAACACCCAAAAAAGATGTCCTATTCATTATAGGGGACTGGAATGCAAAAGTAGGAAGTCAAGAAACACCTGGAGTAACCGGCAAATTTGGCCTTGGAGTACAGAATGAAGCAGGGTAAAGGCTAATAGAGTTCTGCCAAGAGAACGCACTGGTCATAGCAAACACCCTCTTCCAACAACACAAGAGAAGATTCTACACATGGACACCACCAGAAGGTCAACACCGAAATCAGATTCATTATATTCTTTGCAGCCAAAGATGGCGCTCCATACAGTCAGCAAAACCAAGACTGGGAGCTGACTGTGGCTCAGATCATGAACTCCTTATTTCCAAATTCAGACTGAAATTGAAGAAAGTGGAAAAAACCACTAGACCATTCAGGTATGACCTAAATCAAATCCCTTACAACTATATAGTGGAAGTGAGAAATAGATTTAAGGGACTAGATCTGACAGAGAGAGTGCCTGATGAACTATACACGGAGGTTCGTGACACTGTTCAGGAGACAGGAATCAGGACCATCCCCAAGAAAAAGAAATGCAAAAAAGCAAAATGGCTGTCTGAGGAGGTCTTACAAATAGCTGTGAAAAGAAGGGAAGCGAAAAACAAAGGAGAAAAGGAAAGATATACCCATTTGAATGCAGAGTTCCAAAGAACACAAGAAGAGATAAGAAAGCCTTCCTCAGTGATCAATGCAAAGAAATAGAGGAAAACAATAGAATGGGAAAGACTAGAGATCTCTTCAAGAAAATTAGAGATACCAAGGGAAAATTTCATGCAAAGATGGGCTCAATAAAGGACAAAAATGGTATGGACCTAACAGAAGCAGAGGATATTAAGAAGAGGTGGCAAGAATACACAGAAGAACTGTACAAAAAAGATCTTCATGATCCAGATAATCACGATGGTGTGATCACTCACCTAGTGCCAGACATCCTGGAATGTGAAGTCAAGTGGGCCTTAGGAAGCATCACTACAAACAAAGCTAGTAGAGGTGATGGAATTCCAGTTGAGCTATTTCAAATCCTGGAAGACGATGCTGTGAAAGCACTGCACCCAATATACCAGCAAATTTGTAAAACTCAGCAGTGGTCACAGGACTGGAAAAGGTCAGTTTTCATTCCAATCCCAAAGAAAGGAAATGCCAAAAAATGCTCAAACTATCGCACAATTGCACTCATCTCACACGCTAGTAAAGTGATGCTTAAAATTCTCCAAGCTAGGCTTCAGCAATGAACTTCCAGATGTTCAAGCTGGTTTTAGAAAACGCAGAGGAACCAGAGATCAAATTGCCAATATCCGCTGGATCATCAAAAAAGGAAGAGAGTTCCAGAAAAACATCTATTTCTGCTTTATTGACTATGCCAAAGCCTTTGAGTGTGTGGATCACAATAAACTGTGGAAAATTCTGAAAGAGATGGGAATACCAGACCACCTGACCTGCCTCTTGAGAAACCTGTATGCAGGTCAGGAAGCAACAGTTAGAACTGGATATGGAACAACAGACTGGTTCCAAATAGGAAAAGGAGTACGTCAAGGCTGTATATTGTCACCCTGCTTATTTAACTTATATGCAGAGTACATCATGAGAAATGCTTGACTGGATGAAGCACAAGCTGGAATCAAGATTGCTGGGAGAAATATCAATAACCTCAGATATGCAGATGAACCACCCTTATGGCAGAAAGTAAAGAGGAACTAAAGAGCTTCTTGAAAGTGAAAGAGGAAAGTGGAAAAAGTTGGCTTTAAGCTCAACATTCAGAAAACTAAGATCACGGCATTTGGTCCCATCACTTCATGGCAAATAGACAGGGAAACAGTGGAAACAGTGAGAGACTTTATTTTTCTGGGCTCCAAAATCACTGCAGATGGTGATTGCAGCCATGAAATTAAAGGACGCTTACTCCTTGGGAGGAAAGTTATGACCAACCTAGACAGCATATTGAAAAGCAGAGACATTACTTTGTCAACAAAGGTCCGTCTAGTCAAGGCTACGGTTTTTCCATTGGTCATGTATGGATGTGAGAGTTGGACTATAAAGAAATCTGAGAGCCAAAGAATTGATGCTTTTGAACTGTGGTATTGGAGAAGATTCTTGAGAGTCCCTTGGACAGCAAGGAGATCCAACCAGTCCATCCTAAAGGAAATCAGTCCTGAATATTCATTGGAAGGACTGATGCTGAAGCTGAAACTCCAATACTTTGGCCACCTGATGTGAAGAACTGACTCATCTGAAAAGACCCTGATGCTGGGAAAGATTGAAGGTGGGAGGAGAAGGGGATGACAGAGGATGAGATGGTTGGATGGCATCACCAACTCAATGGACATGGGTTTGGGTGGACTCCGGGAATTGGTGATGTACAGGGAGGCCTGGTGTGCTGTGGTTCATGGGGTCGCAAAGAGTCAGACAGGACTGAGCAACTGAACTGAACTGAACTGATCAGTTTTACAAATGAAGAAACAGGCCATAGAGACTGACAAAGCTGCCCTGGTTCACAAAGATAGCAATGTCAGATCTAGAAGTAGAATCCCATTCTTAAACTTCTGGCAAAGTTCTTATGCCCTGGAGTACAACATACAGCAAGCAAGTCAATTCACAAAAAGTTAACTAAAACACAGGCCACAAGCAATGAGTAGAGTGGGTCGTGCCAGCCTTTTGCTACCTGAGTCTGTGCTCAGGTAGAATGATAGAAACTACCTAGAAAATGCTTGATGACTTGAACTCAACTGTTTTAATATTCAACAAATATTTACAGAAAGTAGACAGCATGGAGCTGAATCCTAAACCCAGCACTTCCTAAATATGTAACTGTGAGCAAGTTATTCTGTCTGTGTCACCTTCCTCACCTGTAAAATGGAGAGAGTAATAGCAAACTTCTTACAAGATTGTTATGATAATTAAGTTAATTACTACCTAGCATGCTGTAAATACTCAATACATGTTCGTCATGATTATTTTATTTGATATTTCTAATGTACTGGGTGGGCTTCCCTGGTGGCTCAGTGGTAAAGAATCTGCCTGCCAAGCAGTAGACACGGGTTCAATCTCTGGGTTGGGAAGATCCTCTGGAGGAGGAAATAGCAACCCACTCCAGTATTCTTGACTGGGAAATCCCATGGACAGAGGAGCCTGGTGGGCTACAGTCCACAGGGTCCAAAAGAGTCAGACACAACTTAGCAACTAAAGAACAACAACAATGAATTGAGTACTTATTTGAGTGCTAGAAATACAGCAGTAAGACAAAATCCCTTTTGTCATGAACCTTTCATTTTAATTCTTAAAAAAAAAAAGGGGGGGGGGGGACTTCCCTGGTGGTTCAGTGGCTGGGACTCTCTGCTTCCAATGCAGGGGGCCCGGGTTCAAACCCTGGTCAGGGAACAAGATCCCATGTGCTGTAACTAAGACCTCATGGAGTCAAATAAATAAATAAATATATATTTAAAAAAAAAAAAAAAGGTTCATAGACAGCAGACACACACACACACACACACTTAGATAATATAAACATTAAGCACGGTACATAACTGGGGACGTTACCTGGAGGGCATGCTGTTGGTGACTCACTCATATCCCCTCTCAGCAGGAGATGTACCCATCCTCAGCTTCAGTCCATTCTGGCTGCTAAGGGTTCATGGCTTCCTCCTTCCCTGAAGAACTGCCCTCTAGTCAATGGGAGTTGCCTCATCCAGGCAACAGCATCCCATCACCATCATCCCAGGAGCAGCCAATGACTGACTGAAAAGTTCGACAACTGGCCAGCCTCTTTGCCTCCAGCTGGGACTGAGGCTTTGATAAGGTTTGTGTTCCAATACTCCCAATGCAACCAAACTAAAGCAAGTCCCCATCATGTTTGTTTAGCTTTTTCCCTGCCCTATAATATTCCTCTCATTCCCCCTCTCCTGAGGGCACTCTGTCAGCAAATGACTTTCTCAAGAATTCCTATTGCAGGCTCTGCTTCTAACATCACTGACCTTAAAGAATATGTTATTCTTTAAAACAGGGTCATGGAAGGCTCTTCTGATATTGGAGCAGAGACCAAAAGAGGAGAGCTTTGTAAAGAGTATATTACAAAGAAGATGAGTTTGTTTGGCAAAGCAAGCACCTCAGTCTGGAAAGAATTAAGCAGGTTCAGGCTCATGGTTCCAGTAAGACCATGAAAAGTGTTTCCAGGTTTTATTTGAAGGCTGAACGGTAAAGGGGAGGAAAGCAAAACCATTGGGAGATTTTAAGCTGAAAGACAAGACCTGGTTTCTTTTTTAAATTGATTATTGGCTGTTGGGTGAACAGACTTTAGAGAGGGCAAGAGTGTAAGTAGGTCTGTCAGTCAGGAAACCACTAGAGAAGACTATCACGAGGTTTGGACTACAAACTTAACAGTGAAAATAATGAAAAGTGCAAAGATTTAGGATGTTCTGAAGACAGAGAAGTCGATAAAAGAACTGATGAAGGTAATCAGAAACAAGAGTTGAGCATGATTCTTAGGATTTTGACTACAGGTGGGTGACTTGGGGAGGTACTGACATGGGGAAGGCGGGAAGGGAGTAGGTTGAGAAAGGGATAGTAGTAAAAAAAAAAAAAAATCTCCAAATGAAAACTGACAAAGCAGTCAATGCCTATACCCTCTTTTTAAAGTATTAAATCAACAGAGGTTAGAATTTTGTCAGAAGTTAACGTCTTCTAATTTTTACTTTCAACTTCTATGCATTTCATACATCTAGATGCTCACCTGACAAGCTAGATGTCCTATGACTCTCAGATAGGGCATCTTGCCCCAGTGCAAACTTACGTTTTACAAAGGCAGGGACTGCATCTTTTTCAGGTAATTACCTATTTCCTCTTCATTTATTTGGTTTTATGGAATTTTACTTTGTTCCTTCAGTGGCGTGAATGGGATGGAAGTCTAAAAAAGGAGGGGATATATGTATATGTACGACTGATTCATTTTGCTGTACAGTGGAAACTAACAACATCGTAAGTTCAACTCCACTCCAAGAAAAATTAATTTGAAAAAACAAATTAAAATCAAAAGATAGGGAGAATACCATTGCCTATGGAAAATTCTGCTTCCATGTTCCTAGTTAGGATGCAAAGAGGAAAATTCTTGGCCATATTAGATAACCTGCTGGGTTAGATTCTCTTTTAATACACAAATCACTGGTCCTTTAGCTGATAGATGAGATTCTACCCAAATCACAGGGGCTGGCTTTTCTTTCCATACTCCTCTTGTTATCTCTTCTGTCACCTGTGATGGGGCACCTTCTCAACTCATTGCAAACCAAAGATAAAGCAATGATAGTCAGGTAGCCTTTTTCCAGAAAATCTGAAATGACTCACCATCCTCAAAGCTAGCCCAGTGACTCACAAGCACAACTCAGAAAATTCAGCAAGAACATCAACTGAGATTATCTTGCTGAGCAAACTAAGTTGCATGAAAGAGGGATTTCCACTCCTGTTTTTAATTATGAGAGTATTAAGATTAAAACATGATTTTAATATTGATTAAAAATTTTGTTAAAGAATAACGACTCACAAAGTTTCTTGCACAGTCCTACCACTAAAGATGTTTTGTTTGCTTACTCATAGTCAGCTGTCCTTCCCTTGGTTCATATAACTAGAATTCCATTCATTTTTCATTAGCTGATTGATCACACAACAGCAATATAAATGTAGCTGATGCAAAGAAGACAGGATAAAAGATAATTAATTGATCTGTTAGTAAACCTACATATTTAAAATATGAGAAGTTATAAGTTTAAAGAAATTTTTTAATCCCCAAACCAGAACCAAAGAAACCAGATGATCCATAGAAGCAAGAAGAAATTATACTATGAAGAAATTATGTCTAATATTCTCCTCTAATCCTAAATACTTATCTACAGAAGCATGGTGCCTACAGGGATCTTGCAAGAAATTTGGTCACTATTCTTGCCAATTTGCACCAAAAAAATTACACCAGTGGCAATAAATAATATGGCTAGCAACTTTTTGAGAGACTAGTATTTACTAGTTACTGTGCTGGGTACACAGTGTCTTTTTTTTTTTTTTCCATTTATTTTTATTAGTTGGAGGCTAATTACTTTACAATATTGTAGTGGTTTTTGTCATACATTGACATGAATCAGCCATGGAATTACAGTGTCTTATTGTGTCTTCTAAACAAGCACTGAGACATTGTGAAGATTATCCCCCTTTATTTAAAGTTTACTCTCCAGTAAAACAGTAAAAATAAATTTACTCATCCTTGGAAGATTATAAATACTACTTAAAGTGGGAGGCTTAGTTTCATGGTCAGATATCTTCCCTGACTTCATACAGCAGCCCATGTTATAATATAGATTTTTCTTAATTAAAAAAAAAAAAAAGATAAAAGTAGAGAATGAAGAACTGAGCAAATCCCTTGGTTCTCTGTTAGAAAAAGAACACTCATGAAGCCATAGTGTATGAAGGATGTATCTTTCACAGTTGATCCACAAAGGAAAACTGCAAAATCTCAAAGGGTCATTTAGAAATCAGTGAGCTTATATCTTTGGTCAGAAATGGTAAAAGACATTATTTTTCACTAATAGAAAAAGATAACTTTTGCATACTGTCTTTGGAATTTATCATATCTCTCAAACATTTCCTAATGGGAAAATCATATACAACTCACTGTGACTGATTTCTCCTTAAAACTCTTTTGTTATTTTCCATCATTGTTTACTTTCTTAATGAACCACACAATTCTAGACAGAGAAGTGTCTTATATAGCAAAAGACACAGTAATTTTTGGAGAAAATAAACTGGTATAACCAGGAAAATACTGAATTTTGTACAGAAAATAAATTTCTTCTTTCCATACATATGTGTGTTTCTATGTGCATGCATGTATGTATAGGGAGAGGGAGAAAAACAACTCTGTAAAATTTGGTTCAAATTTGTATATAACATCTTTCAAATCCATTATTTCATTTACTGGCCTCAAATTTTGTCCTCATTTTTATAGGTCATTATATTGAACTTAGCTCTATTTCTCATTGTTGAATCTTTTACTCCCTCATTCAATGGTGCTGTTATATAGTGCTAATAAACTAGCCATGAAAAGGAAATGTAGGAAGGTTACACTGAAAAGCATAACTAGATCATAAGTCAAGGAAATGCTTTAAATTGTCTGCTTATCATGGGAGAGATTACCCGAAAGAAAAGAAAATGTCCATTCAAAGTAACCTTGAAAGATTTTTTTAAGACAAAAGCAACAACCAGGTTATTCCAAACAGACTTTCTAAATTCTTAAAGCAAACAGAATCATAAATTTAAATAGCTCCTTAAAACGCCTTATTGTATGTTAACTTTGGTTCTATAGTATTTACCAACTCTAAATATGTCAAAATGTATTATTATAAAAAGCCCTGTGCAACATATGAGTTGCATATTTGATGCCAGAGTGATACTGAAGTCACTGTATCATCTTTATGACAAACAAAAAAATTTCTAAATGGCTTCAGGATTAAGAATACTTCTTACTTCTCCTAAACAACCTGTCTTTTTAAATCTTCAGTTCACTATAAATCAGGAATTGACCCCACTTCCCTCTCTGTGTTAGAGAGGCTGCTCAAAGATAAATTCGTGACTTAAACCTAGAATCTAATGGCATATGTTTTGTACACTACTTCACACATTTCTTATTTCTCCCACACTTCTCTGTATTTCTCCTGAATTTTTCTTTGCCTACTGTTTTTTATTTAATGTTATCTTGTTCTGTTGTGCATACCTTCTTAAGCTAACTTGAACTTTTTTTTACACAAGGTGGAGAGAGTTGGCAATTCACAATACAAAAATTATAATATAATGATACATATTATGACTGCAATTATATTAAAGACATAGCCACATGGAAAAGACAATGCACGAATAGTGAGATAACTGTGTGATGGTGTTAGTATTGTATCATAAACATCTTTTTTCTAATGATGACATAGTCTGTTAAATGTTTACATGTTTTGGTAAAATTTGTATTACAGTAGAATTTTATCTTTAATATGTAGTACTTTGGTGCCCCTAAAGAACCAAAGAAATGTAGTATTTTGTTCAACTAAGATTGGGCTTTAGTTAAACATTTCAAAAGGAAATTTTATTTGTATAATAGTTATAAATAATGTATAATAAATAAATAATGTATAATAAATAAAAATTACCCTACTTAGGTTCAAAGTGAGAGACATATATAGTAAGACAAATAGAAGAAAATACTCCATGAATTGCCTTGCCTTATACAAATGAACACCTCTCTGCTACGAAGTCATTGCCAGTTGATTATCTAGCATATTTCTGTTGCTATAGACCAAAAAAAAAAATTATCATTTTATGTATTGATCTATTTCTCCCTTGATGCTTTCTACTGTCTTTCCCTTTTCTTTTGAAATCACATTTTCTTTTCCCCTGCACTGACAATTTAAGGTTTTATCATCATATGAATTATCCTCTTTTGCTTTTAAGCTTTACCAATGGATTTTGTAGACTGCTACTAAATCTTTAAAAACTGGACTACATACATTATTAACTATCTTGCCCTGTACTTTTCTTCTTAAATTCCAACCTCTGAAGACAAAATTTTCCCAGAGTATGACAAATTATATTATTCAAGAGGACAGTAGTAATAGGAATTCAGTCATGTTAGAAAATCTGAGAGGTAGTATATGGAATTATTCTCTAGAAGTCAATGTTATGAGATGTCTTTGATATATTGGATAAAAACAGCCATACTAAATCTGAGTCAGGTTTTCTATTTCTTGCTCTTTTCTGTGTTGTATGGGTTTTGACCTTAATGCCAGCCAATCTCAAAATTCAGTTACTTAACCTTGACATTCTAAGAATGTACCTTGTGTTTGCTGTGTTTTATGAGCTCACAGGGTCACTAGTTGTGTGATTATTTCATTGTCAGGGTAATTAATGAAATGTTAATTAACATGGCTTATGATAATGAAGACAAGAGGATCCAATTTTTTATAACTAATTACAGCTTGATTTGTCATTTCATCTCCATATCCTATTCATGAATTTAAAACTAGCATTTCTCTAAGCTTACTATCAACACCATAAAAGGATGGTTTTCAAAATTCAAATTACAATTTTCATAATCCTTTGATATATAGTTCTTTAAAATAATGACATTTGTGGGCCTGTACCTTTTCTTGATGCACACTTAGAAAACATTTAGAGCTTCCCTGGTGGCTTGGTGGCAAAGGATTCACCTGCCAAAGCAGGAGACACAGGTTTGACCCCTGGATGGGGAAGATCCCACACTGTGCAGAGCAACTAAGCCCATGTGCAACAACTACTGAGCCTGTGCTCTAGAGCCTGGGAGTAGCAACTACTGAGCCCACACACCACAATTACTGAAGGTTGCGCACCCTAGAACCTGTGCTCCACAACAAGTGAGAAACCCGCACACCGCAACTAGAGAATAGGCCCCACTTGATGCAACTGGAGAAAAAGCCCATGCAGCAACAGATCCAGTACAATCAAAAATAAATAAAAAATAAAGTTTTTTTTTTTAAAGAAACATTTAATTGTTATTCCCTTTGCCTGGAATGCTCTCTCCTTATTTTTTGACTCTCATACATGACTTTTCTATATTAAACTCATATATTTGGTTTTATGTCATAATTATTTACATGTCAATCCCCAGATTAGAACATAAACTCACTAGGAAGCAGCAACTATGTCCTATAAAAACTTTGTGTCCCCAGTGCCCATCACTGTGTCTTGCATATAACAAAAGTTCACTAAGTGTTTATGGGTGAATAAACACAGGTGTCTAATTTGATCCTCATGTACCATGAGGTGAAGGTGAGAAAACAGAAGCTCAAAAATACTAAGATTCATTCATTCAGAAGACTAATAAGAGTTAGTTATTATGAAAAAAGCCTGAGTGGAATAAGTGGCTTCTGTGCATCAAATATATCAGTTAACAAATATCGAGAGGGAAAGAACTTTTGACAGAAGACTCACATCTATGAATATTTACTTTTTCCTGTCTGAACAAGATGGCTATTTTAACTTTCTATGTGTTCTGTTCTTAGCACATATAAGTGGATGTGATATAATTATAAGGCAATCTGAAAATTACCTTCACCTCCATCTTTTGAGCTGAATCTATAAATAAATTTGAGTCTAAATGAAAAATAACTAAAAAAATCAATCTCTAAGTCTAGAAAATCTAGAAGGGTTAAGTTTCTATATTTGAATACATTTCCTCCCAGCAACATAAAAGAAAATCAAATGACTGCATTTCTTCCCAATAAAATAAATTGAAAGGAAATCAAATCGGTATATTTAAATAAGTTCCAGGAACACTGGAACTGTATTCCCATTTGTATTTAAATGTTATTAAATAAAAATAGGATGAGAAATGGAAGATCCTGACTCTATATTAAATCAGCCACAAACTGTGTCTAGCCCTTGATAAGTCCTTTAACTCATCTGCTTATGAAAGAGCAGGACTAAATGCTCTTCAAAATTCTAAATTACCCTGATTTGTCATCCATAATTTTATACTTTTTTCTTGAGAAGCAATAGAGCTTAATGATTGAAAACATGGGTACAAACCCCAAATTTACTACTAAGAAGGCATGCTATCTTAAGCAAGTAACTTACTTTCACTGTGCCTCAATTTATCAGCAAAATAAAACCTGTTGTGAAGATTAGGTAAATAAACATGTGGAACATGATTAAAATAGTGTTTGGCATATAGTATGCACTATGTATATTTTAGCTACTCTGATCTTATCATGCCAACTTTTATCAATGGTGAAAAGATAAATATAAGAATGCACAAAGTATGTTATAATGGGATTTATGCTTGATCTATCTAAACACAAGGACTTGGTAATTTGTGAATATATTCCATGAATATATATCAATAAACTCCATATTTTCATATTTTCTCATTAAAACATAATGGATGGGTATTGCCAGCTTTTGAGACATAAAAAGTTGGAAAGAACATTGTTCCCACCCTTAACACAATAAAAATAACCAAGAAAACTCTGGATAATTTGAAAACTCTCAACTTTTCATCAACTCATTAGAAAGCTGAAGTGATAGGGCAACAGACTCTAACCTAAAATCTAGAGAAAAACAGGTACCTGCAAGAAGAAACAGGAATGTGAGCACTTGCTTCTCTGGCACACACATTATCAGAGACAAGTAAGAATTCAGTCAAAATTTCTAATAAATCAGCAAATATTAAATGCGCATAGCACATAAGTAAAAATCTTGGGGAAAAATACACAGAAGAGGAAGCCAGAGCATTTCAGGCTCTTCTCCACTGCCCTGACCTACTGCTCAATCAATGTAATACACCACCACATCAACAAACTGAAAAATAAAAACCATATGATTATCTCAATAGATGCAGAGAAAGCCTTTGACAAAATTCAACATCCATTTATGATAAAAACTCTCCAGAAAGCAGGAATAGAAGGAACATATTTCAACATAATAAAAGCTATACATGACAAACCCACAGCAAACATTATCCTCAATGGTGAAAAATTGAAAGCATTTCCCCTAAAGTCAGGAACAAGACAAGGGTGCCCACTCTCACCACTACTATTCAATAGAGTTTTGGAAGTTTTGGCTACAGCAATCAGAGCAAAAAAAGAAATAAAAGGAATCCAGATTGGAAAAGAAGAAGAAAACTCTCACTGTTTGCAGATGACATTATCCTCTACATAGAAAACCCTAAAGACTCCACCAGAAAATTACTAGAGCTAATCAATGAATATAGTAAAGTTGCAGGATATAAAATCAACACAGAGAAATCTCTTGCATCCCTATACACTAACAATGAGACAAATTGGAAAAGACCCTGATGCTGGGAGGGATTGGGGCAGGAGGAGAAGGGGATGACAGAGGTTGAGATGGCTGGATGGCATCACCGACTCAATGGGCATGAGTTGAGTAAACTCCAGGAGTTGGTGATGGACAGGGAGGCCTGGCATGCTGCGATTCATGTGGTCGCAAAGAGTCGGACACGACTGAGTGACTGAACTGAACTGAACCGAACAATGAGAAAACAGAAAGAGAAATTAAGGAAACAATACCATTCACCATTGCAACAAAAAGAATAAAATACTTAGGAGTATATCTACCTAAAGAAAGAAAAGACCTATACATAGAAAACTATAAAACACTGATGAAAGAAATCAAAGAGGACACAAACAGATGGGGAAATATACTATGTTCATGGATTGGGAGAATCAATATAGTGAAAATGAGTATACCACCCAAAGTAATCTATAGATTCAGTGCAATCCCTATCAAGCTACTAATGGTATTTTTCACAGAACTAGAACAAATAATTTCACAATTTGTATGGAAATACAAAAAACCTTGAATAGTCAAAGCAATCTTGAGAAAGAAGAATGGAACTGGAGGAATCAACCTACCTGACTTCAGACTCTACTACAAAGCCACAGTCATCAAGACAGTATGGTCCTGGCACAAAGACAGACATATAGATCAATGGAATGGAATAGAAAGCCCAGAGATAAATCCATGCACCTATGGACACCTGATCTTTGACAAATGAGGCAAGAATATACAGTGGAGAAAAGACAATCTCTTTAACAAGGGGTGCTGGGAAAACTGGTCAACCACTTGTAAAAGGACGAAACTAAAACACTTTCTAACACCATACACAAAAATAAACTCAAAATGGATTAAAGATCTAAATGTAAGACCAGAAACTATAAAACTCCTAGAGGAGAACATAGGCAAAACACTCTCCAACATAAACCACAGGATCCTCTATGACCCACCTCCCAGAATATTGGAAATAAAAGCAAAAATAAACAAATGGGACCTAATGAAACTTAAAAGCTTCTGCACAACAAAAGAAACTATAAGCAAGGTGAAAAGACAGCCTTCAGAATGGGAGAAAATAATAGCAAATGAAGCAATGGACAAAGAATTAATCTCAAAAATATACAAGCAACTCCTGCAGCTCAATTCCAGAAAAATAAACGACCCAATCCAAAAGTGGGCCAAAGAACTAAACAGACATTTCTCCAAAGAAGACATACAGATGGCTAACAAGCACATGAAAAGATGCTCAACATCACTCATTATCAGAGAAATGCAAATCAAAACCACAATGAGATACCATTTCACACCAGTCACAATAGCTGCTATCCAAATGTCTACAAACAATAAATGCTGGAGAGGGTGTGGAGAAAAGGGAAACCTCTTACACTGTTGGTGGGAATGCAAACTAGTTCAGCCACTATGGAGAGCAGTGTGGAGATTCCTTAAAAAACTGGAAATAGAACCGCCATATGACCCAGCAACCCCACTCCTGGGCATACACACTGAGCAAACCAGAACTGAAAGAGACACGTGTACCCCAGTGTTCATTGAAGCACTGTTTATAATAGCCAGGACATGGAAGCAACCTAGATGTCCATCAGCAGACGAATGGATAAGAAAGCTATGGTACACAGATGGCTAACAAACACATGAAAAGATGCTCAACATCACTCATTATTAGAGAAATGCAAATCAAAACCACAATGAGGTACCATTACACGCCAGTCAGGATGGCTGCTATCCAAAAGTCTACAAGCAATAAATGCTGGAGAGGGTGTGGAGAAAAGGGAACCCTCTTACACTGTTGGTGGGAATGCAAACTAGTACAGCCGCTATGGAAAACAGTGTGGAGATTCCTTAAAAAACTGGACATAGAACTGCCATATGACCTAGCAATCCCACTTCTGGGCATACACACTGAGGAAACCAGATCTGAAAGAGACACGTGCACCCCAATGTTCATCGCAGCACTGTTTATAATAGCCAGGACATGGAAGCAACCTAGATGCCCATCAGCAGATGAATGGATAAGGAAGCTGTGGTACATATACACCATGGAATATTACTCAGCCATTAAAAAGAATTCATTTGAACCAGTCCTAATGAGATGGATGAAGCTGGAGCCCATTATACAGAGTGAAGTAAGCCAGAAAGCTAAAGAACATTACAGCATACTGACACATGTATATGGAATTTAGAAAGGTGATAACGATAACCCTATATGCAGAACAGAAAAAGAGACACAGAAATACAGAACAGACTTTTGAACTTTGTGGGAGAATGTGAGGGTGGGATATTTCAAAAGAACAGCATGTATACTATCTATGGTGAAACAGATCACCAGCCCAGGTGGGATGCACGAGACAAGTGCTCCGGCCTGGTGCACTGGGAAGACCCAGAGGAATCGGGTGGAGAGGGAGGTGGGAGGGGGGATCGGGATTGGGAATACATGTAAATCCATGGCTGATTCATATCAATGTATGACAAAACCCACTGGAAAAAAATAATAATAATAATAAAAATTAAAAAATGTTTAAAAAAATTAAAAAAAAAAAAGAAAGCTATGGTACATATACACAATGGAATATTACTCAGCCATTAAAAAGAATTCATTTGAATCAGTTCTAATAAGGTGGATGAAACTGGAGCCTATTATACAGAGTGAAGTAAGCCAGAAAGAAAAACATCCATACAGTATACTAACACATATATATGGAATTTAGAAAGATGGTAATGATAACCCTGTATGCGAGACAGCAAAAGAGACACAGGTGTATAGAACAGTCCTTTGGACTCTGTGGGAGAGGGCGAGGGTGGGATGATACGGGAGAATGGCATTGAAACATGTAAATTATCATATATGAAACGAATTGCCAGTCCAGGTTCGATGCATGATACAGGGTGCTTGGGGCTGGTACACTGGGATGACCCAGAGGGATGGGATGGGGAGGGAGGTGAGAGGGGGTTCAGGATGGGGAATACTTGTACACCCATGGTGGATTCATGTCAATGTATGGCAAAACTAATACAATATTGTAATGTAAATAAATAAATAAAACTGAAAAAAAAAAAATAAAAGCCTAAAAAATAAATAAATAAATAATGATTAGTTAGAGTCTTGAGAAAGCATTCTTCATGATGTAGGCATGGACGAAGGTAACAACAGTCACTTCAAAAAAAAAAAAAGAACACAAGAATGCCCACCCAGGTCTCTCTTTACTTTTCCCCCTATGGAACAAACGTCTTCCAATATGGGGAGAAGGCACTAATGAAAACCCACTAAAACTAGGGAGAAGCAAGAAGGGACAGCTAGATAAGGGACACAAACCATTCAAGAAGAAATAAATAACCTGAAGAATGCTCTATCTACTAAAGAAATTAAATTTTAGATAAATCTTCCAAAAGAAAACCACTCTTCAACAAATGGTGTTGGACAAGCTAGATAAGCACAGGCACAATAATGAAATGGGACCCCGATCTAACATGGCTCACAAAAATTAACTCAAAATAGATGAAGCCTTAAAACTAAGCCTCAATACCATAAAAGTCCCAGCAGACAGCTTAACGAAGAGCTCCTCAACACTGCTTTTAGCAATGATATTCTAGATATAACACCAAACACACAAACGAGAAAAGCCAAAACTCAACAAACAGAACCAAGCCAAACTTAAAAGCTTCCACAGAGCAAAAGAAACAATCATCAAAGTGAAAAGGAAACCTACAGAATGGGAAAAAAATTTTACAAACCATGTACTGGATAAGGGATTAACATCTAAAGTATATAAAACTAATACAACTCAATAACAAGAAAACAATCAGATTTTTAAATGGGCAGACAAACTGAATAGACATTTTTCCAAAGAAAACACCCAAAAGACCAGTAGATACATGAAAAGATACCCAATATCACTAATCATCAGAGAAATGCAAATCAAAACCACAATGAGATATCACCTCACGCTTGTTAGAACAGCTATCATCAATACAAGATATCAAAAACAAGTGTCAGTGAAAACGTGGAGAAAAGGGAACTCTTACATACTGTTGGTGAAATTTTAAATTGGCACAACCACTATGGAAAATAATATGGAGGTTCCTTCAGAAATTAAAGAATAAAAATATATAAATGTATCAAGGTAGCACACTGCACACTTTAAATATGCATGATGTCATACATTAAATATATATTAATTTTTTAACAAAAATCATTGCAAAGAAAGAGAGGAAGTTAGGGAGAGAGGTAGACTTTAAATACAGATGCCTTTACTGGTGAATTCTATGAAACATTTAAGGAAGAAAACAATATCAACTCTACAGTAACTTTCCCAGAAAACACAAGAGAATGAAATACTTCCCAAATCATATTAAAAAGCCAGTACTGCTCTGATGCTAAAACCAAACATAACAACAAAACTAGAGATGGATACCTCTTGTTATCATGGACAGAAAAATTCTCAACAGAATATTAGAAAATAAAATTTTTCAATATATTAGAAGGATGATACATCACAAACAAGGATATCCAGAATATATAATATTAAGAACTCTGAAAATTCAAATGAATAAGCCACCCAATTAGAAAATGAGCCAACAACAAAAAATAATCAGAAACTTCATGAAGAAGACTTCTGTTAATAGATGGTAAATAAGCACATGAAAGTATGTTCAACATCATTAGTCATTAGGGAAATGCAAATTAAAACCACAAGTATACACCAATATATACCTATTAGACTGCCTAATGTTTTTTAAAAAACTGAAAATTGCAAGTGCTGGTGAAAAAGCAAAACAAATGGAATCCTCAGATATTGCTGGTGTGAAAGCAAAATGATAGAGCTACTTCAGAAAACAGTATGTCTTTTTTTAAAAATAAGGCTTGAAATGCATTTACCATATGCCAATCTCACTCCTAGGACTTATCAAGAGAAGTAAAAACTTCTGTTCATAAAAAAAACCTGTACATGAATATTTATAGCAGCTTTATGCATAATTGTTAAAAACTGGAAACTTCTCAAATGTTTTTCAACTAGTGAATGGGTTGAAAACTAAAGCATTCAACTAAGAATGCACAAACTGTGGACAATCATACAAGGGAACACTCCTTAACAAAAAAAAGAAACTACTGACACATATGAACATTTATCAAATATATTATGTTAAATGAAAGAAACCAAACACAAAGGGTTAAATACTGCACAATTCCATTTACGTGACTTTCTGGCAGACAAAATTTTAGGGACAGGTATCAGAATCACCTAAAGGAAATCATTCCTAAAGGAAATCAACTCTGAATATTCATTGGAAGGACTGATGCTAAAGCTGGAGCTCCAATACTTTGGCCACCTGATGTAGACAGCCAACTCACTGGAAAAGACCCTGATGCTGGGAAAGAGTGAGGGCAGGAGGAGAAGGGGGCAACAGAGGATGAGATGGTTGGATGGCCTCACTGACTCAATGGACATGAGTTTGAGCAAACTCTGGGAGATACTGAAAGACAAGGAAGCCTGGCATTTTGCAGTCCGTAGGGCTGCAGAGTTGGACACGACTTAATAACTGAACAATAACAGAATCACCAATTGCCAGAAGTTTTGGGTGACTGAATGAGTAGTTGTCAAAAAAGAAACAACAGAAAGAAATTTGGATGATTGAATGAGTAGTTGTCAAAAAAGACACAACAGAAAGAAATTTGGGGATAGTGATCTGTTCTGTAAGTTGATTATGATAGTAGATACTCTATAAATTTATCAAAACTCATATATACTAAAAATAATTGTCATTTATGTAAATTTTAAAATAAAGTTTAAATTTGTAGAAAAAAAATTAAAGTTGTTCTTATCTGGACCATATTTCTATATCTACACTGGTATTCTTGTGATGGGTCTCTTCACATTCTATATTCAGTTGAGAAATGTCACCAGAAATTTGGCAATTTTATTCATTTAACTTTTGGGCTTTCCTGATAGCTCAATTGGTGAAGAATCCACCTACAATGCAGGAGACCCCGGTTCAATTCCTGGGTTGGAAAGATCCCCTGGAGAAGGGATAGACTACCCACTCCAGTATTTTTGGGCTTCCATTACGGCTCAGATTGTAAAAGAATCTGCCTGCAATCCAGGAGACCTGGGTTCAATCCCTAGGTTGGGAAGATCCCCTGGAGAAGGGAAAGTCTACCCACTGCAGTATTCTGACCTGGAGAATTCCATGGACTACAGTTCATGGGGTCCCAAAGAGTTGGACAGGGCTGAGTGACTTTCATGTCCATTCATTTAACTTTAGGTAGTACTGGTCCTCTATATTGCCTTCTATTTCATTAATTTCTGCTCTTTATTTTCTTCCTTCTACTTTCTTTATTATTCTTTTTGCTAACTTCTTGTGTTAGACACTTACCTCATTAATATTCAGTCTTTTTTTTCTTCTACAAGCACTTAAGACTATACAGTCATTTCCAAGAGCCACTTTTACTTAATCCCCAAATTTTGATATATATTATTTTCACTATTGTTTAAGTATTTTTTTTAATTTCCATTTTTATTTCTTCTTTTATCCATGAGTTATTTGAAACAATTTAAATAAAAAGACAGAGAGGGGATTGGCTTTATTTTTTTAACTGATGACTAGTTTTACCATATGGCAATGCATGTGATATGGCACTGCTCTTTAAAGTTGATGAAGGTGACTTATGGCTTCCTGGTCAACTTTTGTAAATGTTTTCTTTCTGTAAATGAGAAAAATAACATAGTCCTTAGTTTGGAAGTGAAAAGTCTGGTGTATGTGCATTAAATGAAAGTTCCTGACTGTGTGGTTAATCTTCTATTTCCTTACTAACTGCCTCACCCAGAAGTTTCTGATATCTCCTACCCTTACAGTAGCTTTGTCAATTTCTCCAAGCAGTTCTGTCGATTTTTAATACAATTTAAAACTATTTTATTATGGGCATATAATTTTAAAATGTTATTTATCTCTTTCTTGGTGTAGTGAATCTTTGCTAACTATATAGTGACTATCTTTATAACCAAGTGTTTTTTGCTTTCAGGTCTATTTTATCAGACATTAAGACAGCTATCTCAGATTTCTTTCAGTTAGTATTTGTCTGGCATATCTTTTTTCATCCTTATTCTGTCAAACTATCTGCATCCTTGTGTTCTGACTGTGTTTTGTCTAAACAGAATACAGCTGGATTTTCTATTTTTAATTCCATCTCAACCTCCTTTAATAAGAAACTTCTGTGTACATTTATGTATTACTGAAATCTTTTGATTTGATTATACCATCTTATTTTGTGCTTTTTATCTGGCCTGATTTTTCTAAGCTTATGTGGAATTGCTACCAATTTTCCCCACTTACTCCATTTTTGTTCTCTAATGCATAAGTGCTGTACACTATTTTTTCTTTTAACGGTTTAACTTTAAATTGTTACCATGCATAAAAGTTTCAAATTAATCAGTAGTAGGAAAATCTAGTGGTTAGGACCATGGACTCAAGTCAGATCATCTGGATTTCAAATCCTGTCTCACTTCTGTGGCTTCAGGTTGTCAATTTTATCATCCATAAAATGCAAATAATAATCACTAATCTCATAGGGTTATTGTGCACCCTAAGATGGGTAAATATACAAATAGCAATCAGAACATGACTGGCATATCACAAGCCCTAAATTTATCAAAGCTAGTAGGGGTATTACTATTATCAATCACCCTCTTCCAAAACACAATGAGCTTAGACATAACTCCCGCCTAGATTACATATTTGTGTTCAGCATTTTAATTATATAATACTTTCTAATATCATACATTATTATTTTCAACATAAAGTTTCTTTCCCACATATGTACTATTTTGTTTGCTTACCATTCTTTTTTTTTTTTTTTTTTTCCATCTTTCTGGGATTTTTTCCCCCTTAAGTCCATCCTTTAGATACTCCTTTGGCCTGCTAATGGTTAAGTGCTCTCAGCTTGTTATTCAGTTAATCCTCATTCTTGAAATATAGACTTGGTGGGCATTCAGTTCTAGATAGACTGTTTTTTCTTTAGCATTTTGAAGATATTAAGTTTCTATTATTCCTTTGTACTAGCTACTTTTCACTGATACTTTTAATATTTTCTTTTGAAATTATTTTACAGTTCTACGATGATATGTCTCAATATGGCTTTCCTTTTTATTTATTGTTGCTGAGAGATACTGGGCTTTTCCAAATCTAAGAATTTTTATCTTTCATCAGTTCTGGAAACTTCTAAGGAATTATTTCTTCCTTATTCTACTTTTCTAAATCTACTTATCTGGGTAGCCATATATTAGTACTCATTTAATTCTCCATTTGTCTTAAACTTTCATATTTTCCACCTATTTCTCTATGTTTTGCTTTCTGGCTAATTTTATATCAAACTTTCAGTTCACCAATTCTCTCTTCACCTGCGTCTAATACATTTAATTTATTAATTTCAAAGTTATTAATCATATTTTCATTTCTAGAAGGATGTCTTTAAATCTGTATGCCACATTTGATACTCTCTCGTTATTGCTCCTTTTTTGGTATCTTTCTATTTTATGTGTTAAATATATTATTTTGTTGATAATGCCAGTATCTCAAGTATTTAGAAATCTAAATCTGCGGTCTGTCATTTTCATTAAATTTTTCATGGTTTCCTAGTGTGGCTATCCCTTTTTAATCACATAAGATTTGGCTAAATGCCGTGTCTGGTAATTCTGAGTCTATGGTGGTAGGTGGATCTTCAGGGAAGCTTTGTATTTGCTCCTGCTGGGTAGCACTGGAAGGATTCCAAACAAGGATTACTTTAAAATAATGTCTTGGCTAGGATTTGTCCTACTATGCATATAACTTATATTCAAGATTCAGATCCAGATGCGGGTAGGCTTGAGATCTCTAGTTGCAAATTCTCAGGAAAGCACCTCCACATCTCCAAACCAGAGTCATCTAGGTATAAGATCACTTTGTTCAATGTGCCAGCCAAATAGGCTTCTTGTAGGCCCCTTTCTCTGAAGACTGCTATCCCTTTGAGGGCCCACGTTTAGCCACTTTTTGATGGCCTCAGGTCAGGTTTCCATACAAGTCTCCACCAGAAGCCATTAATGCCCAAGACAAGTTTCTTCATACCAGCACTTGTTTCCTCTGCAACCCAAGTTCCCAAACTTGCTTATCTGTCTGGTTTCAACTTCATAATTGCTTGAGGATTGAATTTTATTTTGATTTTGCTACTAAAATTTCATTTTTGGCATTTGGAGATCTCCCCTTACTTTTTTACTAAGTTAGATATTCAGTTAAAATTACATTTATTTTTATTTTATCCAGATTTTTAAAATATCGTATTTATCACTCTGTCAGAAGCAGGAAGTCTTTTATTGACTTCTCTCTCTGTCAGAGCTGACAGTACAATCCTACTTATTATAACTCTGCTCAAAAACCACTATTACTTTTTAGTTTTCTTTGAGAAGCTTCAATTAAAATCAAATTAATAGGTGGATGCTTTTAATACTCTAGGTATGGGGGTAAAATCTCTAGGATATATATTTTGATGCTTTTACTGCTTCTGTTCCCTAATCACTCAAATTGCCTTCACTTTTCTTGATTCAAAATCTGAAATTAATTCAGGTGAGTTTCTTGCTCAGGTTTGTAATAGAAAAAAACATTTTTCTTGACTCAAAATGGTCTCTGGGTTCAGCAGATTCTATTCTTCAGAACTACCATTTTTCGTGCAAAAAAATGCAACTCTTCTCTCACTCAAGTTAAAGTATTCCTCTTGCCTTATCTTTTACAGACAAGGTCCAATTACAAGAACTCCTACTGATAGGTTTGGACTGATGTTCTGTTTCTTAGCTCTTTGTCTAGATTTTTAGAGGAGAATAATTTTATCACTATAATAAGTTATCAAAATGCCCTATATCTAAATTTAAATAATTACCCAATTGAGTTGTCACATAATCAAAAAGGGCAAAAGACCTCGTTACTGTGTCCCTGCCAACTAGATACTTTGAATATATCCAACAACTATCACTTAAACAATGAAACAGAAGCTATTTTATTTTTTTATTTCTTGTGTGTTCAGGTTTTGTTTTGTTTTTTTCTAAATTAAAACAGAGCAAGAGAGAGGAGTCCAGTGAATATAACAGCATGTGGGTGGATTCTGCTCAAAGTACTGTAATACAACCATCCAGATTTTAATCAACAGAATTCACACTGATCAGTGTTATTACAGTGAATGCTAATTAAATATACCATGCCTTGACACCTAAAATAAAGTGTTACCAAATTCAACCTCAAGCAAAAGGGATCTAATTCCTTTGAAAGCCACAATTTGCACCAAAGCTCACTCAATAAGAAATGTTTTTTTAGCTGTTTTCCCACAACATGCAATAAATAGAAACAGACCTGGGGAAGCAGTGAGACTATTAAAAACAGTAAGTGAAAAAAAAAAAAAAAGTAAGTAATGATGTTCTTGCCACAAAACAAGCTCCTCTTCAAGTAAACAAGGGCAATATACAATATTTTTTCAAACTTAAAAAAAAAATACATTTATTTGGTTGCACTGGGTCTTGGTTGTGGCACATGGGATCTAGTTCTCTGACCAGGGATCAAACACAGGACCCCTGCATTAGCAGCAAGAAGTTTTAACCACCGGACCACCAGGGAAGGCCCTACAATATTTTCATAAAAACATGCCCTAAAAAAGAGCAATGGTCTGGGAGTCAGGATACCTGGATCTCTATGCTAGTTCTGCCAACAATTAGGAGTATGACCTTGAAAAAAATCACACAACCTCTCTAGATATCATTTTCTTCACCTGTAAAATGACAGAACTGAGCAAAATGATCTAAGTTTCCTTCTGGATGCAAGTCATATGAATTTTTTAATGTGTACCTTCTTTTTCACAAGAAGAGGGGCTATGTAAATGAAGGTCACTGTCATGACAGTTCTTTGGTAATAACTCTGAACTGGGGCAATAAAAGCTGGATAAAGAGGCCTGGAAGCATTTAAGTATCAAGCATCGACTTCTTAGTTTTCCCTTTGAAAACTGCCCTAGTTTCTCCCTTTCTGGAAACAGGTGAAAGAAGGGTGTTAAACAGTAGTATTGGAATGAAAGTCATTTATCTCTTCTAATATTGTTTTAGTTGTTACTGAGGGACTAAGGTAGAGGACCAGAGATGTTTCAAGAGTTCAGGGTGGTGACTTCCTAGTAGTCCAGTGGTTAAGACTCCACTTCCAATGCAGGGGATGCAGGTTTGATCCCTTGATGAGGACCTAAGAGATCCCACATGCAGAGTAGTATGGCCAAAAAGAAAAGAGAGAGAGAGATCAGGGTGAGGAGGTCTATAAAAGGGTTACTACTTAATAAAGTGATGGTTCTCAATGTTTAGTGTATAATAGAATCACCTGGGATTCTTAAGTCAGGAATGTGGCGAGCTTGAGAAGGGCCTCAAAAATCTGTGTTTCTGACAGGCAGCCCTGACAATTCCAAAGAAGACAGTCTTGGGCTATTTAAAAATACATCTCTCAACAAAGCTCAAATTGTAAAATTTGTTACAGAACTGTGAAACAGTGCCTACAGAGCTTAACTTTACAGAAACTTTTTAAGATGATTTAAACAAAATCCAAATACATAATCCTTTAATACCAAGAGGTTTATATAAGCAGGATTCTAGAACAACACTGTGATTAAATTAGCATAATCTAATATAATTTTTCCTAAATAAATGGTTCCCAACTACTTTTTCAAACAAGAATAAACTTCTATAATTCTAGCAATAGTGTTTTCCTGATAATATAATTCCTTTTTCTTTGTCAGTATAACTCTGTTTTTATAAAGTTTCACTTAGCATACACAAACATCAGAATTTAGGATACAGAAAATGAAGAATCTATATTTACAATGAGGAATTTACTTAATTGATTATACTACACTGAAAAACATAATAAAGGTAATTTATTTCATTTCTATAACACCTGGTAGAATTAAAAACACTTCATAATCTCTCCGCAGTGACTATCTAAATGGTTATATGGCTTTGATCTGCATTAATGGGCTTTTAGATATATCAGAAGAGTGGGTTACATTCTGACCAAAGAAATATATATTCATCTAGCTTGGAATTTGATAATTTGCTTTTCAGCTGTCACCAATTTCCTTATTCTGGTCTATATGCAGTGAACACTGAGGAGTAAGTTGTTTTACAAAGTCAGACACAGCCACTGGTGGTGTTAACTGGTGCATACCTATTGCGGGATGCATATATGTTAATCTTCACATAAAATTATCCCCTTGCTAAAGCTTTTTTATGCTCCCTTTATATCATTACTATTTGAAGACACAGTGAACAGCTTATTTTAGAAGCAAGTCTATTTCATCATACACAAACTATATAGGACGTGGTATGACCACAGGCTTCCCAGGTGCCTCAGTGGTAAAGAATCGACCTGTCAATGCAGCGGACGCAGGAGATGTGGGTTCAATCCCTGCATCAAGAAGATCCCCTGGAGGAGGAAATGGCAACAAGTATGCTGGGATAAACCCATGGAGAGAGGAGACTGGCAGGCTACAGTCCATGAGGTTGCAAAAGAGTCGGACACAACTGAGCACACACGCATGCACATACCACATGAAGTGTGTGCATGTACATATGTTTTTTTGAAGACAGGAGGGAAATGAGTATCTCCTAAAGAAAAAAGAGTCGGACATGACTGAGCGACTGAACTGAACTGAAAGAAAAAATGGTTTAGAAATAGTTCAATAATGAAATCGAAACAATCTTGAATGTTGTGTAAATAATTTTCATAAAAATGTTGACTTCAAAGGCAGAATAATAAATGGGCTAAGTGGAGAGAAAAATATGCCAACTATAAAAGGACACTCACAGAGGAAGTGGTGCACTACTAACTTGCATCTTTTTCTAAACCACGTAGACCAGAGAAGAATCACGTTGAGGAAAAAAATACTTTCTCCTATGCATAAAGAAGGTACAGAAGACAGAATGAATTTGGAAGCAAAGAAATGCTTTCCCTCTAATTAGCTAAAGCCCATGCTAGACTGCTTCCCTTGTGGCTCAGTGGTAAAGAATTTGCCTGCAATGTGGGAGACCTGGGTTCAATCCCTGAGTTGGGAAGATCCCCCGGAGAAGGGAAAGGCTACCCACTCCAGGATTCTGGCCTGGAGAGTTCCATGGACTATACAGTCCATGGGCCACAAAGAGTCAGACACAACTGAGTGACTTTCACTTTCATGCTACACTCGCCGAGCTAGATGTCTTCAAGTACTTTAGTCATAGTAGGAACAGATAATTCATCTTTTTATCTCCAAAGTATGTTTTTAAGCAAAGAGAGTGCTATTTTCTACACATAATGGAAATCTTTATGTTAGTACCAAAAAAGTTAAGATTCCCTTATCAAAGTCCTTGAATATGAAACTGGATCATTTGCAGAGATGTGGACAGACCCAGAGACTATCACACAAAGTGAAAGAGAAAAACAAATATCATATACTAACATATATGTAGAATCTAGAAAAACAGTATAGATGAATTTATTTGCAAAACAGAAACAGAGACACAGATGTAGAGAACAAATGTATGGACACCAAGGTGGGTGGGATGGACTTGGAGATTGGGATTGACACATATACAACACGATGCATAAAACAGATATCTAATAAGGACCTACTGTTAGTAAAAGGAACTCTACTTACTACTCTGTAATAGCCTATATGGGAAAACAATATAAACAAGAGTGGATATATGAATATGTGTAACAGATTCACTTTGCCATACACCTGAAACTAATACAACCTTATAAATCAACTAGACCCCAATAAAAAAAAATTTTTTTTAAATAGACCCTGAATATTCGTAGAACAGATTCTCAATGGTAGCCCATTTGCCAAACTACTTCTCTCTGCGTGAAAGGGAGGAGTCTCTAGCTGGACTGCATTATCTACTATGTCACTTCCCTTAAAGTTAAGAGATACTGCTATTGACAATATCCTGCCCGTGTTGGGAGTGTGTCTGAAATGGTGCCTGATGATCACATCACACAGAGCAAACCAGAGAGGATACAGAAGAAGCCAGGTGATGTAAGGAGTACATCTCCAGGAACCAAAAATCAGTAACAGTGCTTATAAGCAGTGACATTTTAAAATGACCTGGAAATCAGAATATGTGAATCTCAGTCCCAGTTATGACCTATTGTGTGACTTTGACTGAGACACACCTTTCTTAAGAGTCCTCCAGCTTTCCTGTCCTAGAATCCTATGAAATTATGATATTGACATATGCATTGATCTTACCCATAATTCTAGGAGCTCAGCCTTGGTTCAAAACAGTCCTGGATAAAATTTTTAGTCTAGTACATCCCTGGATAACCTTCCTCTCATGCTGCAATTCGAAGGAACATTTGCTGTTCTATTTCTTGGCCTCACAAGCAGCCAACATTTCTCCTCCAAATTAGGCTTCCCCTCCTCACCCTAGCTCTGATCGCTGTGTTTATCCTAGTATATTTTGACTGTTTCTATTTCCACTCATTTTGTACAGGAGGACCAACTTCGGTCTTGATGAATGAATCTCCTGAGGGAAGTAATCCATTTTTATAAACATTCTGGGAAGGTGATTTCCACTCAAGACAGAAAGCTGACATTTGTACATATTTCTGTCTGTATTTATGGGCTGACTTGAGCATGAAAACACGTAAATAAGAGATTGGGTCTTGAAACAGGATAAAGAAAAAAGGGTTAGAGAGAGGAGAGTGAAGGAGGAAAGGAAAGCAAAAGAAAGGAAGTAGAAAATAGGGGAAATAAATCACCTGCCACAGCAGTGACACATTAATGCCATCTGTATTACCTGAATAAGCACCAATTCAAAATTTTCTTGTTAAGAAAATGTGACAAGAGAATCAAAAAAGCAAATAATATTAATATATCAATAAAAAACACTACTTCAGAAGCTTAGCAAGAATTTAGAACACTCAAGCATATTTAACTAATTGTTTAGCAATATCACTAAGTTACATTAGTATCATTGAACTAAGTGGCTGTATTATTCTGTAGTTCAGAAATGCTTCTTTTGCCCTCTGAGTGTCATAAGCCCTCACTCATTACTGTTCATCTGAATTTCAGACAGCTACCCTCCAAGTTCTTTGATGACAAGAAGTATGTGTGAGCGGGGCTGATCACCTTCCACCAATTCCCGCTCCCCTTCCTACCTCCAGCCCCTGGTAACCACATTATGCTCTTTTTATCTGAGTTTGGAGTCTGTCCTCTTTTTCTTCTTAGATTACACATAGAAGTGAAATCATAAGGTATTTGTCTTTCTGTCTCACTTACTTCTTTTAGCAGTAAAGCACTCAAGGTCCATCCATGTTGCCTCCAATAGCAGGATATCCTCATTTTTAAGGCTGAATAATATTCCATTGTATATGCACACACACAAACTCATACACAGAAAGACACATACACACACCACATATTCTTGATCCATTCATCTGTTGATGGACACACAGGTCGTTTCCTTGTCTTGGCTATTGTAAATAATGCTGCTACGAATAAGAGGGGCACAGATCTCTCTTCAACACAGTGTTTTCATTTCCTTTGGATATATATCCAGGAGTGAAATCTGGATCATATGGTAGTTCTATTTTTAATTTTTTGAGGATTCTCCATACTGCTTTTCACAGTAGATGTATTAATTTACAATCCCACCAACAAATATGGTTCCCTTTCTTCCACATCTTCACCAATATTTGTTATCGCTTGTCTTTCTGATGATGGTCATTAAGACAGGTATGAGGTGATTTCTCAAGGGGATGTAATTTGCATTCCCTAATGATCAGTGATGTTGAACAACTTTTCATGTACCTGCTGGCTATTCATATTCTTCTTTGAAAAAGTGTCTGTTCAGGTCATTTGCCCATTTCTAATTCAGATTTTTTTTTTTTTTTTTTTTTTTGCTATTGCAGTTGCAAGCGATGATAGCTGGTCCTATAGTCATATGGATGCTGGTTTGGACACCTAAAATGCTTCTACATTCACATATCTGGCATTTCAAATAGGATGGATACAATAGTTGTAGAATGGCCAAATGTTCATATATATATAATATGTGAACAAGGACATACACACATGTATATATATATATATATTTCCAGGTGACCTTTTCAAATGCTTCACTTGAGTAACCTTGTAGCATGCAAATCTCAAAATTAATTGCAATTCTTCCATGGCAGCTGGCTTCCCCTACAGCATGCATTCCAGGAAATCCAGGTGGAAGCTACAGGGCTTTTTGTGACCTGTCTTTGGAATGCATGCAGCATCAGTTTGGTTACAAACAGCCAGCCGAGTTTCAGTGTGTGAACGATAGACAAAGACACAGACACAAGAGGTATTTACTGGGGATCAGGGATCTTTGGAAACTAGTCGCCACAATACTGGCTCAAAAAATAAGAGCCAGAGTCAAAAATACCTAACAGGTGACACTTAGGAATAACTTTCTTTTTTTTATATACTAACTTATCTATTTTAATTGGAAGCTAATCACATTACAATATTGTGGTGGTTTTTGCCATACATTGACATCAATCAGCCACCGGTGTACATGTGTCCCCCATCCTGAACCCCCCTCCCACCTCCCTCCCCATCCCATCCCTCTAGGTTGTCCCAGTGCACTGGCTCTGGGTGCCCTGTTTCATGCATCAAACTCAGACTGGTCATCTATTTCACGTATGGTAGTATACATGTTTCAATGCTATTCTCTCAAATCATCCCACCCTCACCTTCTTCCAGAGTCCAAAAGTCTGATCTTTATATCTATGTCTTTTACTGTCTTGTATATAGGGTCATCGTTTCCATCTTTCTAAATTCCATATACATGGGGGCTTCCCTGTTAACTCAGTTGATAAAGAATCTGCCTGCAATGCAGGAGACCCCAGTTCGATTCCTGGCTCAGGAAGACCCCCTGAAGAAGGAACAGGCTACCCACTCTAGTATTCCTGGGCTTCCCTTGTGGTTCAGCTGGTAAAGAATCCACCTGCAATGCGGGAGGCCTGGGTTCGATCCCTAGATTGGGACGATCCTCTGGAAAAGGGAATGGCTACCCACTCCAGTATTCTGACGCTCTATAGTCCATGGGGTCGCAAAGAGTCGGACACCACTGAGCAACTTTCACTTTCACTTCCACACTGTATTGGTATTTTTCTTTCTTATCTACTTCACTCCGTATAATAGGCTCCAGTTTCATCCACCTCATTAGAATTGATTCAAATGTGTTCTTTTTAATAGCTAATAGTCCATTTCTTGAAAACAAACCTGTGATATATCCAATAAGGTGAAAATTCAGGTCTCCATATACTAAAAGATGGCATTAACTAACAGAATACATTATATAAAATTTCTTGTGTATTGGACCTTGCAGCCACTTCTAGGCACATACGAACATCACACAGCACCAGAATCTTTAAAAACAGTAATTACTAAGTAGCATCTTTAAATATGAAATAAAGGCGTTCCCTGGTGGCCTAGCAATTAGGATTCCAGCTTTCAATGCCATGGCCCAGGTTCAATCCCTGGTGAGGAAACTGAGACCCCACAAGTTGCATGCCCCTCCCCACCCAAAAAAGCTGTAAACATGAAGCAAGATTATAACAGCATTTTTGAAAAGAAATTGAAACTATTAACATAGTAAAATGTCAGAAAAAGCATTTCACAATCTAGAAATAAAACCTTACTTCCAGGTTTTCTTTATTCATGCTCATTTTCTCCTGATACTAAAATGCAAAATACTTAAAAGTTACTCAGAATGTCTTCCAAAGTGCATTGCAATCATTAATTAGTTATTCCACACAATGTTCCCCCAAGGAAAATAATGATAATTATCCAGTATTATGGAAAGCAATAGCAGGCTTCTAAAGACCAACTTGCCCAAGTGCATACCCAAAGAATGCGATTTTTCTCTAAAGCTTTCCAGACCTCAGCTCTCACCATTAAATCATAAGAAGTCTGCCATTTCTGGTGAAGCCATCTGTTCACTTGGGAAGATATCTTTTATCTTGCAGATGCTAAAATTAATGTGCTAAACTAATCATTTGCTAATACTGTTGCTGAATCTCTATTTACTGTACTTGGTCCCAAGCCCTAACTCTAAAGATATGTAAATAAAGCTATATAAGAAAGCTCCAACTTGCTTGACTTGCAGGAAATGTCATTATTACTTCTCCAGAAGAAGTAATTATAAACTTATACCTGTATCACATTTTTACATGTCCTAGTATTATATATTAAGGAGAAGGAAATGGCAACCCACTCCAGTATACTTGCCTGGAAAATCCCAGGGACAGAGGAGCCTGGTGGGCTGCTGTCTATGGGGTTGCACAGAGTCGGACACAACTGAAGTGATTTAGCAGTAGCAGCAGCAGCAGTATTATATTAAAGACAGCCATAAAACACAGCATTTTAATAACAAGCTATGGTCAATTAACATACTTTGACCTAGAACAAAGTATGGTGACAACCCTACTTCTCTGTTTGGCTACATCTGGCCTTGCTATTCCTGTCATTTATCTTCCCCTTTTTTAAAATTATTAGCTCCAAAGGGAAAAGGGCTATGGCAGTCAAAATGGTTAAAAGCATGGATCATTTTACAAATAAAGCAGAGTGCTTTTCTGAACAAATCTGCATTATTAAAAAAGATAACTGAGTCTGTCTTGTTAATTGACTCTAATTTATTCCATTGAAATTACATCATTTTCCGTGCTAAGCTATTCATAATCCAAGCATATCACACACTGATTTGCTGAGGCTGTGAAACTAGTCTATCAGAATTAATTAGCAAATTAAGAGACTTTGCACTAAAAATTTCTCAGCAGAGGAAAACAAAATGGCATCAGCATCTTGTGAAAGACGTTAAAAAAAAAAAAATAGAATGTTGTAAAGAAAAATAAAACAAGATGAACATCTTCCTATTCAGTTGACCACAAGTAGAGTAGATTTAGTTACACCAAAAGCATATTGGTTTGAAGAAGATTAGGAGTGTTAGAAAGCTGACGTTTTACGTGAATGTGGTCACCTGGCCTTCTAAGTAAACTATTTGCCTGAGGAAAGGGAAAAGGCAGGTGAAGAGGAAGAGACAGGAATCAAAATGAGCAGCTAGATTTTCAAGAGCTGTTCTTAACCTTGACTCCACCATGGAACCCTATGGGAGATTTAAAAGTCACTAATGTCTCAGGTATTCTAATGTAATTTATCTGGAGTGTGGCCTGATCATCAGGATTTTTACAAGCTTCTCAACGTGCAGCATTGAGACTGGAGGACCACTGATTCAGATGTCAGTCATGGTCAGATGGGATACAGTTCAGGACAGGAGACTGCCATCATAGGTCAGAGCTAAGGGCAAATACTGGCTTTGGCAATATAGCAGAAGACATTTTCACAGAACCCTCTCATGGTATAGCACAATGCTACAAATGCTAAATATCTAAATCTAAAATGCTAGATAAAATGTTTTAAGACATTTTTTCTAATGTACTGTCCACCTGACAAGAAATTAAGAGAAATTCTCAAAGGCCAGAATGAAAAGAATGCATAAATCCTCACAAATCAGTAGGATAGGGACTGGCGCTGTTTTGGAGACTATGGCAATTCTTGTTAATTGAGATCCTGAGATTTAATAAGCTGTATGTGAATAACAGAAGACCAAGCCAAGGGCCCTTTTAGAGTGGTCCGATTACAGATGCTCCCTTAAACCTGATGCCTTCGAAGGGTGACATCCTCAGAACATGAAAGATGGGGGACAAAGCCAAAAACACCAATCCCACCAAAATAATAATACAAGTGATTCTTAGCCTTAACTCTAGATTCTTCAGAAGAAAAGGAAAAAGTCTGCCCTACATAGGAATTCATGTTAATTCTGTGGCCTAAAAAGTCACAGGCCAAAAATTTAGTTAAATAGGTCCACATAGTGGTGACCACACTAGCAGAAACAGACTTCATGTCTCTCTGGAAGAACACACTTCAATCCTGGCCTGAAAAATGTCTTCACATGATGTCCTAAGAAATAGGGCCTTGCAATATGTGAAATATAAGTCCCTCTGAGAGCCATAAGGAAGTTGGAAAAAAAGGTCAAGAATCAAATCCAAAACCATAATTATCAGGTATAATGGAGGAAATAAAGCAAATTCCTTGATCTAATAAAATATATCTTGCAAATAAACAAAAATTCTATCACAGGGGCTTCCCTGGTGGCTCAGTGGTAAAGAACCTGGTTGCCAAGCCAAGAGACATGGGTTCCAACCCTAGTCTCGGGAGATCCCACAGGCCTCAGGACCACTAAGCCCGTCTGCTACAACTACTGAGCCTGCACTGTAGAGTCTGGGAGCTGCAACTACTGGGCCCATGTGCTGCAGCTACAGAAGCCCCTGGGTCCTAGAGCCCACGCTCCACAACAAGAGAAGCCACTGCAATGAGAAGCCCATGCACCACAACTAGAGAAAAGCCCACATGGCAATGAAGACCTAGCACAGCCAAAAATTAGTTAAATTTTTAAAAATCAGTCAGAAGGTATCAATATGCAGTTAAATAATTCTTAAAAAGCAGGGAAAACACAAGGATTCCTACTCTCATTACTTCTATTCAACATTTTCCTGGAAGTTACAGTCAGTGGAATAAAACAAGATAAAAAATATGAGCAGTAGAAAAGAGGGAAAAAAAACCAGTATTGTATATAGACAATAAACCCCAAAGAAAACACTAAAATTATTAAGAAATTATTTAGCCAGGTAAATGTATGTAAGATCAGCATATAACTTTTTACTTAAATTCTACACATCAACAATAAGGAATTGGAAAATGCAATTTTTAGAGAGATGCCATTTACCACAGTAACACAAAAATAAGGAAGCTAGAAATAAATCTAAAAAGTCCTATGCAAGGAAGGCTTAGAGAATATTATAAAATTTACTTTAAGACATTAAAGGTGACTCAAATAAAAAGAGAGACATAATGTGCTCAAAAACAGGCATACAATATTCTAATCTCAGTTCTCCCCAAATGGATGTAATGTGATTCAATCAGATTCTAAATGGAGATTTTGTGGAACTTGACAAGTTGATTTTTAAGATTTACGGAGAAGGGGCAAAGCCAAGAAAGGCCAAAGCACATCTAGAAAAGAATCAGGAGAGATGTTTCCTACCAGATACCAAACCTTACAATAAAGCTGTAGTAGTTAGGAAGTGGGATATAAGCACAGAGATGGACTAGTAAAATGATTTTTTAAAGTAGTTTTTCTAGTTTTTAAAAATGGAAGCCCAGAAACAAGACTCACAAAGACAATGGACATCAGTGGAAAACGAAGACAAAAAATTTTCTGAGTTATCCATATCAGGGGTTGGCAACTACAGTTCACAGGCCAAATCCAACAAGCCTCCTGCTTTTCGTAAATAAAATTTTATGGGGACACAAGCATGCTCATCCATTTACAACTTGTCTTTGGCTGCTTCTGTGATACAATGACAAAGTTACGTATTACAATAGGGACCATACAGATGAAGAAGCCTAAAATATCTACTATTCTGACCTTTACAGGAAAGTGTGCTGATCAGTGATTGCTAGTAATAGAAAATTATAATGAATTCCTACCTTCTACCAAACAAAAATCAAGTCCAAATACAAAAAGAATGTAAATGGGAAAGGAAGAACTTTAAGACTCATACTAAAAATCATAGAAAAATATTTATATGATTAAGGGATAAGGGAAGATTTTAAAATATATGAAAAGCACAAATTTAAAAGGATATTTTTTAAAGTAATAAATTAAAATTAACTTTGGTTTCTCAAAGAGGCAACAAAAACCCACAACCAGAGATAAGATACTGAATCACATTAAGTCACAAAGGGATTAATATATACAATACATAATCAAATCCTACAATTCTGTAATATTAGCAATGTAAAAGTCAGATAGAAATATTAAGAAAACAAAAGAGTCATTTCACCAGGTATTTGAAATATGAAGGACTGATTAACATGATCTATTAATACAATTGGGCTTCCCTAATAGCTCAGATGGTAAAGAACCTGCCTGCAATGCAGAAGACCCAGGTTTGATCCCTGGGTCGGGAACATCCCCTGGAGAAGGAAATGGCAACCGACTTCATTATTCTTGCCTAGAGAATTCCATGGACAGAGGAGCCTGGCAGGCTACAGTCCACGGGGTCGCAAAGAGTTGGACACAACTGAGAGACTGACACATACACACACATTAATATAATTAACACAACAAAATAAAAAGTTTACTTCAACAGTAGGCAGAGAAATGAAAACTGAAACCACAATGAGATGTCATGTCACATCCTCCAGATAAACCAAAATTAAAGAATCAGACAATACCAAGGGCCAGGGATCTGGCAGAACAATGGAACTCTCCAGCAATACTGATGGAATACAAACCGGCAACAGCCACTTCAGAAAACAAATCAGCATTACAGATAAGGTGCAATTATATACATGTGTATAGTCTGTGACCCAACAATTCCATTCCTTAGAGGAATTCTTGCATGCATGCACCAGGAGATGTGGCTAAGAATGCTAACTTAAGCACTGTTCTATTAGAAAAAGAAACAAAACATAAATGTTCACTGAGCCACAGAATGGATAAATAAAAGTATGGTATATTCATACAGTAGCAATAGTACAAAATATTAAAACTGAATGAAGGAACAGAGCTACTAACATCTGTAAAGAATAATATCAAAAACTTTTTATTGGCACTTCCCTGGTGCTCCAGTGGTTAAGACTATGGTTCCAATGCAGGGAGTGTGGGTTCAATCCCTGGCTGGGGAAGTTAAGATTCCACATGCTGTGCAGTAGGGCAAAAAAAGACCATACAACGAGAAAAAACTTTATATGATGCAAACTAAGGATAAACTGCATTCATAAATTATTTCAAATATCAAAAATAAAAGTGTTACTGTGGAATATTCTCTAGGATAGACCACATCTTGGGTCACAAATCAAACCTCAGTAAATTTAAGAAAATTGAAACTGTATCAAGCATCATCTTTGACCACAATGCTATGAGACTAGATATCAATTACAAGGAAAAACTGAAATAAACACAAACACATGGAGATTAAACAGTATGTTTCTAAATTACCAACAGGTTACTGAAGAAATCAAAAAGGAAATCAAAAAATTTCTAGAAAAAAATGACAATGAACACAAAACTCAAAATCTATGGGATGTGGCAAAAGCAGTTCTAAGAGGGAAGTTTATAGCAATACAATCTTACCTCAAGAAAAAAGAAAAACATCGAATAGACAACCTAAGTTTATACCTACAACAACTGGAAAAAGAACAAACACAAACAAAAATTAGTAGAAGGAAAGAAATCATAAAGATCCAAGCAGAAATAAATGAAAAAGAAATGAAAGAAATAATAGTAAAGATCAATAAAACTAAAAGCTAGTTCTTTGAGAAGATAAACAAAAGTGACAAACCTTTAGCCAGATCCATCAAGAAAAAAAGAGAAGAATCAAATCAACAGAATTAGAAATGAAAAAGGACAGGTTACAACAGACAATGTAGAAATACAAAGCATTGTAAGAGACTATTATGAATAACTATAAGGCAATAAACTGGATAACCTAGAAGAAATAGACAGAGTCTTAGAAAAGTTCAATCTTCCAAGACTGAACCAGGAAGAAGTAGAAATTATGAACAACCCAATTACAAGCACTGAAATTGAAGCTGTGATCAAAAATCTCCCAAAAAACAAAAGCCCAGGACCAGATGGCTTCACAGGAGCATTCTAGCAAACATTTAGAGAAGAACTAATGACCATCTTTCTAAAACTCTTTCAAAAAAATTGCAGAGGAAGGAATACTTCCAAACTCATTCTATGAGGCCACCATCACCCTGATACCAAAAGCTGACAAAGGCAACACAAAAAAAACAAAACTACAGGCCAATCAGTATCACTGATAAACACAGATGGAAAAGTCCTCAACAAAATTTTAGCAAACGGAATTCAGCAACACATCAAAAAGCACATACACCATGATCAAGTTGGGTTTATTCCAGGGATGCAAGGATTCCTCGATATATGCAAATCAATGTCATACACCATATTAACAAATTGAAAGATAAAAACCATATGATGATCTCAATAGATGCAAAAAAAAGCCTTTGACAAAATTCAGCACCCATTTATGATTAAAACTTTTTTAAAAAATGGGCATAGAAGGAACCTACCTCAACATAGTAAAGGCCATATATGATAAGGCTACAGCAAACATTACTCTCAATGGTGAAAAATTGAAAGCATTCCCCCTAAGATCAGGAACAAGACAAGGGTGTCCACTTTCACCACTATTACTCAACATAGTTCTGGAAGTCCTAGCTACAGCAATCAGAGAAGAAAAAGAAACAAAAGGAAACCAGATCAGAAAAGAAGAAGTTAAGCTCTCACTGTTTGCAGATGACATGATACTGTACATAGAAAACCCTAAAGACAGTATCAGAAAATTACTAAAGCTAATCAGTGAATTTAGCAAAGTTTCAGGATACAAAATCAACACAAAGAAATCATTTGCATTTCTGTATATTAACAATGATAAATCGGAAAGAGAACTTAAGGAATCAATCCCATTCACCATTGCAACAAAAAGAATTAAATATCTAGGAATAAACCTACCTAAGAGGATGAAAGAACTGTACACAGAAAATTGTCAGACACTAATGAAAGAAATCAAAGGTAACATAAACAGATGGAAGAGATATTCCATGTTCCTGGATAGAAAGAATCAATATTGTGAAAATGACTATACTACCAAATGCAATCTACAGATTCAATGCGATCCCTATCAAATAACCAATGACATTTTTCACAGAACCAGAACAAAAAAGTTCACAGTTCATATGGAAACACAAAAGACCCCAAATTAGCCAAAGCAGTCTTGAGAAAGAAGAATGGAGCTGGAAGAATCAACCTTCCTGACTTCAGATTATACTACAAAGCTACAATCATCAAGACAGTATGGTACTGGCAAAAAAAAAAAAATATATATATATATATAGACCAATGAAACAAGATTGAAAGCCCAGAAGTAAACCCATGCACCTATGAGTACCTTATTTTTGACAAAAGAGGCAAGAATACACAGTGGGGCAAAGACAGCCTCTTCAATAAATGGTGCTGGGAAAACTGGACAGCTACATGGAAAAAAATGAAATTAGAACACTTCCTAACACCATACACAAAGATAAACTCAAAATGGATTAAAGACCTAAATGTAAGACCAGAAACTATAAAATTCTTGGAGGAAAACATAGGCAGAACACTCAATGACATTAATCAAAGCAAGATCCTCTATGACCCACCTCCTAGAGTAACAGAAATAAAAACAAAAGTAAACAAATGGGACCTGATTAAACTTAAAAAGCTTTTGCACAGCAAAGGAAACTATAAGCAAGGTGAAAAAACAACCCCTAGAATGGGAGAAAATAATAGCAAATGAAACAACTGACGAAGGATTAATTTCTAAAATATACAAGCAGCTCATACAACTCAATACCAGAAAAACAAACAAGCCAATCAAAAAGTGGGAAAAAGACCCAAGCAGATACTTCTCCAAATAAGACATACAGATGGCTAACAAACACATGAAAAGATGCTCAACATCACTCATTATTAGAGAAATGCAAATCAAAACTACAATGAGATATCACCTCAAACCAGTCAGAATGGCCCTCCATCAAGAGGTTTACAAACCATAAATGCTGGAAAGGGTGTAGAGAAAAAGGAACACTCTTGCACTGTTGGTGGGAATGTAAATTGATACAACCACTATGGAAGACAGTATGGAGATTCCTTTAAAAACTAGGAATAAAACCACCATATGACCCAGCAATCCCACTCCTAGGCATATACCCTGAGGAAACCAAAAGCGAAAGAAACACATGTATCCCATTGCTCATTGCAACACTATTTACAATAGCTAGCACATGGAAGCAACCTAGATATCCACTGACAGATGAATGGATAAAGAAGTTATGGTATATATACACAATGGAATATTACTCAGCCATAAAAAGGAACGCCTTTGAGTCAGTTCTGATGAGGTGGATGAACCTAGAACCTATTATACAGAGTGAAGTGAGTCAGAAAGAGGAAGATAAATATCATATTCCAACGTATATATACGGAATTTAGAAAAACGGTATTGAAGAATTTTACTTACAGGGCAGCAATGGAGAAATAGATATAGAGAACAGACTTACGGACATGGGGAGAGGGGAGGAGAGGGTAAGATACAAGAGTAACACGGAAACTCACATTACCATATGTAAAACAGACAGCCCACAGGAATTTGCTGTATGGCTCAGGAAACTCAAACAGGGGCTCTGTATCAACCTGGAGGGGTGGGGTGGGGAGGGAGATGGGAGGGAAGTTCAGAAGGGAGGGGATATATGTATACCTATGCCTGATTCATGTTGAGGTTTGACAGAAAACAACAGAATTCTATAAAGCAATTAGCCTTAAATAAAAAATAAATTTTTAAAAAAATAAAAATAAAAATGTTACTGTTTGGAGATACATATGTGTAAAGTAAAACTATGAAAAAAATAGCAAAGAATGGATATTTAAAAGATTTTTTAAATTCTCTAAAAAGAAAAGAGTTCTTTCATTGGTAGATAGCAACAGGAAGATGCATTTGAAGAGAAACTCCCAGGAGGCTTCCAACATTTATTTTAGAAACTGAATGGTATTTACATGAATCCTATTATAATTATTACTGTTATTAACAATCCTATTAATATGCATTATATACATTCTTTTGTATGCATGGTAATGTTGTTGTTTAGTCACGAAGTCATGTCCGACTCATGAGCGTCATCATCCAACTTTGAGACCCCATGGACTGTAGTCTGTCAGGCTCCTCTGTCCACAGGATTTTGCAGGCAAAAACACTGGAATTGGTTGCCATTTCTTTCTCCAAGGGATATCTTCCCACTGAGCCATCAGGGAAGCCTTATACACCTGGTATATTTCATAATAAAACAAGGAAGAAAGGCAGGGAGGGAGGCAGGGAAGAAGTCAGCCAATCTAGCAGCTATTTTTAAAGGCTAAAAGAAGCCTCTGGTTCAATGGACACTGACTCTACTAAAGCATTTTAAAGACAGAAAAATTAAGATACAGTAATTATTACAGTACCTATAATGCAATTAAGTATATTTGGAATGCATAAAGGAATAAAATGAATGAGCACACGTATGCATGTCTACTTTACGTGAAAGTGTGAGTCACTCAGTCATGTCTGACTCTTTGCGACCCCATGGACTATAGCCCACCAGGCTCCTCTGTCCATGGAATTCTCCAGGCAAGAATACTGGAGTGGGTTGCCATTTTCCTCTCCACGGGATCTTCCTGACCCAGGGATCTAACCCAGGTCTCCTGCATTGCAAGCAGACTCTTTACTGTCTGAGGCACCAGGGAAGCCCACTTTATGCATGGGTGATCTAGAACCCTGAATGAGCAGTTCCTTACACCTAGTTTAAAAATCTACTTGAAGTCTTTTATCTTAAATGCCTTTGAACATTTAAGTCAGGCATTTGGCTCTAGGCACCAGGTAAAATTCTCTAGTAGTTAAAAATATCTCACAGAAACACTTTCCAAGGGACTATTTTTATTTCTTAATAATACATAGCCTTGGAATCAGCTGGTAAAGCTACATTTCATTCTTATTTTGTAGAAGAAAGGCATTCACATACCAAAGAACAAGAAAGCATATAAGAAAGGAGATGATGCTTGATCCAAGGACAAGAAACTTGGGGAACAAGCTTAACTGTGTAAGAAGATATACTCTTGTGAAAATGGACCTAAATAACTTCCACATTTTGCCAAAAATTAAAGGTCATTCAAAAATAACCATTAATACAAATGATAAATATGAATACAAAGTAATTTATATTTAATAAGCAGAATAAACAAAATAAGAATATACAAATAGGTGTCAAAATGTTTCTAAACCTTGCAAAATTATTTTGGATAAATAAACAGGAAAAAAGAAGGCAGCAGACGTATTTACTTACTCTGTTGACTAGAAGCTAGAACATTATTACTACCTCCCTTATTTCTAAGTAGAATTATCAGCTTTCTCTGGGGGCCATATATTACTATTGGCTCACATGGAATGCCAATGTTAACCAAAATCCACAAGTCTTTTTCATACTTATTAAAAGGTAGGCTAAGCCATCTATTCACCACCATACCTGAGACAATGTTTTTTTATTTAGAGATAACAGCAATACAGGGCTTTACATTTATCTCTTTCAAAATTTATCTTGCTAGTTTCAGCCAATTGTTTTTATTCTGTTAGAATATTTTTGGATCTCAATTCTGTAACTATAATACATTTACTAATGCTATTAGCTTTGTTTCATCTGCAGATTTGCTGAGCATATCTCTCTGTTTAACTAGGGCATGAAATAGGACAACCAAGGATGACAATTAAAGCACACTACTTTTAAAGATCAGATTCTTCATGTGGAACGCATAAGGCACACTGAATTCCAACAGATTCTTGAATGTCATCTCTAAATAAAAACCCATCTTCTTCTTCTAAACAACTTTGTAATATTTTCAGGTTACAACAGTAATTTAAAAAGGTATTTAACATTTACTTAGCTGCTAAAAATAGGGTGTTAAAAAAAAAACCTAAGGTACTCATTGGGCTCCCGTGAAGGCTCAGCAGTAAAGAATCCGCCTGCAATACAGGAGACACAGATTCGATCCCTAGGTTAGGAAGATCCCCTGGAGGAGGGCATGCTAATCCACTCCAGTATTCTTGCCTGGAGAATTCCATGGACAAAGGAGCCAGGTGGTCTACAGTCTGCAGGGTTGAAAACAGTCGGAGATGAATGAAGTGACTGAGCACACACACAAGGTACTCACAGTAAGGGCTACTGGCAATGAGTGCAGATGGTAAACACAAGGCTATTGCAGCTGTGGACCCATAAGGCCTTTAGTCACAGCACTTACTGATATCCCAAGACCTCAGCACACTTTGATCCTCAACCAATGGCATATGCAGTAGTCATTGTACTAAGATGGTCCCCAAAACTCCCATTCCCTTTTGCACACATTCTTTGTAATCCACTGCCCTTGAGAATGGGTAAGTCTGTAAATATGTCAGATTTTATTTCTATGATTAAGTTACTTTACATGACATAAACAAAAGAATTTTGCTGACACAATTCTGAGAGAGTCAAAGGGAGACTATCCTGGATGGGCCTGACTTAATCAGGCAAGAGTTACCAAAAGGGGCTGAGATTTGAAGTAAAAGAGATTATCCTGCTGGGTTTGGAGAAGCAAGCCTGTGTGTTGTGAGAGAGCCACTCAGCTCCTCTAAGAGCTGAGAGTGACCTCTGGCTTACAGCCAGCAAGAAAAGAGGAATATCATTCCTACAACCACATGCAAGTAAATTTTGCTAACTTGAATGAGCTTAGAAGATCCCATGCTCCCAATAAGAACACAGTCCCAGATGACACCTAGAGACCTGGTGAAACCCTGAACAGAGGACCCAGTAAGACTGCACCTAGAGCTTAACCTATGAAATTTGTGAGAAAACAAATTTTTGTTGTTAACTTTGTAGTAATAATTAACTTTGTAGTAATCTGTTATACAGCAATACAAAATTAATACAGAATATAGGAAATAAGACAGTCATTCTAGTACTGCCATCAAACAAGGTACCTGGTGACTTGATGCATAAAGCTGAATTGAAATATATTGAAAGCTGTAATGAACTCTGAGACAAAAACAAAACTCAACTATCATTGCTAAAATTATCTACTGGGAGCAGTACTGACTTAGTTTTGCTCTCAATACAAGAGCTATTTGTAGAGAGAGATAAAAACAGAGAGAAAGACACTGAGAGAGGGACAGAGAGAGACTGGAGGGCAGGAGACAGAATGAATACAAATAATTTCTATAACCAGACAAGCTGACAAAAACAGTATCCAGGAAGAGCAGGGATTCCAGATCCATAGAACACTTGATGTCATTATAAAGCAAGAATTTCCAGGAAGTATCAGATGCAGCAGTCTTCCCAGGTGGCTCAGTGGTAAAAACCCCACTACAATGCAGGAGATGCAGGTTCAATCCCCAAGTCAGGAAGATCCCCTGGAGAAGGAAATGGCAACCCACTCCAGTATTCTAACCTGGGAAATCCCATGGACAGAGGAGCCTAGAAGGCTACAATCCACAGGGTCACAAAAGAGTTGGGCATGACTTAGCCACGAAACAACAACCACCACCCAGTCAAAACCCAGCCTTCTATCCCTGACCCCTCTCTCTCCTCCTCCCTCCTGTCAAAGTCCTATTGAGTCTACATTCCAGGTCCTGCTGCCACTCCCTGAGCTCAGGTCAGTGGCATCGCGGTGATGAATCACAGACCAGGCTTCCTAACTAGTGTCCCAGGTTCCCTGCCTGCCCGCTTCCAGCTCTGACCTGCCTCCATAGCAGAGGGATCCTACTGAAATAGAAAGCTAATCTCTGCATTCCCTGACCTAAAACAGCTTTCTGGTTTCCTACTGCCTTTGGAAGAAGCCTCAGACTCCTGAGAACAGTCTTACAGGACTTCTGGCCCGCCTTCTCCTGCTCATCTGTGACCACTCTGTGCTTCCTGTGCTGAATGATTTCCAATTCCGCCAACGCTGGTTGTTCAGTGGTAGAGAACCTGCCTGCCAATGCAGGAGATGTGGGTTTGATTCCTGGGTCAGGAAGATCCCCTAGAGAAGGGAATAGGAACTCACTCCAGTATTCTTGCCTGGAAAATCCCACAGACAGAGGAGCCTGGCGGGCTATAGTCCATAGGGTCACAAACGAGTCAGACACAGCTGAGCAACTAAACAATAATCAGACGCAACAGGACTAGACCTACGACTTTCTATGTTGATTTCAAGGCTAAGTATTCAAGTGGCTGAGTGTCCAGATTAGCCAGCTCTCTTGAAAAAGTTGTTTTCAATGTATCTAGTAGATGGATAGTCTTAAAAGAGGAGAAAGTTAATTTGCCAACAGCTTTAGAAACAACCAGTAAACGAACACATTATACCAATAACCTTTCAAATCCATTTTTAGTCCCCAAACAATCACATACTTAACTTTGCTCTAACAAGAATACCAAGGTATTCTGAAACAGAATCTTTAAAATCTGTTTCCCTTTCTACAACCCTTCTTTACATTCTTTGTTTTCTCGTATATAATTCAACATGATGATTTCAATGCAGTAAGAGTACTGGAAGCAGAATTTATTTTTTCACTTCTGAATTATTTATTATTTTATAATTTAGTGAACTCCTTCTTTTATGAGCTTTTCAGAACTTCCTGATTCAGTGACTTTGCTAAAAACTTCAAAGAAAATCTTAACAAGCCATTTTTTTAAACAGGCAAACCAAAATTCTTCAATAACAATACAATTTTAAACTAAAGCAGTTAAGAAGCTTATCTTCAGGATCTGCTACATCATACAGTGTTTTATTATAAACCCATTTTTAGAAGCCATATAGGCTCAGATGGTTTTGTAAATCAATTTGTCTTGTTTCAGCATGAAGGAAAACACATTTTTCAAGGCATCTCTGTGAATGGTTCTACGGAAAAAAGAAACAAAACAAAACATGGATAGGCAGCTTTGGTTTCATTAAATAATATTTTATAAATACTACAAACAAAAATCAAAAGACCAAAGGACAGTTGGTAATATAAACTTTTCAAAAAACCTTTGTTTCTTAGTTCTTAGCCACCAAAGTTCTTTATAATGATCTGTAAGTGAATGACACATGATAGCCAAAGCTCGTAAATTCAGGCATACATTATCCTTCCATTAGAAAAGCAAACTAAGTGCTAATTAAGTTAGCTTGAGACAACTATTTGGAAATATCAAGAATGGAATCTTTATGCTTTCTACAATCTTATCACTCAAATGTATGGTTTTATAATTACTAAACTCGACAGTTTTCTTGGGCTTCCCCGGTGGCTCAGACAGTAAAGAATCTGCCAGGAGGAGGAACTGACAACCCACTCCAGTATTCTTGCCTGGAAAAGCCGAGGGACAGAGGAGCCTGGCGGGCTGCAGTCCAAAGAGTAGCAAAGAGTTGGACACGACTGAGGATGCACCTAGAACTAAACTCCACTTTCCTCTCTTGCTGTTTTTCTTATAAACTGATGATTTTTTGTATTGATATGCTTTAATTCTTTTTTTTATTTATCATTTATGTTTTAGACCTTTACTTTGTGATTACCATGAGACTTTGTATTATCTTACAGAAGCTATAATAGTCTGTTTTAAGCTTATAACAAGATAAATTCAATTGCATAAAAAACATTGTAGTTACCTGATTCCACATTTTTGATTGTTGATGTTTCAATTTACATCATTTCATACTGTGTACTGGTTAACAAAATATTATAGCTATAGTTATTTTTAAAACTCTTATGTCTTCTAATTTATGCTAGAATTTAAAGTGATTTATACATCACCATTAGAGTATTTTGAATCTGACTATATATTTACCTTTACTAGTAACTTTTCTACTCTCATGTTTTCATGTTACTAATGAGTACCCTTTCATTTCAGCTTGAAAATTTCCTCTAGCATCTCTTGTAAGGCAAGTCTAGTGGTAATAAACTTCCTCAGCTTTTGTTTGTTTGGAAAAATCTTTCTCTCTCCTTAATTTCTGAGGGACAGCTTTTCTGGGTAAAGTATTCTTGCTTGGCAGGTTGGTTTTTTTGACCATTTTGAACATATCATCCTGCTCTCTCCTGGCCTACAAGGTTTCTGCTGAGAAATCTGCTGAGTTCCCCTTCATGTGATGGCTCCTTTTTCTCTTGCTGCTTTGAAAATTCTTTGAAGAGTTTGATTATCATGCATCTCAGTGAGGACACCCTTGGGTCGAAACTGTTTGGGCACATTTGAGCTTCATCTCCTTGGACAGCCATCCTCCCCAGATTTGGGATGTGTTCAGCCACTGTTTCTTTAAATAACTTTTCAATCCCTCTCTCTCTCTTCTCTTTCTGGGATATCAATAATGCGAACGTTGCTTTGTTTTATGGTATCCCACAATTCACATGGGTTTTCTTCATGCCTTTTCTTCCTTTTCCTTTTTCTCCTATGACTGGAGATTATCCAGAGATCTGTCTTCAAGTTCACAGCTTCTTTGTTCTGCGTGATTGAGCCTAATGTTGAAGCTCTCTATTGCATTTTTCTTTAATTTGTTGTATTTATCAGCTCCAGAACTTCTGTTTAGTTCTTTTATTATGATTTCTACCCCTCTGATGAACTTCTCATTTTGTTCACACATGGTTTTCCTGAGCTCATCAAATTATCTGTGTTCCCTTGAATCTCACTGAACTTCCTTAAAATAAATATTTTGAATTATTTTTCAAGTAACTTGTAGCTCTCCATTTTTTTGGAGTTTCTCACTGAAAATGACTGTGTTTCTTTAGTGTTACCATGTTTCTTTGTTTTTTGCGTTTCTGGCGACCTTGCATGGATATCTACACATTTGAGGGAGCAAGTCCCTCCAGCTGCCTGTAGTACCACCAAAATTCACAGGAGAACATGCATGTGACACTGGGTACCTTGCATTCCACTGCCTGCAGCTCACCATGAGAGCAGGGAAAAAGCATTTGGAACCAGAAAGATAAATCCCTTCTTCACGCAGTGTCTCTCCAATACCAACTACTGAAAAGCTTAATATTGTCCCAGATGGCAAAAGGGAAATGGTTAGAGGGCTCAGATTCAGTACCACAAAAGTGGAGCAAAAAAAAAGATGGATTTGGAGTGAGAAAATAAATTAATAACTGGTACAAAGAATATACAAAACATTTATCTCTTGACTTCCACCTCTGACAGAAAAGATTCAACTTGGGGGGTTTACCAATAAAAACCACAAGTCTCTCTTAGCTTCAGATAAAAGGACAATGAAAATATGACTAATGAACAGAAGCACAACTCAGTTCATATTTTACTAGTGAAACGTAACATTTTTAACTCTCTTTTTCCAGATTAATTTTTAGTCTGCTAGCATAATTGGGAAATATTCAGAAAATATTTATTACGACCCAAACTCCCCAGATATGATATAATATGATATACAATATATATGAAATATACATATTTTGTAATATTTTCATTATATTCACATAATTACTTCTTTACATGTATATACACACACATACATTTAACCTTATTAGTTATTAAGGAAATATAAATGAAGCAACAATAAGTACATACTTTTTACTTAATAAATTGACAAAAAACTACTGTCTAATAATGGAAAGGGTATGGAAAAGGGTGAAATCTGAAGCTGGTGAAAGGAGGAAATGTAGGAGGTAATTGTTTTCTTTTTTTTAGCCTTTGTATTATTTGCATGATTATAACAAATAGGTATTTTGTTTTATAATTTTGGAAGAATTTTATAAAAATAAAATGTTCAATTATGCAATCAAGTATGGCAATACTATTAATAGGCTGATTTTCAAATCAAAGTACTACAGAACCTGCAACTCACATACCTCTGTGGAGTCATAAAGTCACCTCAAGAGACTCAAAAACTCAGGAGACCATATCAAGTAGTCATTCTAATTTAAATTAAAAATATATTTTAACCATCTCTATCTTATTTTTCAAACGTATACAAGGCTATTTTAATAAGTGATTAGAATATCTTATTGTTTATGTTTATCTGAATTGTTTATGCTTTTCTCAATTAACAGACACTAAAAGTACGAGCATATTTTAAAAGATATGTGGCCACTGCTCTAGGAATGCTTCAGACAAAGTTGTGCTATTTCTTAGCCCAACGTTTATTGGAATTTAAAACTTCTAGTTTTCATTTCTCTTTCTAGGAATTAAGGGTTTTTTTTTTAAGAAAAAGAAAGACAAGATATAGGAAAGGGGGAAAGGAGGAGAGTATAGGACAGGAAAAAGGAAAGCACAGAAGAGATAAAATAAGGAAAGACAGGCAAATAAAAAACAGAAACAGGGTGGGAGAGATAAGAAAGAAGGCTAAAATTTGATGAAGTTCCACTTATACATTTACACAGACTGAAAAACTTACCAAGAAAACAATCTAACTTTCATTGTGAAGGAGGATTTACACGGATTTAGCTGAATAGTATTTGTAAAGCTCTCTATTTTTATGTCAAAAAGAAAGAGATGTAGTTTTTAAAGGCATCATGTATTCATTCATTCTGTAAAATCTGGATAAGTGACAAAAATACTTGACAATAGTGAATTGAGAATAATCACTAGCCAATTTGTTGAACCACCTACTCTGAATTCTTTATACCCTTTTTATAAAATGCATCTATCATAAATGAAAAACAATAGAAACTAAAGCACATAACTAAGTCATTGTGGCATGTACAGAGTCTTTGATTCTAAAAATAATAGTAGCTGATTATAGTATTTGTGAAAATAGAAGTTCTCTATTAAGAATTAAAACCATCCATTTTAATTGAACCCTTATTCATTTTTAATTAGAAGTGCTTGCAATGAGTAAATGAAATAAATGAAGTAAAATGTAAAACAAATTAAAGTTAGACCTACAAAACCCAAAAAGGTTTTCAGATACTAGAAAGAATATCTTGAGTAATCAGGCTGTACCTAGAATCTTCTGTTCCTAAAGAAGATGGACTACCTGCCAAGTCATGATAGAACTAATCTAAATCTTATGGGTGTAACACAGTGATGAAAAATTACCATAAGAGATACTCTAAAAAAATAAATATCCCTGGTGGCTCAGATGGTAAAGAATGATACTATACATGAACTTAAACTACAGGAGCAGACATACCAATAACATGTATGAGAAGGCCACAGCCGTCGTCTCAAAGGCTCATAAATTTCATCAGCAACTGATCAGTTCAAATTCTTAATTAAGATGTAATTTATTTTTTTTTAAGTAGCTGAGTCTCCATTTCCTCATCTGTAAAACTGGAATAATAACAGGTATTTTCTAAGACTGTTTTGAGGATTAAATTCACCTTTATATATACATATATATGTATACACACATATATATAGGACACAATAATAGGGCAGGCATTTGATAAAAGTAGCAATTATAATTCAGGAGTAATCAAGTCATTTTAACACAGAATTGTAGGTATTAAAACAAAAATATGTACAACGTACTATCAATGTTAGTTGCTCAATTGTGTCTGACTGCTTGTGACCCCATGGTGACCCCTCAGCCAGTAACCTGCCAGGCTTCTCAGTCCATGGAATCCTCCAGACAAAAATACGGGAGTGGACTGCCATTCCCTTCTCCAGGGAATCTTCCCAACTCAGGGATCAAACTAAGATCTCCCACGTTGCAGGCAGATTCTTTACTATCTGAGCCACCAGGGAAGCCTTATAGTGATATATAGAAGACAACTTGCTCTGCCTGAAGTGGGAACAAGTTGCCAAGGGGGTCACAAAGGAGCAAAACCTAGAACTCCAAGGATATGCAGAAACTGTCAGGTGGCCAAAGTGAGAAATAGTAGGTAGAATCATCAAACGTAGAAAGAGAAAGCATAGAAACCAGAAGTGGAGTCAAGGTCAGAATCATGCAGGAGCTGAAAAATGTGCTAAATTAGATCCCTCAAACTTTTTGATCTTGGGACCCGTTTCACTCCTGAAAATTGTTGAGAATATCAAAGAGCTTTTATTTATGCTGGTTATATCAGTTGATATTTACCATCTTAAATACTAAATGAAGAAAATTTTTAAATATTTGTAAATTCATTTAAAAATAATTTCATAACATGCTAACAAATGTGTTTATGAAAAATAACAATGTCTTCCAAAAATTAAAAAAAACTTGGCAAGAAGAGTATCATTGTTTTACATTTCTGCAAATCTCCTTAAAAGTCTGGCTTATTAGAAGACAACCAGATTGTCATATTTCTTTCTGCATTTAATCTGTCTCTACATCATATCTTATGAATCCTCAGTATACCCATAAGACAAATAAGAGTTCAAAAGGCAAATCATGTTATTATGAAAATTATTATGTAAAGATTTAACTTCACACTTCCTTAACAGGGTCTTGAGGATCCCAACGGCTCCCCACTTGAGGGGTTCCATTTCCACACTTTGAAAATGATGATATTACACAAACATATTTTAAAAGGTAGCAAATGAAGGTGATTTGCAGACGACCATAAAAACAAAGTTCATAAACCAAGTGGTTTAGCTTCTAAGTCTATGAAATCTGGGCTTCAATAGAATTAGAATTAGAATGGGCTTCCCTGGTGGTGCAGACAGTTAAAGAATCTGCCTGCAATGAAGGAGACCTGGGTTCTATCCCTGGGTGGGAAAAATCCCCTGGAGAAGGGAATGGCTACCCACTTCAGTATTCTTGCCTGGAAAATTCCATGGACAGAGGAGCCTGGTGGGCTACAATCAATGGGGTTGCAAAGAGTCAGACATGACTGAGCAACTAGCACTTTCACTTTCAAGACTATAGAGACAATAAACGAACACCCTATTATTGAATGTAAATACAGAATCAACTCTATAGACTTTCCTCCAGGTAATCATGGAACTGTAAGGATGAAAAAAACTGCCTCTGCAAGTATAAAACAGATTATACAGACAAGTCAATAGTAAAATCTACTGAATAGTTACATCATTAAGATTAGGACACAGCTCTACTTCATTACAATAATTATGGTAAGATGTTAGAAAGCATTGCTAAGGGTCAACGCTCTTTCCTGAAGAGCTATAAAAATAAAGTGGATATCTACATATTTAGAACAGTATAAAAAATATTCCTTTCTAGACTTAAGAGTCCTTGAGTATTTTTATCCCATTGAAATGGTCTCTGACACATCTGACATTTCCTCCTTTACACACTTTTCTACTTCTTCAACAAATAACTGACGCAAACCTCTCCATTGACAGTTCTTCTTTGTTTTTTCCTTAATCCTTCTGTTTTCACAGTGTTTTGGTTCCAACTCCAGCCCCCACACTTACTGCTTCATCAGTTTCATTCACTGCTGCCTGTATTTTTCCATACACCTGTAAGTCAGTTTACATTTTGAAATTCAAAAATATAATTAAATGTTATACATTCTTGTGCATTATAAAGATAACTGCAACTCAAACTATGAATAAACTGAAAGAGAAGGGAAAACACAATAGTTTCAAATGACCCCAAAAAAAAATTTCAATAGACACTTGCACATTACTTTGCCAGCAAAAGCATTTAAGCTATTTCAATACTTTATGTTCTGCTTGTATCAACCACCCACTTGTTCTCTTGCAATCTATAAACCCTGGGTTTGGGAAAACAATGCTAAATCAAAACTTGTCCTGGGTGAATAAACATAAGTGACTTGGTAAAGACACCCCAAAAGAAAAAGGTAACAAAGATTTTTTTCTTTTAGAAAAAAAAAAAAATCAAGAAAGAGAGTTTAACTCTTGTATAATAAGTCAGTTAAAGCTTTCTAAATCAACCAAAGACTGTAGCTAAGCAACATGATTCTTCACTGTGCTCAAAAAAGGGGGCTGCCAGGCATCAGTAGCCTCATTTCTCACTGAAAGCTTTGACAAGTTTCTACCATATTTTATATAATTGTAGCACAGGGAGTGCCAGATTAGATCTGATTTGCTGTCATGATGGGATTTTTTTCCTCATAAGCTAATGATGCAAAGCTATATTTAACCCCTAAAAAGTACCCCCCCCCCCCGGCACTCACTGTATATTCTGATTGCCTCTCATATCTAGAATTGGACAAGTAGCAATTTTTCTGCTACTGGAAATGACAAAAGCAAAGGTTTAATAGGTTGAGATATTTTTTCCTCTGATTGACTCATTATAAATTTAGCTACATACTCCAAATCTGTTCAGTAACTTCATATTTCATCAGATGTTCTCTCACTGCATTGAAAAGATCAAGAAATCTAGTCCTTTGAGCTTATATCTATTGCCGTATGTAAGACAATCTCCTTGCCCCAGCCTATTCTAGCCAAGCTGCATATGCTGCATACATATGTGCCTACCTTTAAGCTCAACCCCACTCTAACCTCTGATCATAGAGAACTCTGGGAGTATTTTAAGTGTTTATCTTCACCAGTAGAGTTTACTTATATATAATGATCTCCTTGGCATCCCAGTACCCAGTGAGTTGCAATCCTTCATATTCACATTTGTTTCATTTCTACATTCTGACTGGTATTCTGATTCCCTGCTAGGAAGAAGAAGGTCCCTTTCCTTCACATCTGCCCTCTTAATTGATGTCCAGACAATGTGTGCAGTCTTTGCCAACTTATATCACTCAGTCGTGTCCAACTCTTTGCGACCCCATGGACTGTAGCCTGGCAGGCTCCTCTGTCCATGGAATTTTCCAGGTTAGAATACTGGAGTGGGTTGCCATTTCCTTTTCCAGGGGATCTTTCCAACCCAGGGATCGAACCCAGGTCTCTCACATTGCAGGCAGACTCTTTACCGTCTGAGCCACCAGGGAAACCCTTTATATCTATATCTATGGAGATGGATTTATCCCGTGAGTTTAATTTCAAACTGGACATTCCTACCATCACAAGTCACTGCCATACATTGAAACAAGAATAGCACCACTGGAAAGAAACTTATGGTGCTGCCACTCACACACCTACAAGATGGAAGGCCTTGTGCATGGATCCTAATCCGAATTTCCATGTGAGCTTTCCATACCCTCTCAGAAATCAGTTTTGGCCACCTGAGAGCTAGATCACTTCTTCTTGATTGGTATACTTCTAATCAATGTTATGCAAATTCTACCATGTCTCTTGGCTGAACCCCCATGGGTACCACCACAAGACTAACAGTATCAGCCCATGGGCCATTACCACTCAGTGATTCTCTTTCCAAACCACCATATGTCACCCATAGTACCTTCCTAGAGTTTAACTTTCTACAATAACACTTACTAGTTTTATGATCCTAGTCAAGTTACTTAAACCACTCTAAGTCTTAATTTTCTCATCTAGAAAACAGGAATAACAGTAATAGGCAACTCACAGAATAAGTAAATATGAAATGGATGTCTTAATTTTTAAATAATTATCTTCTTACACAAAGATCGAAAAACAAACTTGTATCAAAGGGATGCTTCACTTCTGGTGTCAAAATAGACTCTTCAGACCTGGGCTGAAGAAAATTTAATTACTAGCAGATATTATGAAAAATGCCTTTACCTACACTATTCATAAGAGATCTTATAAGATCCTGTTAACAGGTTTTTTTTTTTTTAATTTTAGGTAGTCCATAAAGTTGATAAAGTAGAAAGCTATAAATCAGGATGTAATGGTTTTATAGATTAAGCAGACAGATAAAGAGATAGATCAAGAGAAAGAGTCTGTTCACCTTAAATAGACGGGATGTGCTCCCTCTTTGTAAATTCTAAAGCAGATACTTCAAAGGTCCCAACATTAGATCAACAAGTTCAAGAAGGCTGGTAATGCAATTGAGTGACATGGAATGTATACTAAGGAGGATTATTCAGAAGCAGATACTGAATATCATGACCTTATCACAGTGGAAAAATGGATTTATCTTCCACTCTATGGTACCTGGTATCTGATTCCTTCATAAGAAAAAGAAGCAACTTAGAGGAAAAAATAATTATACTCCTCTTATGCCTCGTTTCTGGCTCACATTATTCCAGATTCACAACCTAAAGTCAACTAAACAAGATTTGATTTTCCCTTCTCACTTCAATCGGAATGTATTAGTCCTGCATAACCATTACCAAAGTGCTTAATGAGTAAGTAGAAATCAAATCCCATAAGCTAGCTTGAATGAAGGTGACAATAATGAACAACCATTTGCTTTATTATTATGACAGAGAAAAATAAGAAAATCTGGAGTTTGGCAGGCACGATCACATGCAGTGTGAGAATTCCAGGTATTTCCAATGCAAGGGTAGGCAGGGCTTTGCTTTTGGATGGAAATACCTTTTAGTGGTTTCCTTTACAGTATACCAGACATATAAAATCTTAGGGCTGCAAAGATACTTAAGAGGCACCTACTTCAACTACATAGCTAATGGTGCATGAAATTTTTATGAGCCCTGCAAAATTCCTCCCTCCTTCCCTCTCTCTGCCCCCACTTTCCCCTAGCCACAAGATGGCAATAGCCACTGGTGAATCCTTGCTCTGTTGTTGGAAACATCTTTCTCTGAACAAGAGAGCCAACTCTGAACAAGAATTTGAAAAAAGATAGATACATGTATACGTATAACTGAATCACTTTGCTGTAGACCTGAAACTAACACAATATTGTTAATCAACTATACTCCAAGATAAAGTAAAAAGTTAAAAATAAGATAAAAAAGAGAGAGACCCAGTTTTCCTTTAACTGACTTGTTAAGCATCTCAGTACAGTTATTTTGAAATAATATTTCCTAGCCCTAGTTTTGGAACAATACAGAATATCTAGTCCAAATAACTCTCAGGAGTACAGGGAAAACTCTGAAAATATAAACAGTTTTCTATTAATTTTAGAAAGGACTATATAACAAAATCAAACAAGTTAGGTCTTCAAACAACTTCAAAAAGAAATGGGGACTTATACAGAAGTGGTATGGCCTCTTTTGATTAAGCCTAGTAAAACACCCATACTTGTCTGAATCAGAAGACATCTAGCCTAAAAGAAAGACTGAGAAGCATACTGACATCAGTCTTCAAATATCTGTGTGTTTGTTATGAAGAAAAAAAGTTTAACTTTATTTTGAGCAATTCCATGGGGAGAAATCAAAAGCAGTAACTCTATATTATAAGGAGGCCATCTACGCACAGAGTGGGCAGCCTCTATTAATTCAATAAATGTGCCAGGCACTGTGCTGGGCACCAGTGAACAGCTGATCACTACCCTACATACAAGAAGAGTGGGATTTCACATCATCACACTTTGTATTGGTAATCAGAGGAAACAGAATTGGTACTACAAACACAATGGAAATGTAAATATCTAGAAGATTATCAGCATTTACTTTTTTCCATTTACTGGAAGACTTTTTACAGTTTTCAGTGTAAAATAATGGCATTAAAAATAGTTGGTTGATTTCTCGTTATTAATTTTCAGTTCCATTAATACAGCAGATCATAAGGCTGATTACATTAGCCAAAATTCATTTCAAATTTGTCCTTAAATGTCCCTTAGTGAAGTTAAGGAAAATGATTCACCCATATAAGGAAATTCAGGGCTTTGAAAGGTTTCAATAATTTGTGTGGTTTGACTGCACTGTAAGTAGGCCATATTCAAAAGCCTGGCTTGTCCACTACACTGTCCAGTGTCCATTAGTTGCAGGTGGTTATTTTATTTTTCAAATCAGGATAATAAGGCCAAGGACATGAATTCTTAATTTTGTTTAGCTGATTTTCAATATAGGCATATGAAGCTTGTGGCTATCATATTGAACAGGACAGTTCTAGAGACAGGTAAATGATAATACTCATAATGCAGAACTTTTCTAAAGAAAGTATTACCTTTTGTATTTGACCATCCAAGGGGATTTACAGAGTATATTATTTTAAATTGCAAAATATTTACAATTCTTCATAATATCAATAAGATGGTATGTGACCTGGAAACACTTTTCCCACACAAAGATTTTCTGATTATCTCAAAGTGAACTACTTATTTCTGAACTCGAAGATTAGTTATTCATCGCTCTTTACAAAAAAAAGGCAAGTGTTCTAAATTTGCTGTCCTGCTCAATGATGACAAGTGGATGTCAGCAGGGTGTATGCAGCAGGTATTTTTTTTTTTTAATATATAAGCTCTTCCTTCAAAGTAAATGTGACATTTTAATAATCCGTGAGAAAGCCTTTTGAAGTGAGCATTTTGAAAATGGATTTGGAAATGTTTTCAGTGTTATGTGGTTTTTGTTGTCAAAAACTATAAATACTCATATAGCCATACAGTTTAAACTTGGAAATAAAATTTCCTAATCTATTTGAAAATATTCCCCATGAAAGTCTGAGTGGATTTTTAACCTATTCTTTTAAAATATTAAAATGCCAAGCTTTCCAATTAGTTTTCAGGGACCAATTGACATCAGGTAAAATGAAAAACTGCTAGCTGTATTTCTGAAAAAAACCTTTGCAAAATTGGAAACTGAAAAATGAACACTGTTATTTAGCAAATACAGTCAACAATTTATTTCTTCAGTGTGGACTGACATATCCTTCTGAGGCATATTTTCAACTATGACAGACATTAAAACTAAGTATAAAAATAAACTGAACTTAGAGACCTCTGAATCATTGCACTGCTAAGTATTAAGCTAAGACTTTTAAAATTTTAAATGGTGAAGCATAATAAATCACAACACTATCACTGAAAATTTTTCAAAACTTGTAACCAGATATATTTGGAGAAGGAAATGGCAACCCACTCCAGTCTTCTTGCCCAGAGAATCCCCGTGGACAGAGGAGCCTGGTGGGCTACAGTCCATGGGGTCACAAAGAGTCAGACACAACTGAATGACTAATAACAATATTTATTATTATAAAATATAATCTACATTAAAACAATGTTTCTTCAACCCAATTAAGTTTTCTTATAACATACAAAATATATTACAAAAGATGCATATACTCTACAGATTAAAAAACATACAAATACTATTTGTGAATGCTTAAAGCATTTTTACTAATAGAATATAATAAAAAAGTTTCAAGGTCACAGTTCTGTACTTCAAATAGTGATTTTAAAAAATCTTCTAAAGGAAACAAGCAAAAGAAAACCTTTAAAACAAAAATAGCAATTTAGGTGAATGTTTTTAATAAACTATTCTGTAGGAGAGGACTCTGTGTACCCAAATGAAACAATGATATGAAATAGGTCAAGAATTATTTAAATGGCCACAGGAAACTTGATCGAGTCCAGGTAGCAGTGATATGGATCAGTTATAAAAATGGCCAAAATAATCCTGGAATCTGGTTCAACTCACAGTGTCAACTGAGATCTCATTTTACTATGCCCTTCAAAAAGCACTTATTGGCCCCCTAAACTTGGTAACAACCCAAACTTGTTGAGAAATCATTTTCCTCACAAACCATCCCATGCCTTTCTAAAATGCTCTTGAAGCTTCTTTCACTGGTTACATACTACTTATTTGTTCCCAATATCAGACTCTGTATCTAGTTTAAGATACCTCAGAGGCTGAAAAGTCAACACGCTGGAAAAAAAAAATTTTTAAGTGAAAAGCTTGCCTCAATTACAACTTAGAAATTTGTTACTCCCTGTCATATTTACAAGAGAAGAATGTTAAACATTGGTAAAAATAAAATCCCCAGAAAACATGATTTAAGTCTCTGTTTCTAATGATGTGGATTTTCATAGACAGGCCCCTGTTTTATGTTTAGTCATTAAAGTCATGTCCAACTCTTTGTGACCCCATGGACTGTAGCCCACCAGGATCCTCTGTCCATGGGATTTCCCAGACAAAAATACTGGAGTGGGTTACCATTTCCTTCTGCAGGGGATCCTCCTGACCCAGGAATCAAACCCACATCTCATGTCTCCTGCATTGGCAGGCAAGTTCTTTACCATTGAGTCACCTGGGCAGCCCAGACGGACCCATACCTCTTACAAATACCAATCATGTTAAGAATGTCCCAAAACAAGTCAGTTTACGCAATGATCCTTGGGGGTCTGTAACAGATTTGTGGCAAGGAACGGAAGGCAGCCAGAGGAGATGAAAAACACCCTGAACAAGAGCTTTGTTTCGATTTTACCACGCAGTAAAAAGATCAGTAGAAGCCAGTTCCTAGTCTCCAATTCACATCACTACACAGAAGGAATTGAAAGACTATCGTTACTCCTGAGTCTGAGAATGTGGTATAGACCAGCAGTAGTGCCGAGAGTGACCAGCACCAACTCCAGAACCTGACAGAAGCTCCACAAAAAGATGTGAAGAGTTCCAGTCCAGCCCTGTGTCCATCAGACTATGCACCAGGGACTGCCAACCTAGGACACCAAGATCTCCTACTCCCAACACTAGGACCTCGACAAGTGAGGGGGTCAAGGGATCCAGAGTTTAAGTCAAACAGGCACTTTGTAGATTCAATGTTTGTTGATGTTATTTTTTTGATCACTGAACCTTTGTACAACATTGTCAAATGAGATTCACTGAACTGTTGGTTGTCTTACAGGGTGAGCTTTTCATTTTTTCCTATAGGAACTGAATAAATTCAAAGCTCCCATATATAAAGCCAAAAGTTACATATTTCACCCTAATCTCTGTTTACCAGAACAGAGGATTATATTTTATCTTGAAATAATTTAGTTTATTTGACAGCTTTAAAAAGACACAACCCACAGAAAATTGATAAGCCTGATGTAATGAAAATAAATCAATCTTCTAAAAAGCCATCCAATAAGACCACCCAGTCAAATAAACAGATGTGCTATAAGGAAAAAGAAAACTACACCAAGATTATTAGAGGCAAGCAACAACTGTAACAGACTGATAAGCAAATATCTCCTTGTTTCTGGACAGACTGTTTATTGAACCACCCAGGAACACCACTGAAACAAGGCTATACAGAAATGAGCACATACAGATCAATATTCACAATCTGACACTCATGTAGAAAAAAATTCCACCCTTGCTAAAAGACAAAGTTATGAAGCTCTATGCCACTGGCATGGAGACAATAATCAGGCTAAAGATATTTACCAAATCACTGACTGAAATTCATATGTTTAGAAATGCCAGAACCATCTAAAGGGAAGTGGGAACTCAGAAAAGTTTAAATCCATACGAAAAATAGTGAGCAGAGGTGAAAAGAGGATCTTGACCTCTGTGACTTGACAAGACAGAAATACTTCATTTACATAATAGGGTACCAACTGGGAAGAAGGGGACAAAGGCAATAAGGGTGGGGTGGAGGGTGGGCTATGTGGAAGTATATCAAGATGTGGGAGTCGGGGTGTGTGGGTTACTGAGGAAGTGGGGGTCACAGGAACATAGTGGGAATATGTGATGGGCTTAGAGAGACATAGGGGACTATGCGGGTTCCTAGGGAGATTAGGATTGGAGAAGGAAATGGCAACCCACTCCAGTGTTCTTGCCTGGAGAATCCCAGGGACGGGGGAGCCTGGTGGGCTGCCGTCTATAGGGTCGCACAGAGTCGGACACGACTAAAGTGACTTATCAGGGAGATTAGGGGGTGAGAGGGTTGAGGGATATTGCGGTGGGCAGGTGAAGGTGTGTGTGGAATGTAGGGGGGATGTGCGGAACTGTGGAAGATTATTTGGGTCATGGTGGGCTACAGGGAAATGTGGCAAAAATTCAAACTGAAGATGTAGATTACTACATTTATAGGAATATCCCCTGTTTTAAGTAAATCATGCTGACTTTCCTCATAAATTCAGGGACTCAAAGTAGAGACAACTGAAGTACTTAAGGTCAGGAATCTTAGTGTACATTTGTTTTAGAGCAGTTGGGGACTTGAGAAATAAGATTACTAAAAATGAAATGAGGATGTCATCACATGTCACCTCTGGAATTACAGAACATCAGTTGATACTAACTCAAAAGGACACAAGCACCCAAATACTCATAGCAGCATTATTTACAATCACCAAGATAAAGAAACAACCTGAGTGTCCATCCACAAATGAATGGACAAAGATGATGTGGCATACATTATATATGTATATAGAGGCTTCCTCAATGGCTCAAGCAGTAAAGAATCCCCTGGAGGAGGGCATGGCAACCCACTGCAGTATTCTTGCCTGGAGAATCCCATGGACAGAGGAGCCTGGGGGGCTACAGTCCACGGGGTTGCAATGAGTAGGATACGACTGAAGTGACTGAGTGCACCCAAACACACAATGGAATACTACTCAGCCATAAAAAGAATGAAACGTTGCCATCCGCAGCAACGTGGATGGACTTGGAGGGCATTATGCTAAGTGTAGTAAGTCAGACAGAAAGACAAATACTCTACATTACTTAAATGTAGAATCTAAAAAATACAACAAACTAGTGATTATAGTAAAAAAAAAAAAAAAAAAGAAGAAGACGAAGAAGAAGCAGCAGCAGCAAACTCACAGATTCAGAGAACAAACTAGTGATTACCAGTGAGGAGAGGGAATGAGGGGAGTGGCAATATGGGGGTAGAGGGAAAAAGGGTTATTATGGGATTATATGAAATCAACTGTGTTAAACTTGACAATTGTAAAGCACCACAGAATTTAAAGACTCTTTCATTCAATTAAAAAAAATTTTTTTAAAGAAGACAAGTGGCAGTCTTATTTCCAGACGTATGATTTCTCTGCCTGTTCCTTGCCAACTGGAGTTCCATGAAATTAAGTAGGGACAGGAATTGAACATTGCAAAAAACACACCAAATACACACATCTCCTTTCCAGTTTCCTGCGAACAGTTTTCTCCTTCTTCTCAATATCTCCTAGCTGTACTTTCTCTATTTGCTTTTCTGACAGATGGCAGGGTGTCTGAACAAATAGCATCAATGTTTCAAAAAGCATCACATTCCATAAAATGTGCATAATTTGGTTGACCCCTATTGGGATGGTTTCTCACTTCATGGCTATTTTAATTTCCAGCTCATTTTGAACAATAGGGTCAGACTTTGACTAAAGCCAAACTTCAGACATAATTTTAGTTTCAGCCTTCTCTTAGTCCCCAAATGAATAGTTATTCTGCACAAATTTCATTTGCTACTCCTCTTTCAGTTCATTTGGCAACAGTCAGGCCTGCATAACATATCTTTTTCCCCAGTAAGATACGTCTTGTTCACTTACACACACAAATACAATCTACTCAGAAGTAATATATTTCTGAGATTTCAGAGAACTTAATCTCCATTTTCTTACCTCTGAATTATTAAGGTGACATTTGTGAGTTCCTGAAAACCAGCCATCACTTGAACATTGGTCAATGTCCACCTTCTGAAGATTTATGTCTACTTTCATGACACCCCTTAAAATAGAGAAAGACAAAAAGAACAAATTAATCTGAGCTTTTACAATTTCTAATTCTGTGTTCTAACCTAAAAATCAGACAAATCGGCACAAGAATGCACTAAAATTCTCCAAATTGCCTACTCATACTCATCTAAAGTGTGCCAGTGTAGGTAGGGACAAAAGAACAGAAACAGCAAGTTATTCGTTTTGTGTAAGCACCGAAGGCGGGCTCTGTACTGTTCTCTGTTTCAGCTCCCTGTATAATGCCTGGCACACAGTAACTGTTCAATAGTATTTGTTGATTGGCTGAACTCCAGACAGAATTACTGTGGACATGGAAGCAAAGCTGACTCTGAAATAATACTTGCTCCCAAAACCTCTTTTGTCAAAGCACATTTTTTCAAAAGCCCTTCTGTCATTTCTTTCTACTCCTACTTCCCAATGCAGGGCCAGGGATGGGAAGTTTGGGGCAAGGGAGGAAGAGGGAATGAGTTAAGAGGGGAAGATAGGATCAGAAAGAAAGCATCTCTTTCCTCAAATTCCTTGTATTATAGTTCTTCTAGCTACAAAACACACACATAAAATAACAAAACAAATGTAAAAGATATACAGCCAACAATTTTTAAATCTAAAATATTAATTTAAAAACATTAATGATTACATTGTGCCAAACTAAAGCACCTCTCAGAAAAGGAATATGGTACAACAGCTAATTCAGGAAGCCTAATACAACATGTCATGACTCATTTTTCTCATCTCTTTTCTCCTTTTAAACTACTGTGAAATTTTCTGACAGAGTGGGTTAATGTCTTTTGGGCTTCATCTAGAGTGAATAAATCATTTACTTTTTAAGGCTGTTTCCATTCTTTTCATATTAACCTGTGAAAAAGTATGTACTACACTACCTAGTGCTACCATGCTTAAAAACAAAGAGGCACACCAAAACCTGATATCGGCATTTAGTTATCCAGACAACCCAGAATATATGTAAGTTCATTTTTCAGAGGATCACTCAAAGGAAGATGCAAACGTTTATCATAAAAAACTTCAGAGAAATAGCCCTAGTTTGCAAAATACTACCGCTGTGGACTATAATCCCATAAAACAAATACTATTTATGCAATAAAGAGCTAAATTTCCAAGCCATGAAAGTGAGTCGCTCAGTCGAGTCTGACTCTTTGCAACCCCATGAACTACACAGTTCATGGAATTCTCCAGGCCAGAATACTGCAGTGGGTAGCCTTTCTCTTCTCCTAATGCCTTAAAACCATTTGCTCTTTCAATACATATTTATTGTCTGGTATATATACATATCAAGATAAGAGATGCCACGGTCTCTCCCAAGAAACCCCAAAGGTTTAAAATGTCTTTAAAAGTATCGGAATAAAAAAAAAAAGTATTGGAATATTTCATAGAGAATGGATGCTAAATTCTGGGGAATGTGGAAAGTTAACACTTGGGGGTACAACAGGCATTCTATAAACACTGGTTGACTTGCTGTCTTCACCAATCAGGACTTCACATAAAACTGTGCTCCACATATTCATGCCAATCAGGCAAGCCCACTCCAGGCTCTACTTAGGTCTTTTGAAAATAACATATTCAGCTTTTCATTCATTTAATAAATTACTTATCAAGCATCTACTATGGGCCAAAATTATTCTTGGCCTCTGACATTAGTAAGCTGAAAAAAAAAAAAAAAGTTCCTGCCTTCATGGAGTTTAACTCTAGCCAGACAAATAAACCACGGTTATAATAAATAAGTATTCTTCCTTGGAAAATTTCATGAGTAGAGGAGCCAGATGGGCTACAGTACATGGGGTCGCAAAGAGTCGGACATAACTGAGTAGACACATAATAAGTAAGTAAATTAAACTTAGTAATACAAACTATAAAGTGAGATGGAGGGGAAAAACTACCTTCAAGTAGGTAAGAGGGATGGATGGGAGTACAGAGTAGGTCAAGATTTTTTCAAAGGGTGGTCAGGATAGGCCTCACTGAAGTTAAGATTTCTAACTCGCTGGTTCAAGGTATAATTACGGGTAGTTTTGTATTCACACACTAAGTTACCAGTCATCTTCTTCTACGACATAAAATTTCCCACTGAACTATGTCCGCTATGATATTCTTGAACAGCTGAGGAATGTAAGTAGCAAACCAATATAAATATACATTTCTATTGCACAAGCTTTCCTCCAGTAACCGCTACACTTTAGTCGCAAGATAGTGAAGATCTCAAAACCCTCCAGAGCTGGCTTAAGAACAAGGGCTAATTAGGGATTCCAGAAGGATGCAATTACCTCTGGTCCCTTCCCTGGGAAATTTGGTTTAAGAAACTGGTATCTTAAGGGCTAGAGTTTTCCGCCATTTTTTTTTTTTTTAATTCCACATTCCTACAGAAACAAAAAGTCACCGTAGACTTGAAACCCAGTTCAGAATGCTCCCAGGGCTCAGTGCAAAGCCACCAAAGGTAATGAGCCATGCGCTTACCAGCTGGGAAATCAATGCTGACTCATCTTCATTAGTACCTGGGCCTTGGCGCCTAGGGAGCGACAAAGCCCTCGGGAAGGCACCGACACTTCCTGCAGGGTAAGTGGAAGTCTGCGAGGCTAAATTGGAAAAGAAAGCTCTCCGAGTGGCGAAAATCATGCAGCCAAGTACAAGGCAGACGCTCAAAAAGCTAACAGCCCCACGCATGCGCGCTGGCAGGGCTTGGGCCTGGGAAGATCCACGCCAAGCCTGCAAGCTGCTCCCCTGAGCACTCTCTTCTGAGGCGGAAGTGCTGCTACCACATCCGGTGAGCCGGCACCGCTGGGAAGCGCTGAGGGCCCGGAAGGGGCTGGTGTTTGGTGGGCTGCAGACTGGAAGACAAGGGCCAAAAAGAGCCTGGTAAGTGGGCTCCAGAGAATGGAAAATATAGCAGGTAACGTTCCCCAAATCTTTGGGTGCTTAACTGACCCGCAGACTAGCATTTTTCTCCCCTTGTTCCTTTGACTTCCAAAAGGCCTCAAGGCCAAAACAAGGTTCATCCGCCAACCAGGTTTGGAATTTACCTAAAGTTCTCTGTCCGTGGATGGGCTTACGTCCTTAAAGTTACCTGGTAGGTAACTTGTTTGTTGTGAAACTCACCCCCCAAATCAAAACAATTTGTCAAGTTCCTTAAATTCTACTCCCTTCGGGTACCTTGACCCTTTCCCTCCATTTCTGCTACTCCTGCCTCATTCAGGCCTTCTTCATCTCTCATGGAGCTAAAAAATTTGTGTAATAGTCTACTTATTTGGTCCTGTCTGGCATTGCACCAGTGAAGGTCTCGATTTATAGGCCCTTCTTTAAGAAAGGTTTAGCGTCCTTCTTTAAGAAACAAGTACAAAATCATGAATACTTATTTTTATCACAATATGACCCTTTGGCCTTACGTATTTGTGTTACTACTGCTGAATGGGTAGTAATTTCATTACTAGAAGGCTTTTCTATACCAGGATGGCTAGCGATAAGTTAGATGTGACTACAAACTAACTTAGTATGTATTGTTAAATAATTCAGAACTTCTGCTTAACCAATTTCCAAAAATGCCCACAGCCCAGGGAAAATGTAATGGAGGGCAAAATTATAATAGAAAGAGACCATTCAGTTATAACTTCCTGTTGCAAATTTTACACAAAAACAGTTAACCACAAAACTCATTGTTAGTGCTTGACCCAGGACATTAGAAAGTTCCCCATGCAAGCAGGGGGCCCTAAAGCTTAACCATCAAACGCTGCTGTCTATTTAATCTTTGGAATATGTGAATATGATCCTCACAGTTACCTGCTTAAAATCAGTATTTCCCACTCTCCTGAAGAATGAAATCCAAATTCCTTGGTATAACATTATATCCAGGCCCCTCTTGTTTCTGATTTCTCCATTCAGTCACTCACATACATTCTTTCTTCTAGACAATTCAGAATTAGTCTGAAAGGTCCTAAATAATTCATGCTATCTCAGAAAATCATTCTTTTATATATGCCTTTATACCTGAAGTCCTTTTGCCTAAGCTGTGCTCTCCCTATCGTAGCTTCTATCTGGCTCTTTTCTAAAACCTTTCATAAACTACAAGTCTCATTTAGAAACTAGTTCTCTATTCTCCACATGATATACTATGCTTACCTTCTTTATACCATTAGTACTCTTTATTATAATATTTGGTTTTTAATTGATTTTCCCATGGGCAAAATTTCCATTGTCTGTGTCTTTTTAATATTTTCCCTCAGCCCCTAAATGTTCAGTTCAGTTCAGTTCAGTCGCTCAGTCGTATCCGACTCTTTGCAACCCCATGAATCTCAGCACGCCAGGCCTCCCTGTCCATCACCAACTCCCAGAGTTTACTCAAACCCTAAATGAGCCCACCCCAAAAGTTAACCATGGAAAATGGCAGATGCTAGAGAGATGCAAATAGTAGCTAAAAAAAAACCATGACCAAAAAGGGAGAGAGAGAATGAAAACCCAAGCAAACAGAAAACTATCATGGACTGCTATGGGCTAATGAGTAGAAAGAAAAACTGGATAGGTTGACAGAAAGTTTTGAAATTCTGCTTTTGTTTCTTCACCATGTCACCTTGGGCAATATTTTTCTTTTTCCATCACTACAAAAATTGACAGTAACAGCCCATTAGTCAACATTGAAGGGGAATCAGGGCAGAAGTTCAGTCAAAATTAAAGAGTTGATAAAAACCAGATGCTGGTAGACCAGCTGCCCTTAGTGGTTTACTCCAAACAATAGATGATCAGAACAAGGTCTGGTGCCTAACAGGGGTTGCTTACATAACAAAAGCGTGAAACCTCTGGCACTGGCTTTGGGTTCAGGCAGAGGCAGAACTGGAAAGGCCTTAAAAGAAATGGTTAATAAAAACCAGAACATGGTGAGTCTTAAAGGACAATGTAGAAATGATACTGGAGACGGAAAAAAAAGCAACCTTTGTTGTATAATAGTTGGAAGTTTGGCAAAGCTGTTACCTGTGAGCAAATGAACTTGTGGATATGGCTAAGGAATATTATAAGTAAAATGCAGAGAGTACTATCTGGCTTTTCCCAGCTGACTGTGATGGAATTCAAGGAGAAAAGGATGAACTAAAGAAGGGCTGCTTGTTCTTTGTTTTTGGTGTTTTGGGTTGTTTTTTTTTTTTCTTGGTTTTTTTTTGTTTTTTTTTTTTTTTGCTTTTTAATTTTCTTTAATTGTGGTAAAATAAATAGAATAAAACATACCATCTTAACCATGTTTAAATGTAGTTTAGTAGTGAAACTGTTAGTCGCTCAGTCATATCCGACTCTTTGTGACCCCCATGGACTGCAGCCTACCAGGCTCCTCTGTTCATGGAATTCTCTAGGCAAGAATACTGGACTAGGTAACTATTCCCTCCTCCAGAGAATCTTCCCAAACCAGGAATCTAACCCAGGCCTCCCATGTTGTAGACAGATTCTTTACCAGTAAAGATTCATTTGCCACAGATTCTGAGCCACCAGGGAAGCCCACAGTTTAGTAGTATTAAGTATGTCATATTGTTCTGCAAACAATCTCCAGAACTCTTTTCATCTTGCAGAACTGCAATTCTGAATCCATTAAACAAAGGAATTCACTTCCCCTTGAGTGTGACCTTAACTTAGTGATTCATTTAGAATGAAGTATTGAAAAGGAAAAATAGTAACTTTAGAATGGACAAAGCTGAGAAACACCACACTAAGTGACCAAGGTTAACATCAGCAGTAAAAAGACATTGATACTGTGTACTCTGTGGTATAATACAGTGAGAAGGGCATTTCCCCTCTATTGTTTCCTTCCCAAATGCCCCTAACCTCAGTCTTAAGAGAAACCATTAGACAAGTTCAAATTGAGGGATATTCAACAAAATACTTTACCAGCACACTTCAGAAGTGTCAGTTGGTAGTTGATAACATAAGAGAATATGATTTAAAGGCAAGAAATGACTGAGAAATTCACAGATTGGAGAAGACTAAGAAAATATGAAAAGCAAGTGATACATTAGTTTGCAAGGACTGCCATAACAAAGTACCCAGACTGGATGGCTTAAACAACAGAAATTTATTTTCTTATAATTCTGGAATCTAAAAGTCCAGGAGCAAGGTGTAAGTTGGTTTCTTTTGAGGCCTCTCTCCTTGACTTGTAGGTGACTGTCATCTGTCTGTGTCTTCATATGATCTTTGTGTGTTCTTGTGTCCTAATTTCTTCTTATGAAGACACAAACATCTTGGATTAGGGCCCATCCTAACAAGCTCATTTTAACCTAATTATCTCTTTTAAGATCCTGTCTCAAAATACAGTCACATTCTGAGGTGCTGAGGGTTAGGATTTCCATGTGTGAATTTTGGGGAAACATAATTCAGTCTATAAGATATGATAACCTATTTGGATCCTGGAAGAGAAATAGAACATTGGTGGAAAAACTGAGGAAATCAGAATAAAATCTGTAACTTAGGTAATAGTGTTGTACCAATATGAGTTTCTTAATTTTGATCTTTTCATGGAAGATGTTAATGTTATAGGAAGTTCGGTGAAGCGTATTCACCTAGGTAAGGTAAAGGAAACTTTATCATCTTTGCTAATCTTCTGAAAGTCTAAAAATATTTCAAAATAGTAAAAATTTTTAGTTATAAAAAAACTAAATTTCTTTGAGAAAATAAATGGAGACTCAAGAATTAAAGAGAAAATATGCAAACAAGAAATATGCAAATAAATGCAGAATGAATAGATACAAAGGAATTAAAAAAAAAAAACTACATTAAAGACTTCGTGTGGATCACAACAAACTGAGGAAAATTCTTTAAGAGATGGAAATACCAGACCACCTTACTTGTCTCCTGAGAAACCTGTATGCAGGTCAAGAAGCAACAGTTAGAACTGGACATCAAACAATGGACTGGTTCAAAATTGGGAAAGGAATACATCAAAGCTGTACATTGTCACCCTGCTTATTTAACTTATATGCAGAGAATATCATGCAAAATGCCAGCCTGGATGAAATACACGCTGGAATCAAGATTGCAGGGAGAAATATCAATAATGTCAGATATGCAGATGAAACCACCCTTATGGCCGAAAGCAAAGAGGAACTAATGAGCCTCTTGATGAAGGTGAAAGAGGAGAGTAGAAATGCTGGCTTAAAACTCAGCATTCAAAAAACAAAGATCATGGCATCTGGTCCCATCACTGCATGGCAAATAGATGGGAAAACAATGGAAACACTGACAGACTTTTGGGGGGGGGGGGGCTCCAAAATCACTGCTGATGGTGACTGCAGCCATGAAATTAAGACACTTGTTCCTTGGAACAAAAGCTATGACAAACGTAGCCATCGTATTAAAAAGCAGAGACATTACTTTGCCAACAAAGGTCCATCTAGTCAAAACTATGGTTTTTCCAGTAGTCACATATGATGTGAGAGTTGGATCATAAAGAAGTGCTGAAGAATTGATGCTTTCAAACTGTGGTGTTGGAGAAGACTCTTGCATCCTTTGGATTGCAAGGAGATCAAACCAGTCAATCCTAAAGAAAATCAACCTAGAATATTCATTGGAAGGACTGATGCTGAAGCTGAAGTTCCAATACTTTGGCCATCTGATGCGAAAAGCTGACTCATTGGAAAAGAACCTGGTGCTGGGAAAGAACGAAGGCAGGAGAGGGGGACGACAGAGAATGAGATAGTTGGATGGCATCACCCACTCAATGGACATAAGTTTGAGCAAACTCCAGGAGATGGTGAAGGACAGGGAAGCCCGGTGTGCTGCAGTCCATGGAGTCGCAAAGAGTCGGACACAACTGAGTGACTAAACAACAGCAACACTAATTATTTTCTAAAAGTTACCTGAAAGATGACAGTTAAAAGTTCCAGCAGCTGTTATTTTTTTAGTGGTATACTAGAAATTGAAGGAAATGCTTAACTTAGTAAAATTTGCCTCTATCAACTCTATACTTTGAAGGAAAAACATTTTCTTTTAAGATGTTCTCTTGAAATCAAAAATGTTTGTTATCACTGATGCTGTTTAACATAGTTACTGAAACTCACAACTAATTCAAGATTTCTAGGGAAAAAAATGAGATGTAAAGATCTGAAGAGAAAAGAGTAAACTGTCATTATTTGTAGATGATATGATCCTTTATTTAGCAGTAAAATCAACAGACAAATATGAGAGCAAGAAGAAAGTTCAGCAAAGTTGGTAGATACCAGATCAGTGTTCAAAAATCTATATATACACCAACAATTTCCAGCAAAAAGTTATAACTGAAAATATTCCATTTAAAATAGGACAGAACCCATTATGTTAGTAGTTAACTTAATGAAGAATACACAAAACTTCTATGGAGAAATTTTGAAACTCTAATGAAGGCCAAAATAGATTATCTGAATAATGGAAAGACATCACAAGCTCTCAGGGAATAATTTACTGTATTAAAAATGTCAATTCTCATCAAATGGAGCTATACATTTTATGCAGAACCAATCAGAATTCTATATAGATTTTTTTTTTTTAGAAACTTGACAGCTTTCTTTAAGTAGAAAAATAGAAGCTGTGAAAAGGGGAAAGAGGGAGGCTTTAGGCTTTGCCAAAGCAAATATTGAGATGTATTACCCAACCATGGAAATAAAATATAATAATACTGACTAGGGACGGAAAACACACAGGGGAAGCAGTGAAACAGAGAACTCAGAGACATACATATGCACATAAGACACTTGTATGTATTATAAAGGCTGATGGGGTGGAAACTCGGCTCACTAAATAAAAATAACTGTATCCCTACCAAATACCATGTGCAAAGGTGAACTCCCAGTGTTAAAGATCCAACTGTAAAAGGTAAAACTTTAAAGTATTAGTTAATTATAAGAGAATAATTTTGAGGCAAGGCATTGAAAGACCTCGTAAATAAAACCCAGAAGCATGAACTGTAAGGTAAAATTTTGAGTAAGTAAATAACATCAAAAATGTTAAAATAACTCAAGGGGAAATATTATGGTCAAAGTTACCTGAAAGATAACAGATTGGGCAATATTGCACTGTCTAAAGTTGACAAGGAAATAATATCTAGAATCTCTTGAAATATAACAAAAATATAGAAATCACAATAGAAAATGGGCAAAGGCTATAAACAAGCAGTTCAATAAAGAGCAAGCCCAACAGGTTTACAAGCACATGAAATGATGCTTAAGCTAATCAGTAATCAGAGAAATGCAAACTAAAACAATAGTGAGATGTCACTTTATATTCATTAAACTAACAAAAATTTAGAAAGCTGTATAATGCCAAATACTGGCAGGAATATGAGGCCATAGGAGCCCTTTTGCCTTGCTAGTGGGCGTGTAGACTGATGCAGCTTGTCTATTGAGAAATCTTGCAATATTTTGTAAAATTACATTTACCCTTCCTTGTGTCCCAGAAATCCTGCACTTCAGTTTATCTCTCAAGGAAATTCTCACACAGGTCCCTAATGGGGCATATAAGCTTACCACAATGTCATTGTAATGGCAAGGAACCAAAGAACAATCTGTCCATCCCTGGAACTGGACAGTTTCTACATACTATGCAGCAATAGAGTACAAGGCAGCAGTAGGGAAATAGACTGTTGTATACATAGCAGCAGGAAGAGATTTTTAAAACAGAATTGTATAAATAAAAAGTAAGCAAAATAATGAGAAATACAGCAATCATCTACCTAAAATGACTTGTGCATAAATAGTACATGAACAGAAGAGCACATGTCACAGGTTCATTGCTAATGGGGTAGGGTCAAGGAAAAGAGACTTTTAAAGGGGACAAAGAGCAATTTCCTTTCTGTTTCCATATAACTGTAGAAGAATTTAGATTAATCTTTCAGTCATCTTTGGGTAACTTCCTCATTTGGGGCTTCTCGTCCTCAGAAATGCCCACACAAACATCTCTAATCATTTAACTCAGACCCATCACTACAAGAAGTACAGGAGAATCAAGAACACAGTCTGATCACCTCTAGAGTATCTTGAAGAACTTGACGACAGTCTGTCTCAAAGCAAGAAAATGTTCTCCTCCCCCACACTACTTTGCAGCTGACATGTCCAGAGAAGCTTGCCAAAACTTTACATAGTGACAAATGTCTTCCATCTGTCTGGCTTCTTGTTCTTGGAAGGCTTTTTGGTAATCAGGTCACACCTTCCTTGGGAAGATCCATATATTTTTTGTGGAGAAAATAAGTTTGGTTTTAAAAAAAGAGAACCAATAAATATAAAATGAAGTAAGGTCAATCAGAATGTCAGTTCTTCACCCACAAGTATTCAGTCTTTGTATTTTGGGGCTCTTGAAGATGATCCTTTTTCAAAGTTAAGTTCAGCACACATCTTAAAAGTGCTAGGGTTTAAGAGTTTGATAATAGATAATTGTCCTCCTGAAAAATATATTTTGAGTTTGCTGCTTTCCCAAAAGTAGCTGACTAATGTCTTATTTTATAGTTTTCCTTTACTGGAATAATTTTGAGATACATTCTGTTTCAATTTAAAATGACAAGAGGACAGTTTATTTTTCAAACACATCCAGTCTTCCTTATATGACCTCTTTGAATATGGGAAACTCCCTTGTCAAGAAAACCAGTACAAAGAGATCACCTGTATTGACCCATTTTATTCAAATAACAATTCTATAAAAGAGAGAATATTTTTATTAATTTATAGATGAGGAAAATAGAGTTCAGAAAAGTTATATAATATCTCCAAAGACACTTTTTTTAATTGCTAGGGAAGGAAAATTAAGAACAAAGTATATTCTGTCAGAGAAAATACAGATGTAATATGAACACTAATCTATCTTAAAATATATAATAACAATGTTATACCTTGAGTTTCTTGGTGACCTCATTAAACAAGTCATTTATGTTAGTGCTTGGCTACACTACCTAAGTGAAAATATTCTTTTTTGTTAGTAATTTTTTAAGTCATTAAATTACTTTTTTCTGTTGGTTCTTACTCATATAGCTCTTCAAGTCAAATTGTCCATCTGATAATGTGTAGTTTTTTATTCTAAATTACTTTTTTCAAGATCCTACTATTTTATAAAAATATTTTATAATTTTGTACAGAAGGTACAAGCCAGCCATTCATAGTACTTTTCAGAGAAAGATAGCATGTGCCAATTCTTTTGATTTAGAAATAATAACTAAGTAAGCCTACAAAGTACATTTAAAATATTCCCATTTGAATTTAAATAAAGTACTTTGGTGGTTAGATACCCAACTATGAACTAAATATAGGGCTTACTTGTATGCTTTGAATCATGTGTTTTTAGTTATTATTTATTGGGTGCTTATAGTGTATCAGATATTACCTATACACACTTAAAACATCCTCATTGAACTTGTTATATGACTGATACTATTCTCCCTAATTTATATTACAACTATATATGGTCATTATCATTCTCCCTAAATAATGGTTGAGAAATTTGGGACACAAAGAGGTGAAATAGTATACCTAAGATACAAACCAAATAAGCAAAAGAACTGAATATGATGTCCATATCTTTAGGTATAAAAGTAATAGAAGCAATCGGAAGACCTAAGTTTGAGTTCTTATTCATGTTGGTGAATTGAGCATGCTTCTCTACCTCATCCCTCCACATACAACTGTAATGGCAGTAAATAAATACAAGATGGAATGAGAAGAAGTAGTTGACCAAAGATTTGACATAATTCTCTGGGATCCTACTGATGATCAGCTGGAGTGGTGGCAGCCAAGCCCAGGACATGCTCAGGAGAAGGCTGGAACAGAGGTGGAAACTGCTCTTTAAGCAGAATTTCCATAAAGGTTTTAATAACCAAAATCAATAGGTTTCAAGAGTGAAAGTAGACAATGAAGCAAATATCAAGGTGATGAAGGATTTCAAGTTGGCACATCCTCTCCTTGTGTGCAGTGATGGCACTTATTCTCAAGCTGAAAACAAAGGTCTGTTCTACAAAGAGCTTGAAAGAAATGCCTAGAAAGAACTAAAACTTCTAAATGGTTATTAATTCTCCCAGAGTAAAGATCTGCAGTGACCCAGAGACTGTGTGCTTCCTTCTCAGGCATCTAAAGGTAAATGTTGAAAGACTGCCAGTCAAGGGGAGGTATGCTGAGGAACTCGGCCTATACACCTGCCACAGGAATGCATGCCATCTACCTGTGTATGTTAACCTAGTCCCTTGGTCATAAAACTATGACTGACAGGATCATATTTGAGATGAATTGGTAGTATAAAGGAGAAGAACTGGTATGAACAAGCAAAATAACTGAACCTGTAACAAATAGCAATAGTTCACAGAACAGAATATAATCAATAGATATTTTCATTAATATTCTCAAAGAGAGTTAAGAAAATGAACATACAGTTATGATAAAAGAAACAATCAGAACAAGAAGGAGTTCATGGAAAGTAAGAGACTGCCAAAGGAAAACTATTTTTTCCAAAAGGTTAAAAAAAAAAAATCTTCTAGAATGTAAAGTTAAAAAGAGATGAAAGATGAGAGAAAAGTAATGAAATATAGGGATCAATCCAGAAAGGTGAATGAAAGTGAAAGTAAAAAAAAGATGAATACCTAACTATAGAAGTTCCAGAAAGAGAAAATGGATAGCAGAAAGTAGTTTTAAGCCATTATAAAAGAAAATTAGTGAGTGAAAAAGTCTAGTAGGGCCAACTAAGTGGTGAGGTTGGTGTAAAAAGAATCACATCTAAACACATCATCATGAATATTCAGAACCCCGAGGAAAAAGAGAAGATATTAAAAGTTTCCATGAGGAGAAAAAAAGATTACTTACAAAGATACAATAAATCAGGTTAACATCAAGTTTTTCACCAGCAACAATGAATGCTAAAAACAATATAACCATATCTTTAAAATTCTGAGAGCAAAATGACTTTGAACATATAATTCTGTATTCAGATTATCAATCATGCATGAAGACAAATACAAAGACATGGGAAGACTTAGAAATTTTATCTTACACTGATTCTTTCTGAAGAAGTATTTGAAATTGGACGTTAAGGGGTGGGAAGAAAAGAATTCTTGAAATAAGAGGACTAGCATCCAACACATAATTGAATCCAAAATTTCAATAATTTGAAAATATTTCCATGATAGTTATTCTGTAGAAGGCCTAAAGCAATCGGTACAAATTATGGGACTCCAAGAAGAATGTCTTCAACATTGTAACAAAAGCAATGTAAATTTTCTTTAACAATGATTGATTAAGTTGGATGATCTTAGAAGTAAGAAAGCATAGGACTTCTTTTTGTTTCTTTAACATGAAAAGGAGAGCACTGGCAACTACATGGAAAGAAAATAGGTGAAAAGTTTCCATGCATATGTGCCCAAACTAAAGATAACATGATTTTTCACAACTGATCTAAAAAAGGGAGAGAGAATCCATTGGTCCTTGAAATTGGAACATCCTAAAAATGGCATAGATTTGTATTTCACATTTCAACTCTTAGAAGAAATTGATGGACAAAGCATGTTTTGTTTTTTTGTTTGTTTTTACTGCTGTGACAGACTGAAAATGTAATCATCTTGAATTATCTAAAAATGTTGCATTAGGATCAAGAGGGTAAAAAAAACAATAGAAAATACTTTTTAAACTTTATGGATAGAAAAATCAAAATAATCAAGGAAAAATTTTAAATATAATTAATAAAACAATTGAGTACAGTAAGAAGAAAAAGCAATACAAAGAAGCTGAATCCCACATTTGTCATATCAGAAAAGTTAATGATGATTTTATTTCCCAAAATTCATAATCCCAGTTTTCCACTGATAGTGCTCTTCATTAGAGATGCACTTCTACCTGTACGTCCTTTCCTATGATGCAGAGTCTTCCTCCCTCAAATTTGTGTCCAAATGTTTATGCTGTCTCCTCTGGCTTTTCCAATCCTACTTCTCTATATTGTGCCTCTCACTGGCAGTTTCTGAGGCAGCCCCTGACCTGACATCTTAACCCTCACCATAAAAGACAATACTGACATATAAGACAATATTGTCACCCTGCTTTTTTAACTAATATGCAGAGTACATCAAGTGAAATGCCAGGCTTGATGAATCACAAGCTGGAATCAAGATTGTCAGGAGAAGTATCAACAACCTCAGATATACAGATGATACCACTCAAATGGCAGAAAGTGCAGAGGAACTAAAGAGCCTCTTGATGATGGTGAAAGAAGAGAGTGAAAAAACTGGCTTAAAAACTCAGCCTTCAAAAAATGAAGGTCATGGCATCTGGTCCCATCACTTCATGGCAAATAGAAGGGGAAAAGTGGAAGAAGTAACAAACTTTATTTTCTTGGGCTCCAAAATCATTGTGGATGGTTACTGCAGCCATGAAATTAAAAGTCACATGCTCCTTGGAAGGAAAACTATGACAAACCTAGACAGCGTATTAAAAAGCAGAGACATCACTTTGCTGACAAAGGTCCATAAAGTCAAAGCTACGGTTTTTCCATTAGTCATGTATGAATGTGAGAGTTGGGCCATAAAGAAGGCTAAGCACAGAAGAACTGATGCTTTCAAGTTGTGGTTCTGGAGAAGACTCTTGAGCACCCCTTGGACTGCAAGGAGATAAACCCAGTCAATCCTAAAGGAAATCAACCCTGAATATTCATTGGAAGGACTGATGGAGAAGCTCCATTACTTTGGCCACCTGATGCAAAGAGCCAGCTCATTGGAAAAGACCCTGATGCTGGATAAGATTGAAGGCCAAAGGAGAAGGTGGCAGCAGAGGATGAAATGGTTAGATAGCAACACCGACTCAACGGACATGAAACCCAGTAAACTCCAGGAGATAATGAAGGACAGAAGAGCCTGACATGCTGCAGTCCGTGGGGTCACAAGGAGTTGGACACAACGTAGGGACCAAACAACAACAACAAAAATAAAAGATAACGAAGTAAGTCAGGAAACACCAAATAACAAGACCTGCCAGCCACCAGCTCGAGAGCGGGGGGGGGGGGGGACCCACAGGATGTCTTTCGAGGCATGCTGGTGAAGGAAAAAAAAAAAAGCTTTGCCCCTGAGTTCTCCTTTTAGAGAGGGTCTCACTGTATAATTTTAAGCCAGGGAGCAGGAAAAGCAGCCAGCTGGTTTTTACAAGAAGTTCTGGATTTTCATTCTTCAGCCTGTGTTGCTGGTCAGTTATTTCCATTTATTCATTAACAGTCAAGAATGGAACAACTATAGATAGCTTATTCTTTGGTTGAAATCCTATCAGAGAAGTTGGAAAGCCCAAGCTCCCAGAGCTAAGGGAGGCACTGGACAGGAAGTCCAATACTGAAAAAAGGAGGAAAGAAAAATGGAAAGTGAAGCAAATGACAATACATTGACAATCTACATATTACTGCAGGGCTAGAAGTTTTTAAAGCCCTTAACATGTTTCTCTATTTTAACCATTTATTGAGCACCTTCTATATCCCTCGCTCTCATTTTCTATGTCAGACTCCCTCTCACTGCATTTCAGCAGCACTGACTCTTTCTGCTCTTAGAACTTCTGAAACTCATTCCAGTCTCAAGGCCTTTGTTCTTGCTGTTCCCTATCTCAAGCATGATTACCTAAGCTTGTTTCATGAGTGTCTCCTACTCATCCATCATTTCTTAACTCAGAGTCTTCACAGAGATCCTCCCTGACAATCCTATTTACTGTAACCCACCTTATCTCTCAGCCATTCTTTACCACATTATCTTATTTATTTTCTTACAGCATTTGTTTCTATCAAGACTTACATTTATCTTGCTTGTCATCTATGTCCGCCCACCCTGAGCAAAAAAATTCCCAGGTACATGGATTTTTATCTGTCTGTTCCACTATTACATCCTCAATACCTATACTCTTAGCCAGGTGCATGTTATATACTTTATTTTTAATAACACATTCTACACATTATGCTAAGCTCTTTACATTCACTAGATTGTTTACTCTTTTTTTTTGTTTGTTTTTGATTGTTTACATTGTAAATGTACTCTGTACTCTTTGCAGATAAAGATACTGAGTCAGAGGAGTTAAATAACTTGGCCAAAAAGTAGGTGAAAGTAGAAGCTTATAGATTCAAATCTAGGCTTATAATCCTAAAACTGTTTTTCTTAGAGACTGTTCCATACTTCCTGAAATATGCAAGGCACTTTCAAATGGTAGTGAATATGGGAAGTTATGAATTATGGTCCTTACATTTGAAAGACCAGTAGAACTGTTTGGGGAAATAGAAAGTTTACATAAAGAGACAAATTACAACAAGAGGCAGCTGCTGCTCTCATGATAGTCCCTGTTTTAAAGGTGAGAAAAGAAAGAATAACTCACAATAAAGTGATGGAGAACCAGGATACAGCCTCGTGCTCAGTACCTGTGATCTCCCTGCCTTCATGACCTGCTAGTCATCCTACTCCTGCCAGGACTGTCATTCACAATATTGGAAAGTTTCAGGTACCACCAGCATAGTCAGCAGCCAGGTTTTGTGAACCACTAAAACTAAAGTTGCTAAGCACTTACAACTTTCAGTTCTTATTCTTAAAATCATATAAAAGGAATTATATGCTTCAATGTTATCAAATTCTGTTTACATTTTCCCAAGTTTGTGTTTAAGTACCATCTGATTCTGAATTATGAGGATTTTGTTTTTGAAATAGATTTATCTCCTGCACAGGGTTTGGGAAGGGCCTGGGAAGGTATTATCAGGCTTTTCAAGTGATCATGATACCCAGCCACATTTGGAATCAGTGAATAATGGATGGAAGTTAGCATTTACTTGAGGACTCAGAGTCGTATTGTCTGTGCCTGTTAAGTAAACTACAAGTTCCCTGCAGCCACAGCTAACGCAAGTGATTGTCGCCACTTTCTTGGGCTTCAATATCCTCATGTGTAAAAGTAAAAATAAGTCAGATTACGTGATCTCTAAAATCCTTTTTGGGACTTTTCAGATGGCTCAGTGGTAAAGAATTCGCCTGCAATGCAGGAGACACAGATTCGATCCCTGGGTCAGGAAGATCCCTTGGAGAAAGGAATGGCAACCCACTCCAGTATTCTTGCCTGGGAAATCCCATAGACAGAGGAGCCTGGTGGGCTCCAGTCCATAGGGTCACAAAAGAGTTAGACACGACTTAGCAACTAAACAACAAAATCCTTTTTACTTCTATAAGTCTAATTATTCAAAAAGGAGCTTTCCCAAGATGTTTACTAAAACATTGTTCCCTTAAAGAATGCTCCAGTTGTTATTTGCCTCTTTCTCAAAAAAGTGAAAAGACAGATTTCTAAATAACTTTCAGAGGGCTGTATTATGAGAGCCTTCCCACAAAACTAATTTTTAGGTCAGTACCTGAAACAACTTTCTCAAAATTTTGCCTTATCCAGAAAAATAATAATGTTCATCTTTCTTTTCATGAGCCTTGGACTCATCTCTTAACATTCACATCATTCATTGTCATTCCTTTGTAATCAGCCCAATATACAGCTGCCATCTGCTCATTCCTTGCCCCTGCCGCTCACATGTATTACACATTTATTGATACCACAGGAGGAAGTAGCCATGCATCAGTTTGTGCTACATACAGTACCTTGCACGGTGAAGCCTAAACATTCTTTTCTATCATGTGGTCATTGTTATTTTTTAAGGTCTCTTTTGATAAGATTCTAGGTGGTGGTGGTGTTCAGTCACTAAGTTGTGTCCAATTCTTTGCAACAGGTCTGACTTCCCTGTCCTTCGCTATCTCTCGGAGTTTGCTCAAACACATGTCCTTTGAATCATGGATGTGATGTCATCCACACTTCATCCTCTGTCACCCCCTTCTCCTGCCCTCAGTGTTTCCCAGCATCAGGTCTAGACATTAATAATGTTAAAAACTGCATCTTTAAACATGTTACCATCTTATATAATGTCTATATGTCACTTATTATTCTAGGAAATTTCATTTATAATAATTTCAAATTCAACTCTAGTTGAATCAGTAAAGTTAAAGCAGAAAAGAGCATTTTAGGGAATTCCTTGGTGGTCCAGTTTTAGGGCTCCAAGCTTCCACTGCAGAGTGCCTGGATTCACTCCCTGATTGGAGCACTAAGATTCGGCAAACCATGCAATGCAGCCAGAAACCAAACAAAAAAATCATTTAAAAAAAAAGAGCATTTAAAATATATATATTGTAAGCTATTAATATTCTTTTAATGGGTTAAGCTCTACATCAGCCCGATTATAGCTTTGACTTCTTGAGATAAAGCTCTGAAACGCAAGCACAATCAACCTTTCTTTATAATGATTAAATCTTCTGGAATTTGATTTCTCACTACTTGCTAGAAAAGAATAATTCAATTTTATCAGAACTGTGAAAGTGCTCTGTTATAAACAGAGCTTCATGATAAAGTAAAACACTGTTCCACAGCATCATAGATTGTTAATTGTTTTTCATCATTTCCTTCATCTCCATTTGTTCCATGTCCCCACTCCTCTCCATCCCCTACTTTTTTTCTCTCTCTCGGTCCCCCCAGATTCATACACATACACACACACACATATTTTCTTTTCAAAATGCATCCTTTAATGAGAAATCTCAAACATAAGACATTTAACTATATAAGTAGCAAAACCATGCTTAGCAACAAAATCTGCAGATAATTTGGCCAGATGTTCTTTTTGAGCCTTAATGATATTTAAATATAAATTAATACTCCATTGATTCATCAAAATTTTCCATTTCTTAGTCATACCATTTTCTATATATGCAATGATGTTATGTTCCAAACAAACAGAAATGTGATCTGACAAACTCATACTTGCACAGACACACACAAATACATATAGAACTCCTGAAATAAGGATAGCCATAAAATAGCATTTTTATATGTGTTGTCTCTACACCAGCAACTTTCAGCCAGAGGCATTTTTACCTCTTAGCATAAGACTTGGCAATGTTTGTAGACATTTTTGACTGTCACACTGGGCAGGGAGGTTGCTACTGGCATCTTGTGGGTAGAGTCGGGATACAGCTGAACAAGACAACCCCCACAATGAAGGATTATCTGGCCCCAGGTGTCAATAGTTCTGAGGCTGAGAAACCGTGCTCTACATAGTAGTCTAATGCTTCAAAGAGGGGGAAAGCCAAATTCTACATTCCATTCTATGCAACTGATTAGAACAGGAAGAGAAAAAACACACACCTCCATAATTCCATTTAAATCTCTTTAACCAAGCCGGTTATATGGCTACACCACAAAGTTTTTCTTTCCACCCTGAAACCTCTAAGCACTTAAGAGTGAAAAGACAGATCTATTCTCAGTTTACAAGTGGCTTTTTATTCTCGCTGTCCTAGGCATTTCCCCACAGTATGAGTGAAATACTTGCCAGATGGTGTAGGAAAGATTTTGATAATCCTTACCACACCTATTCTGCAGCTTCTGGCCCCTTGTTTTGTATATTTCACATATATTACATGTTTTAGTATAGCTTGTCTTGTTTAACAAAATTATGAAGACAAATAGCAATCTAATTGATATGCAGAAGTAAGGTCTAGGTTTTTTTTGTTTCTTCATAGGCATATTTTGCTGCATCTTAATAACTTATAGATAATAAGAGAACTTTGTAGTTGGAGAGACCATGGAGTTTAATTTCCCATTTTCTAATATCCAAGTTCATCAAATATAAGATGCCATTAATTGTAAGATGCATTATTACATTCTGTACCACTAAAAGAAAGTTTCTGTCAATGGAAAATGACATGCCCATGCCCTCAATCATAAGACACATCTCAATTTGAGTGACATCAGAATGTGGAAAAGGTACATCTTAGACTTGACGAAAATACATTATGCTACAGTTCCTTTTCCTCTTTCTGAGAGAAAAGCCATGTGTTGTGTTAGCTTAAGAAATCTTTCCACAATAATGCAATAAGGCATATACACAATAGATAAAACACATAAATGGTGAGAAAACTAGGGTAAGAAAGTAAACTAAAATCTTACAGAATTCTAAGTTCCCTTTTAGGTTTTAAGCAAACTGGGAACTTTGCTAATTGAACAAGACTTCTAGATATAAATGGGTTAAAGTTATGACAGATATTATAATAAAAATTAACTGGATATTGATTAATTATAAGTATCAATTAACTGTAATAGAGACTGCCTTCTTTAATTAAAAGGAAATAGGAATTTGGGGGAAAAATGATCTTGGGGTCAAATCACATTTAAGCTAATCTCTGTTCTCTCTAAATTCTACCTATAATGAAGGTAATAAAACTAAACGAACCCTGTGATTGCTTTGAGGCAGTGTAACATCCTTTGGTCAGTCATGGTTCCTATATTAAGTTTAGTATTGTAGAAAATGGGGTGGGCTGGGCAAGGGGGTACCTGAGAAAGACTTTTGGTCAAGAACATTAATTTTTCCTAAACTAAGGAGGTATTTTATAGAACAGCCTATCCACCTAAATCTTTTCATTGGTCAAGTGTTAGGAAGAAAGACTGCCCAGATGAGTAACTGCCCAGTCAAAGTAGAAATTACACCTAGAAAAGGATTCTTTCTAAAAGCTGAAAAATAAGATTGAAGGCTAAAAGACCAGCAAAACAAGCCAATGTATATGCCATAGCTGTGCTGGGCAAGGGTCTAATGATGCTATTAGCTGCACAGTCTCCCAAGCATAGCCCCAAGATCAGTGAACTGCCTGTTTGCACGTAGTGGCCATCAGGCTGCCAAAGCTATCAAAATTCCAATGTATTATTTTAGTAATTGTGATTACTTAAGATGGCAGAGGAATAGGACCACAGCCTTGTCCAGCTCAGTGAAACTATGAGCCATGCCATGTAGGGCTGCCCAAGATGGATGGGTCATGGTGGAGAGTTCTGACAAAATGTGGTCCACTGGAGAAGGGAATGGCAAACCACTTCAGTATTCTTGCCTTGAGAACCCCATGAACAGTATGAAAGGCAAAAAGGTATGACACTGAAAGATGAACTCCCCAGCTCAGTAGGTGCCCAATATGCCACTGGAGATCAGTGGAGAAATAACGCCAGAAAGAATAAAGAGACAGAGCCAAAGCAAAACGAGCACCCAGTTGTGGATGTGACTGGTGATGGAAGTAAAGTCCGATGCTGTAAAGAGCAATATTGCATAGGAACCTGGAATGTTAGGTCCATGAATCAAGGCAAATTGGAAGTGGTCAAACAGGAGATAGCAAGAGTGAACATTGACATTTTAGGAATCAGTGAACTAAAATGGACTGCAATAGGTGAATTTAACTCAGATGACCATTATTTCTACTACTGTGGGCAAGAATCCCTTAGAAGAAATGGAGTAGCTATCATAATCTACAAAAGAGTCTGAAATGCAGGACTTGGATGCAGTCTCAAAAATGACAGAATGATCTCTGTTCCTTTCCAAGGAAAACCATTCAATAGCACAATAATCCAAGTCTATGCCCTGACCAGTAATGCTGAAGAAGCTGAAGTTGAATAGTTCTGTGAAGACCTACAAGACCTTCTAGAACTAACACCCAAAAAAGATGCCCTCTTCATTATAGGGCACTGGAATGCAAAAGTAGGAAGGAAGACAAGACATACCTGGAGTAACAGGCAAACTTGGCCTTAGAGTACAAAACGAAGCCAGTCAAAAGCTAACAGAGTTTTGACAAGAGATTGCACTGGTCATAGCAAACACCCTCTTCCAAAAACACAAGAGAAGACTCTACACATGGACATCACCAGATGGTCAATACTGAAATCAGACTAATTATATTCTTTGCAGCCAAAGATGGAGAAGCTCTATACAGTCAGCAAAAACAAAACCAAGGGCTAACTGTGGCTCAGATCATGAACTCCTTATTGCCAAATTCAGACTTAAAATGAAGAAAGTAGGGAAAACCAATAGACCATTCAGGTATGACCTAAATAAAATCCCTTATGACTATACAGTGGAAGTGACAAATAGATTCAAGGGATTAGATCTGATAGAGTGCCTGAAGAACTATGGATAGAGGTTCATGACAGGTGGCAGGGATCAAGACCATCCCCAAGAAAAAGAAATGCAAAAAGGCAAAATGGTTGTTTGAGGAGGCCTTACAAATAGCTGAGAAAAGAAGAGAAGTGAAAGGCAAAGGAGAAAAGAAAAGATATACCCCTTTGAATGCAGAGTTCCAGAGAACACAAGGAGAGAATAAGAAAACCTTTATCAGTGATCAATGCAAAGAAATAGAGGAAAACAATAGAATGGGAAAGACTAGAGATCACTTCAAGAAAATTAGAGATACCAAGGGAACACTTCATGCAAAGATGAGCACAACAAAGGACAGAAATGGTATGGACCTAACAGAAGCAGAAGATATTAAGAAGAGGTGGCAAGAATACACAGAAGAACTATACAAAAAGATCTCCATGACTAAGATAACCACAATTGTGTGATCACTCACCTAGAGCCAGACATCCTGGAATGCAAAGTCAAGTGGGCCTTAGGAAGCATCACTATGAACAAAGCTAGTGGAGGTGACGGAATTCCAGTTGAGCTCTTTCAAATCCTAAAAGATGATGCTGTGAAAGTGCTGCACTCAATATGCCAACAAACCTGGAAATCTTAGCAGTGGCCACAGGACTGGAAAAGGTCAGTTTTCATGTCAATCCCAAAGAAAGGCAATGCCAAAGAATGTTCAAACTACCACACAATTGCACTCATCTCACACACTAGCAAAGTAATGCTCAAAATTCTCCAAGCCAGGCTTCATCACTACGTGAACCATGAACTTCCAGATGTTCAAGCTGGATTTAGAAAAGGCAGAGGAGCCAGAGATCAAATTGCCAACATCTGCTGGATCATTGAAAAAGCAAGAGAGTTCCAGAAAAACATCTACTTCTGCTTTATGGACTATACCAAAACCTTTGACTGTGTGGATCACAACAAACTGTGGAAAATTCTTCAAAAGAAGGGAATACCAGACTACTTGACCTGCCTCTTGAGAAATTTGTATGCCAGTCAAGAAGCAACAGTTAGAACTAGACATGGAACAACAGACTGGTTCCAAATCAGGAAAGGAGTACATCAAGGTTGTATATTGTCACCTTGCTTATTTAACTTCTATGCAGAGTACATCATGAGAAATGCTGGGCTGGATGAAGCACAAGCTGGAATTAAGATTGCCAGGAGAAATATCAATAAGCTCAGATATGCAGATGACACCACCCTTATGGCAGAAAGTAAAGAAGAACTGAAGAGCCTCTTGATGAAAGTGAAAGAGGAGAGTGAAAAAGTTGGCTTAAACCTCAGCATTCAGAAAACTAAGATCATGGCATCTGGTCCCATCACTTCATGGCAGATAAATGGGGAAACAATGGAAACAGTGACAGACTTTATTTTTGGGGACTCCAAAATCACTGCAGATGGTGACTGCAGCCATGAAACTAAAAGACGCTTGCTCCTTGGAAGAAAAGCCATGATCAACCTAGACAGCATATTAAAAAGCAGAGACATCACTGCCAACAAAGGTCCATCTAGTCAAAGCTATGGTTTTTCTAGTAGTCATGTATGGATGTGAGAGTTGGACTATAAGGAAAGCTGAGCACAGAAGAATTGATGCTTTTGAACTGTGGTGTTGAAGAAGACTCTTGAGAGTCCCTTGGTCTGCAAGGAGATCCAACCAGTCCATCCTAAAGGAAATTAGTCCTGAATATTCATTGGAAGAACTAATGCTGAAGCAGAAACTCCAATACTTTGGAGTTTCTCCAATACTAACTGATGCGAAGAACTGACTCATTTGAAAAGACCCTGGTGCTGGGAAAGATTGAAGGCGAGAGGAGAAGGGGACAACAGAGGATGAGGTTGGATGGCATCACCGACACAAGGGACGTGAGTTTGAGCAAGCTTTGGGAGTTGGTGATGGACAGGGAACCCTGGAGTGCTGCAGTGCATGGGGTTGCAAAGAGTCGGACACGACTGAGCGACTGTACTGAACTGAACTGATTTTAGTAATTGTGTTTAAATAACTCTGTGAACATCAATCCAGAACTGAAGAGAGAAAACAAACAAGGCCCTAATTCTTCTGTACCAACCAAGTACAAAATAACACCAACAATATACTTCTTGACATCCCAGTGCATTACAGTATAATCATAAAACAGTGCATGTTAGAAAAGGGTAGGCTTAAAACCCTGAGTGGTGATCAACAAACTGATGCTTTCATGAACTTGAAAGTAAAATTTGACCTATCTAGCATTTGAGACTGTAAAATCAGTCTTGTGAGGGCATTAGTTCTCTTCCCAGAGGGTAGGCCTAAACTCTTGTCATTTATTTAAGTCTTGGAAATCCCATTTCTCCTTCCACATGCGTGTGCTAAAACGTGGCACGATAATGCTATAGGACACTAAATAGCCTCCTTTGAAGTTTTAACACCAACTACAAAGGGAAAATCAAACACAGGTTGTTTTTAAAAGTAAGTAAGGAGCTTCAGGATGCCTCAACATTGATTATTTGGAGAGAAATTACCCCCATATACTGAGGCCCTTGGTTTAGAAATCTGTGCAACAGCTTCTTACTGACTTTAAGTAAATTTCAGGGGCTCTTTCAACATCTAGAAACTCAGATCATATTTATTCTTATTTTGAATGGAATTCTCATTTCCCTTAACATATATATATTTAATGCAGTGTACAATGAGAGGGCTTTCTTTAAATATCCTATTAGCAAATCACCATGATAAAGTCAAACACTGAACATATGTGAACATGATCTGCATTTAAATATGCATACAATGACTGGCTTCAGTATTACAATCAAAACTTCAAGAGTTAAAGTGACATATTTAATTTATATACATAATTGTAGATCTCTAGATTATAAGGAACCCGACGAGTCACTAAGTACAGCCCCTTTTAATTTACAGAAGAAGAATAAAGTAGAAAGGCAACTGCTGATAACTAATAAGGACCTACAGTATAGCACAGGGAGCTCACTCAGTACTCAGTAATGGTATATATGGGAAAAGAATCGAAGAGAGACTGGATGTATGTATGTGTATAACTGGTTCACTTTGCTGTATACTAACACAACATTGTAAATCAACTACAATAAAAATTAAAAAAAGAAAAGACAGCTGCTGCCCTTGGTAATACAATAGTCAAGGATGTGGTCCTTTCCTGGGGCCAACATCTCCTGTCTCCAAGGTCAGTATTTCCACCATGATCCACTGTAAATACAAGCCTTCACAATAATTAGGAATTTAACTAAACCATTATATAATTATAAATTACTATAAATCATGTGAGTTTAATACACCTAAAATAAGAAAGTGTTCAGCTGAGGACAGTATTTAGGAAGACAGAAGCTTTGATACAAAATGTTTACTGAACTTCCTGTGGGATGACAGTTCTTCATTTAGTCTTCACAGAATCCCAAAGGAGATACACTTCACTATTCACAGTTTAAAGACTGAAACTCAAAAACCTTAATAACAGAAGTTCATCTAAAAACTCTTTGATCTACTACTCAGGTAGACATCTCTGTGCTGTTCTGTAGATAACCCTCTTCACCACCACCAGAACCCACAAGAGAGACAGGATATGTGTGGCCTAGAGCAAGATGGTGTTTTCTCTTGCCCTCTTTTGTTCCAAGCAGAGATCTGTACCAGAATCTCTGATGAAGCTGTGTGAGCATACATTTGTGAAGGAGAAAAAGTAAAGTAACCCCTCAGGAGTCAGGGACTCAGTGACAACAATGTTCAAATAGCATTTCCACACTATTGTGGAAAACTTCATATCTAACATTCACTTGGTGTCCTCTTCTTCTGCATGCTACTCCCCCATCAATCATCATTTCCACAGGGTACTGCATTTATGTGTATGAACCCTTTTATCAAAGCCTCCTTGTTACCCATTGGATAGGAAGTTTCAAAATTCACAGGATAAGGAGTTACACAGGATAAGGAGTTACAAAGGTATACGGATGTCATCAAGTCTGTTTCCACACTTAGTTGTGCAGAAACTGATTTCCAGACAGGTAATTCAGCCAGTCTGAGACAAAGCTGGGACTTGAGGCAAAGTTCTTACTCAAGTCTAATACTCTTCTCTCTATGCAACATACTTGATTATACAATTGGCCAAAAAGAACAAGTGTCTCTCATGTCTTTGGCCAAATACATTAATTACTTCAAGTCAATATCATGTGTTTAACAGCAAGTTGAAAGCTTGAAAATCAGTGATCAGGAGCCTAGAGTAGTAGAAAGACAATACAAGCCTCATAGCTAGATAGATCCAAGTTTGATTTAACCTCTTTAATTTACTAACTGGCTGACTTGGGCAAGTTGGTCAGCTTTTCTGGAGTTGTAACTACAAGAATATTGTTGTTTAGTCACTAAGTTATGTCCGACTCTTTGTAACTCCATGGACTGTAGCCCAACAGGGTGGCTCTCTCCATGGAATTTCCCAGGCAGAAATAACATTCCTTGTCCAGGGGATCTTCCTGAGCCACAGACTGAACCTGCATCTCCTGCATTGGTAGGCAGACTCTTTACCTCTGAGCCATCAGGGAAGCCTACCTGAGAATATTAAGAATTAAATGCAGTAGGACATTTATAAAGCATCTGATCCATAGTAGATGCTTGGTATATTGGTTCCCACTCATTCTAACTCACCCTTAAAGAGCTGTACCACTCTTAACAAATTCCTTTAGCCCTTTGGGTCTTTTTTCTCCATTGTACCATGAGAAGAGGGGAAAAAAAAAAAATGAATTCCAAAATCCCTTACAACTCATCAAGTATGAATTAATTCCCAAAGCTTCCTTTACCTTAATTTAAATTCAGCCAACACTAGGTACCTTATATTCATCCTTGGCAATGTTTCTGTGATCTCAAAGATTTGGGATCCAACTCCATAGTACCTTAAGTTCCACACGGAAAAATTACTACACAAAACCAAAGGACTTAACTTTAAAGAAAACTCTACAAGGACATCACAAACCTATGTGATAAATAAATGCAATTTAGGGTATATCTTAAGTTGTTACTCTGTTTTTTTTTTTTTTTCTTTTTTTTTGCTGGGATAGAAGATGAGAACTTAAGTGTTGATACTGTAAGCCTATAACGATAGACTCAAGAGCCATTTAGGTAAAGCAACTAATGTCATTTTGTGGGGAAGAGAAAAGGAAGAGCAATAAACTTCTCTTCCCATGTGAGTCTCATGCTAGACCTTACAATTTAAGAAATTTGTGTCATTCTGAAGCAGAGGGGAATAAAATTTATTCTGAGAGGTGTTTTTCAGTGATAGGCATTAATATAAGAAGGTAGTTGACCATGTTCTCCACAGTGCTTTTGAATTTCATGTTTCAGATTTACATTCTGTATAAATAATGTATAATTTAAATGCTTGAGTCTTAAAAGCAAGAACTGGGGAAATATTAACTGAAATTAAATGAAAATCTTAACTGCAAAGTTTCTCCTCCTCTTTTCTTCCTTGAGGAAAGCATTATCAGTCTTTTTTGTTGTTGTTACTATAGAGAAGGCATTTTACACATATTGGGTTGGCCAAAAAGTTCGTTAACATTGTATGGAAAACCCCGAATGAACAGTTTGGCCAACCCAATAACACTCTATAGGTTCAAAATATATTTAAAATAATGATTAGAGCTCCCAGTCATGGTCTCCCAAAAATTCATTTGGTGTCTATCCTATTACTATACCTGTACAGTATTATTCATGTATAAAATTTTAGAATACACATCTTAGATGATAAAACATCAATAGCATCAAAAACTTGTGCCTTTTATTAGTATTAAGAGACAGAAAAGGCCCATTGAAATTTTCTCAAATGTGTGAAATACTGTAACTTTTTTAAATCGAGAGCTGTGTTATATGGGCTAAATTTTTGGTTCTAAAAGTGACAGAGAGTAAACTATGTTCCTCAATATAAGTTGTGTGCAGAAGTCCAGAGAGGTCCCTCTGGTTCATACTATGCTTGCTATATATGTATATGTATGCCTAAAGTATATGGACCTCTCTGGCATACATACTTTAGGCATACATATACATATATAACTAGCATAGTGTGAACCAGAGGCAAGAAGGCCTAGATCCTGTTTCTGCTGTTGTTAAAAACTTGATGTGTGATTTTTGGACAAGTTCCTTCACCTTTCTTATCTGTTTCTTTATGAAACAGGAGGGACCATCTGATCTCCAAGATTTCTTCCAGTTTCTATAGGCTGTACCTGAGTGGCACAGGACATGTGGCAAAAGTACTCACAGGAGAGCACTTACTCTGCTCTTCATGCATGCTGCTAAGAGGAGCCAGATTCTGTAGAGAGCCAGACACTAAATGGCCTGGCTTTGTGCCTTGGCTGAAGAACACCATCAGTGACTCTGAAGGCACTTAAAGAGGAAAGAAACTATTTTCTGAACATAGTCCAAAAACTCGGTAGGGTCATGTGAACCCTCACGACCTCAGACCCCTTGTGTCCTCAGCCTTTTATCTTGACTGGCAGAAAGGCCTGAGTTCATTTAGACAACGTATGCTTTCTGAGCCTTATGAGAAACAGTTCTGAGAATAAATGGACTCATCCCCAGTCCCACATCTGATCCTTGAAAATACATATATTTTTATGCATCAGCTACAATATACGTAGCACTCCTAGGACACCTTCATGAAACAGAGTTTAACATAGTGATTAAAAGTATGAAATGAGCTCAAATCCTGCCTCTGCTACTATTTAACTGCTGCATGATCTTAGGAAAGAAGTTTCAGGTTCTGTTTTTGTAAAATTGGGAAACTAATAAAACCTAACTCATAGGGTTGTTGTGAGGATTAATCAAGATAATACATGCAAAACAGAGCACAGAGCCTAGTATAAAGTATATATTAGTAAGATGGGTGGATGGATGGATAATATAGATAGATACATGGACACATAGATGGATCTTTAAATCCTGGGAGCTGGGACTCCCTGAAAAGGCTTATGTGAAGGCTGAAAGCAGTTTTTTGGCAGTGAATGGCATCTGCTGATCTTTCCTCTTCTGAGCAAGCAATATGTCAAATACTCAAACCTGGGATCAGCTCTGACTAATAGGATCCTGCAGAAATTAGGAGGAAATAAGATTATCCTTAAAGTAAGAAAGAGTTATGCTGGTTTAAGACAAGATCGTTGAAAGAGAGAAACAAACAAAAAAAAAACATTTAATATGATCATACAATATCAGAGAAAAGGGGTTATTTTTCATTCATGTAATCTCGAGTGTTGCCAGCATTAACAGCTACAGAATTTTATAACTGGGTGTCTCCCTAGAGACTATCTCTAGTTTACCTTCCTTACTTGATAAATAAGTAGCTGAGGGCAGAGAGATTAAGCAGATTTCTTGAGGCCATTCAGCAGTAAATGACAGTGCCAAGACAAATAAGTGTTCTGACTTCTCCCATTCACCCACCCAGTACTTCCCCTGGTATCTTTCACCAGGTTATCATTCTTTTATGTGCCGGCAGGGCATTAAAACTCATACAGATGCCTCACTTTTGCCCAGTTTCCCAAAAAGTACAGAAGCAGCCTTTACCCCCAAAACCTTCTTCCCATTGGGAATGGGGAAGGGTCCCAGTTAATCTATGGCCCTCTCCCAGGCCCTCTTTGGAGTTTCTGTTCTTTCCTTTCTGTTCCTCATGTCCTCTCTTAAGGGCTACTTCTAAAAGTTCTTCACCCCAAAGATCAGGCACATTCCAGGGCACAAATTACCCCCTGCTAATTTGCACATTCTCCTTTTCCCACAAATGCAGGAACTACAGAACTATTAAGTCTCTGAGCTCCCTGACTGAATTCAATGAGAACTGATCCCTACCTTCCTAGGCTAATTCAATCAGGTTCATTTATAAAGGATGTGCACCTGAAGAGCCAGAGAACCCTTAGGTGTGCCTAAACACAGAAAACAAGAGGAAGAGCGGACCAGGGAATGCGAGATGGACTGGGGGACGGAGGGAGATGAGTGGAAGGAGTACACAGAGCAAATTGCAAAGTCTGGATCTGGGAGACAGCTATGCTGCTGAAACTGACTCACTGCTGAGGGTACAGCACTGCCGGCGGGATTGACTGTTTTCATCATGCGCTCTGGTAACTGACTAACAGCAGACTGACGCCCCAAACTGCACACGTAGGAGGAGGCTATCCCGAAGTTGCAGGAAAAAAGGAACTCTCTTCCTGCTCCCTTCTCTACTCTCATTAGATGTTCACCAGTCTGTGCCTGGCTAGCATGCCCTGAGCCCTCCAGGTTTCTGTGCATCATCCCTGACGGGGAACTCCCCTCCCTGCTCTCCCGAGGGTTAGAGAGAAACAGGGCATCTCTCCTTGCAGGGAAACTGATTTGAGAGAAAAGCTTTCGCTGAGCATCTGAAGCTGACAAACGCGGGGCGCTTCTTATCCCTAAGCATTTGCGGCTGCGTGGGGTGTCCCTCAGCCCGGGTCTGGGCTTTGACGGTGGGAGGCGTAAGGGTCACAGCCAAGTGTTCTTTCTCCACACTCACAGTCACCCGCAAAACCGGAAGGAAGGTTTTGTCTTTTTTCCCCTCCCTACCTGAATTCCGGGACCAGGTTAGGCTGCAGCCCGTAGAAAGCAGCGGAGAGAGTGACCAACCACCCAGGCTTGTAACTGCCATTCTCGCACTCCAGATACGGCGGAGACCACTTGACGTGGCTCTTGTCCCCGCTCAGCCCGTCCCTGCGCCGCCAGCTGTGGCCCAGGCCCCGGGGCCCCTGGTTGGAGCCACGACGGTGTAAGTGAGTCCTCCACTTGCGCCGGAGGCCGTGGAACCACTCGGTCTCCAGCGTGGCGTTGGCCAGGTGGTGTGCTGAGGAGGACAGGTCCTGGAGCAGGATGCGACTCTCCTCGCGCGTGGCCTGGAGGAAGACCTGCGGGGCCGGGGCGGACAGCGACTCGGTGCTGAAGGTGATGGCCGCCCGGGAGATGCTGGGCTCACCCTCTAGGAGGCTCCGCACCAGCGCTTGGTACCACTCCAGGTCGTCCTGCAAGTTCTGCTCCCGCGACTTATTGCTCTGCAGCATCATGTTGAGGAAGTTGGTGGCGTGTGTCAGCGTGTCCAGCGCCCCGTGCAATGAGGGATGGGAACTGGCTAGGGCCGGCGACTTCCCCGGCAGGCCCGCCAACTCGTAGCGGCTGGAGCAGTTGGCTCGCTTCAGCTTGTGGGAGTCCCCGGTGTAGAGGTAAGAGGCCACGTCCATGGGCACCTCCTCGGCGAGTTTCTGCGCCAAGATGGTGCCGTCGGTGGAGCGGCTCCAGGGAGCAGAGGAGTCTGAGGCAGAGGCTCGAGCAGACTGCTGGGCGTGCTGCTTCGCCCTCAGGGTCCTCTCTCGAGGTGAATCCGGCCGACTTGGAGGTTCGCGGCTGGCGCCAATAGCTCCCAATCCGAAATGAATGAGCAGAACGCAGAAGAGGAAGGGGTAAGCCATGGCTCCCATCTGCCTCGCAGAGCGGAGAGGAGGTAACGGGAGGAGTCACTTTTTAAATTATAGTCGTCAGTCTGTCAGCAGTAAGACTTTTACTAGGGGTCTTCCCCCTTCTCCAGCAGGCAACCAGTCCAAAAGGACTTTAAAATAGGGATGTTCCGAAATATGCCCGGCTGACTAAGCTACCGTCACAGGAAATCAAATCACCTGTGGCAACGCCGGCTGCTCCCGCTCCACAATGGGTCGGCTCAGGATTACGCACCTCGCAGCCTTGAACCGAACAGGTTACATCCCCTTTCGCAGTCGGCAGCTATAGTTAGCCTGCTTACGTCTTTCCTTCCACCGCCGCTCTCATTGAGGTGTGTTCAAGAGCTGCTGCTGCTGCCGCCGCGGCCGCCGAAGACGCTGCTCCATCATCTCACCCGTGGCAGGTCGTTCCCGCCTCCTGGCTCTGGCTCCTCCTCGTTCGCTTCGCCCGGAGACGCGGCGCTCGCGCGCGCAGAGCGGCGCCGCGAGCGCAGGGGCGAGTCTCAGAGAGCGAGGGTTTCTTTTAAGACGTTTGTCTCTCCGGAGCCAAGAGGGCTAGGCAGCTGGTTAATTGGAGTCTTTAGGTTTGGCCACAAACCACACTCCTGCCTCTCCCTACTCTCGGGAGGAAAGCCGGTTTAAAGAGGCAGCTTGGCCGCAACCAAACCCTTGAAGGGCGGCTTCAATTCGTCTTGTTCTCTGTTTGGTCGGCTCCTCTGTCAATCAGCTGAGTACCATTTGTTGGTCTGGGGCGGGAGCTGTCCAGTGCTGAACCCGAGGCGGCACGGAGGAGGCAGCGGCGCGGGCTGCAGCAGTCCTTTCACCCACTCGCGTTCCCTGATGACTCGAGAGCGTGAAGGGTTGGGGGTGGGTGGCCGGGAGTAATGGGAGAAGCAAAGCTCGGGTGGCTCAGAGAGAAGGAAACTTGGACGTACTGAGGAGGAGGGTGTTGGCGTCTTGCATGCTTCGTTAAATCAGTCTTTTCTTTTGCCTGGAAAAGAGGGAGAAAGTAGTTTTCATTTGTGACATATATCGGAGGGGAGGGATGTAGGATGAAGACGTGTCCTCCCGAGCATCTGCTCATTTTAGGCAAATGATCAAATCCTCCTCCTTGTTGTCGGTTAAAGAAATTGTTAAACCCTACTTGCCAAGGTCTTGGCTGTACGGGAGTAACGGAGACATCTACTGGCTGAACTTTAAGGAAAAAAAAAAAAAAAATGCCGTATCTAAGGAAGGTTTGCTTGAAAGGGATGAAGGGGAACCTGTGGAAATGTAAACAGAGAATGTGCCAAAGGGCGAGGATAGGGGCAGGACGCAGACTGTGAGAGAATGAGGATGAGTCAGTCTGTGGTGAGTGGGAAGGAGAGCCATTCTGACTGGGAGTTCCTGAAATTAATGAAGGCAAGAACTAAGACATCTGATTCTCCATAGATTGGGATGTCCCGATTGAAGAAAGAAGAGCAGAATAACTATGCTAGAACCCCAAAAAAATGATTTGAAAATCCCTTAACACAGTCGAATTGTTTTATTTGAAGCTTTAACCGGGTCTTCTGACATTTTCATTCAAAAATACTATTTAATACTGGATATGTAGTGTCTTATGCACTTCCATCTTCCATATACACCTCCATTTTAAAATTTCCCAAGAAAGACACAAGGCAGAAAGTCTCAAAAACCTTTCAATTCCCAACTTTAAAAAAGCTACCTATGACATTCTAAGATAACATGGCTTAGACTTGCTTTATCATTTCATTCACCTTATTGAGAAAATATCGAAGGATGAAATTTTAAACTCCAAAGAGCAAAAGTTTGCCTGCATTGGTCACTGTAGTATCTTGACCACCTAGAATACACAGATGCCTGGTGCTAATTGCTAAACTAATGAATGAACCAGAAGATCATGATGAGGAAGCTAATTATTTTTAAATCTGTCTCCTTCTCTAAGAAGACATCTGTGCCTGATGTGTCAGTGGTGATGGCTTTTGGAATAGGACATAGCAACCAGTTTTTTAAACTGCAATGTTGGGTCCCCAAGAGAGTTTTTATAGCTTTGCAAAGAATGGTTATTAGATTTGTGTTTATTCACAAGTAGAGTTCATGTTCATATCTGACTTGTTTTGATTTTGCTTTGCAAAGTATATTCCTTTGCTAAATAAACATCATCCAGCTTAATCCTCTGATATAGGGCTTATGGCAATAATAATGTGATTTTCTGTTTAATTTATTAGAATATACAATATGATTTTCTATTTGTTTGAAGACTGAAGTGTCATTTCCTCATTAATTGATTTTTTATAAAACCTATATAATTTATTAACAATTCTTTAAAATTTGCTAGTATTACATTTGAAAAAGAAGGTATAACTTTATTAATAGGTTCCTTTATAAGTAATTCAGTGACTCTGTGTAATTGAAAGACCTGGGTTCTGGTCCCAGTATTATTTTAAGCAATATATACGGCAACTAACAAGATATTTAAAGTTTCTGTGTCTTGGAACATAAGTTGTATGTGAGCCTCATGCTTGGACATTGAGAGAGTACCAAAACTGCACCCGAGCCCCTTTCCAGGAGTGCTAGTCCTTCTCTTAGTGCATGTCTAACAAGATTGGAGCAAGCTATGAGAGGCACCTGCAATTTTGTCATAACCTTTAGGGGATCACTTTCCATCTACATTGCCAAACAACAGAGGTGAACTAGTTAGGTTTAGAATAGCACCATCCAGTAGAAATATAATGCATGTCACAGATCAACATATATTATCTTATATGTTCCAGTAGCACATTTTAAAAGAAAAAGGAGAAATAAAATGTAATAATATATTTTGCTTAGTCCAGTATATCCAAATTTCACTTCAATAAGTAAACAATATAGCAGTTATTAATGAGGTAGTCTACAGTTTTGTACTAAATCCTCAGAATACAATGTGTATTTTACACTCTCAGCATATGGCACTTCATACTAGCTACATTTCAAGTGCTCAATAAGCACGTGTGGCCAGAGGCTACCATACAATACAGGCTCTGGAAGATAGCATGTTATGGTCTAGAATGATCTAGAAAACCTAGGTTCACTCACAGTAAGGTGCTATGGTCCAAATGGTCTAGGAGGTCTGCTCCATTTACAAGTCTAGAGTGAAAGTGACTAACTGACTAGGTAGACAACCCTATGTCTGTGTTATCCATCACTGAAGCAGATCATCCAAAAGAGGTCTTTTATAAGGACCAAGACACAACACAAACTCATAGCCCTCTAAGCAGACTATGGAATGCCACACCAACTCACAGACATACTCGTTCAACAAATGTTGACTGAGTCTCTACTGTGTATCAGGCATTGTGCTTAGTACTGGGGCAAACATCTGCATGATAGACACATGGACCTCACAGTCAGGTGTATTTAGAGAGAGATAATAAGCAAAATTTTAAATTACATATTGTGGTAAGTGCCATGAAGAAATAAATGCTGTAAATTTATAAAGAGTGAAGGATATGGGGCCAAGGATATTCTTATATAAAGAGATAAAGGGAAAAAAAGACTTCTATGAGGAGGTAACAATTGAGCTGAGATATAACAAATGAGGAGTAATTAACTAGGTAGTAGGTAGTAGTGAACCAGCTGAGGGTATGATGAAAAGAAGCTTATCAGGAAAGAGAAATGGGAAAAGATGACTGCATTAAGATGAAGTTCATATATAATATAAAAAGTACAAACAATGGAGACAAAAAGAAAATTGTTTTGTAAGTTAATCAAGTGATCCTGACATGAATACCACCTCCGTCCTACCACCAATTACATGAACATGATTTGTAAGGGAGATTAATAATGATTAATAATGATTAAAATGATTAATAACCATTTGTGGCCTCAAATTAAGAGCTAAGTTATCTAAATGCATATTAACACTGTGTGGGAACTTGACTGTAAACAGAGAATGTATGCATGACCTGTATGCCCAGTGTGAAAAAGCCTAAACCATTTCATCACAGTTTGAAAAGTCAATCTAATTGCTTTAGAACAGTCCATTCCGAACTGATGAAAAAGCAATATACAATGGAGCTTTGACTTATTAGTTGTCAGGATATTATCAATTTATCACTGTTATTAAAAGGAAGATGTGATATTAGCATATGTTTAAATGAAATAAAAGAAGTAAAAAAAAACCTGCTGAGACCATATTTTATGCGAGCAGTATAAAGTTGTCTTAAAATTTTAAGTGCTGCTTTAAATCATTTAAATCAGCAAGAACTAGGACAGTGTGATTTGGTGCGAGGACACTAGATTGGCAGTTGGCTCTACTTTCCACTTTGCTGATATCTGGTCATGTGATTTTAGACAATTTTTCTCAACCTCTTTGAGCCCTTTTGCTTCATCTGTAACACAAAAGTGATGTATTAGATACAGCCACAACTGAAGCAGTTTTAGCTGAGTCATGGATAATGGTCCAGGTATATTTTCCAGGAACTCATCATCCTTGATAGTTCTAGCTTTATAAGATAATGTTATTTTTAGGTTCAATAATGCTAGGTCTCAGTAAACAAAATGGAACAACCCAAATAAAATTCTTAATAAAGCAAATAAAGCCACAAAGAAGTAGCATAATCTGTCAATATAACATGAAATCAGAAATCCAGTTCTTATTCCCAGGCTTACTGAGATTCTGGATTTCCCTGAGCATATGCTGCCCCTGTGTCTCCTGTGCCCATTTGCAAAATGAAGAGCATAGTCTTTGTTATCCAAGAGCAGTGGTTTTGAAATTTCTTGATGCAAAATTGTCTCTAGAGAATTCTGATCATCACTCTAGGTTTGGGGAGAAGTTAAAAATCTGCATTTTAATAAGCACCACAGGTGATCTTGATGCAAATGGTCCATGGAGCACATGCTGAGAAATACTGCCTTGAGCCATGGATAATAACTCTAATATATTAGAAGAGAAGATCTCCTGGTAAACACAAAGCTGTGGTATAAATTGTGAAACATAGCCTGTGGGTGGAAAAAATGAAAATAACACCTATAAAGAGGATCATCATCATCGTCATGATCACCTAAATGTTTACACAGCACTTACAGTAGCCAAGCGTTATTCTAAGGTTTTAGCTCATGTAGTCTTTATTACCACACTTTGAGTTTGGTATAGCTACCATTTTACAGATGGGAAACAAGCAAATGAATTGCCGTAAGAAATACAGCCATCTGGCTCCAGATGTCGTACCCTTAATCACTACACCAGTGGTTCTCAAATGTTGATACCCACTAGGTTTACCTGGAGAGCTTTCATCACAGCACAGATTAGTGCCCTAAGCCCCCACACTGCTAACTCAGTAGGTCTAGAATAGGGCCTGAGAAAAAATTCCCAGGTGATGCTGATACTGCTGGTTCAAGTGATCCCGGGTGGCCTTGGCCTACAGTGGCTTGAAGCAGGACTTCAGCTCCCAGCCAGAGATTGAGGTTGGATCACGGCAGTGAGAGCACCAAATCCTAGCCACTTCACAAGTGGTCAGTGACAAGGCCCTGGCTCTTCAGTTTTGCAGAAAAAGAATTCCACAAAGATGGAAAGCAGTGAAACTAGTAAAGTATTAGGAGGAAAAAAGAGAACAGTACCTGGTGATAGACACAAGGGCAGACTCAGAGAGTCACACCCTTGTGGTAGTTTCAACTACCTTTATGAGATGTTTCTTCAGGTTTCCTTTGGCCAATCATTTTGATTTGCCTGGTTCAGAGTCTATATTTGGTATATTCCAAGATCCTTCCATGTATCTGCACACATCTCTTGACCAAGATGAATTCTACCGAAGAGACCTATGAGTATTTACCGTCACTCAGCATCACTCCCCTTTTGATCTCCGAGGAGCCTTTCTGCGCATGTGTAGTCAGCGAAGTCTGCTGACTTCGAGAGTGAGTAATATGTGGTCTCTTTTCATTTATCTGGGCAGGGCTCAGCCTCCTCTCTCAATTGTCCTGCTGTTTTCTTCTTGGAGTATTGGTCCACAGAGAACAAACTCTGACTGGTTGTGTGGGGGCTCATCTATCTCCCGCCTCACGAGGATCATACTTTGAGAACCACTGCTCTGAGCAGTGCTTTGCACCATTATAATCTGTTGCTTTTTGGTAACACTTTTGGTAACACTTCCCCATCCATTTTATATGGAAAAAGGAGAAAGTCAACATTAAGGGATGAAAAGATGCCTGAAATCTACTCAGGAAAAAAAAAAAAAAAAACTCAGCAGTTTTCTATTTCTAACTTAGAAAGCTTACTCAAGATGTTTATGTTTTTTACTTAGCAGTTTATTCTCATCTGCCTCCGGTTTACCCTTAAAACTCTTGCTGCCTGTCAGCATCACTTCTAACAACACTCCTTCCCTTTCCAGAGTCATCTCTGTTTTTCACTGAGAAGTCATGACTTGGACTGTTCTTGCATTCCCAGTGAAGTGCATGTTTAATACCACTGCGAAGAGTTGACTCATTGGAAAAGACCCTGATGCTGAGAGGGATTGGGGGCAGGAGGAGAAGGGGACGACAGAGGATGAGATGGCTGGATGGCATCACCGACTCGATGGACATGAGTTTGAGTAAACTCCGGGAGTTGGTGATGGACAGGGAGGCCTGGAGTGCTGCAATTCATGGGGTCTCAAAGAGTCAGACATGATTGAGCGACTGAACTGAACTGAAGCATAGTACCATCTACAGAGTCACTAGGACTTTGATCCACGTTGCTAATTTCCCTTAATTCTCCTACCCCTGTGCACACAAAATGATTCTGCAAACTAAACACACCTGATGAACTTCCTGACCACAAGGGAAGAGAACACCAGGAACTGGCATTTATGGAGGAAAATCCTAAGTGTGCTGAGGCCAAGTATTTCCCTCAAACAACTTCCCATGATGCTGACCCTATATGCAGCAGTGCAGGAAAGGATTAATATATTACCTCCACCCAAAAAAAAAAAAAAAAAAAAACAAATTATTCAAAGTCCAACTCCACTCAACACATGGATCAGCTCTCTTTCTTATTAAGGAATAAGAACAAAAACTTGAAGCCAAGTTTACTGATAAATTGACTTTGTGGATAGCAAAAGATGGGAAATGGATTATTTTGTCTTTGCTCAACTTTGTCTGCTTCCCGTGCTGGAGGGAAGCCCCTCACACCATATATACCCGTAGGTTGTTATAATGCATGATGTAGCCCTCATCAGCATATTACTTTGGGCATTATGGGGGTTTACTTCATGATCAGTTTAGGACTTGACTCTCAGTCTGAATGCAGGAGGTTTTAAAAGCTGGGATCTTCAAGTGCCCAGCATCACACGCAAATAGGAGCCACTAATTAATGACAATTTCTCATTGATAAAGAGCAGACGTTGTAAATCCAAAGAAACTACAAAGAACAAGTTTAGAGTAGTAAACTGCTAGTAAAATGTTGGCTGCAGCTTTTAAAAACTTGAGGGAAATCATTTCAATGGCATTGATATTGTTGAAATTTCAAACATCGTCTTAATGTCGGGATTGTATGGAAAGGAAAACAAAGAAACACAGCATGGAAATATATGCCAACAAAATGTAGGAAAAGAAGGCGGGCAGTCACTGCACATATTTCAGAAATACCTTCAGACTGAGAAAATGACAAATCTAAGTGTGAGTCCAGGTACAGAACAGTTTTACAAAGCTGTGGTTTTATTTTAACAGTAATTTATATATGCCTAGTTGAAAAAAAAGAAAAATGTTTTCTCCAGACCTCTGCTATCCTTAAAGGGGAAAAAAAAAAAAAAAAGTAAGGCAAAGAAATTTAAGAATTCCTATCTAATCTCTGGTCAGTTGGTCTCTCCTCCCCTTCCTCTTCTTTCTCCTCCCTTTATAGACATCAAGTGCTCGATGAAAAAGTAACTGAAAGTCTGGATTGTCCCAGGACAAGGGAAAAAAGAACATCCATACCTTACTGAGGTTTACTTAGAAGTGTCTTCTTTTGATTATGTTCTGTGCTAGCATTAAGCAGGTCTAAAGCAGAAGCCCGAGACCTGTGCCATATATAAATCATTCCAACTTGTCCATTGGAGGGACTCTTGGGAATCAATAGTTTCAGGAAATTTTTTGCCTAGTCTTTACCAACAGCTCCCTATTCAGACACAGAAAAATTCTAGAGAAGTTTTGGCACAAGAACCTTTCAGTTCCTTTCGTTCACTGTGTCAGTGAATGTTTTTGGGTGATGGGGCTGACTTCCAGTCTATATGGCCATTATTTATCATAGCATCCAGGGAGGAATGGGTTCTTCGTGAGTATAGAAAAAGTAGACTAGTGAACAGAGGCTAAAAAGAGAAACAGTTTTCAAGGCTCTGCAGTATCCTGAGTGATGAAAAGTAGCTGTCTCAACTGTTCGTTTTTATTTATCAAATCAGATATTTTAGAATCAAAACTTAAAATGTAATTAAAAGTCAAGAAAGAAATAAGAAAGCTTTTCTGAATGTCAAGGTTGTTTTTAATTGAAATGAATTAATCAAAAGCAGAAGCAAATATCTTTTCCTGAAGAATAATTAGTGATCTCCAGTAGAAATTGTATCCATGTGTTAGAAATGAGTTCTGTTTCATTCTGCCTAGGCAGACAAAGAGTACTCAGTCTCTTATTCGTGTCAGACTGTTTGCGACCCCATGGACTGTAGCCCTCCAGGCTCCTCTGTCCATGGGATTCTCCAGGCAAGAATACTGGAGTAGGTTGCCATTCACTTCTCCAGGGGATTTTCCCAACCCAGGGATCAAACCCAGGTCGTCTCCCGCATTGCAGGCAGATTCTTTACCATCTGAGCTACCAGGGAAGCCCACCCACTAGAAGGACTTTAATACATAAGACAGACAATAACATATGTTGGTGAGGATGTAGAAATCCAGGAGCCTTTGTATACTTCTGGTGAGAGTGTGAAGTGCACAGTCACTTTGGAAAACAGATTAGCAGTTTCTCAAATGAGTCCAGTATAAACTATCATGTGACCGAGCAATTCTACTCCTAGGCATTTGCCCAAGAAAAATGAATGCATTATGTTCATACAAAGACATGCACATTGTTCACAGCAGCATTACTCACAACAGCTAAAGTCCAGAAACCACTGAAAGATCCACCAACTGGAGAATGGATAGACACAGTGTGGTAAAGCCAGGTAGTAGAATCCTGTTCAGCCATAACAATAAACAAATTACCAACACTTGTGGATCTGTCACAGATGAAACATTATGCTAAGTAGAAGAAGCTGTACAGAGACCACATATTGTATTTAGATGAAACGTCCAGAGAAGGCAAATGTATGGAGTCAAAAGGGAGATTAGTGGTTGCCTGGGGCTGGAAACGGAAATAAGAATCAGCTTTAAAAAGGCTTGAGGGATCTCACTGAAAGAGGATGAGAAGGTTCTAAAGCAGATGATGGTAGCTGTACCACTCAGTAAATTATTTAAAATCATTGAATTTTGCACTAAAAATGGGTGCTATATAAAATGTACTTCAAATAAAGTTTGTTTAAATTAAAAAAAAAAGCTTCCAACTCTAGGCTTTCTCCACAATTGACTTAATTTTCTAAAATTAGCCTTTGACTCTATCTAGGGGCTTCTCTGATGGCTCAGACGGTGAAGAATCTGCCTGCGATGCAGGAGACCTGGGTTTGATCCCTGGGTCCAGAAGATCCCCTGGAGAAGGGAATGGGAGCCCATTCCAGTAATCCTGCCTGGAGAATCCCATGGACAGAGGAGCCTGGCAGGCTATAGTCCATGAGGTCGCAAAGAGTCAGACACAGCTGAGCAACTAATGCCTTCACTTTTTCACAACTTTCAGAACCATCCTAGGATCCATTCTGCCCGGTATGATTTACATGTGCTGATTTAATGCTATCTGTGAACTTCTAGGTAGACCATTGAAGAAGTTTTGGGTTGCATTCTCATATATATTGTTTATTACCTTATTTAACAAATAAATACCTAGGGGGGTCCACTATTTGCCAGACACTATTCTAGATGAAAGTGATACTGCAGTAAACAAGTCAAGTTTCTGCCATCATGGTGCTTACATTCAGTTGTAATAAGTACTGTGAGGAAAAATAAAGTGGGATATGAAGATATATAGAGGAACTTCCCTGGTGGTCCAGTGGCTAATATTCCATGCTCCCAAGGCACAGGCCTGAGTTCAACACCTAGTCAGGGAACTAGATCCCACATGTCACAACAAAAGTTCGAATGCTGCAACAAGGATGGAAGATTTCATGTGTCACAAATAAGACTTGGCACAGCCAAAGAAGTAAATAGTGAGGGAAAAAAAAGATATACAGAGATTTGAGGTCATGGAAAGCACCTCCAGTTAAGTGGCATTGAGTAGACAAGTCAGTGGTGTGAAAGAGGGATACATAGGAAGACAGGAGACAACTTTCCCCACAGAAAATAATGATCATAAAACCCCTGAAAGAGTATCAGACTTTGTCTATCCCAGAAATAGCAAACATTTCTGTGTGAACAGGGGTCAAGTAATGATAGAGGGAGAGAGAAGGTAACAATCAAATCACTTAGGGTTTTATGCTCTGCGGCAATGAGTTTTGGTTTAACTACAAGGGCAATTGAAAGTCATGGGAAGGTTTGGACAGGAGTAATAAAATCATGTCAGCTGCTATGTAGACTGATGGAGGAGAGTAGAGACTAGTTAGAAAACGGTTGCATTAGTCAAAGTGAGAGATGAGGGTGGTTTGGACTCCAAGTGGATGAGGAAACCAGGATGATGATGGTTGAGATGGTTGAAAATTGTTGAATTCAAGATTGTCATTTTCCAAAGATCAGGAATGTGGCTGCCCATACATACCCACTGAATTGTAGATGCAAATAAGATTTTCCTAGAGTAAGAATAATTTTAATATATAAAATAATGTATGCCAACTCCATTTGGGAGTAAAATCCTAAGTTTAGAATTAAATTATTTTTATTCTTTAGAAAAATCACTGTTCCTATGTGTTAGTTTAAAGTACTGATATCCCAACTTAAAAATGAGCAGAAGACATGAGCAGAAATTTCAAAACAGAAGAAATATAAATGGCCGGTAAATACATAAATGTTCAACCTCATTAGGAGTGCGGAAATGCAAATTAAAACACGAGACAAACAAACTAAATATATATGATTAGCAAAAATGAAAAAGTCTAATAATGCCAAGTTGTTGGCACTGGATGGGGAGAGGACAGAGGAGATGTGGATTTACAAAATCTCTTGTGCTGTTGGTAGAAATGTAAATTAGTATGATCATTTCAGAAAATAATTTTGGATAATGTAGTAATGTCCAACATTCACCTCCTCTCTGATCTAGCACTTTCACTCTTGATAGATGCACACACACAAAAAATCTCTGGCACATGTATACCCCATGATATGTGTAAGAATGTGAATAATATCAAACTGTTTAAAAAGCACAAACCTGGAAAAATCTGAATGCCGATCCACAGGAGAACAGATGAATGAACTGTGTTTATTCTCACACAGAAGAAAATGAAAGCAAGGAAATTTTGAACACAGGATTCAGGGAGGTGGCTGATCTTCATGGGTTGGGGGAGGTGTGAAAATGGGATAGGGTATCCCCCGCATTTTGCAATTTATTGGGCTGACAAATTTGGCAAAGAAAGGGTATAACTGTTCCAGTAGGTGTCAACATAATACTTCTCCTGGGTAACAGAGTCACCTTTTCTAACTGACTTAGCCCAATGGCCAGCAGTCTACCTGTGGAAAGTTCAGTGCTCAGACAACCCTCCTGGAGAGGTATTAGAGATCAGGAAGGGTGTTCAGTGCCTGTCTTCAACTAGATCTTTGTGGGAATAACACCGTGCTGAGCCTCCTTCTTTGACAAAATCCACTTGAGGAGAAATTTGATTTCACTTCCTGAGAGTCCAGCCCTTTCGTTTCTTCCCTATCAGTCTCTCTCCTCTTGGAGTCTGTATCCAGAGCACTATTTCAAGGCCTCCAATGAGTCTCCTCAAAGACTGGCTGACCCACTTTCCAGATGGAGCCAACATTATCCCCTATCTGATCCATAAATCATGAACAGAAGGCTGAGGAAATGAGAAGCTGCACTCCTACTGGGAGGGGAGCGAAGCTTCCAGCATGGGGCGCACAGCACGATCACACAGAGGCACAACATAATTCTCCAGAAGGCCAATTCTGATCAATGATAGAACAGCCTGGTTCCAGATGAAACTCTTGGGTTTTTAAATACAAGCAGTAACATCGAAGTAAGATTTACCACCAATTTAATCGGACATATTTGATGATACATATTATGATCATTATGGCACCTAAAACACCAGATATAAATAGTAAGCCGTTCACGTATTTTACCATCATAGCTGTATCTGAGATTCCCTCAGACAAAAGATGGGAAAGAGAAAAGATAAAGTATATGAGCTTCTCTCCTGCCAGCAGGGCACAGAGCATGGCTCCAGTCCTCCTCCCCTGAAAAGGCTTGAAGGTGTCCCACAGTACCTGAAAGGAGAAAACAGCAAGACACCCCAGAGAGGCCAACTTCAGTGTTCATTTCGAAGTCAAAGGTATCAGGTCAGATCTCCCTCTGATAACAGCAGAGAGAAGCCCTCCCTGGGAAGGCGGGTGGAGAGGGTGGGGCTTTTTTCAAACATCAAGAAGTTAGAAACAAGCTGCTATTCAGTGAAAGTTGCTGGAAAGGGCAGCTAGATATATAAGCAAGCTAGAAGAATAGTCGTATTTTTCAGTGCAACATAATAACCTTCACTCCAGGTATTTTCATAAAACTGAGCTTTTTACTATTTAACTCATTCCAAGCACATTAGGGATGGAGATGAGAAAAGTCAGGATACCTCTTAAATACAGGCAGAGGATTTTTAGACTTCATACTCAGTTCCTTGATCATCAATAAATTCGTCTCTAAAATTGACCTGGACATTATGGAAAGAGTACTCAAAAAAAAAAAAAAAAAACCCAGATATAGGTCTCTATGCTGCTAAAGGAGTTCAGAATTGGTGAATTCCTGAAAACCAGGTTAGAGCTTCCTGCAAATTATGATGAAGTGGTTTTTGCCTCTAGTTTACTGGCTTTGTGTTACAAAGTCTATCGAGGAAAGTGGGTTTGCCCCACCCTCGCACCACTCCTTCCTGAAATGGGGGCAGGTTTGGGACAAGGACCGGGAGAAAACTGAGCCAAAGTGCTAATGGGTAGATACATGAGGCATGAAGAGTGAATTGGATATTAAAAAAATCTCGTCTGCATAATGTACCACCCAGATTCCTCTTTTGGATTCTTTAGCTTTATTTAAACTTGTCATGTGAGCAGTTGAAGTGAAAATATGGGCCCAGAATCCCCTGAGTGAGAGCACCTCCTCTCCCCACACATTTTTGCCAGAAGAAATCAATGAAAATAACCTCCAGTCAAAGGTCAGGAGGAAATCAGAGGGGAGGTGGGGAAGTAGCAGTGAGCAGGCAGATGAGCGTGGCCACGCGAGAGCTTTCTCAGACCTCAACATTATTTCTCATAAGCTATCTTTTCCTAGTTAGGTTTGACTTCTATATTTTGTTTTCCTTTTGCTTTGTTTTTGTTCTTACCATGGAAGTGGCAAAGCATTAAAATTTAGGGAGTGAGCCAGGAGAAAAAGGGCCAAGAAAAACAGCCTGGCTGCCTTCAGACTGGGCTTCTAAGTCATGAGGACAAAAGGACTCTTCACAACAACTCAGGTTCAGCTGAACTCACCAGGATCAGAAGAGCCCCATGCAAGTTGGAGCCAAAGTTCTGTAGTAATAAACAATACATATTACCTGGGGGTAGTTCTCCCTCCAGACAGAGCTCCTTGAGGAATCTCATTCATTTGGGCTGAGTTTGCAGATCCTGGTCATGGTCACATTCTCCGTGACCAACACTGACTAATACCTCCCACCACCATCATGCAGCTCTGCAGTGATGAGTGGAAGCACTGCCTATGACTAAGGAGGGTGAGCCAGAAGCAGGCCCTGCAGCCTGAGCTGGATGGACCTCTGCCTCGTACCCTGTACTCTGCAATTCAGAGGCAGCTCAGGGAAAACAGATGCACGTTATGAGGATGTATTCAGATGCAGGAATAGGCAGCAGTCACGAGTCACCCAGAATCCTTTTCTCCACTCCTGACCTACTCAAAGCCTTTACTTATCTCTGACCATTGGGAAACAAGGGTCGAGATGTTAATCGCCCAGATTCTGAAACTCCAGACTTCTCTGTTCCTTGTTTTTGTATCATCCCAAAGAAAGATTCATGGTTTACAAACTCAGATGTGCATGGAACATGGCTTTTTTATATTCTGGGCAATAAATTAATTGTCACTTGAATATTTCATCTCAGTAAGCAAAATCAGAAAGAAATTCAGCATCAAAAACTCTGGAAAGATCTACCTCTCCCATACCAGACTGGACTCTGGGTCCCAAGATTTCATACAGTGACAGGGGGTGGGGGCCGGGCCCTCAGTCATCTGTTTAATCACTACTTACTACCAAGACGGCCTCTGTCCCTGGTTGTACAGACCCAGACTTGGCCACCCTCTCATGCATTCCAGACCACACATGGACCTCAGGAATCTCTGTGCCAAGCACAGCTGAGCTCTGACGTGCCTGTGATCTGGGGTTGCCAGATCCACAGGAAGAAACATATAAACAACAAAAAAGAGGACATCCAGTTAAATTTGAATTTCAGATAAACAGCAAATTAATCCTTACTGTAAGTGTGTTCCATGCAATATTTGGAACATATTTATCCAAAAAAAAGTTATTTGCTGTCTATGAATTTCAAGTTTAACTGGAGGTCCTGTATTTTATCTGAGAATTCTACTGTGATCCCCCGGCCAGTATTCCTCTCTGAGATCTTCGCACCTCCCTGAAGCATCTTCTATAAACAGGGCCCGAGTTGCTATGTCTCTGGAATTATGAACCTCTTCTAATACTAGACAAGGGGGGACTATTTCTCCGGGGAATTATTGTTCTCAATGGGATTAAACTTTTTGAAACAGAGCTGGGAACATCCTCCAGGTGGTTCTGCTTTCCACCTGCCACATACCTGCCCTGAGGCAGTGAATTAGTGTGCTACCTTGAAGCAGAAGGCTGGGGGCAAGGCAGGAATTAAGGTCTCACATTGTTTACCTCTTTTGTTCTTTCTCTCTTTCTCTTCCTCTTCTCTCTGCTTTCTTTTTGCAATATCAAAGGAACATGTTGGGAAAATGCATTTTTATTTAGGTCAAGGGATCAGGCAGTTCTTACAGTCTGAAAGAAATTTATGAAAATACAGTAAGACTATGAAGCCCAGGAAGTCAGAGGACCTTAGAACACAGATACAAAAGAGTAGGTATGCTCACATCTCACAAAAATCCGTATTCTAAATTTACATTTCAAGACCCTAGACTTTTTTCTGGAAAAGTGTGATCCCATTGTAACTCAAAACAGACATTACTAAGAAAATGCATGGTTGTCTGATAACCACATATACTTGTTTTCAAAGTATTTAAAATATATTTATATGTATTAGACTATTCCAAGAAATCCAGAATACATTCTAAGAAGTGAATGAAACAACTGACAAAAATGTGCGTAAAAAGATACTCATTACAGCATTATTTATGAGAAAGAGGACTGATTTAAATATCCTTCAATCAAATGTTGATTAAATAAGTTGCGCTATAATTATCTGCTATGACTATTAAACCTGATATTCTAATCCTCATTAAATCAGAGTTCCTAAAGTAAGGAAGAGAAGTTAAAAGTTATAAGTTGTGGAAAAGAAGATATAAAACTGTCATTTTCCAATGACAACATAGTTATGCATTATAAAATCCAAGATCATCTACAAATTATTTAAATTAGTAAATAAATTTAACAAAATTGCCAGATACAAGGGAATATAAAAGAGTCTGTTGTAATTTTTATACCAAAATGAATAGTTTTAAAATGAAAAGAATTTTTTAATTTATAGCAACATCAAAAAAAAAAGGAAGGGAAAATATTTTCAAGGACTCTAGGTGTTGGAAAAGACTCTTGAGAGTCCCTTGAACTGCAAGAAAATCAAACCAGTCAATCATAAAGGAAACCAGTAAGACTGATGCTAAAGACTGCTGCTGAAGCTCTAATACTTTGGCCACCCAATGTGAAGAACTGACTCATTTGAAAAGACCCTGATGCTGGGAAAGATTGAAGGCGGGAGGAGAAGGGGACGACAGAGGATGAGATGGTTGGATGGCATCACCGACTCAATGACATGAATTTGAGTAAGCTCTGGAAGTTGGTGATGGACAGGGAATCCTGGCGTACTGCAGTCCATGGGGTTGAAAACAGTAAGACATGACTGAGCGACTGAACTGAACTACACAGAAAATTATAAAATACTTAATGAAATTAAAGACCAAAATAAGGAAAGAGGTAGATCACATTAGTGAATTACAAGAATGAGTATTTTTAAAATGCCAATTCCTCTATTGAACCTAGTAGCTTCAGTGTAAACCCAATCAAAAACCCAGCAGACATTTTGAATGTGTGATAATTGAACTATTTTGAGGGCCTCAATATAAAAGCAAAGGACCAAGAATAGCCAAGACAACCTTGAGAAGCAAAATGTCCCAGGTATCAAACTTAAGATAAAGCTGCAGTAATTAAAAGTGTCATATTTATTGCCTCAAGGATTGGCAAAGAGATCAATAGAAAAGAATAGATTTCAAAACCAGACCCACACACTTGGTCACTTGATCTATGACAAAGGTGGCACTGCAGAACAGTGGGAATAGGAAAATCTTTTCAATAAATGGTCCTGAATCATCTGGCTTACTCAGATGCACCTTCAGGACAGAGGCACTCATTCTCCCAGTTGCTGGGAAAGTTAGGTGGCTACTCACTGTTCAGAGCTGCATCTCTCTGAAAAGTTCCCTTAGCCAGAGAAAGCTGCTTCACCCAGTATTTCTCTTTCCCTGAGGGTACACACACCCAATGACTGGTTGATATAAGGATGCAAAGTCCTGGTGCTTGCTTAGAGTGGTCTCTGAAGGACCACTGCAGTCTGAGAGCATCCCAGAGGTCCCCAATCTCTAGGTCATGGACCAGTGCCTCCTGTCAGATCAGCAGTAGCAGTAGATAAAAAGTACACAGTAAATGTAATGCACTTGAATCCCCAAACCACCACCCCCACCCCCGTCAAAGGAAAACTCATCTCCATGAAACCAATCCCTAGTGCCAAAAGTTAGGAACCACTGGCTTAGGTCACTAATGCAACTGTTCTCACAGCTTAAGTCTCCCTCCACCCAATCCTGCTGCTTCTGTTTCCCCTCAGGTTGTACTTAATAGGTCTACCCCAACAAAACTCCTGCACACAAATCTCAATGTCCCAGATTCTGTTTCCCAGGCAACTCAACTTGGAGCACATTGGAAAAAAATTATTCTTGACACATACCTTACATACAATTAATTCCAGTTGATAGTATATATCTTAACATGAAAAGTAAAGCATAAAGTTTTTTTGAGTTTCTAACATAACAGACCCTACACTACTTTGGAGTTAAGATTTCTTAAATAGGACACAAAAGCACTAATCATGAAGAAAAAGATTGATAAACTGGACCACATTAAGACCCTTCTGTTTATCAAAGGATACCACTTAGAGTAAAAAAGACAAGCCATAGCATAGGATAAGATATACACAATATCTATAAACTACAAAGGGCTTATACACAAAATATATGAATAAAGACCAAAAAATCAATAAGAAGTTGGACAACCCAATAGAAAATAGGCAAGAGATTTGAATAGGTACTTCCCCTCTCCCCCACAAAACATCAAAATGGTCAGCAAACATAGGAAAAGGAATTCAAACTTATTAGTACTCAGGAAAATGCAAAATAAAACCACTGTAAAATAGTCAGCTCAAACTTATCAGAGTGAGAATGATACTACCAAATGTTGATGAAAATGTAGAGCACCTGGAATTCTCAGAGATTAAGAAGACTTACATTACATAGTCTAATAAAATTGAGCATGTGCATGTATATCACTTGGGAATGTCCCCAACAGAAATGAGTGGAAATGCATATCAAAACATTTATACATAAATGTTTGTAGTAATATCATTCATAATAACAAAAAAATTAGAATAGTCCAAACACTTGTTGATTTTTATAGACAATAAAGAGATAAATAAGGGAAGGAAAATAGGGTCAAAACAGATGAAGAGTAATCAGGAAGTGCCTGAAAAGCAATCAAATTATGCTGAAGCAGAGATCTAGAAACTAGGACAGCCTTGAGTAAGAGAATGGTAAGGGAGATAAATTTAACATTTTAGATATGGTGTCTCAAACTGTTAAGGAATTATTTTTACTTGATTTATTTGTAGAAATTTATAAATTCACTCCTTTCCTCTATGTAGAATATTATACACACATAGCTGATAAATGGAAATTAGTTGAACACAAATAAAGTAGGGTAGACCTTTAGTGAGGAGCTCCCTGTCAGATCTCTGCTTTTCTGACTTATCAATGCACAGTAGCAGTATACCATACCATTGACACCCACCCCTACCACCATTTAGTCTTCTTTGTCAGCTTGGCGAGGCCATGGTGTCCAGATATTTGGTCAAATATTGTTCTGGAGATTCCTGTGAGGATGTTTTTTGAATAAGATTAGTATTTAATTGATGGGCCTTGAGCAAAGCAGATTGCTCTCCACAATGTGGGTGGGCCTCATATAATCAGTTGAAGGTCTCGGTAGAACCATGACAGACACCCCTACCACCACCCCATGTCTCCCTCAGCAAGAAGGAATTCTGCCAGGATACTGCTTTTAGACTAGAACTGCAACTCTTCCCTGAGTCTCCAGCCTGCCAACCTACTCCATCATATTTTGGCCTCATAAAGCCCCTTACAATCAAGTGAACCAGTTCCTTAAAATTTCATCCTTTGTCTCTCTCCTCCCCCCTGCACCTCCCCCAACCCCACCCCCAACACTCCTTTGTATTTTCTGAAATAGTCTGACTAATACAAGGTCTAATATCTGGGAGAAGTCCATTCCCCCACCTGGATGAGCCTGGCATGAATGTCGCTGGCTTCACTGAACTCCTGGTCCTAAGTGAAGCCTGCCATGTAAGTTTCTCTATTCTTTCTGAAACTCACAATCTTAAACATCTGGTTCTCTGAGCAGGCTTCTCTCATCTTGGGTGTCCCCTGATACTCCAGTCTCTTTGGGATCCTTTTCATTCTTCGAGTTTTTATTTAACAGACTGAAACTCTCTATAAACTCAACCCTTCTCTTTAATGTCAAAAGCATCACAGATTTCAATTTTTTTCTTTACTAGAACAGCATTTCCCAAGGTCAGGCTTACTCAGCTCTGCTACTGAACAAGACTGATATTCTACAGTTACAGTTTCTTCCCTCTGGGTAGCTCCAAGAAATCCTTTCCTGCCCTAACGTTGACTCACTACCTGATCATTCTGCAGCTTAGAATCACCCCAGGGCTTATAAAAAGCATAGCCCTCTAGGCCCCACTCCCAGAGTTTTTGACTCAGTAGGTCTGGAGTGGGACCTGGGAATGTGTGTTTCTAACAGGTTCTCAGATAAAGTTGTGGATCCAGGGACCACACTTTGAGAACCACTGCTCTGGCTCTGGTCCCTTGATGGCTACCTTCTCTTCCTATTTCTCCACTGACTCCCTTTAGTCCCTACATATCTTATAGATTTTATCTCTGCTGGTCCAGGATGAAACTCGGAGGGCACGTGGAGGGGTGGGGAATGGGAGTGCTCACTCAAGCTTCCACAGTGGGGACTGGCCAAAAATCGTGGGGATACAGTTCAACATCACAGCCATTTTTTTGGAATGGCTGGGGTGTTATAAAGCACTGGTGGGGAGGAGTTAGAGAGGGAAATAAGTTTCTGTTCTCAAGAAACTTAATAACTAATAAAGGGGAAATCCGACATAGTACTAACAATACTACAAGGGAAAATGTGTGTGTGTGTGCGCGCTTAGTCACTCAGTCATGTCCGACTCTTTGGTGACTCCATGGACTGTAGCCCACCAGGCTTCTCTGTCCACGGAATTTGCCAGGCAAGCGTATTGAAGTGGGTAGCCATTGTCTTCTCTAGGAGATCTTCCTGACCCAGGGATCAAACCCAGGTCTCCTGCATTGCAGGCAGATTCTTTACTGTCTGAGCCACCAGGAAGGCCCATATTATATAACAATAAATGTTCAACGGCTCTGGGACTGCCCGACACTGTGGTTGTCCTAAGCATGTTCACTTAGGCCAAGCCCAGAGGTCACAGCCAGTACTTGTTCTCAGGGTCATGAAAGTGCAGGGTCAGCAAGTCCACCATCCTTGCTAAGGAGTGAGCATGTCCTTAAATTTTACACCCTAGGGTTCTTCTGGGGTGTCCTCCTCCTAGCCTTGGCCCTGCCAGACATCACAAGTGTTCCAATGTTTTTGATGGACTCAGCCTTTCTCTCTATACAGGTATTCTCTAACCAGAAGAGTCAGCCAGGCAGGTCTGAACCACACACACAGCTGGAGATGGAGCCAAGGCTCATGAAATTACAATGCAAAGCGTTTAGAACAAGAAGAGCAGAGGGCTTCAGGCTGATACTTGAGGAATGCCAACATTCAGTGGATGAGATTCAGAAAGGTATGTAGAATGAAAATCAGTACAGTTTGAGATCTGCTTTGATGCCTAAATAGAGTGTGTTAGACATGGGTCTTGCCTTTGGAAAATCTCCAGACTAGGAGTGAAAACAAGATCCGTGCTTGAAGAGAGAAATATTCTGGCACCCAGCACCAAATCAGTGTTCAGGAAAGAGTGTGACTAAGAGGGATAAGCTAAGGTTTGCCTTAACCTGAGCAATATGACCCTCAGTTTTTCCACTTATAAATGGTGACAGTGATATTAGTTGCATAGTGTTTTATAAAAATTGTATAAAATAGTCTAAACTCCTAAGCACAGTTGCTGGCTCATGATAACCACTCAGTGAAGTGTTTTTATTATAATGTCTGTTGTGATTTTGTTGCTGATAATGAATGAAGTTTAGAAGAGAGAGAGAGAGTTGTGGGTTGAGTTGCAGATGATGGATGATAGACATTGAGCAGCTGGAAGTGTCAAAAAAGAGAGCAGGATTCACCTTCATCCTGGGGCGGGACACGGGTACAAGGAGCAAGGTCGGTGATTGTTAAAGTATGGAGGTGAATCAGAAGATCAGTTTGTTCAGAGTGTGTACAGCTTCAGGGGGAGGCATTAAGAGTGGACAGTAAAAAAAAAAAATTTTTTTTCATAACCAGATATGATGAAAGAAAAGATACTAACTAGACTTATTGTGACAATCATTTCATAATGTATACACATATTATATTAAGTCATTATGTTGTACGCTTGAAACCAATATAATGTTATATGTCAATTATATCTAAATTTTTTTTAATAAAAGAGTAAATAGTGGCCACACTGTGAATCTTGGGATAGAAAGTTTGGGTTTTGCTCAGTGTTATCCAGAATCTCTGAATATTTGTGACAAAAAAAAATAACATAAATGGAAATAATCTTTTAGTAAGATTAATTTACAAATTGAGAGCAGTAGGAAAAATGATGCTGGGTAGCCTAGTACCTTAGATATGAGATGATGCAAGGTTAGTAGTGGAAATTGAAAGGAAGGAGAACATTTAGGAAATATTCAAAAGAGAAGAATCAATTCAAAAAGGAGGAAAAGGGTGTTAGGTTAAGATATAAAGTCATGGATGGAAGTAGGCATCTCTTATCTTCACGTTTGGATCTCAAGGTCAAGTTTCTTAGAGAATGTCTCACTAGTCTGCTTGGGCTTCCATAACAGAAAACCAAATAATTCCATGGCAGACCAGTGGTCAAGACTCTCTGCTCCCACTGCAGGGGCCATGGGTTCAATCCCTGGTCAGGGAAGACAGATCCTGCAAGCCAAACTGCATGGACAAACGAACAGAAAGAAAACCAGACTGGTTGGCTTAAGCAACAGACACTTATTTTCTCACAGTTCTGAAATCCAAAAATTCATAATCAAGGTGGCAACCCAGGTGGTTTATGGTGAAGCCTTTGTCCCTGGTTGACGGGAGGCTGCCTTCTCACTGAGTCCTCACACGGTCCTTCAGTTGTGCATGTTCAAAGAGAGATCTTTTCCTCTTCTTACAAGGTCACCAGGCCTGTTGGATTAGGGTCACACACTATGATCTCATTTAACTGTAATTATCTCTCTACGGGCTCTGTCTTCAAATACAGTCCCATGGGGGCAGGGGGTTTAGAGCTTCGTCATGTGAACCTGGGGCATGGGGTTGGGAGGGGACCCGCTTCAGTCCAAAACAGTGGTGTTATGTGCTACTGTGAGATAAAGGAACTATGACGTTTGAGCTAATGGAGAGGAAAATAATTTTTGCTTTAGACATGATGGTTGGTAAATCTATAGTGCCATTCAGTAAAACAGTCTGCAGTGATAAAAATGTTCTCTATCAGCATTGTCCATTATGGTAGCCACTAGTCACATGTGACAACCGAGCATTTAAAGTGGCTAGTGAGATCAGGGAATTGGAATTTTATGTATATATTCTAAGTTTAACTATATTGGACAGTACAAGTTATAGGAATGCTATGCAGAAGCAGAATAAAGAGGTTTTATCAGTAATTAGATAGTTAAGGCTTCTCCTAGCCTTAAAGTCTTGTACTATAGCTGTTCACTTCAAACTGCCTCTTGTCAGCCATGGAAAATCTGAAGCTCTGAAAAGATATAAGACTGTTTCAGGTTAATGCAGCTAGTTAGTTACAGATCCTCAATCAGGGCTTAAATATTTATATGGCAACAGTTATGCAATTAGAAAGGTTAGCAGACGGCTGTAGATACACAACTGTTTGTCAAAGACTGAGATCAATGCTTTGGTGTCATCCCATGGATGTGACATGAAAGCAGATATAAGCTCGAAAGGAAAGAGTATGGGACTCCGTGCCAAGCCTTGATAATACTCATACCTAAATGGAAGGAAAAGAAAAATGACAAAAGGAAACAGATTTTTATCTGCCAAATTTATACCAACAATAGCCCCAGATCACCACCAGCTAACATACTCCAAGTTTATCTCATAGAGGTGATCACAGTTTTAGAGCGAGAGCTCTTGCACCCGCATCTCCACTACACATTAGCTGGCTGTCCACAGCAAGCCTCTCAACCTCTGGTGTGCCTTCTTTTCCTCCTTTGCATGGGATTAATGGGGGCTTCCCTGGTGGCTCAGCGGTAAAGAATCCATCTACAATACAGTAGCCACAGGAGATGCAGGTTTGATCCCTGGGTCTGAAAGATCCCCTGGAGGAGGGCATGGCAACCCACTCCAGTATTCTTTCCTGGAGAATCCCATGGACAGAGGAGCCTGGCAAGATACAGTCCACAGGATCACAAAGAGTCAGACATGACTGAAGCAACTTAGCACACACGCACATACGGGAATAATGCTAAGACTTCCTTCTGAAGGCTATTGAGAAGGTTAAGCAAGATGGCTTGTAACGTACCTGCAAAGCCTTGGCACATAGTACATATTCTTTTGCTGTTGATGGGGTGTTTTGTTTTGTTTTGTTTTGTCTGCTTTACCTATTTTTTAATTATCTTTTTTATACTAATTTGTTGGTTATATGTGTTACAAATACCTTTGCCCACTCCATCCATAGCTTGCTTTTTCACTCTTTTTTTTATTTTGGTCTTTGGGTATGTGGCACAGATGTGGGACCTTAGTTCCCTGACCAGGGATCAAACCCACACTAAAGGCAGTGAAAGCACAGAGTCCTACCCACTAGACCTCCAGGGAGTTCCCCATGTTCTTTATACATTAGATAAAAAAATGAAACTTGTTTTGTCCCCAACCTTGTTCCTCTTCCTGCATCCCTGATCTGGGCTAAAATAGCCTGGCTCTTTATCTAGTTTGTCTTTCAGGAAACCTGAGTCATCTTTGACTCCTTCTTCTTTGCCATTCCACACATTCAGTAACTCAGCAAGTGCTACTGATTCTTGCTTCATAGGCTCTCAAAGAAGCCTCCTCTGTGTGCCCACCTCTCCTGCTCTCACTCACACCTGCATGCCCTGTCAAAAGCATTTCTTCTCTGATGTGTTTACCGTACCCATCCGTTCTCTACACCAGGGTGGGATCTGTAAACCCTCCGTCATTTTGCTCCCTCCCCTAATAGTTCCTTTTTGCAGACAGGGTTGAGATTCCTCAGCTCAGCATTCAAGGCCCTTCACAGCTTGCCCCTAACCTACCTCTGTTTTCATATTTCACCTTTTACTTTGAACCGAGAATACATTAAATAAGAATCAGTGCATTTTAAAAATTCAAATGAATATTTGTCTTGTGACTCTGTGTGGCCCTGGGAGGAGAAAGCAGGTTTGGGTTTGTCGTGTTTTTTTTTTTTTTAATTTGACTTCTGGGAAAAATGCAAAAGTCCCTATTAAACCTTGCAAAGAGATTCCTTACCAGTACTTCCTATAATTAGAGGGATTGTGTGTCCTCATTTGCCCAGGATAATCTTGTTTATAACTGTTGATTCTGTATAGTCTTTAGGAGCAACCTCCTTCCATTACACCCACAAAAGCGTTCTTTGTTTAGTCCCTAAGTCATGTTTGACTCTTTGCAACCCCATGGACTGTAGCCTGTCAGGGTCCTCTGTCCACAGGATTTCCCTGGAAAGAATATTGGTGTGGGTTGCTGTTTCCTCCTCCAGGGAACTTCCTGACCCAGGGAGCAAACCCACATCTCTTGTGTCTCCTGAATTGGCAGGGGGATTCTTTACCACTGAGCCACCTGGGAAGTCCCCGGTGTGTCCTAGTTTGGACAATAGGTTATGTGGTCACCTAGAACCTACCTTGCCAGAAGAAGTCAGTCTGAAGAAATGAAGGACAACCATGAAATGATTGTCCCCACACACGCATCTTCTTTGGCCTTTGGCTTTGGAGTCTCTCTTCACTTTGGTCAGCACCTCCGATTTCCTCTGGAACCACCTCAGGGCTGCTCAGTCCTTTGCTGAAGCATCTCTTCCCAGGTATTGCTTCATACATCCCAAACCTCTTTATTAAAGATCACCTTGTGGCTCCATTCTCTGAACCTACTAGATGAGAAAACTAATAACTAAAAGGTGGCTAAATGTGCCACTTTCCCAGAGAGCATTTATGAATTTTGAAAGGACCTTAAGAGCCCTGACCAAAGGAATGACTAATGGAGGAATTTTAGAACTGTGTAGGTGTCAGCAGTGTCATTAAAGCGATGCATCAGAGGCTACGGATGGCATGAGGGACCAGAAGGACCAGGGATGACGTGAGCCATTGCTCACGCCCCTGACTGACAGAATGAGGAGAAAGAGATGGGCAGGGGATGGATGGGGGGTGCGTGGGGAGCACATAGTAATGAGTGATCCTGGAAATGAAGAGAAACGTGACAATTAAAGAAGGAAACGACTCAGGGAAATCACTGCTGGGGACTCCCTAAGCATGTATTTGGAAATTAAACATGAGAAAAAAAATCGTCAGAAGTAGAGGATACACAAGCTATTACAAAGAACCAGCGGTGTTCCAGCCAAACCAAGTCAGGCAGCCACGGGGCAGGATGCATAGGATGATCCTGTTTTCTGCCGCTTCTCCTGTGTGAGGAACACTTTACAAAGTTAAGACAAGAGAAAGGCATTTCGGAGTCTAGGCTGAGAAGAATAACCCTAAATGGGGCAATGAAATTGTGTCTAGAAAGGAATTATGTAGAATGGGAGCCCTTCCATCAAAAGGGCTCCGGTGTCAAACAGGGTTGTATTTTCAGCAATTTGTTTCCTTCCTTCCTCACCACTTTCCTCCTTTCCCATGTTCTTCTGAGTCTCCTCCCCCACCTCCTTCACTTCCTTCCTTCACTGTCTTCCTAGCTTAGATGTGGACCTTTGACTGAGGTGCCTGACTCTGCCAATCAACATGGGACTCACCAGACTCAAGGCAGTGACCTTTAGCAAGGTCAAACTGTCTCAGGACAAGGGAGAGAGATGATGGAGGAAACTGTTACAAGCAGAAGCTCAGTACCAAATATGGCCATATTCCTCTTTTAATAGAAAAGTTTGATTATTATATCTTTTCAGGGTCATATAGAAATTGGTCAAAACCTGATTCATCATCTGTGTAGAAGGCCCTGGGAGGTTGGGCTTTGTCAGCCTGGAAAGACTATTCTCAAAATATTGAAATGCTAATTCACACATGACTGATAATTCTGTGGAATAAAAACTCAATCTCATTTGTAATCAAGAGAGAAAAAAGCCAATAAAAATACATGCCTTTCATAAAAAAAAAAAATTGTATTAGTGAAAACTTAAAATCAAAAAGAAAAAAATACCAAGATTTGTGATGATGGAGTGAAATAGATAATCATATACTATTTGTGGAATTATAAATTGGTATAACCATTTTTGGGAGACCGGACAATGTGTATCCAAAGCCCACAGAGGTTTACATAAAGAAATCACAAATATGCCAAAATAATTTTTTTCATTTATTTTTATTAGTTGGAGGCTAATTACTTTACAATATTGTAGTGGTTTTTGTCATACATTGACCTGAATCAGCCATGGATTTATATGTATTCCCCATCCTGATCCCCCCTCCCACCTCCCTGTCCACCCGATTCCTCTGGGTCTTCCCAGTGCACCAGGTCTGAGCACTTGTCTCATGCATCCAGCCTGGGCTGGTGATGATGAATCAGGTTTGACCAAAATAATTTTATACAAAGGTATTTATTCAGTGTTTTTTAATAGTGAAAAAATAGAAAAAATATGCAACATTAAAAATTTATTTATCTAGGATTTTATTTATTTATTATAGAAGTATATTTGGCATATAACATTGTATAAATTTAAAGTGTAAACATGTTCATTTGACCCATTTCTATATTGCAATATGACTGCCACTGTAGCAATAATTAAGTCAAAACCACTGTGAGATCCCTCTCACTTGTTAGAATGACCAGCATCAAGAAGACAGACGATAACAAGTGTTGACAAGCATGTAGAGAAAAGGGGGCCCTTGTTTTCTGTTGGTGGATATGTCAATTGCCTTCAGCCACTATGGAAAACACTATGGAGGTGCCTCAAAGAATTAAAATTAGATTTGACATATGATCTAGCAATTCCACTGTTGGTTATATACCTAAAGGGTTTTTTTAAATAAATTATGGGGCCAATTAAAAATCATAAGAAATATATACATGAAGAATGCTCACGTTCTAACTTAAATTTATAAAGCACTTTATAGAACAATATTACGTGTGATTCCAACTCTTGTCGTATTATATATGCACATTAAAAAGTTGTTGTTTAGTCGCTAAGTCATGTCTGATTCTTTTGTGACCCCATGGACTATAGCCCACCAGGCTCCTCTGTCCATGGGATTCTGCAGGCAAGAATACTGGAGTGGGTAGCCATTTCCTTCTCCAGGGGATCTTTCCGACACAGGGATCAAGCTTACATCTCTTGCACTGGCAGGTGACTTCTTTATCACTAAGCCACGTGAGAAGCCCATATTCAAAAGTAAGATGGTTTATATATATGTAGATTTCTAGTTAATGTTATTTCAAAGAGTGAACTCACTCACTTTGGCCAGGGTTACTGCACAGGTCCTGATGTGCCAGCAAGTCTCTTGGCCCAGAACTCCTGGCCCTTGTGCTGCTTTATCTGACTGGCTGCCTAGAATGCTTTCCCCACCCGTTCTGTCTTCCTCTCCCTCTAACCATTCTTCAGAAGACAGTTAAAAGATGACTTCTTTCCTAGAAGCCTTGCCTGATACCTGGCCCTGGTCTGGTTCCTCTGTTGTGTGCAGTCTTCATATCTTCTTCCTTCAGAGATACTCCCAATTTGTAACAATTCACATATCTGTTAGTATAACCATCTTGTCACCATCATTCGCACTTGAAGGTAAGCTGTACCAGCACCAAGACAACATTTCTTTTTATTCACTATCTTATCCCATACCTAACCAGTGCCTGGCCCATATTTTGTGTTCAATAAATACCTAATGAATAAATGGATGAATACCCGAATATTCATATTTCAATGAATGAATGAATAAGCATCAAGGTCCATCCTAACTTGATCTCCTAGAAATCTTCCAGATTAAATGATGCTCAAAATTGGTAAGAAACCCACAGGATTCTCCAAGTTTGTTGTGATCTCAAGTCAAATAGCCTTCGTCACTCAAGAGCATAGGTACCAAATCCTCGACATACATTTATTCATCTATTACACAGGATAGAGGTTAAGATCACAGGTTCTAGGCTCAGTGGCCTCATCAAATACTTGCTGTATGAACCCCGAAAAGTTATTGAGCAGTTCTATGCCTTAGCCAATTCATCATATAACAGGAAATTTAATAGTACATATCTCAAGAAGTTGTTGGAAGAAATCAGTTAATAGAAATAACTCATAGAAACTGGCACATGGCCACAGTGTATGGGATCAATAAATGTTAAGTATTGTTAGCATTACTATTAATTTTTGTATCCCAAAACCTTTGCACTATGAGCTATGGAGGATGCAATGATAAATTAGGCAAGAATTGCCCTACAAGAGCTAGCAGTTAAGCAGACAAGATGAAGAATATAATCTTGGAATGCGCAGATGAAAGAGGAGAGCTCAGAGAATTCAGAGGAGGGAGCAAGGTGCATCTAAGGTAGATTCTTTTCTGGGCATCAGATCAAAGACAAACTCTGATGTTGTTTAAACAGCAAGATCTATCTTGTTTACATTTTAATGAATTCAGATAGATACTCTTAACCAAATTAGACAAACTCTGCTCCAACCTGGTTAGCTGCTCTCGCTTATTGGGGATGTAGTCCCAGCAAGGGGCAGCCACAGCTTCGTGCATGTTTTGAAAGGATTCACACAAAGACATCTCCATGCCTATTCTACTGAAGCCAAGCTGGCCAGTGCACATCAACACCAGACTCAGAACGCTCCCAGCTGGCCAATCATGGTGCACTTAGCTACAGACGATTCTCTTCTTATTTTTGCAAAAAGTTTGAAGAATCCCATGAACAGAGGAGCCTGGCGGGCTACAGTCCATAGATTCGAAAAGAGTCGAACATGACTGAAGCGACTTAGCCTACACGTACACTTGGGTAAGGAACCTTCCCTGTAACCTTGTTATTCTGCTGTTGAGCCTGGTGAAGATGAGAAACCACTCTTCTTCTTGCTTAGCTATGGCAGTTCTCTGCCAAGATAAGATTATACCAGAGAAGAGGATTATTACTTAATAAAACAGCTTGCCCAAGTCACTATTAATCATGACAGTTATTTTATGAACTTCTTAGAGAAGTATCACCTCCTACAGCCCAGTAGGCGTTTCTAGTATACATTTTCCCTTTCTGCATAACAATCAACAATCAATAAAGGGCATTTCTGTGCAATATTGCTTGCAGGCAGATAGCCCCACCAAAACTCCCCACTATCCCCATCACCTTCACCACTCCTCCTCACACATCCTTCCTTCCTTCAAGAAAGGCCTATTTATCAACCCTCCCATAAAGAATCAACCTGCAGTGAAGGAGATCTGGGTTTGATCCCTGGATTGGAAAGATCCCCTGGAGAAGGGAAAGGCTACCCACTCCAGTATTCTGGCCTGGAGAATTCCATGGCATGTATGAGAGCTTCCCTGATAGCTCAGTTGGTAAAGGATCCACCTGCAATTCTGGAGACCCAGGTTCAATTCCTGGATAGGGAATATCCCCTGGAGAAGGAATAGGCTACCCACTCCAGTTTTCTTTGTGGCTCAGCTGGTAAAGAATCCACCTGCCAGGTGAGAGACCTAGGTTTGAGCCCTGGGTTGGGAAGATCCCCTGGAGAAGGGAAAGGCCACCCACCCCAGTAATCTGGCCTACAGAATTCCATGGACTATATAGTCCTTGGGGTCGCAAAGAGTCGGACACAACTGAGTGACTTTCACTTTCCATAAATGTACTACACTTGGTTTTTGGAATGAAATGACAGAGTAACACAGCTGGTAGACAGAAAACAAGGTCAGTCAAATCCAAACACAAAACAGTTTGGACTTTAAAGAGACCTAATTCATGTCATCTCAAAGTAGTTCAAAACCATTAAGTGACCACATGAGTTTTGTGGTTACAAACTCAAACTGGATTTATTCAACAAATATTTGACCACTTTCTCTGAGTTATACCCTGTGTTAGTTGCTGCTGATTTAATAGGGAGGAGTCTGGCCAAGGGAGTTTACTTTATATCCCCAAACTTGATGGTATTGTGGGGAGTGTCCTTTACTCCCAACTTCCAGAAGATGTGCTGATGGCAGTGACAGGAGCTGAATTTGCTTGTGTTCAACTCTCATTTTCCAAGCACCTATATGGTACAAAATATTTTTTCAGTATGGCAGCATTACATTCAGGTCATATAATACATTGGCCCTCTCCTCACAGATACTACAGACTACTTAGGAAAGACCAATATTTGGACAGGTCAAAATACATGACCCACAGCTTGAGGCCTTGAGCACCAGGTTAAAATGAACCAAAACTATTGGGATAAAATCCACTGATGGATGCTCTTTGAGCTACTCCTTCAACTTCCTCTTGGCAAGAGTTTTATTTCCCATCTGAAACTGCTCTTTCCCGAGAAGGTCCAGATTAAGACTGCATAGAAGAGGGGCCTATGTAGAAAAAACAGCCTCCACAGGAAGCATGACAAGTGACATGTGTTTGTCAGAAAACCCAACTCAAACTGTACAGGAAATGAAGAAATAAATTGCATGCTGTTGAAAAGTACAAAGATAGAGTGAAATTCAGATGCTATTTGATCAGGTTTCTGGCACAGCCTTGGTAGTGGTCTCCACTCTATCTTCCTCTGTATGTTATCTTCAATCTTAGGCTAGACTCCTTTAAGACAGGATGGATCAATGGATACATCAGTCCCAGGCCTCCCGTTTCCACATGGCACCACTTTGGAGGAAAAGGGAGCTTTTATTTCTCCAACCACCAAAGTCTTCCTCTCTACTGGGTCCATCTTAGTTCTTATACCCCTTGGAACTAATCACTAAGAACAGAGCAGTGTCAGGAGCTGACTGGCATAGGTTTAGAAATAAGAAGGTAATCTCTAGGCAACCATGGCAACAGGGATGAGAATATGCCTTGACTGGTTCAGGTTAGTCAGGATCTCCCTGCTTTGGTTGAGGATTGGGGTGGTCAAGAGTCAGTCCTACCCACCTATCCCCTAACGATGTGTTAGGAAGCAGGAAGGCGGGCATTTTGCCAGAAAGGAAAGCAGCAGCTCATACAACAGGTAGACCCTCCAAAACTGGAAAGATTCAGACTCATTCACTAAAAGAAGGCAGTAATATGGTAAGTGATATCTGGGGAAATGCTTCAGTCCCTGTAAAGCATTTAGTAAGAATGAGCCACTAAACAAGAAGAGTGTAATCACGGGGCTGCTCTGTACCCACAGTAACTCTGCAGACTGCCTGAGCTCAGGATGACTTTACTGCTGTTGCTCTGGGTTATTATGGGACCAGCTGAGCTATAGAAGCCTGGAGGGTACTTTAGGGCCTCCTTCATCTCAGCGACGTTTATTACCTACATCATAACATAGCCCCCTCAACATCAAAAGGAAAAAAAAAAACTGGAGGAAGATCAGTAGCAGTGGAACCAACATACCTCCTTCTGGCCCCTTCTCAACACAAATTTAAACACCTTACCAGGCATGGGAGCAGGGTCCTTCATGGTTCAGAATCTCATGTGGCTCTCTTCTCTGAAAGGAGCAAGTCAGTTTCAGTTGCCACCTGCATGGGGGAGATACCACAGTGGCCACACGACATGGATTAAAAACCTTGGTTTGGGGGTCTTCGAAGCTGGAGTCAGGGCCTGGCCACAGTGTGATGTCTCTTGTGTGACCTCAGTCCTCTTATCTTTCTGGGTCTCAGCTCCTCCTGTAAAATTTAACTAACATTGCCCTATCACGTTTTAAGAGCGTAGGTTTTTATGATAAACTTCTCTGGTAGAAGAGTCTCCATTCTAGTTCAAGATTGAAAAAGGTGTTCTATCGTAGTTCTAGTGCCCCGATATATAGAGATCCGAATAGGGATTTTGTGGGGACCTCCCGCAAGATCAACACTCCTGAGAGGAGACAAGAAGTAGGATTGGGAGATGGACAGACTGAACTGTGATGCAGTCTTTTTTTAGTTTTTTCTTTTTTTTTTGGCTGCACCGCAGGCATATAGGATCTTAGTTCCTCAACCAGGGATTGAACTTGGGCCTTTTCCAGTTAAAGCACTGAGTCCTAATCCCTGGACCACCAGGGAAGGCCCTGCTTCACAGAGCTGATACAGGCCTCACTGTCAGCAAGCAGGGAACAGTGGCCCTGGACGGACCTTCAGGGCCCATGCTGAGGTAGGGAGGGTCTGGGTTTTAGCAACAAGGCACCAGGTGTAGCTCCCCTCAGAAAGAGGGTCTGACCTAGGTAAGGCACTTCTCTCAAGCTGTTGGCAGCTGCCTGATAAGGACACAGCACTGAACTTCCAAACAGCCAACACCCCTGGAAACCAGGGACAGAATGCCTCCATCCTGAAGCGGGATTCAGGGGTCTGAGCGGCAGCAGCGGTACCCACTGCGTGTCCTGTACCCACATCCTCTAAGTATGGGGACCAGGGCGAGGGCGCTGTCTCTTCCCTCCCCAGTCTCTGGCCCTATAGGATGGCCCGGGGCACCCTACTTTCCCTCTAGTGATTTCCTGAAGGGAAAACTAATGCTGGAGTCCCCCCTTGCCTAGCTTTCTTGGATGGTATCACTGAGCATAACTCAATTATGCAAACAGCCCTCAGAGGAAATCAGGCTCCTTAGTAGTACAGAGGATATTACTCTAACCCTGTGAGCACTGCCTTTTAAAGGGCATTTTAATTTATCCCCCCAGGAAAAAAAAAAGAATTTGACGTGTTCAGTGTTACCTTTGAGATAAGTTCTACCCTTGTATATTCTTGTGACAGTCCCCTTGTGTGATATTATTAACATTTCCTTAATTTATACCTAGGGGAACCAGAGGCCCACAGCCATTTTCTAGAGGGACCCTATGTCTGAGGAACTCTCACTTGCCTTTGGCTGAAAGTAAAAGAAGAAAAACTTTCCTTACAAATTGAAGCAATGTAGCTAATTTTAACATTCATTTTTTCCCCTTTACTCCACTGTTTTTCTCTCATTTAACTGTTTTAGAGTATACTTTTCTTCTATTTCTGTCCTTTGGTTTTGAGTGAAAGGCACATCTTAAAAATATCTAATCAATAAAGAAGATGCAATTCCATTATGCATCACTTCCTTTAATAGGTCCTATTTTAAATCTGGACTTCCTGGAACTAAGATAGCCAGTGGTTTATCAGAAATAATTAGACAATTTGAACAAAGTATATTTGCAGGTCCACAACTGCCTCTTGGGATGTAAATTTATACAAAGCCATCAAAAGAATGCTGGTAAAATCACTCCACTTGAAATGACGTTCTCACTTAAATAGAATTATCCTATCAAGATTGTTCAGGGGAAAGGATGTAGAGATAGAACCCCAAAATGGTCTAGAATCAATCAGAAGTTTAAGTGAATTCAGCTTTCCAAATGTAACTCCAGTGTATGAGAAGACATATTCTTGGCTGAGGAAATTCTCACTGTTATAAATCAATTGCACTTTTGTTTAAAAATAAGAAATTTATCTATTTATTTGGCTGTGTAGGGTCTTAGCTGCAGCACATGGAATCTTCATTAATCTTAGTTGTGTCACTCGAGATCTTTTGTTGCAGAGCACAGACTGTCTAGTTGTGGCACACTGGCCTACGTGCTCAGCCTGTGGGATCTTAGTTCCCCAACCAGAGTTTGAACGCACATTCCCTGCGTGGTCACCACTTGACCACCAGAGAAGTTCCTAATTGCTCTTTTTTTTTTTTAACTGAAAGTCTACATTATGCTCCACACTATTGGTCAGAGAAGAGTGTATCAAGAAGTGTTTTTAAAAATGTCCTGCCCTCAAGAAATTATAATCTCACTGGGACGAATAGACCAGCATATGAGATCGATAAAGCACAATGGAATCTAAAATACCCTGAGTTGAGTGGTAGTTCAGGGAGGGGAGAACCCAGTCACCGCAGGCTGGTGTAGCTATGAAAGCTTTCACAAAGGGGTTAGGAGTGAAGCGTTTGAAAGCCCCAGTCAAACTACAAAAAATACTTTCTGGGAGGGGCAGTGTTTTAAGTGTTCATTACTTTTTAATGTCTTATCCGTAAATTATTGATTAGACCACTGAACACTGGGTTGTATTAATACTTGAGAGGACTAGCGGACAGTGAGTCAGGTGAGCTTGGAGGGAGGAAGGGCCTAGAGAAGGTTTGCAAGCTGGAGGCGCCACCTGAGGAAGGTCAGAGTGCATGAGAGTCCCTAGGGGATCAGCATGAGGGTGTTGACTCTTGAGCCCCGTGGACAGAAAGCCTCAAAGAACGGAAGACGAGGCAACCGAAGAGAAGTTCTCCCAAAGAGGTCTGCCTGCAACATGATTTAGGGCCAAATTTGCTGCCCCTTCACTGAATAGAAAGGGCATTGAGGAGTTTTATAGCTTCTCTTGTTATTTCAAAAATCCCTGGTCCTGGCGTAGACTGAAGGTGGAACTTCACAGCCCCACCCTTCTTTGCCAATTCTCAATCTTTCCAAGTTCTGGAGAGCATCACAAGCAGACCTGAGTCACAGCAGCATGACTCAGTACTTCCAAGGAGAAACCGAGAAGAGTGGGTAGTCTCAATCAATAAGAGTAATTATGAACTGAGCAGGTATCCTGCCTGGCACTGCTGTACACAGTCACTAGTCAGTACTTCAGTTAATCTTCAAAAATCATACTTTGAGACTATGGTTGTCCCATTGTACAGATGAAGACAGTAACCCTCCTGGAGGTTACATAACCTGCCTTAAAGGAGGCATTAGAAATGCGCTCCCTAATCCATTCATGGAATGAATAATTGATTGAACAATCAATCAAGAATGCTCCATAACCCCAGAGGTGGAGGACGCTGCCCAAGAGGCTCACTGCATTCTCATTTCACTGAGAATGACGAGGGAGTCAGCATGGGTGATGGCTGGCAGAATGATACTGGAAAGTCATGAGGACTCACACCAGCCAGAGCTTAGAAATCCAACAAACGGCTGTAGACCCTACAAACTGCTTTCCGACTCCATCAGGAGGCTTGCACACCAGAGCCTGCAGTACTATGCCTGCAGACATCTCCAACTTGCCCATGGACACCCAAGTGCTCCAGACACCTCAACCCCTACCATAGGTCTGGCTCCCCACAGGTCCCGATGATGAACACAAGCCTCCGTAGGTGACAAAAAAGAATGCTCCATGAGAACAGAAATTACCAAAATTACGAAGACTTCTAAAGTGCTTCAGTATGGACAAAGTACTTATATAGATAGATGACCTCTCCTGGTTCTCACCACAGTTCTCCAGGTAAGACGTTTTGCTTTCTCCTTCAGCAGATAAGAAAATAGACAACCAGAAAGGGTACATGACTTGCCTGTGACTTCTCAGCTGGTCAGAATCGCTTGAAACAAGATTCCAACCCAGATGTTTGGGCACCAAAGCTATTTTTGTTCCCACCAAGGGCTCCAAGACTAAAAGAAGGAAGACCATCTGCTGGGGGAAAAGCTGCCCTCACCTGGATGAACACAGTTACAACTAACAGAAGTTCAGCTTTCCCATGACTATTATTTTTGTGATTTCCTCTATCCCCATTATCTTGCGTACAAAGCTGCCTTTTTTCAAAAGATTTTTGTGTGTATCTGTGTGTGTGTGTCTCTGTGTGTGTGTAAGCAGAGAAGGTAACAGTACGTAATGATTGCAGCCTACCCTGAAACTAGTCTGGGGCAGAAGAAAGGCTTAATCATAGTGATCTCAAGAATCCAGAGAGGAGAAGCCAGCAGAATCCTTGGTGGGGAGAGGGCATTTAAAAAAGAGAAAATGGAGCAGTGAAGAGTAAGAACAGATCTGAAAGGTGACATTAGGGCTTCACTGGTGATAGACCTGCCCAGTCCCTGCCACTGGGGATGTAACCATGGCATCGAGGTCCCTGGGAACAGGCCTCTTCAGCCAAGCTTCCTGCCCATCATCCCCCAGGATCCAACCCACAAAGCCAACCCCTCTCTTGGAAAGACTGCATGGAAACCATTAAGATAATGCAGTTCCTTCCTTGCTGACTTTGCCACTGGGAGCACCAGGCAGATCCCTTGAGCCAGACTATCTTTGAATGGAAGAAGTAGAGGAGTTGCTACCATGGCAACACAGTTCCCCTGCCCATTTACACCATCCCTGAGCTGGGGGAGATCCCTGGAGGAAGGGGTTTCCCCACCTACTTCACCAAGGCAGGGAGATCGCCAAGGACACACAGATGGAGAGGAGCCTTAGGGAATGCTCCCTCCAGCCTGAACTGGATGCTGGTTAGTTGCCATGGCAACTGGATTCCTTGCCCACCAAACCATGAAGGAGGGAGAGCAGCAAAGCCAGAGGGCTGCAGAGGAGCCTGCTCTTTCCAGTGTGGCTCTGGGCTCCTCTCAGCTGTGTGGGTAGCGTCTGTCTTAGATCAGAGGCATCCTTGGGAGCCCAGCCCTTTCCAGAGCATCTGTAAGGATGAACTGGGTACCGGCTCTTTTCCATGACAGGATAGTACTGATGAAGTAGAAGGGCCAAAAGGAACAGCTAAAGAGATGGTTGCTCTCCATCTCAGCAGTGACTTTGTTATTGAGAAGCATCTGAATTGCAGTTTGAATTGAATTTCCTTATTTTGGTCTCAGTGCTTGAGTTTCCTTGGGTACACCCATCAACTAATTATAACCTAATATTCAAATAGGTGGGGTTTGCTTCTTGGGAACTTGGAGTTGTTGAATAGAGCAGATCCTGGAAAAGACCCTGATGCTGGGAAAGGTTGAGAGCAGGAGGAGAAGGGACAACAGAGGATGAGATGGTTGGATGGCATCACTGACTCAATGGACATGGGTTTGAGCAAATTCCAGGAGATAGTGAAGGACAGGGAAGCCTGGTGTACTGCAAGGAGGTCACAAGGAGTCAGACGCTACTTAGCAACTGAACAACAAAAACAGATTCTAGTAAGCTCACATATTAAAATTCAATTTACACATGTGTGTGTGATGTACATGATTTAAAATTCACCAGAACTATGAAAGAAATGAAAAATGAATAGAAATAACAAAACTGTTTTAGGAACCAAAAGGCATGAGTTCAAGAGTCAAAATGTTATTGATAACAAGAAGTATGTGACCCAATTAAATCATGACCTTTGTTGAAGTCAGAGAGCTGAGGGTCTTCATGCCTATTTATTATCATAACTACTAGTCAAATCCAGAGACTAAAGAGTGAAAGGTGAATAAATCACACTGGTATATAATTGATTGGCCTTTTTTAAGATAGCTGTATTGAGGTATAATTGACATACAGTAAATGGAGCACATTTAAAGTATCATTTGATAAGTTCTGACATGTGCATACCGTCTTGAAACCATCAGTGCAATCAAGTCAATATGTTCAAGTCTCCTCATACCTCTTTGTAATTTCTTCTTCCTATCTTTTCCTGTCCCCCCACCCCATTCCACACCTAAGCAATCCCTGATTTAGCATTTGTCAGTATAGATTCATTTGGATTTTCTGAAGGTTTATGTAAATGGAATCAGACAGCATGTACTTTTTTCAGTCCAACTTACTTTTGTTCAGTATATTGATACTGACATTCATCCATGTTGTTTTGTGTACCAATACTTCATTCCATTTTAATGCTGAGTGTATTCTGTTGTGTGGATATACAGAAATTTGTTTATCCACACATCTGTTGGTGGACATTTACGTTGTTCCCTAGTGGCTCAGACAGTAAAGAATCTGCCTGCAGTATGGGAGACTCAGGTTCAAACCCCACCCCCCAGGTTGGAATGATCCCACAGAAAAGGAATGGCTACCCACTCCAGTGTTCTTATCTGGAGAGTTCCATGAATAGAGGAGCCTGGCAGGCTACAGTCCATGGGGTTGTAAAGAGTTGGACACAACTGAGCAACTAACACTTTCACACTTTTTTCAATGTCTAGTTTGAGATTCTTACTCATAAAGCTGCCAAACATTTGTGTACAAGTATTTCTGTGAACATATATTTCCTTGCTTTGGGGGGAGGAGGTAACCCTATGGTACATGTGAGTTTGACTTTTTCAGAAAATGCTTCCCCAAATGATTATATCATCAAGAGTATATGTGAGTCCCTAACAATGAAAAATCAGAAAGAGCAATTAAGGAATCAATCTCATTCACCATTGCAACAAAAAGAATCAAATATCTAGGAATAAACTTACCTAAAGAGACTAAAGAACTGTACACAGACGATTATAAGACAGTAATGAAAGAAATCAAAGGTAACATAAACAGATGGAGAGATAGTCCATGTTCCTGTGTAGGAAGAATCAATACCATGAAAATGACTATACTACTAAATGCAATCTACAGATTTAATGTGATCCCTATCAAATTACCAATGGCATTTTTCACAGAACTAGAACAAAAAAAGTTCACAATTCATATAGAAACACAAAAGACCCTGAATAGTCAAAGCAGTCTTGAGAAAGAAAAGTGGAGCTAGAGGAATCAAGCTTCCTGACTTCAGATTATACTACAAATCTACAGTCATTAAGACGGTAGGATTCTGGCACAAAAACAGAAATATAGACCAATGGGACAAGATATAAAGCCCCAAAATAAACCCATGCACCTATGAGTACCTTATTTTGACAAGGGAGACAAGAATATACAATGGGGCAAAGACAGCCTCTTCAATATATGGTGCTGGGAAAACTGGACAGCTACATGGAAAAGAATGAAATTAGAACACTTCCTAACACCATACACAAAGATAAGTCAAAATGGGTTAAAGACCTAAATGCAAGACCAGAAACTATAAAATTCTTAGAGGAAAACAAAGGCAGAACACTCAATGACATAAATCAAAGTGAGATCCTCTATGATCCACCTCCTAGAGTAATGGAAATAAAAACAAAAGTAAACAAGTAGGACCTGATTAAACTTAAAAGTTTTTGCACAGCAAAGGAAACTATAAGCAAGGTGAAAAGACAACCTTTAGAATGGGAGAAAATAATAGCAAATGAAACAACTGACCAAGGATTAATTTCCAAAATATACAAGCAGCTCATACAACTCAATACCAGAAAAACAAACAACCCAATCAAAAAGTGGGAAAAAGACCTAAGCAGACATTTCTCCAAAGAAGACATACAGATGGCTAACAAACACATGGAAAGATGCTCAATATCGCTCATTATTAGAGAAATGCAAATCAAAACTACAATGAGATATCACCTCACACCAGTCAGAATGGCCCTAATCAAAAGGTCTACAAACAATAAATGCTGGAAAGGGTGTAGAGAAAAAGAAACACTCTTGCACTGTTTGTGGGAATGTAAATTAATATAGTCACTATGGAAGACAGTATGGAGATTCCTTAAAAAACTAGGAATAAAACCACCATATGACCCAGCAATCCCACTCCTAGGCATGTACCCTGAGGAAACCAAAAGTGAAAGAGAGACATGTGTCCCATTGTTCACTGCAGCACTATTTACAATAGCTAGAACAGTGGAAGCAACCTAAATGTCCATCAACAGATGAATGGATAAAGAAGTTGTGGTATATATACACAATGGAATATTATTCAGCCATAAAAAGGAACGCATTTGATTCAGTTCTAATGAGGTGGATGAACCTAGAACCTATTATACAAAGTGAAGTCAGTCAGAAAGCGAAAGATAAATACTGTATTCTAATGCATATATATGGAATCTAGAAAAATGGTACTGAAGAATTTATTTACAGGGCAACAGTGGAGAAACAGACATAGAGAATAGACTTGTGGACATGGGAAGAGGGGAGGGGAGGGTGAGATGTATGGAAAATGTAACATGAAAACTTACATTACCATATGTAAGAGAGATAGCCAATGGGAATTTGCTGTATGGCTCAGGAAACTCAAACAGGGGCTCTGTATCAACCTAGAGGGGTGGGATGCAGAGGGATGTGGGAGGGAGTTATATGTATACCTATGGCTTATTCATGTTGAACTTTGATAGAAAACAGCAAAATTCTGTAAAGCAATTATCCTTCAATAAAAAATAAATTAATTTTAAAAAAAGAGTATATGTGAGCTCCATTTTTTCCACATCCTTCCCAACACTTGGTATGGTCAGTCTTTTTAGATTTTAGCCATTCTAATAGGTGTGTACTGGTATCTTGCTGGGTGATTGATTTTTATTGCATTTCCTCTCATTGGATCATTTTCATTGCCTTCTGGGTTCAGAAAACCAACATCACATGAAATACAATGGGGGTGGATGGTAAATCAAACCAATTAACAGGCCACATGCCTAAATTTGCATTAATGAGAAGAAATTACACTTATTTCACCATAATTTTACTGTCAAATAATAGCGGATTCTGTGCAATGAACTTAGTACAAGATGTTGGGGGCAGATGACATTTTATGCTTGTCAGTGATCACAGTGACAGCTACTATTTATCAGGTTCCTATTATGTATCAGACCCTAAGCTAAGGGCTGACATAAATTCTTTTATCTCCCCAACAGCACAGTGAAGTAGGCATTATTGTGCCCATTTAGCCGTTGATGGTTTCCATTTCATCTCAACATACATATAGAGTACCCACTCCTAAATGGGCAAATCAAGTTTTATATTACTATCTGCTGCTATAAAGAGGAACCTAAAGACAAATGATATATATAAATACAAATCTTATTTTAACATCCTTACAAATCTGCTAGGAAAATGAATATAATTCAGGTTCATGGCTGATCATTTAATGTATGTAAATACCAAAGTAAAAGTACTCAACCTTACTAGTTTAAAAATATGCAAATTAAGGGACTTCCCTGGATGTTCAGTGATTAGGGCTCTGAGCTTTCACAGCAGAAGGCACAGGTTTGATCCTGGTCAGGTAACCAAGATCCCACATGCTCTGTGGCCAAAAATTAAATAAATTAATAATATAAATTTTGAAAAAAATAAAATGACAGGGGATAATATTTTTTAAATGCAAGTTAAAGTCAGGCACTATCAGTTATATGTCCGCTATATCTCAATAAAGCCAAGTTTAAAATTCTGTTAATTTCAAAAACAGACCATGTCTTATTATCTATATCACTTTATGTATTTGCAGAGGTATGTTTACACACACACACACACATACACACACACAAACTAACAATGCTGATGAAGTTGTGATGGCCCTGGACCTTTCATGCATAGCCAGTGGGATTTTTAAATTGCAACTCTGTTCTCAAAGGAAACTGGGTAGGATTATACTGGATTGACCAAAAAGTTCGTTCTGTGTTTTGGTACCATCTTATGGAAAACCTAAGTGAACTTTTTGGCCCACCTAGTATATATATCCAAAAGCGCTCCTACCACTTGACCTGGGAATTATCCTTCTAAAAATCTACCCCAAGGAATGAGGTTCATTACCTAAGATTTACCTAAAGGCTATTTATCATTGATTTGTCATAGTAAAAATGATAAAACCACTAAATTGTTGACAGTAGGAGAGAAGTTAAATAAATAAAGTCATATATGGTAGACTATTGCACATCTATTAAAAATTACATCACTGAAGCATATTTAAAGACAGCAGCCTCTGCCACCTTGTAATGCCAAGTGAAAAGAAGCAGGATACAAAATTATATGTAGAATATGGTTCCAATCTTGTAATAGAAATCACATATATACATACAGTGAAACTTCATCAAGTATTTATATTTTTGGTTTTCAGAAAATAAGCTATAGATGGAAAAATACCAAAATGTAATAACAGTGATATTTTCTGGAATTTTAATTTTATTCTTTATGTTTTCCCTGTGTTTTCTACAGTCAGAATGAGTACTTTTACAACCAGAAAAAAGATAATAATATTTAGTTTTTTTTTTTTTTTTTTTTAGAAAGCAAAATGATAAATCAGCCAGGCTATGACAGTTCGTTGCCCAACTTCCTCCCTCGCCTCTTCCATATAAAACAGGGTTGACAAGGCTTGGGAGAGCCACCCAGATTGGAAGTGGCAGCACTGTTGTGTGAAATGCAACGACTTTTCTACTCGTCCTCTAGAATCTGTAAAAGGAAGACTGACCCCTGGTGACTTGTATGGAAGCACTAAGACCTAATAAAAGCGTCTTGAATAAGGTCATTACCCCCACAAAGGAGGAGGAAGGCTGTGTTATAGCCTGATGTGCCTATTTCTAGCACTCGCCTTTGTGTGACAACAGCGCGACTGGATTATCAGCAGTAGAATCCTAGGAAAAGGCCCGACCAATAAGGAGTCAAAGTCATGTGAAAGGGTCAGAGGAAAAAAGACCAAGGACACAGGGTGGAAGGGACTTCAAAGACATATTCTACTGCAGACAGAAAATAGACACCCATATATCAGCTGCATTCCCGACCGTCATGGGGAGTCACTCATATCCGGTGACATTGCTTTCTGTCCTTGATTATCTCAAATACAAGAAAATATTATCAATCAGCCTTTCTGAAAAATACCAACTAATGAGCCACATTTCCTTTTCCTTCATTTGTCTGTGTTAGCAGTGTCGATGCAGACCTTCCTGAAATAGAAGCCAGCACATTTCTTAAAACATTTTTTTGATGAGTGGCACTCCCAACTTTCCCTTTCCTATTATTTCTCGTGCTTCTCACAAGAAAAAGAATTCAAAAAATTTTTCCGATTGATTATGCTTTGGTTACTGGAAAGTTTTTTAAAGCTATCTTTCCCAATTTGTTATTTCCATAACAAACTAAAAAGAACTCTATTGCAGATATTAATAAGAACTAAGAACATGGATAAAAATATGTTCAATCCATTTCAATAAGCTAATCACAGGCATAAAGAAACATTCAGAGAAGTTATTCATTGTCATGAGAAGATCAGAAAAACTGTCACTTTCAGATGCAGTATTTATGAAATACTCCCATGCATTGAATCAGCCCTCCAGCATTTGCATTGGCCAGATTCAGTTTAGTCAAGGCAACATTTTCGGAGCAGCACAAACAATGCCTTTCAGAGACAGAGACATGGTCGGCTGTAGGAGCCAGTCTTGTGTGACACGCCAGCACAGGCTTGCTGATGAAAAGCCTGTGAAAGGACATCATGGAAAATTCCTAGGTCCTGAAATCCTAGCACGGGGGAAAGGGAAGTTGCAGAGGCTACAGTGTGGGTGCACAAGAAAGGCACAGCACAGAAATATAGCACAGAAAGACTTTCAGGTCCCATGTCCCCAAAATGAGGCCTGGAGAATGTTAATTTGCAGAGCTGCAGGATTGATCCCTTTCACTGTAGGAGCCTCTTAAAAGGTAGATAAACTTTCAGGGTCCCTTTTGGGGAGACTCTTGCCCTGGGCAGGCTACTGATCATCGTCACCTGAGCACAGTCACACACAGAAGGACAACACGAGGAAGCCTAGCTCTGTGCCTTTGGAAAGAAAAGCATCACACTCAAGAGAGTCTGGAGGGCTTTTATTAAGCAACATATTCACAGGTATCAATACAAATATAGAAGCCAAACTTCATTTAAGTTCTGTAACTGTAGGAAAGCCTATACATGACTTCCAGATCCTTACAAATCCATTTATTTCAGAAAAGACTCTAAAGCTATTCCAGTTCTTGGAAGAGGTCTGAAAAACCCTTAATTAAAATTTGAGATTTAGATGATGAAGGGATACAGAATAAAGGGAGACTCAGTGATCTTTGAGGTTGATCAGATATGGTCACATCAGATTTAGGAATTTTCTTTTGAAAGTGTTAGGAACCTATTGGCAGAGAGGTCTGAAGACAGTGAGGCCGTCCATAGCAGGCAAGGGCTGGAATGGCCACAGGCAGCAGGTGAGTCCACTTCATCCACAGATCTGCAAAGGCTCAGATCTGCTCAGAATCAGCCTTGGGATTGAGGTCCCTGGCTTCTCCGGGTCAGCCTACTCTTCTGAGTACCATTGAATCGCCTTTCTGTAAACAGAATCTGCCTCATGCCAGGGTCTCTCAAAGATAAGGTTGTTCAGGAGATAGCCTTCTGAAGATGCCTGGGATTAGAGAGTTTGGTCAATGTGTCTCAACCTTTAAATTCATATTTGGGTGCATATTAAGTTTGTCAAAAAGGTGGAGATCAGAAATTGAGGAACAAAATGAGTGATCTTCAATGCTCGTAGAAAGAAACGGGAAAAAATGAAGGATATGGCAGAAGAAAGCATCTGAAATGATAGATAAGATAGGTTGAGCTAGAATAATAGGGTTTAAATTGAAAGCAAGCAGTTAGAAATAGAGGGTTGATTTCCTAGTCCTTTCTACTCATATACGATATAGAGTAATCAAGAATGCATGATGTTCTGTGTCACAGTTATCATAGAGAACCAACCCCCCTACACACTGTACACCTTAAATCTGAATAAAGAAAAGAACTCATGCTTCTGTGCACAGGTGGGGAGTAAAATATCAGTGACAGGCAGAACAGGTGTATCTGCCAGTCCCAGAGGGGCACCATTACCATGGCCCAGGATTCAAGGTGGTTGATACACACTACAGGGATGTAATTGCAATGGACCAACATTTAGTGAGCACCTACTAAGCCCAAGGACTGGAGACTATGGAAACACAAAGACAAGTAAAAAGATTTTTCCCTTTTCAAGTTCACAGCCATCTTTTGGGTACCAGATGAGAACAGGAGTAAGAAAGATATAAGTGAATTCAGTCTTTAGAGTTGTAATAAACCACCATCAAAGAAGCCAAACCTTTTGTTCAGAAAAACAGCAATCTGTTCAAACATAAGCCAAAGGCAGTAGGTCTCAGGCTTGGCCAGTCTGCCAAAGAGACATCACTTGTGATTTTAGGGGTTCCCAGTCTAAAATGGCAAACCACAATCCCCCCCCCCACCTCTTTTTGAGCCCCCGGGAAATTAAAAATCCAGCATTTTACATCTTTGAAGGTTTTTAGTATTTGGAGCAAGGTATAATGTCTGAGTACAGGCTCTGGGATAAAGAGCCTCTGGATTCAAAATATGGCTCCACCTCCATCTACTGTGAAGAAGTGAAGTTGCTCAGTCATGTGAGACTCTTTGCAATCTGATGGACTGCAACCTACCAGGATCCTCCTAGAATTTTCCAGGCAGGAGTACTGGAGTAGGTTGCCATTTCCTTCTCCAGTGGATCTTCTCAACCCAGGGATCAAACCTGCAGGCAGATACTATACCCTCTGAGCCACCAGGGAAGCCCTGTGTCAACTACTGTGTCTTTGAGTAAATATCTTCCCCTCTCGGTGCCTCAGTTAGTTTATCTGTAAAATGGACACCTTCATCACGATATTGTTGAGAGAATTAAGTGACCCAACATCTGTAAAGCGTTTAGAAGCATTTCTGGGACACAGAAAGCACTGAGTAAACATTAACCACTTTTATTGTCGAGGCCCTTGACTGGGAAGTTCTCACTAATCCTTATTAACCAACATCCCAACCAGAGCAGGAAGAGCCGTAGGCTTGGGAGGCTGGGGGTGAGGAGAAGTGAGGTGAGGGGCGAGAAGAGTAGCAGAAAACAGATGGCTGGCTGGTTTTCTGTGCGGCCGGGTATCTCCCACTGTGGCAGTTCCGGGCTGGGACTAGGAAGGCAAGAGAGTTGCTGGGGCGTAAAACGAAAGGAGGCATTTGCGCTCAGTCTCAAGCAACGAAGGGCTGCCTGGTGCCTCGCTTGCCTCACCACAGCTCCAGCCCTGCCACACGTGCCTGCTGGTTTCCTCCTAAGGCTGGTTCCTTGGTTCCTGGTTTACTGTCATCGTTTTTGCAGAAACAGGAAAGGACATGGCCAAATAGGTGAGAGAAATAAAAAAGTTAGTCAGCTAATTAGTCACCGAACATCTGTAAAGCCACCAGGAGTGAGCGATCCCAAGTGCGATGCCCTAGCCGTGGCTGGCCCCCAGGAGCGGCCCAGTCAACAGTGCAAGGGGTGGTGTCAGGACCCCCAGCCCCACCCGCCCCACTCCCCGCTTAGAGAGCAGACCCTGTAAAGGGGGGTCTGTGACTATGGTTTGCCGGGACGGCTGGATCGGCAGCAGGGAGAGAGAATGAGGTGGCTCCCAGAGTTCCTGAGTGTCTTGGAATGACTCAAGCTGACCTCATTTAATCCTACAGAAGCATTTTCCCCATGTTTATGCCTAGCATAGCTACAACCATAACGTCAAGTTCATAACCAGGAATCCATCCATTCTGTCAGAGTCTGCTGTGTCCTGAAAGGGCCCCTTGCTGGGGCGCTCTCTAAGATGTCTAGGCGCCCCCTAGTGGTAAAGGTTTGTGCCGTGAGCTGCAGAGAGCCCTCGCGACCTGGAAAGCGAGGGCCTGAAAGGTGATGGGAAGACCGTAGAAAAAAGTGCCTTCTCCTTTCCCCAGTGCCAATGGGCACACCAAACTGGCTAGACCAAAGGCCACGTGCCTCACCTCTGCCAGACAATATGGGGAAAGGATGGGATGCTTGCCAGGCAGAGGCCACACTGAATTTTCAAGAAAAGTCACTATCCGTTGTCTGGAGTAGGGTAACAGGCACAACTTGTATGGACGCTGAGCATTGGGTGCCTTGCTTGTTTCCGGAGGAAACACACTGGAACCTCTCCGAAAATGGAATGAGGTTTCCTTCCCATCTGGTCCACAGGCTGGTAAGGGGACTGGAGATCAAGCTGCAGAGCCGGCTCAGACCCTAGGGCTGACCCTGTGGATTGACACGCTGGCCCTCGGTTTCCCAGCCGAGACTGAGTCAGAGTTGTTACTCATTATTTACAGTTAACATATAATGATCACTTGAAGAAATATAGTTGTTAGGATACATGGGCTCAGGTGCCAGACAGCCCAGAATCAAATCCCATCTTCATCCATTACCAGCACTGGGACCTTTGGAAAATGACTTCACCTTCCTGTGCTTTTGTGTTCTAATTTGTAAATCAGGGATAATATATAGTAACTACCAAATAGTGTGACCCAGAGGACTGAATGAGTTAACATGTATAAAGCCCTTAGAATAGAACCGGACACATCATAAGTGCTGGATGTTATTGTTGTTCTTGCTGTTGTAATTGTGTGCTAGGCACATAAATTATTGTGATTATTTGTCTGCTGTCTTTTACAATAGTTTATAAAAACCTTGATGTGGACCAGTAGTTTTTCATTCCTTTTTGGACTACAGTGGCCCTAAGGATAGATAATGTGGCCCATTTAGAGGGTCATAGTGGGGTCTAAAAGCATGTGTAGTGCTTGTCACATAGTAGGTGCTCAACCAAAGTCAGCAGTAACAGTAACCATCACTAGGAAACAAAGAGAGATGAAAATTCAAGACGGGTAGCAGCCTAGGCACGGGTACTAACTAGATATGAGAATTGCAGCCTTTCCAGGCAAATTGCTTAAACCCTCTGGGTCCAGTTCCTCATACCAAGAAGTTTACAGTTGGCTGTTCTTTGAGGTAACTGTCAACTCTAACATTCTATTGTGTTCAGAGAATAGCAACTGGCCGGGTAAGATGGAATTCTCATCAGCAGCTTAGCAAACACAGTAGTCTGGTGACTGATGAAAAGAAAGAATGGGAAGAAAGGGCAGCAGATAGCATTGCGAGGCGTGGTGGAGCTGAGTCAGCCCTTCCTGGACCTCATCTGAAACAGCCGTCTACATCCCTCCTCCAGCTCCTACGGCTGACTCCATTTCTGGGTTCCCAGTTCATATGGTCTGATTAGGCATTACTAGTGAGGGGATATGCAGATGACACCACTCTTTTTTTTCCCCCCCATTTATTTTTATTAGTTGGAGGCTAATTACTTTACAATATTGTAGTGGTTTTTGCCATACATTGACATGAATCAGCCATGGATTTATATGTATTCCCCATCCCGATCCCCGCTCCCACCTCCCTCCCCACCCCAGACACCACTCTTATGGCAGAAAGCAAAGAAGAACTAAAGAGCCTCCTGATGAGGTTGAAAAAGGAGAGTGAAAAAACTGGCTTAAAACTCGCCATTCAATAAACTAAGATCATGGTGTCCAATCCCATCACTTCATGGCAAATAGATGGAGAAGAAGTGGAAACAGTGACAGATTTTCTTTTCTTGGGCTCCAAAATCATTGCACCCAGTAACTACAACCATGAAATTAAAAGACTCTTGCTCCTTGGAAGAAAAGCTATGACAAACCTAAACAATGTATTAAAAAGCAGAGACATCACTTTGCCGAAAAAGGTCCATATAGTCAAGGCTATGGTCTTTCCAGTAGTCACATATAGATGTGAAAAAAAGAAGGCTGAGTGCCGAAGAATTGATGCTTGAATTTTGGTGCTGGAGAAGACTCTTGAGAACCCCTTGGACAGCAAGGAGATCAAACCAGTCAATCCTGAGGGAAATCAACCTGCAATATTCATTGGAAGGACTGGTGCTGAAGCTGAAGCTCCAATACTTTGGCCACCTGGGCAAAAAGCCAGCTCATTGGAAAAGACCATGATGCTGGGAAAGATGGAGCGCAGGAAGAAAAGGGGGCAGCAGAGGATAAGATGGTTGGATGGCATCACTGACTCAATGAACATGAATTTGATCAAACCCCGGGAGATGCTGAAGGACAGGGAAGCCTGGCGTGCTGCAGTCCATGGGGTTGGACGTGACTTTGCAACTGAACAACAACAATGAGTGAGGGGGATCTAAAAAGTACATTAACCTGAAATCAGAGAAGCAGATTCTTCCTGTTGCTCCATTACGAACTGGGTAGAAGTCACAACTTCTCTGCACTCCAAATCCATTCCCTCTTCAAAATAGGGAGGACACTGTCTCCCTTCAGCAAACTTCCCAGCAATCTTGGGAAGGTAAATGATTTCAACTTAGCAAAATGAACTTTAGGAATTTGGGGCTGTTTGAGGAAAAGAAAATAGAGATGCTCTGAATCAACTTTGGGTAGACTTTTAAAGACCAGAAATGTATACTATACCGTTTTGATGAGCTCTTCATTAAAAAGAAAAAAAAAAGACTAATGCATACTAGAAGTAGCCTCAGAAAGTTGACAGTGGGAATGTCAATCAATAGAACTGAAAGCACAATGTGGATAACTTAAAAATTTTAAAAATTACATGTAAACATCCTGCTCAGTCCCTCAGAGAACTTCAGATTCCATCGTTGCAAGGCTCTCAGCTTCCCTCCTCCTATACTGTCCATCCAGGGCACTCTCAGGGAATGTATTACTGTAAATTTGCATACATTAGCATTATCAAGAACACAAAATGGTCCTATTATTATGTAAGCAGCCTCAGTTTTAACAGGCTGTCAGTCAACTGCCTCCAGGCTTGGCAGCATCTTGTCTGTTGGCAGATAGAACATTCCAACCTGCTTTTTCCTGTCATGTTTTTGACAAACATTATCATGAGCCAGGTGCCTTTTCGAGCCGTCACCTCATCTCAGGCAGCTGCCTTATCTATCAAGAGGAGCACCCATTAAGAACTGGGGACATTATTTCAGCAGGTAATTAACCAAGCTAAATGAGCATATAGATTCATTTCCAATTCAACTTTCCATTTCTTTTCCCGGCTGTTAATAGAGGGAGCGGAGTCAGTAATGTGTTATGAATGAATGATGTGTGAGGTTATGTCTTAATAAAGAACACATGTCCATGCACATTTTTACAGCAACAATTATGAGAACTCTGACAATTTCAAAACATCCACAACACATCCAAAAAAGCACTACCTTGTGTTTCATGATTGATAATAAATATGAAATATTGTGTTTTTTAAAAGGAGATTTTAAAAATGCATTTGCAATCAGAGCCTAATACACTCAAAAGTCACCATATGCCTCCCCCACAGCCCCTGCAAATCTCTGCACCTGACCATGACCTCACCTCCCTTAAATGCCACAAACCAGGACATTCTCCAGGAGGATGAACTGAGTGTCCCACGTGAACCCTCCTCAACAGGCTTTATTTCAAAAGGAATGGGACTGAGGACAATGTCTTTAAGTTTGGACTTCTTTGATTTTTTTAAAAGAAGAGGAACATTGGGTTTGCAATCTATCCAGTCACCACCTTCTCCCTTCATGTAACCCAGACTTCAATCATGTGAACTACATTCAGCATTATGCCCAAGACAATGAGTTTTCCCTCAGAGCAAAACAGATCTGTGCAGTTGGAAAGCCCAACTCGCCAAAAGGATGAGAAAGAGGACTCCAGTTACTCAGACTGGTCTGAGGCTAGGCCCCAACATCTACTCCATGACAAAGACAAGATGACTTTCTATAAATGGAGTGACCCAGTGAATTCAGGGTCGGGGGTTTCTTGGAACATAAATCAACAGAAATGGAGTTTCTCTTAAATGATTAGTGGTTAACACTTCGCCTCACCCACTCATAGCAGGGGCGATGGTGAGAGGACCCAGCTTCAAAAGATAACCCCTTCCCCATATGACAAGCTAAGTCCTGAGTGCAAATTGGTCCTGAACTTTGGGAAGGGCCAAGAGTAAACTCAGTGATGGGGAAAGAATAGTAAAGGTGAAGAGATTCCCGTCAAAGCAGAAACCAAGAGTCACTTCATCGGCAGCCAGGCTGATTGGCAGGCCCTCACACGTGGACCGTCGCGCCGAGGAGCCACAGGGTGCAGTCTGGCTGTATTCAGAGTGCTCTGATCAGGCAGGTCCCTGCCAACTGCTGTGCTGAGGAAGAATTGTGTTGACTAATAGGAAATGTGCATGAAGAAAACAAACATCACAGCAAATGCCTCTCGGCTCTAAAGCCAGAGGATTTTGATCTTCTCCAGGGTTGGGTGGGGGACATGGCATTAGGAATAAAGCCCAGAGGAACATCACCCTCTGTGCTGACTTCCTTGCCATCTTCATTAGCCAGGTGACTCTCAGTGACCACTCATTCACTGTCGCCATTTACACAATTTGTAGAATATCTCAAATGTTCCATGAGTCACATCTCAGGCCTGGTTGTAGGCATTGAGACTGCACATAAGACTCTCAGATGGGGTTTTTGGCTTCAGAAATTTATCTATGACAGCTTAGCCAAAGAGGAGACTGTTCTGCCTGTGGGTAATTACGAAGACGAGACCAGCCCTGATCTCGCTTCTTGGAGAAAAGGCCCTGTCAACACTCCCTCCTCTGGAAACTAGCTGCTCCCCACAGGCCCTGGTGAAGGGACAGGATGTCCTCTGACCACAGCTGATGGGATCAGACCTAGATACAGGACCCGAGATGAGCTAAGAGAAGTTTTGCCCTGAGAATTAGAATCGTAATCCAAAGACTATCATCCCAGACAGTGTGGCTGAGAGACAAAGAGACCTGGTTTCCAACCAGGTGTACCTTGACAAACAGAGAATGTCTGGCTATGGGAAAAGGGCAGAAGGAATCAGATACCAAGAAGGAAGCAGAAGTAAGAGATGGCCCAAGGGCCGTGCAGGAATGAGAGAACCACTTCAGGTCCTGATTTGTTCAGTCCCAGTGGAACCTGGCTGTACGTCCCACCACAGGGTCCTTTGATACAGACTGGATTGAGTGTCCTTTGATATGGACCGGGGCCCTTTAAGGATCCAGGGCAGACACTGTTGGGGGGGCGGGGGGAGGGGTGGAAGCCCATGCTGTGAGCAGGCCTGTAGGGCCAGGAGGTTGGCACTGAACTGGCAACCTTTGCAGTTTCATTCCATTCATAGAGGAGCAGGTCCTGACATGTTCCCCTACCCTCTCTTACCCTGCCTCGGGCTCAACAGAGGGCCCACTGTGTGGCTGAGGAACACTTTTCAAATCCTTGTTAGAAGATACGGCTCCCATGACCTTGACCTCGTCTGTTTAGTTTCCAGCTTCTGCTTCTGCTTTCCCCCAAAGAGCTCTGCTAACGTTACCTGGTGGCTGCTTCCTGAGCCGTGAGTCAGCGCGCTGTAATCAGTCCCTCTGTGAGTTATGAGAGAGCCTGTTCCTCTGAACACTCAGCTGGCACTCGATGCTTCCGACGAGTGCTTGGAAGCTGCGTTGCAGTCTGGACCGATTTTCCATTTGTCATAGGAACATGTCTTGTTTTCACAGTTAGAACTCCTTGAGAGCCAGGGCTGTGTATTGTTCTTTTTAAAGCCCTGATATGTGATCACCTCTGTGTAAGAAGAAGACCTCTGTGAGCAAAATGACCATCAAGTCGTCTCCCCGGCTCCCGGGTGCAGCGCTTCTCTGCTCATCAGAGCTCGAGGAGATGAGACGGCCCTGGACTTGAACTGCCTCTTCTTTCACCCACAAGCCCCTTCTGCCCTCCATCCACCCTGGGGGGGAACGGGAGAGACCTTACGGATCCAAAAGACCAACCCATATTCCAGAGGAGGAAACCAAGGCCCAGAAAAATGTCCCCCTCTCCACGTCACCCACCTCATCCCTCTCCACTGGCCTCTGTCAAATAGGTGGCTCCCTTTTGGTTTATGATGGTGAGGAGGAGGGGGCAGGTCTGACAGTCTTTCTCCGCATTTTTGTCCAGACTCTGGAAGCTGTGCGGAGCCTGGCTTTTGACGAGTCCCCCACCCCTGCTTTCAGATGCTAGTGAACCTGGCCCACTCCCTCCTGGCCACCTTTCTGGTCACAGAGTCCAGTCCAGCACTGACCTCGAATGACTGGTCGCAGAACTTCTCTAGGCTTTTCTGATTTAAATTGTTTTCTCTGCATCACCCCCGACCACCTCCCAAAGAATTCATAAAACCAGGATTCATAAAACCAGGCAGCCTGGCCTCACTCCAGCTCCAGGCTTCCCCCTACCCCACAGGAGTTGGCTCAGGCTCCCTCCTGGGGGAGGGCGTCCCAGAACACATTTCTGTACCGATGATGTCCAGCCTCAGACAAGGCACATTTTATGCAAAGCAGGCACAAGATGGACAGTTTGGCAGGAGTTCAGTTACCTCAGTTCATGACAACTCTCGCCAGCTGTCTCTGCAGAGGAAGTAGTGTGTTAATTAATGGGAAATTCGTGTGAAGGAGGTTCATGCCACTTATCAGAGCAAAGCGCCCCTCAGGAAGCCCAAGTCTCTCGAGAGTCACGGTGTTGAGCAGGTCGGGGGGGTTTGTGAAGGAAGAAGTGGCCCTGCCTTTCCTCCAGAGCCTAGTACAATCTCTCTGTCCCTCCTCCCCACACTAATGAGACACTTTCCTCCCCGTTGTCTCCCACGGCAGCGGAAATGAGTCTTTTCAGAACAGGCAGTGCCTGCAGAACCCAGCTCTGCAGGGAGGCCCAGCCGACAGTCACAGTGCCTCTGGCTGCAAACGTGGGCTCTAAGGATGCTGCTAGGCAGCCTCGACTCCTCGCCTCCCTGGGGGTGTTTCTCTTCTACTAACACCCCCTTCCATCAGCCCGTCGCAGAGCTGTGGCTTCTCTGTACAGAGTATAGCGGACACCCAGCCCTGATCATGCTGCATGTCAATTACTGCTCCAGGCATCTGTCTCTCCCACAAGGCCCTGCGCACCCTGAGGACACCGCCCCACCACAGTCATTGGTGCATATTGTGGGATGATTAAACATGTTGAATAAACGAAGGACTGACTAAACTCGCAGGACTGGCTCTGGTAAACCCAAATTAAAGTGAAAACTACACGAATACATGCATACTATATCAAGCAGTACTACTCCAGAATATTTGCATTCTGAAAATCTTTCACCAACCTAGCTAAAGGAATTGGAGAATTTTAAGCACCATGGGAGTGAGGAAAACTCAATGACCAGTTAGGGAAGTCTTCAAGCCCAGGGTGCAGGCAGTAAGGTTAAGTGTGTGTGTGTGTGTGTGTGTGTGTGTGTGTTAGTTGCTGAGTCATGTCCAAATCTCTTACGACCCCATGAAGTGTAGTCCACCAGGCTCCTCTGTCCATGGAAATCTCCAGGCAAGAATACTGGAGTGGAGTCGGTAGCCATCCCTTCTTCAGGTGATCTTCCCAACTCAGGGATTGAATCCAGGTCTCCCACATTGCTGGCAGATTCTTGACCATCTGAGCCACCAGAGACCTAATAAGGTGGTAGAGAACTTAAAAGCAATTTGAAATCTGACCAAAATTGGTTTACTTTTTATTACCACTTTCTCCAGCAAGTTTAAACAATGTCATTGATAAAATACCTCTCCCTCTCTCCCCAGAATCTTTACCTGGTCTAAGTTGTAAGCAGTCGTTGCAGTTTATTGTTGAGTATTGGTAACAAGAAAAGAGAAATTCTACTAGATTTCTTTTCTGGATGCTATTCTTCTTTTAATTTTACAATTATTACTGAAAATAGTTTTGTTGTGTAGAAGAGGTGGTTGTTAAAATAGGATCCACTTCACATGTCAAGCTAATAATGCTATTGGGAAAATCCAGACCACTAAAATCATATTATGTAAGTGATGCACCCGCTGCAGACCAGCTCTGTCCCTACCATTCACTCACTAGTCCTTCTCTGCTCATTTATCTTGTTTTCCTTTCTTCATAGCATTTTGCACTATCTGAAATCCTCCCTTCCCCCGCCTCCTCCCCATCCTCTTCTCTTTCTCTCTCTCTCTCAGGCCTCCAACTAGAATATGTTGTCAGGAGAACAGACTCTGTGTTTGTCTTTGTACTGTATATAGAAGGTGCTTAAAGAACATTCATTGCATTAATCAATTAATTAGATAACCTACATTTAAGGCCAATTTCCATTCCAGTCTTGAAATGCTGACCTGTGGATGGGCCTTGATGCCAGAAGTGGGTGGACCTTCAGCTGCAGGTCCATATCCTCAAATTAAGTCACTCTTTTTGCTCAGTGATGCTATGATAGTTCAAGTCACGTTGCTAAGGGCAACACACCTTTGCTTTTCCATCTTCATCTACTCCCTCAAAAAAGGTACAAAAAAAGATCTTTTAGAAGTTCAGGTGTGAAAAGTCCCAAGGGAAGAAAAATGTCCCAAACTATACTCTTATGTAGTCTAATCATAATTATAAAATCTCAGTTCATCAACTTGAACAATTTTTTTTAGCTACTACATTAGCAGATTTTAAAGGTATTTGCTTCTTATTTATTTTTACATTTTGTTTTGGGGTTTTCAGAGAAAAAGAACCTTAAAGACTTGAAGATGCAAAAAGATAAGTTTCCAGGCACCATAGTTTATAGTCTAAGTTATATGGGGCAGGAGGAAGAAACACAGGTAGCCATCACAGCCCTGAGGCTGTGATGAGGGGTGAGGCTGACAGTGGGACCCTTGATCTGACCAGCACTGATTCCTCCTTCTCCCACATCCCCACGTGCAGTCTCCAATTCTTAGAGACTTTAACTCCAAACTATTTCTCAAATCAAACCCTTACTATCCATTTATTAATAACAGCCTTCTGGTTTCTCCATTATCAAATCCCCCATCCATTCTACCCAAGGCCAACAATCAAACCATGCCTCTCACTGTATAAAATGCTCCAGTAGCTTCTCTTTGCCTAGAAAAAAGGTTCAAGCTCCTTAACGAGCCATACATAGGCTCTCCATGTTGATACATGTATCCCTTGCTCTTCATCTTGCTCTTACCGATCTAAGAAACCCAGCCCTTGTAGTTCTTTGAACACGTTCCAAGGCTACTCATCTGAGTGTCTGTGTATAGGTTGACCTTATGCCCCTAATCCTTTACCCAATTGATTGATTCTCTATTCTCTGATTGATTCCTACTTATCTTTAAAGACTCAATCTGTGTTACCTCCCCTAGGAAGCCTCCTTGAAAACACTTCACCCAGTCAGTAGACCCATCCCTTCTATATTCCCAAAGATGTTTTTTATCGTTCCTTGTATGTTCTCAAATAGTAACATGCCTGTGGATCCATTAACCTTTTAGACAGGAATTCCTGAGGTCAGAGACTGGATCTTATTCATTAGTGCTTAGAACAGTGTCTGACACATAGTTAACCCTTAATGAGTGCTTGCTGAATGAATTAAGTGAGCATCTGAATGACAGAGTAGCTGTTTTGTTTTTTTTTTAAGTCATCCTTTTTTGAATTGAATTATTTGAATATATTTCCACTGAATTTTTATTTTATTTATGACTATGACACAGGGCATGCAGGATCTCAGTTCTCTCACCAGGGATCAAACCCGTGCCCCCTGTAGTGGAAACAGAGTCCCAACCACTGGACCACCAGGGAAGTCCCAGAAAGAAGCTGTTATGACTTGAGTATATATTCTTAGAAATATCAAAAAGTAAAATTACATATCATCCATTTATGGACATATCCATATCCAAAGAAGAACTGCTTCTTTGCAAAAACAGTCATGAACATGTGATCACCCTTGTCTTCTGGGGAAAAGTTGGCCCAAGAGCCAGTCTAGCTGCTCCTAGCCTTGCTTTCTCAAACCCCAGGAAGGTACACATTGCCCCATTTTATGCGTGGAGGACTTTATTCTCTGGAGTTGCTTAGTTAGCACTTCTTACAGGCTCTGAAATAACTTACTTATCACTGGGTCTAGTTGCACCTCAGTTCAAAGCAGAAATAGAAACACAATGAGCTGGAGACAGGACCCGCTCATTTGGGAATTTGCTGAAAACAGAATCTTGATCTGGAAGCTTCTAGGGACAGCAGTTAATTCCATGATGATACATCTCTGTGTCTGGAAAGAGCTTTTTCAGCCTACACAAAACCTACAGATATTCTGATAAAGCTTCCCAGTCTCTCTAATATGTGCTCAGCTTCACCCTGCTAAACACAACCCACCTGGACAGATGTGACTGATCAGACTGTCCCCTCTACTCTTGAAGTACGAGGGTCAGAGCATGACAGCAAGTGTTTTCTGGGGCTGGACACTCAGCCTCTGTATTTCTGTCATGTTTCCCTCAGCAGTCTTTAAGAATTAGGAAGACGTAGCATCGCGGATCATTGGAAATCACATAATTAGTTACTGGAAGAATATGTGACTTGGAGGATTTTGAGGACATGAGTACAGGCTGGTTTTCCGAGATTGCACAACCCCAAATAGGGCTTTTCCTGGCAAGACCATGCCCAGAAGATGCCCTTGTAGTCATCAAGCCCAGGCCATGTGGTAAGGGCACATATTAAACCCTCAGTGAAGGTCCCCAAAGACAGAGGGGAGAAAGTAACAAAGAATAATAACAGTGACTGCCAGATGATGTGCTTTCATCAGGCTGGGACTAGAAGATGTGCAAACTCCATGATAGAACAAGGTTCTTGTCCTCATTACACTCCCAGTGCCTCTAAATGTCCAGAAACCAAGGTAGCAAGATGTTCCAGAAATTTCCCAGATCTCCTATAAATAACAAACAAAACAAAATCAGAGAAAAATGTGGAATCTGGCCCCAAGGCCACAGGTGCAAGGCCTGGCACCAAGGCCACAGAGGCGGAGCCCAGAACCAAGATCACCTCTGAAACTGACAGAACCCTTTGGTAACTGTTGCCAAAAGCCCCCGATCATCACCAGCAGGCTTCCTGACTCCGAATTAGGCAAATAGCTCAGTTGGTAAAGAATCTGCCTGCAATGCAGGAGACCCCGGTTCGATTCCTGGGTCCAGAAGATCCCCTAGGGAAGGGATAGGCACCCACTCCAGTATTCTAGCCTGGAGAATTCTGTGGACTGTATAGTCCATGGGGTCGCAAAGAGTTAGACACCACTGAGCAAGCTTCACTTTCACCCACCCCCAGTAGTCCCTATAGTGCCCTAAGCAATCACCTAATGCCAACCTTCCTGCAGGAATTTTCTTTGTCTCGAGGCCACAAAAATTGGCTACTAACTCACGAAAAGTGCCTGCTCTCCCTGTCCTGTCAGGAGGTCAGCCCGCTATGGTCGCAGTGCCCATATTATCTCTACTTTTCATTCTTAGTAAACTCACTCCCTTCTGAAATGCTCTGTGTCTGGAAATTCAGACTGTCTCAACAAAGAAACACTTCTGTCAGCCATACATTTATTTGACATGTATTTATTGACATCCCTCCATATGCCAAGCACTTGACTGGATCATCAACTAAAAGACTGTGTCCTTTTTGTTCACTACTGTACTCCCAATACATGGTATAATGCGTGGCACACAGTAGGTGCTCAATAGAATGTCCAAGTAAATTTAAAAAAAATTTTTTTATTTGATGGGAAAATTAATTCAGTATATGAAATGAAACATTTTTCCCTTTTCTTTTTTTAGTGTTTGACATTTTCTTCATTCAAACTGATACAAAACCCAAGGTTACCAGACTAATATATGAAGAGTGCTGTTTTGACTAAAAATATGAGTATGACTTCAACTACACTTCTGCTATATGTGAACTCTAACAATGAGCTAATTATTTTATCACTCATAAATCTGACCCAAAAACAGTCCCAAAAATGTGCTCCAAAAGATTTAAAATATTAAATGTCCAAATAAATTTTAACGAAGATCAGTTTCTAATATGACAGCATGAGGGGCTCTGCAGACTTGTTTCCCAGTGAAATTGGTGAAAATTATTTTTAAAAATACCCATTTAAAACCCCTAAAAATGGTTTGAAGGGCATACAGTAAAGGGGAAAAAGAAAATCTATCCAAGAAAATCTAGGGACTTCCCTGGTGGTCCAGGGGTTAAGACTGTGCTTCCACTGCAGCGGGGCTTGGGTTTGAGGCCCTGGTCAGGGAACTAAGATCCCACATGCAGTGCAGCCAAAAGAAAGAAAAAGATCTATAAAATTCAGTAAGAAAAAGGAATCGCTGGTATTTGAGCCATTCGCTTCCTGGCCTTCTGCGTTCCCTGAGGCATAGACTCCCCTCCAGGCTGGTGGAGCCAAGATCACAGTGCTTCCTCCTTCCAACCCCACCCCCCACCCCCAGCTCCCATTAGAAGACTGTCTTCCCAGCAAGAGAGGGACATCAGCATTTTCATCCAGCCTCAGCTCCCTGTTGCTGAGGTTAAGTTGTGGGCAAGTGTCTTGGAGAGGTGGGGGTTCCCGTAAGGCCTCACTGATGGAAGGTAGGCTTTACCATGGGTGCAGTACTGATGAAAATCCCGGGGCCCCCATCACTATTGTTCCAGCTTGGCAGGCAGTGGTTCGTGTTAGAAGTGGCAAAGAGTCAACTCCTAGGATGGGGAGTCACGCAGAGGAAGGGGTGCCATTGCCCCTGCTCCTAGCCCTGCCTCAGAAATTTTGCCTGGAGGGAGCAAAAGATTCTGCACCTGATGGATCTTCAACTCTTTCCAGAGGAATTGGCTTCTTTTTGCAACAAATTTATAAAGAAGTTCAAGCCTAGGAGCTCTCATGGACAGTAACTATTGTAGTTGGGGGGGAGCGGGGGCAGGGCGGGATAGGGAAGAGGCTGGCTACTTTTCAGAAGAGCTCAGGTCAGAGGTGGCCTGGGTGGACCCCCTCCTGGGGTCAGAACAAATACCAGTGATCAGGGAACTTTTCCTTCAAGGAAACCTGAATGTGATTGGATTTGTCTTCAGAGCAATTTATGCCTCTGGGGTATTTTGGAAAATAATAGAGCGATTAATCAGCCAGCAATAGTGGAACCCAACAGCTGGGTGTGGTCAGGAAAAGAGAAGACTAAAGCTCCATCCAACCCACTTCTTCCCAGTGTGACTGCCCCCCACACAAAGCTGTAGGTCCATAAGGAGCAAAATCTGAAGTTCAACACTGTGTGTGGGAGGGTGGGGGGAGGAGTGGACAGGAAACTTCATTAAAACAATCTTGCCAATCACTAAAAAACTAAATTGGCAAATAACAAGCCCTGGGAAGTGGGAGTGAGGAAAGTACCAGAGTTGTGACAATATGTCCAGTTTCCAACAAAAAATTCCAAGACATGCAAAGACATAGGAAAGTATGATCCAGATCCTGGGCAGGCAACAGTGACAGCCTGTGAGAGCAAGCAGATGGTAGAATTAACAGAAAAAGACTTCAAAGTGGCCGTTATAAATCCTTCAGTGGAGGAAAGGAAACTATGACTAAAGAAGTTAAGAAAGGTATGATGATAACTGTCACATCAAAGAACATCAATAGAGTTATTAAACAAGCTCATATATAAATGAATCAATGAACAGGTAAATGAAAGAACAGACTTTTAGCAGCAGGATTACCCCTGGCATTTGCACAGTCTAGGATAGAGTAAAAAAACGGAGCCCTATCTACCATTTATCTAAATATTTAAAAGTTACAAATCAAACTGACAGTTAAATAAAGTATGTGTTATCCTCATACTTTGAAAAATGTACTTTCATAATCACTTAGATACTTGGAGTATGACTGTGAACAACCCAACCCACAGAATTCAAGCTCTGTCTCCCAGCCTTCCTCCAAGATCTGCTTTTGGCCATTGGAGCCACATCTGTCCTCAAAACCCCTCTGCAGGCCCTAGAGGGGGCCTAGAACCATCTGATCAGGGAATCTCTGGGTATGAGATCCCAGAGTCTGGTCTAGATTAGAACAGGCAGAATCACCAAGAGGGCTGTTAAAAAGATGGGACTGACTGCTAGTCCCATCCTTCAGAGTTTCTGATGGAGTGGCTCTGATTGGGATGAGAAAATCTGCATTTCTAACAAATTCCTAGATGACCTGATGCTGCCATTTTGGAGACCGAGATCTGAGAGCCACAGGTCTAGAAGGAAGATGGGTCGTGGGTTCTGGGTGGGTGTAGCTTCTTTGGCCTTTAGGGAGGGCCCTTTGGAAGAGAGCCAGAGCAGGGTTTTCTTAAACATGGGGCCCAGGACAGGGCTGTCTTGGCTGCAGCAGGGCTGCTGGCAGCAGCAGAAGGTATACCAGGTAACCTGGGAGATGCAGGGGATAATGTATAATGGGGTGCCTGCAACTCTGAATGCAGCCATTTTTCTTTCAGCACTGGGGTCCAGTCATTTGATCAGAAAACACATACTCCCTAGCAACTGACCAGCCACTTTACTTCAACCAAGTCCAAGTGCCAAGGGGTATAAGGATGCTCTCATTCCTTCTCTCACTAGTCATGGGATGACACAGCAGCAGGGTCAACCGAGGTTCCAGAGATAACAGGAACTGCTTTGTTCATTCTGAGAAATGCTAACTCAATTCATTTGAGCACAAACCCTTTTTCTGGAGTCTCCTCTATTAATGTCACGTGCAAGTATTTTGGGAATCGCAGTACTGCCCTGTTCTAACAGGAGATTCAACTGCCTCCCCCATCACTTTTAAAAAGATAACCAAGTAATCAAAAAAAAAAAAGAGAGAGAGATTTATTTTCTTACTTTCTGTAACCAAGATGTAAGAGATGTCAAATGACAATCTGTGGTCACAGAAGAAAAGACTGAAAACAAAATGACATGGTAAAATCACAGTGTCCATTGTCTATGAAAAGACCCTGATGCTGGGAAAGATTGAAGGCGGGAGGAGAAGGGGACAACAGAGGATGAGATGGTTGGATGGCATCACCGACTCAATGGACCTGAGTTTGAGTAAACTCTGGGAGTCGCTGATGGACAGGGAGGCCTGGCGTGCTGCAGTCCATGGGGTCGCAAAGAGTTGGACAAGATTGTGCGACTGAATTGAACTGAAAGAGGCAGAGGAGTGGTCTGCAAGGGTTCAAGTTAACTCTACCGTGTTGGACAATCTTTTGTCCAACAGATTGATTTTATAAAATCTGCAGCTATAATCTTACTTTACATCAGGCACACCAAAGCAGTTGTAGGCTACTTTATTAATTTTTTTTAAAGTTCATGCATTCTTTCAACAGGATAGCCATGACTAAAGTTTGGAAACAAAACACCAAGTCACAAAGGAGCCAAATAACCAAATCACCATTCCCAGGACCTACCTTCTCCCCCCAGCAGACTTGTACATCTTGAACTTCTCTTCCTTCCCTGTGGTCAGGAGGTCACCGTCAGCCCTCTCATTTTCCGGGGGACAAGCCAGCACACTGAGGAAGTGACATTCTTAAGGCCGCTGACCACTCATCCCTCCCAGACATAGGGGAGCAGCATGGAGGTCATGTGCACCAGCAGATGAAGGGTTAATATGCAGCTTAGCCTCGTGAAATAAAACCCCCAGAATTCGCTCAAGGACATCCTTTAAATTCCTTTCCTCCAGCACTTTGTTTGCAAGCCCATAAATAGCTCCTCTTCAAACACAAACTGAAAGCCCAATCTAATAAAAGAGGTAAAACTGTTTCTGGGCTGAAGTGCTTATTGTATTTGCACAGGTCACGGCTGTAGTGTTCGTTCTGATCTCAGTTTAAATAAGAGGGAAAGAATTCGAGTACAGCATCCAGGAAGGTTTTCTTCAGCCACAACTGCGCATGTTGTCCTAGAGGCTGCCTGCTCATCAATGGACGCAGACCTAGATGCTCAGAAGCCCTGGTCAGAAGAGCTACGGACTCAAGTGTCAAGGGGACACTTGAGCTGGGAATTAGAAAAAGGAAATAGTTCCTGCTTTGTTGTTGGAACTCGCCTTAGATCATCAGCCAACAATAATGGTGGTGGACAGAGGGGAGAAACCTTTTCGTAGGTTGCTCTCTAAGAAGGGGCTAAGTGCTGGTTTTTCATGCTGGTTATAACTGGAAGAGCTGCTGACGTCTCATCTAATTCCATCCTCTAATTTTGCAAATAAGAAAATCTAGATCCAGAGCTTTCAGGCAGCTTGGTGTAGGTAAGCAGGCAGAAAAGGAAGGCGGAAAGGAAGGTGGTACAGGTAGCAGGCAAGGAGGGAGGGAGGCGATAAGTAGGTAGGTGGGCTCTTTATCAGGTACCGGTTCACCTCATCTGGCCATAGCTAGACTTCTTTATAAGCTCATGAAGAGATCAATAGGGGGTTTAAACAATTTATGTGTGAAAGCTTCTCAATTCACTCTTAAAATAGCAGCATGCCCATCTGAGGTGATTGGCTAAACTCTGAAAAAGAACATCACAGAGTCTTCGGACATAACCCTCATAAAAATAAGTGATTTGCCGGTAACTTTTGTAATATTCTCTTCTGTTTTTCTCAATGTTCCTAAAGTTTTACATTTATAGGAAGGCAAAAGGAAGTGCTTTTATGACATTTTCCCAGTAGTTTATCTGAATATTCTCAGGTTCCCAGCTGCTTTATTCTGGGCTCTGTTCATATTAGCAACACTTCTGGTGCATGGCACAGCATAAAGTGAATCTGGACATAATAACTGGTGAGAAAGAAGCACAACCCAGTAGATTGCTGTATTAATTAAAAGAAAAAAAGAGGTCAGGATACTGCCCTGAAGAAAAAAAAAAAAAACCTCCCCTGATGTCTTGTCTTGTGGCAGCAGTAGACACAGATGGCCTGTTAAAGACAAAAGCTTCCATGCAGTGGGAAGAGTCTCCTTCAGAAACACAGCTTCCATTATTTCAGGAGGGCGTTTAAGGACACCAGTTCTTGGCTTCTGGACCTTGCAGGGGAGAATTAGCCTGTTTGCCTAGTGCTGACATCCACTAGGGGGAGGCAGCAGCCTTCTGCGGATTTCTACAGGGAGAAACTTCCGAAAGGCGATCACCTGAAATACAAACAGAATGATGGAAGCTGGGAAAAGAGGAAGGTGTCTCTTTAGCCGTGGACACATCTCTCTTTGAAGAAGGCTCAATTCAAGGATTTAGCTCTTCTTTCAACAAACAATCATTGAGGGGCTATATGATACGTGTCTAAAGTAGGCAGTGGGAACCATGGACATCACCACACATGGAAGCACCAGCCTCTCTTTCATTTTGGAACCATGTATTGAGCTTTCCTAGTGGCTCAGATGGTAAAGAATCTGCCTGTAATACAGGAGATGCATGTTCGATCCTTGGGTCGGGAAAATCCCCTGAAGGAGGAAATGGCAACCCACTCCAGTATTCTTGCCTGGAGAATTCCATAAACAGAGGAGCCTGGAGGGCTACGGCCCATGGGATTGCAAAGATTCGGGACACGATTGAGCAACTAGCTGACTAACGTGGAAAGCAGAAGCTGGGAAGCCTGTAATCTCAGTTTACTAGTTGAAAACCGGTCAACTTTCACCCCACTTTCATCCTTCCTAAGTGATAACCTAAGGGTGTGTGAAGGAGTCAATACCAGTTGCTTCACCTCTCTCTGACTTCAGCCACATGCAAAGATAGTTAATCCCTTTAGCAAGAAAATTAAGCAAAAGCCCCTTTTTTCTTCAAAATGATAACTCCTTCCTGTAACCTATTTCTGTAGTTTTATATTAAAGATGCATCTCTTGGAGTCTTTGGGCTTCCCTGGTGGCTCAGACGGTAAAGGGTCTGCCCGCAATAAGGGAGACCTGGGTTCAATCCCTGGGTCGGAAAGATCCCCTGGAGAAAGAAATGGCAACCCACTCCAGTACTCTTGTCTGGAAAATTCCATGGATGAAGGAGCCTGGTAGGCTACAGGGATCGCAGTCAGGCATGACTGAGCAACTTCTCTGGTTCACTTGGAGTCTTTAAGAATCCCCTATTAAAATATCATTGACATGTGCAGGGAGAGTATGTTATAGTATTATTTATTAAAAACAGCAGCAAAGATGGGGACTTCTCTGGAGGTCCAGTGGCTCACTCTGCACTTGCAGTGCAGAGGGTACAGGTTCGATCCCTGGTCAGGGAACTAGATCCTACATTGCTGCATGGTGCAGCCAAAAAAAAAAAAAGCAAAATGGGAAAGAGACTAGATGCTCTATACCAGGGGAACAGTATTGATAGAATAAACTATGATGAAACCACAGGATGTAATATGAAGCCAACTTTAAAATCATGCATATAATTTTAATAATATGAGAAATGATCACCAAATAGTGTTAGTTGAAAAACAGCATGCTGGAGGTCTAATATAAAAAATTATTTCTATTTTTTAATTTAAAAAAAAACAAAGACACCAAAATCCTGAGACCAATTTCTCTAAAAGGTAGAATTACAAATGGACTTAGGTTTTGTTTTATTTTTATATTTTCCCACCAAACCTGTAAAAATGAATATTAATTTTATAATCAGAAATAATTTTTTCTATGCCATTATTCCTGAGAAAGGTGGATAGCTAAGTTTTTGTCAAAAGAAAAAGGGAGATTTACCAGCTAACAAGAGCTGGGATAATTGACAGGATTACACAGGCAGGCCTGTAGGGAGGTGGTGGAGAGTGGGTGAAGGGCAGGAAGGAAAGACTGAGAAACAATTTTTTTTCTGGCTACCACCTTGGGTCATTCAGGCCTCACTTCACCTGCCTCTGTAACAGGAGAGCAGCACCGGGCCCAGCTAACCACTATTATCCAGAGTCAAGAATCTGGCAAAACAGAAAGACATCATTGAAGACATTGCCTAAGGAAAACAAACCCTCTCGATAACAGACAGATTCATACATAGACTTTGAGATCTTTATTTTGGTGACTTCGCAAGGCAGAGAGAACAGAAAAATCAGTCACCACTTAAAGTTTTATTTTTGCTCTGCTCAGCTCAATTCACATTGATTATGAATGGCCCAAATAATATTTAATAAGCTCTAAATGACGTTCTGTCCTTCATGGAATTCATTTGGTCATTTGCAGGTGTCTATGATTCAGTTCAGTTCAGTTCAGTCGCTCAGTCGTGTCCGACTCTTTGGGACCCCATGGACGGCAGCATGCCACACCTCCCTGTCCATCACCAACTCCCAGAGTTTACTCAAACTCATGTCCATTGAGTCAGTGATGCCATCCAACCAACTCATCCTCTGTTGTCCCCTTCTCCTCCTGCCTTCAATCGTTCCCAGCATCAGGGTCTTTTCAAATGAGTCAGTTCTTCATAACAGGTAGCCAAAGTAGTGGAGTTTCAGCTTCAACATCAGTCCATCCAATGAATATTCAGAACTGATTTCCTTCAGGATGGACTGATTGGATCATCTTGCAGACCAAGAGACTCTCAAGAGTCTTCTTCAACACCACTGCTCAATAGCATCAGTTCTTCAGCACTCAGCTTTCCTTATAGTCCATCTCTCACATCCATACATGACTACTGGAAAAACCATAGCTTTGATTAGATGGACCTTTGTTGGCAAAGTGATGTCTCTGTTTTTTAATATGCTGTCTAGGTTGGTCATGGCTTTTCTTCCAAGGCAAGCATCTTTTAATTTCATGGCTGTAGTCACCATCTGCAGTGATTTTGGAGCCCAAAAAAGTAGTCTGTCACTGTTTCCACCGTTTTCCCATCTATTTGCCATGAAGTGATGGGACCAGATGTCATGATCTTAGTTTTCTGAATGTTGAGTTTTAAGCCAACTTTTTCACTCTCCTCTTTCACTTTCATCAAGAGGCTTTTTAGTTCCTCTTCACTTTCTGTCATAAGGGTAGTGTCATCTGCCTATCTGAGGTTATTGATATTTCTCCTGGCAATCTTGATTCCAGCTTGTGCTTCTTCCAGCCCAGCATTTCTCATGATGTACTCTGCATATCCGTTAAATAAGCAGGGGTACGATATACAGCTTTGATGTACTCCTTTTCCTATTTTGAACCAGTCCATTGTTCCATGTCCAGTTCTAACTGTTGCTTCTTGACCTGCATACAGATTTCTCAGGGGGCAGGTCAGGTGGTCGGTCTGGCATTTCCATCTCTTTCAGAATTTTCCACAGTTTGTTGTGATCCACCCACTCAAAGGCTTTGGCATAGTCAATAAAGCAGAAATAGATGTTTTTCTGGAACTCTCTTGCTTTTTCAATGATCCAATGGATGGTGGCAATTTGATCTCTGGTTCCTCTGCCTTTTCTAAAACCAGCTTGAACATCTGGAAGTTCACTGTTCACATACTGTTGAAGCCTGGCTTGGAGAATTTTGAGCATTACTTTGCTAGCATGTGAGATGAGTACAATCGTGCAGTAGTTTGAGCATTCTTTGGCATTGCTTTTCTTTGGGATTGGAATGAAAACTGACCTTTTCCAGTCCTGTGGCCACTTCTGAGTTTTCCAAATTTGCTGGCATATTGAGTGCAGCACTTTCACAGCATCATCTTTTAGGATTTGAAAGAGCTCAACTGGAATTCCATCACCTCCACTAGCTTTGTTCGTAGTGATGCTCCTCAAGGCCCACTTGACTTCACATTCCAGGATGTCTGACTCTAGGTGAGTGATCACACCATTGTGATTATCTGGGTCATGAAGATCTTTTTTGTATAGTTCTTCTGTATATTCTTGCCACCTCTTCTGAATACCTTCTGCTTCTGTTAGGTCCATATCTTTTCTGTTCTTTATTGTGCCCATCTCTGCATGAAATTTTCCCTTGGTATCTCTAACTTTCTTGAAGAGATCTCTAGTCTTTCCCAGTCTGTTGTTTTCCTCTATTTCTTTGCATTGATCACTGAGGAAGGTTTTCTTATCTTTCCTTGCTAGTCTTTGAAACTCTGCATTCAAATGGATATATCTCTCCTTTTCTCCTTTGCCTTTTGCTTCTCTTCTTTTCTCAGCTATTTGTAAGGCCTTCTCAGACAACCATTTTGCCATTTTGCATTTCTTTTCCTTGAGGATGGTCTTGATCCCTGCCTCCTGTACAATGTCATAAACTTCTGTCCATGGTTCTTCAGGCACTGTGTCTATCAGATCTCATCCCTTGAATCTATTTGTCACTTCCACTGTATAATCGTAAGGGATTTGGTTTAGGTCATACCATCTTTCACATCTTCATTTTTCTCCCAAAGGAAATACCTCCAGTTCTTTCATTAAAATGAAAAAATTACCTTGCACTTAATCACTGTGCCATTGTACCATTGTAAGAAAGCATTTTTAAAAATCTGAGCCTAAAATGATTATTTCTCCCATATTCTTTTTGCTTTCTTACCCAGAAAAACTGAAAAATCACTCAGATATTTGGGGTCAAAAAATACAATAAAATGCACTGAATATTGCCATTCTAAACTAACTTTCTAGGCATTGTGTCTTATATGGAACAGTAGCTTGCTTGGACCCAGAGGTCCCAGAGTCAGTGGAGGTTGCCATGCCATTTTCAAAGATTCCCCATTCCAACCTTCTTCTTCCCAACCCTATTTAAAGCATAAAGCCATGTAAGAAACATAAAAGGCCATTATGGTTTTCTTCAACTGCAGAGACATATTACCTTGTACTTTCCTTAGCTTGACAAATGTTTCTAGTTTTAGGGAGGAAATGATTCCATGGAAAGAAATTAATGAGATTTCTACTTTAAATATTATGACACTACCTCAAGATAAATAAACATATCCGAGAAACAATGAGAAGTAAAAAGACTATAGACATGGTACATGCTTGCATGCTGAGTCCCTTCAGTCATGTCTGGTTCTTTGCAACCCTATGGACTGTAGCCTGCCAGGTTCCTCTGTCCATGAGATTCTCCAAAGAAGAGTGGGTTGGACTGGGTTGCCATGCTCTCCTCCAAGGGATCTTCCCAACCCAGGGATCGAACCCGCATATCCTGCATTGGCAGGTAGGCTCTTTACCACTAGAGCCACCATGGACATGACAGTAGAACACAGAGAACCACCACAGAGGCTTCTCAGCAGTGGGGTGAGGTTCCAGTATTCAACTTAAGAAATTTTTGAGGAGCAGTAAATAATTGGGGGCAGGACCTACAGGGCATGTGTAATGACTCTCAGAGTGTCCTGAATGGGCAGAGCATTTAAATCATACCTTATAGAATGGTGCCCAGAGCTGATTCATTTTGCATATGTGTCTGCTTATAGATACACTGATATATTTTTCCCCAAAATGTTGCATTATATAGAACTGTTACTCAACCAGGTTCACTTGTTAGATGCACAGCAAGCCAGACACTAAAATACTGAGGTTTGCAGCAGGGAAGGAGTTCATTCACAAGGCAACCAAACAAGGAGATGGGAGAACAAGTCTCAGATCTGCCTCCCTGAAGGTGAGGGGCTGGAGATATTTATGGGATAAAGAAGCAGGGTGGTCTTGGGTGTGGAGGAAGGTCCTTGGAGATAGGGAAAAAGTGAGGTTATCAGTGTTCCATGCAGGTGTACTTGGGTTACATGCTTCTTCACGGTAGGCAGTCAAAAATGGAGGCCCTTAATGTGATCTGACAGTGGTGTTTTTGGCCTTTTGATGTCAGAAGATCATTTATTGACATGTCCTCTTTTAAGGTTGGTGGTTCCAACCAGTCTGAGCCAGCCTGCACTGGATAAAAGCTGAATCCAGGTTACTAAAAAACAGTGTAAGCTCTTGTTGCCATAGAAACCCATATGCTAGAGGTGTTACCTATAGGGGTGGTTAAGAAGTCTTGTGACGCATTAGGTAGACTCTATGAAGCTTGGAGGATATGCAAGTAAAGAGAAGGGGGAAGAAAAGAAAGAGCTAAAGCAAGCTTAATCGGCGAAGGGAGTTTACAAGGAGAAGGGTTTTTAACAAACTGTTCCTTTATCTTGTTGTTCTGTTAAACAGGCTCAAGAATTTCTGCTAGTCATCAGCCTCTGTTAATCCTATGGGGCACGGTTTCTGAATATCTTCTTTAAGCTCAAGGCTATTTTGATTTCAGTATTTAGGGGACATGGTAAGTAATTCAGAGACTTGACTTTCTCACAGCTGCCAGTATTTTAGAATTCTCCCGAGATTGCTTAATCTAAGAAAATTCTAGCCTCTTAAGCATTACCTCCAGGGAAGTTGTTATAAATTCAGAAACAAAACATTATGATTCATATAGAATTATAGGATTTTAAGGTTAATTTTCAGCCAGACTTAACTGTTGGCAATTCTCCTCCTCCTCCTCCTGCTTTATAAGCATGGAATCTTTTAAACAAGAAATGAAATTCTAAGTGTTTCCAATGCCAAAAAGGAGAGAATTGATAAAACACAGTTGTAGGAATTTTCTGAAGTCCATACTGTTTCCTTGATTAGAAACATTGTGAGCCTGACAATCCCTTGGGATTCCTTAAAGTTATTCTAAGAAACAATCATAATGACATATAGTTGTGAGTGAGGCACCCTTATAAGATTAATTTCACCATCCAGCTGTTGAGATGTTTGCTATCATTCATTTTATTCACTTTATTATTGAAATGGCATATTAGAAAATAAAAATAAAATGAAATCTCAGTGTAATGAGATTGAGACTGTTATTATCTTACCAGCTTTACACAACATGAAATCTTTTAAGAAACATAGTGAACTATATCGTGAGTCTGTCCTAAGCACTGTATGGTGCCTATTCTCAAATAATGAAATACCTGCAGAAAACTTGTAATGACTTATTTTAGTCTTTGACTGTGATGCCGCTTAGTGATTCATGGGCTTTTGCCAGGAAGTTTAGTCTTCTGAAAAGGCATGACCCATTGTCACATTCATCAAAGGAACAACAGCATATTTGCATTTTGTTTTTGTTTTCAGTGAGTTTTTTTTTTTTTTTTTGGCTGCACCATGCATTTGGGATCTTAGTTTCCCAACCAGGGGTCAAACCCGCACCCCCTGCATAGGAAGTCTTAACCACTGGACCACCAAGGAAGTCCATAGCATACTTCCATTTTGCTAAAGCCAAGGAAAATTCTTAAGAATGAACGTAAACAAACCCCATCAACATGACCACAAGTAGAGTCAATATATAACCAATGTTCTGTTCATCTGACCAAAATAGGGAGCCAAATATTTCTCAAATGTATTCAAACCTATTTTACAGGAAGCATCACATTTCAGCTGCTTGCTGTTGTCTTTATTCTACTTGGTGGTGAAAAGAGCCACTTTGTCTTAAATGCATAGCTTTTATCCTGTTCAGTGTGTCTGCCCTGTGATGCCCTCTCGCAACACCTACCGTCTTACTTGGGTTTCTCTTACCTTGGATGTGGGGTAGAGAAACGCAAGTAAGACGGTAGGTGTTGTGAGAGGGCATCAGAGGGCAGACACCCTGAAACCATAATCACAGAAAACTAGCCAATCTGATCACATGGACCACAGTCTTGTCTAACTCAATGAAGCTAAGCCATGCCATGTGGGGCCACCCAAGATGGGTCATGGTGGAGAGGTCTGACAGAATGTGGTCCACTGGAGAAGGGAATGGCAAACCACTTCAGTATTCTTGCCTTGAGAACCCCATGAAAGTATGAAAAGGCAAAATGATAGGATACTGAAAGAGGAACTCCCCAGGTCTGTAGGTGCCCAATATGCTACTGGAGATCAGTGGAGAAATAACTCTAGAAAGAATGAAGGGATGGAGCCAAAACAAAAACAATACCCAGTTGTGGATGGGACTGGTGATAGAAGCAAGGTCCGACGCTGTAGACAGCAATATTGCATAGGAACCTGGAATGTTAGGTCCATGAATCAAGGCAAAGGGGAAGTGGTCAAACGGGAGATGGCAAGAGTGAATGTCAACTTTCTAGGAATCAGCAAACTAAAATGGACTGGAATGGGTGAATTTAACTCAGATGACCATTATATCTACTACTATGGGCAGGAATCCCTTAGAAGAAATGGAGTAGCCATCATGGTCAACAAAAGAGTCCAAAATGCAGTACTTGGATGCAATCCCCAAAATGACAGAATGATCTCTGTTCATTTCCAAGGCAAACCATTCAATATCATGGTAATCCAAGCCTATGCCCCAACCAGTAATGCTGAAGAAGCTGAAGTTGAACAGTGCTATGAAGACCTACAAGACCTTCTAGAACTAACACCCAAAAAAGATGTCCTATTCATTATAGGGGACTGGAATGCAAAAGTAGGAAGTCAAGAAACACCTGGAGTAACAGGCAAATTTGGCTTTGGAGTACGGAATGAAGCAGGGCAAAGGCTAATAGAGTTTTGCCAAGAGAACACACTGGTCATAGCAAACACCCTCTTCCAACAACACAAGAGAAGACTCTACACATGGACATCACCAGATGGTCAACACTGAAATCAGATTGATTATATTCTTTGCAGCCAAAGATGGAGAAGCTCTATACAGTCAACAAAAACAAGACTGGGAGCTGACTGTGGCTCAGATCATGAACTCCTTATTTCCAAATTCAGGCTTAAATTGAAGAAAGTAGGGAAAACCACTAGACCATTCAGGTAAGACCTAAATCAAATCCCTTACGGATTATACAGTGAAGTAAGAAATAGATTTAAGGGACTAGATCTGATAGACAGAGTGCCTGAAGAACTATGGATGGAGGTTCATGACATTGTACAGGAGACAGGGATCAAGACCATGCCCATGGAAAAGAAATGCAAAAAGGCAAAATGGTTGTCTGAGGAGGCCTTACAAATAGCTGTGAAAAGAAGAGAAGTGAAAAGCAAAGGAGAAAAGGAAAGATATTCCCATTTGAATGCAGAGTTCCAAAGAATAGCCAGGAGAGATAAGAAAGCCTTCCTCAGTGATCAATGCAAAGAAATAGAGGAAAACAACAGACTGGGAAAGACTAGAGATCTCTTCAAGAAAGAGATACCAAGGGAACATTTCATGCAAAGATGGGTTTGATAAAGGACAGAAATGGTATGAACCTAACAGAAGCAGAAGATACTAAGAAGAGGTGTCAAGAATATACAGAAGAACTATACAGAAAAGATCTTCACGACTCATACAATCTCGATGGTGTGATCACTCACCTAGAGCCAGACATCCCGAAATGTGAAGTCAAGTGGGCCTTGGAAAGCATCACTACGAACAAAGCTAGTGGAGGTGATGGAATTCCAGTTGAGCTCTTTCAAATCCTAAAAGATGATGCTGTGAAAGTGCTGCACTCAATATGCCAGCAAAGTTGGAAAACTCAGCAGTGGCCACAGGACTGGAAAAGGTCAGTTTTCATTCCAATCCCAAAGAAAGGCAATCCCAAAGAATGTTCAAACTATCACCCAATTGCACTCATCTTACACGCTAGTAAAGTAATGCTCAAAATTCTCCAAGCCAGGCTTCAGCAATATGTGAACCAGGAACTTCCAGATGTTCAAGCTGGTTTTAGAAAAGGCAGAGGAACCAGAGATCAACTTGCCAATATCTGCTGGATCATTGAAAAAGCAAGAGAGTTCCAGAAAAGCATCTATTTCTGCTATGTTGACTATGCCAGAGCCTTTGACTGTGTAGATCACAATAAACTGTGGAAAATTCTGAAAGAGTTGGGAATACCAGACCACCTGACCTGCCTCTTGAGAAACCTATACGCAGTCAGGAAGCAACAGTTAGAACTGGACATGGAACAACAGACTGATTCCAAATAGGAAAAGGAGTATGTCAAAGCTGTATATTGTCACCCTGCTTATTTAACTTATATGCAGAGTACATCATGAGAAATGCTGGGCTGGAAGAAGCACAAGCTGGAATCAAGATTGCCGGGAGAAATATCAATAACCTCAGATATGCAGATGACACCACCCTTATGGCAGAAAGTGAAGAGGAACTAAAAAAACATCTTGATGAAAGTGAAAGAGGAGAGTGAAAAAGTTGGCTTAAAGCTCAACATTCAGAAAATTAAGATCATGACATTTGGTCCCATCACTTCATGGGAAATAGATGGGGAAACAGTGGAAACAGTGTCAGACTTTATTTTGGGGGGCTGCAAAATCACAGCAGATGCTGATTGCAGCCATGAAATTAAAAGACGCTTACTCCTTGGAAGGAAAGTTATGACCAACCTAGACAGCATATTAAAAAGCAGAGACAGTACTTTGCCAACAAAGGTCCGTCTAGTCAAGGCTATGGTTTTTCCAGTGGTCATGTATGGATGTGAGAGTAGGACTGTGAAGAAAGCTGAGCACCAAAGAATTGATGCTTTTGAACTATGGTGTTGGAGAAGACTCTTGAGAGTCCCTTGGACTGCAAGGAGATCCGAGCAGTCCATCCTAAAGGAGATCAGTCCTGGGTGTTCATTGGAAGGACTGATGCTGAAGGTGAACTCCAGTACTTTGGCCACCTCATGCGAAGAGTTGACTCATTGGAAAAGACCCTGATGCTGGGAGGGATTGGAGGCAAGAGGAGACGGGGATGACAGAAGATGAGATGGCTGGATGGCATCACCGACTCTATGGACATCAGTTTGAGTGAACTCCGGGAGTTGGTGATGGACAGAGAGGCCTGGCGTGCTACAATTCATGGGATTGCAAAGAATCGGACACGACTGAGCAACTGATCTGAACTTTATCCTATTCTAGACACTTGCCCAATGGATGCAGAGAAAAAGGTATAAAGTAATGAAGAAAAAATTCTTCTAAGATATAAATGGGTTTCCAGGTGGCTCAGTGGTAAAGAATCCACCTGCCAATGCAAGAGATGCAGAAGACACAGTTTCGATCCCTGGGTTGGGAAGATTCCCTGGGGGAGAAAATGGCAACCCACTCCAGTATTCTTACCTGGGAAATCCCAACAACAGAAGAGCCTGGAGGGCTACAGTCCATAGGGTTGCAAAAGACTTGGACAAAACTGAGTGACTGAGCACAATCACAAAATATAAATAGTTGAAGTAATCTGGTTCTTTCATAAAGTAATGTGAGTGTCTCTGCTTTTCAAAAAAAGGCCAGAAAAAAATTGACACATGTTTAGCCCCAATGTTGCCAATAAAAAAAGACAAACTCCTTCTAGATGGCTAGATTAGATCTATTTTTTTTTAACCTATTCACAAAGTGTCTACTTAGTGGATACCTTCTAAAGAAAGACCTGCTCCAGAGGCAACATGGGAATTTCCTGGTTATGTGAAGTTTGTACACAAGCTATAGCTTGAGAATATTCCCCATTCAAGGATTGATTGGTTAGTGCAAATTGGATAAAGTAACTCAGGCTTTGGATTTATCTGAAGTTTGACTATTTTCTGGAAATTAAAAAAATATTTGACATTTAATAATACTGTGAATTTACTTGATTTTTTGAAACAAGATTTCCTTGATTTTTGGCTTTAAAGCCCTTGTTGGTTTAAAGTCATTCTGGTTTTAAAGCCAAAACGGCCTCTTTCAGCCACTCCTGTGCTTTCAGTAAGTGGACCTAAAAACCCAACAATTTGATACAAATAATTTACAATTCTACCTGTTTTCCCCCCAAATCAAGCAAAAGTCTCACAGAATATATCATCCTATCAATAAGACTGGCCTTAATATTAGCTATATATAGGATAAGTACATGTAGAAGTATTATAGTCTATAATAATGTGCAGCTGTGCTGTCTCTTTAGTCATGTCCGACTCTTTGTGACCCTATAGACTATAGCCCTCCAGGTTCCTCTGTCCAGGCAAGAGTACTAGAGGGGGTTGCCCTGGGGTTCCTCCCGGGGATCTTCATCATCCCAGGGATTGAACACGCAGTTATTAAGATAAGATTAAACTCTTATGTCTCCTCATTGGCAGGTGGGTTCTTTACCACTAGTGCCACCTGGGAAGTCTGTAATAATGGAACTGATCAAGCAGAGATACAGATCATTTGAAAACTAAAAAGTCTACTTAGGAGAAAAGTTAAGGATATTAAGATATAGAATCAATATGCAATAAAGCCTAAATATTCATTTGGGAATGTTTCACAAAATAAAAAAAAAATGTTTTATTTCTCATATGGAATTGTCATAGAATATCAGGTAAATGTTAGGCAGCACCTTACAGATAAATCTTTATCCCATAGGTAAATTCAGTTTGCTTATTATTAGCTTCTGTTGAAATCACTTTGGAAAAGAACTACCACTAAGGCAGCTCCTTCCATTTTTTTCAAGTCACAGGAGTACTTCCATATATTGAGCTGAATTCTACTACAGTGTCCAAGTCAAGCTTGGTTTACTCCTCTTCCTTCCACATGACTCCCGTTCCACCACTGGATGCTAATCCTCACAGCTCCTTCCCAGGTGTCTCTACGGAGGGTCGCACATCTCTAATTAGCTCATGCCCTTGTTCATTCGTTGATTGAATATTTATGGAGTATCTATTAGATACCAGGTACCGGAGACATAAAAATCGCTCTAACAGAGCTAATGGTTTTTAGGTAGAGATAGACACATACAAAGAAATTCACTATAAAGTATGGTGTGTACACACACAGAGGTTAACCAGGCTTTGTGAAAGCTGAGAGCAGAGATATATTATCTTGGTTTTATGGGTGGGTGACCAGAAAAACCCTTAGAAAAGAACTCACCTGAGATGAGTTTCCATCAGGTTGGAGTTAGCTAGGTGACTAATAAAAAAACCATAGTGATCCCATTTTCCATATGCCAGGCACTGAGCTGAACTTCTTATAGATGTAATCTCATCCTTAATAATATTGTAGACAGCGGTTTTTCTCCCCCATCTTATAGATGAGAAAGTGGGGGCTTAGAAATATAAGTGCCTTAAGCAAGTTCACACAGCAAGTAGCAGAGAGCTTCCCACCAAGAAAACAGCATATGAAACAAGCTGCCCGTGTGAGCCTCGTAGGTGGGACTCTATGTCTGAAGCTGCAACCAAGCCATGCAGAATTGCTGAATTAAGTATTTTTGATTTAATGTCATAGCTATGAAACGTCCTGAAGGATCCACACTGGACAGGGGGGAAAAAAGGAGAATATTTACATGTGGAGGCTTTAGTTTGTTTATTTTTATTTGAAACCTTGTACTGCCAGTTTGCATGACTTAAATACCATCCATTCCACCACTGAAAATTTTACTCCTAACATCCATTCTGCTCATGAACACACTCTGTGTGGTGTAGACGTCAGTAATAATATTTGATGCCAAGTCACTCCCTGCACTCTGAAGTGTCAATCCCTAATTAGTACATTTCAGATGCTAACTAACCACCTTTGGAATGTGGATGCCTGATTAAGACACTTCAGCTATTTCCTCACTACTCTCAGGATGTAGATTACACCAGAATGTTTTTAAAATAATCAACATAGAGACAACATAACCCCTAGAGAGGGCTTGCTGCTAAAAACAGAAGAGAAAAGGGTCCCTTTGTGTCTATGTGTGTGTGTGTGTGTGTGTGTTGAGGACAAGTAGAGACACGCTCTGAGTGACGAGGCTCCCAGTCATTTCCTTTTCCTGATCAGGTGTGTGGATGATGACTTAGGAACGCGTGAGCCTCTGTACCCCTTTGTCGGAAAACCCTCATGACGCCCTCCAGCTCTGCAATCATGACCCATATCCCTCACGCCTTTTCCAGAACTGGGTCTTGCGGATGTGAAGTCAAGGCAGAGAAGCTGACACACCTGAGAACTGGGAGCATGAGCTGAAACGGAGGTTCCTACGGCACCGTGTCTCTGTATGGCTGGCCTTGCGGTAGCGGCGTGGTCTCTGGGCTCTGGCACCCCTGCAACAAGCCAGCCAGGCTGGGGTATCGGTGTGTGAGATCAGAGCAAGAGCCCGTCTGTCTTCCTCAGGTGTACGACAAAATCAACTCAACACAGCACTTCACAAATGGCACAGGCCCCGCGGGACTCTTGGCCTGACAGAATCCCGTACAACCTCTGGCTCCCATTCCCGGAAAAACAGCAAAAGAGCATATAGACACATACTCCATGATTCTGTGTGTAATTTCAAGAGGAATATGGCCCTCCCCTTTCTTAAAGTACTGTGTCTCTTTCAGGGCCACCTAAGATAGACTTGTTTTGGAGGGCAAAAATATCACCATAAAGTAAAGACTTTTTCTCTAGTTTCATCTCATTTCAAATCAGATTCAAAATGAAGACAGAATTGTCTGGTCTTTGGAGTGCCCGACAGTGACAACAAGCACCCTGATTTCCATACTCTTGGTAATGTTTGGCCACGGCTGGGTGCTTCCTGGCAAGGATGCTAAAGAGGGGATTCCTGTACCAGATGGACGATCGGGCAAGATGCCCTACATATGGGCCCTTCAACCCTTAAGAGTCTGTGAGCTTCCGTTTTGAAGCATCTGCTAGGGAGGAGGAAATTTCCCCCTCCACCCCTTGAGTGCTTGTGTCTGGGCTCATAGTAAAACTGTCACAAGACAGGTTAACAAAGAAAACAGGACCCATTTTAGTTCTTGTACATGGCAGTCTCTCATAGAAATGGGACCAGAGAAGTAACCAAAGCAGACAGCTTTTATACTTTTTAGACAAACAATAAATCTGTGAGGAATTCACAGGACAAAGAAAGAAAATAAAGAGACAGACACATCTCCCCTGGGCCAGAGCCTGTGAGGAGGTGGGAATTGAGAGCCTGTTTCAGGGAGAGACTGGGGTTGGGTGGAGGCTGGGGGTGGCGGGGACCTGGGGGGACGAAGAGAGAGACACCCTCCTTTCCCGGCCTGTCCTTGCACGTTGTTTCCCCGCAGGCCCAGTGACTGGGCTTCCCCCGCCGTGCTGTGAGTCACAGCCTGTCTTCTCTGCCCACGCCCGAGAGCAGCCTGCTGGAGGTGAGCGCTGTTCCTAACGTCTTCCTCTGGACCAAGTGTCAACAGTTAGTAACAGATGAGGCCAGGCCCGCTGTGTCACCACCTGCCAGAGGTGCCATCACCTCCCCGACCTTGCCTGCAGACAGATTCCTGCCTCCTAAAACAGGACAATGCCCTCGAGGGTGGGGATTGGGGCAGGGCGGCCACGAAGAGGAAAAATAGAAGGAGAAAATAGAAAAAAAAAAAAAAAAGGAGAAAAATCTTCAGGAGACTCTGACCTGAGACCTCCCAGACAGGAAGCAGCCATGCAAAGCGCAAAGTTTTCCTTGAATGATTCCAGAATAGCTATTTAAAAAACTGGCTTAATTACCTCTCTTGTCCCTTCCCCAAGGACCCTCACGGGAATGTGAGGAAAGAATAAAAAGCCCGAAGGAGAGCTTGCCCAAAGCTTTTTCCTCTCCTGTGTGAAGCCGGAAACGTACGGAAAACACGAGACTAGCATGACAGAGAGGAACAGAAGGAGAAACAGGGTGTCTGCTCCTGCTAGGAGTGACCGTGTTCCTTCTGCCAGAGGCCAGGTACAGAGAAGGCGCCGCCCGCAACAGGGAAGGTGGCTGGAGGATGAGAAGCCCTGACCTGGTTCTCAGTGCTGTGCCTGGGGTCAGGTTTATTTTCCTCAGCCGGGAGCGTCTGGCAATGTCCGCCACACAGTCACAAACAGGCTCAGACAGCCGTGAGCTTCCCAGGGCACCCAGTCACCACAGAGCAGGTGGCTGGAGGTGGCGCCCCAGGAAAGACTGACATTCTTGGGCTCAAAGATTTTACATCTGGGCAGCTAAGCCCATATCAGGAAATCCAGGAGACCCCTTGTCTCATTGAGAGAAACACAGTGGTGGGTGCGGGGGCTGGTGTTTGACATAATCATTGCATTACATCCTCACACCCCAGGGGCGCTGTCTCCTGTGCCAACACGGTGAACTGCCTACCATTCAGTTCAGGTTCAGTCACCACCCAAGCTTTATGACTTAGGACCACAAAAATTGGAGGAGCTCCTTCTGGGAAGATGGCCCCATGGTTTCAGTGTGGTGAGTCTTCGTTCATGGGGAACAGATAGTTCTTCAGTTCCTTCAGTACTCAGAGACTTTCAGTGTTACGTCTCCTCAGTAGACCTTGTTGAAGATGAGCACTGTGTTTCTGCTGATGATCTGTTTGGAGATGAGAGCAGCCTGGACCCATTTCTGGTGGAGGTTTACTCTGGCCTTTTGTTGGAGGGTGTATGGGCAGTAGAGGTCAGCATTCCTCAACCCTAGTCTTTCCCAGTCCAGCCAGCTTACCTGGAAGCCTGGCACCCTGGCTGATTGTACAATACAATTTTAGACTCTGAGTCACCTTAAGTTCTCTTCTTGGTATCATTTTGCATTAAACTCAGCAGCATTCTAAAACCTTGGTTTCTCCATGGACAGACAGGTAGGCCTTGCAGACGCCTAACCTTCTGAAGCAGAGAGGCCCCGGGCAGATGAAAGGGTTCTATAGATGAGATGCCCACTCCCCTGGGACAGCTAGGTATTGGTACAGGGTCTGACACTTCCATTCCTACAAATAACTCACACCAGGCTGCCCTCAGCAAGACGGTGAAACACATCCAATTCATCCAAGACTTTTGCATCTCTCCTTATGTCAACACTGGCCAGCACATCCTTCCATTCCCACCAAACGGACCTTCATGCAGTAAATGTCCCTTGACATTTTTTTGGCCAAGCATTGTGTGCCAGGCTCTGGTCCAGATTGTGGAGGTGATACAGTGAAGATGATATCTGCTATGTACATTTTCTTTTATACTTCCTACAGATACCAGGACAAAATGAACATCAATCAAGTATCCTCTTAAATAGAAAAATAAGTTACAAAGGGGAAGCCAGCAATGGAAGCATGGCTGTGGGGCGGGAGTGGGCAGGGGCTTCTCAGAGCGGTTGGGGTGCTATAAGCCTCAGTAGTCCCTGCCATGTGCCCCCACCTCCCCCAACCTGACAGACACAGCTTTCCTGCTGGCTGCCTTCGATGTCCTTAGTCAGCTCTCTTGTTTCTAATCACAGTAGGATTTGATCAAAGGTGAGAACCAATCCCTGTTGTATTTAAAGTTGAATGATATAGGACAGACCAAGGGGCTAGCAGTAGCCACTTAATAATTATCAAGCCCCAATGATACACTTTTACAACATTAGACTTACATTAGTAATGTTGTATTCACAGGAACTACTCTGTAGTGACACCTGAAGAAGTTGTACCTTTTCAAGACCCTCCTCTAATCCCTCATTTTCCCCAAATGAGTTCATCTTTCCTTAAACATGAGTTAATCTTCCCCTAGGCTCACACAATGTGTTGCTAGTCCTTCTTAATAGCAGTCCACACGCTGGGTTTGCACTGCAATTGTTTCTGTGTGTGTCTTTTTCCTTTCCGTTGAACTGGAAACTCCTGGGGTAACAGGCAGGTGTTGTCACCTCTGCATAACTTAGAGTACATAGTATGTAAGTGACAGAAGCGCTCCATGAATGGATCACTTTTTTTTTTTGGTTGTGCTGTGTGGCATGCAGGATCTTAGTTCCCTGACCAGGGATTGAACCCAAGACCCTGCATTAGAATCGCAGAGTCTTAACTAATGGACTGCTAGAGAAGTTCCACAAGCAAACCGCTCTTTAAAGAACTCAGACTTTGATTACAGAGAAACCTGCGTTCAAAATCTGATTCTGTCTCTTACTAACAAGGTGAACTCAGGCTACTTGATTAACCACCCTGAGCCTCAGTTTCCTCATCTGCAAAATGGAGATAACAGTCACCTCAAAGGAGTTATAAAGATAGTACCAGGAATATGGTAGTTATGCTGTACAGTGTGACCCGTGTTACAATGACGATGGTGGGTTATGATGTAACATCTTCAGCTTCTGTGCATGAGCAATGTAATAAAACATACACCACCAGAAAACAGTTAAGAATTTCCAAAGTCTTCCTCACACCTGCCATGCTAGAGATGCTCTAGTTGGTGGCTGGAATTTCTCTAATAAAAAAGAAGGTTGGCTGTGCTGCAGGTATAGACAGATGAATCATAGTGTTTGCAGACATTCTCAATGAAAGTAAAAAGAAGAGTAGCTGAAAAGATACATAAAAGAGCTTCATTGCATTCTTTTGTTAACCACTCAAAAAGAATATAGTTCAGTCGGTAAAGAATCTGCCTGCAATGAGGAGATCCAGGTTTGATTCCTGGGTCGGGAAGATTCCCTGGAGAAGGAAATGGTAACCCACTCCAGTATTCTTGCCTTGAGAATCCCAGGGACAGAGGAGCCTGGCAGTCTAATCCATGGAGTTGCAAGGGTTGGACACAACTTAGTGACTAAACCACCACATAGCAAAGAAAAAAAAGATAATTTTTTTATCATCAGTATTCCTATGGAAACTTCTGACAAAATTAACATTCCAATTTAGGCCAAATCTAGAGTCATCTTAATGGAAATTGCTGCCCCCCCTCCCCCCCACTTTTTTGTCAATTTATTTGCTCCCAGAAGCTCATGTCCTTGGAGAGAGATCCTACCACACAGGAGCAGTTTAAGCACATTTTGGAAGCATGGTCCTTTCTGACAACATCAAGTTAAAGTCATGCCTCTACTCAGGATACAGGCCTTAGCTCGGAAGAAAGGTGAGTCAGAGCAGCAACAGCTGAAAACCAGGACCATTTCTTAAAGATGTCACCTCTGATTTGCTGTGTGACTCAAACCAGGGCTCTGTGACAACCTAGAGGGGTGGGAAGCGGAAGGGAGATTCAAGAGGGAGGGGACGTACGTATACCTATGGCTGATTCAGGTCGATGTGTGGCGGAGACCAACGCAATATTGTAAAGCAACTGTTCTTCAATTAAAAATAGTTTTTAAAAAAATGTGTCCTCTAAGGTAAATGACACTGTATTTCTTCTCCCCAGTCAACTTTTACACACAGGCAAAATCGACTTAAAATAAAGATGCAAGCTGGCACTTAAATTGAAGAGATCATGAGAAGGCAAGGAGACAGAATGAGAAGGAAGGGCCACCATTTACTTTTGGGGACTTCAGTGTGGGAGAATGGTGGTGACCCTGGGATATTTCAACAGAAAACCACCCGACTCTGAATCCAAAGATCCAGATATGAGTCCTGATTCCTTCGCTTGACAGCTGAGAGATCTTGAGATACTGTCTTATCTCTCAAGACCTCTGTTCCTCATCTCAAAAATGGAGATAAAAATACATCACTGACCTCACAGGGAAGTCAGTGAGTGAGATGGGAAACAAAGTAAAAGTGAAAGTCGCTCAGTTGTGTCCTACTCTTTGCAACCTCATGGACTATGCAGTCCATGAACTTCTCCAGGCCAGAATACTGGAGTGGGTAGCCTTTCCCTTCTCCAGAGGATCTTCCCAACCCAGGGATCAAACCCAGGTCTCCCGCATGGCAGGTGGATTCCTTACCAGCTGAGCCACAAGGGAAGCCCATGGGAAACAAAAGCACTTGTAAATGAAACAGCCACATCAATTTTATTTTATTTTTTTAAATTTATAATTATTTATGCCACACTGAGTGGCAAATAGAATCTTAGTTCCCCGACCAGGGATTGAATCTGCACCCACTGTAGTAGAAGAGGAGTCTTAACCACTGGACCACCAGGGAAGCCCCATTCATTTTAAAGCAATTGTTTTGAACCCAATCGATTTTGTGAAGTATGTAATAAGAGGAGCAAAATGGATCAAAATACTAACAATGGTATTTATACTGTTGTGTTTAGGACAATAATTTTGTTTGAATTCTTATTTATACTTCTCTTTATACCTCATTATCTTGCCAGCCTTTCCACAATGAGCATGTATTAAATTTGCAATCAGAGAAGGTTATATTAACTAGTTAATATATGTGTGGCTTAGAAATACACACTATGTAGTGAAAGCATAAAGGAATATGAAAGAGTGTTACACACTGACATCAAGACAAGATTACATTGGGATAAGAAAAGAGACTTATCCCAATGTAAGATGGAGAAGAATGCCTGGAGGCTCCCACTATATTGGTAAAGATAAAATTCTTAAGCAGGACCGTGGGTACACAGGTATTTTTAAAAATGATTTGTGCATTTTATATGTTTTAAATATTTCATTATAATTTTAAAACAAAGTATCAGTGCTGGGTACAAAGGATTATGCACAAAGAAGCTTATTAAATGGTTATTTGCAATAGTCAGAATATTTTAAACTAGGGCACTTCTCCAGTAGTCCAGTGGCTAACATCTTGTGTTTCCACTACAGGGGGAATGGGTTCAAACCTGGTCAGGGAACGAAGACCCCACATGCTGCTCCATGTGGCCAAGTATGTATACTAAGTGTCCAACAAAAGAAAATTGGTTTAATAAGTTATGGCACAGTAAAAAAGGGAGGATAATATTAATATTATTATGATCGTCCCATGAACCCTAAATCACCTCATTTTGCTGAACGAGCCTCTGCCTCTACCACTGAGGGTGGAAGATGATAGAAAGCTCGCACCTAATTGAAAACTTGATTCTTCTTCATTTTCTCCAGTACTGTATTAAGGCTTTGATCAGTCTAAATGTATTCACTAGATGAGTATTCCTGAGGAGTTAGAAATGTTCAGTTAGCATTGCACATCAGCCCCTAACATGTAAGAATATTTAACACTTAAACAAAGAGATATGAAGAAGGAAACATCTGAAAGGCCCAAGCAAGGTCACCACTATCAAGATCTACAAAACTTAGCCTTTCTTTAGCACACTTGTCTCTTTCCTTTCCAGATGAGAAGGTTTGATTTAGGTTGACTTTCTGCTTCCTTCCTCTTATCAAGTTGTGAAACTCAGGGGACAGTTTCTCACTTATTCCACTAGCCCGTAAGACTGATATTATATTGTAATGGACCTTGCCAAGGATTTGATATTTCTGTTCACCTGCTTCTGCACATCTTATCTAAGAATCCTAAGGAATGTAACTTTCAAGTCAATGATTAAATACAACTGGCTTTTTGCTCTGTTCTCCGGTGGTTAAACGGTGATCTTGCAGTTCAAGATAAGTTTTTTCCATTTTTAAAAATCCAAAATAACATCTTCTAAATGTCTATGTTGCTGATGCAGACATGGCTGCCAGCCACTAGGTGTCGCAATGGTGAATTACAACCCTCCTCTCAGAGGGTTGCCAGGACAGGTCTCTAAGCAGAAAGGTGAGCTGGGTTTGTTCTCAGCCCCTCAAGACTGCTGCTTCTCTTCTGTTCATGTCAACAGATTAGTGATCTCTCCCCAACTTTCAGGAAAGGACCCTGCAGAGTTTTGTGTGAATATGAAAACACAGATAGCTTCACCAGGACTATTTGCTGTCCCTCTAACCCGAGGCTGACATTTTTACCCTAGGGGTTCCCCAACCCCTGGCACTTAGCAGTGGAAAACCCTTAATATATTCTTTCAATTCTTTTCTTTCTTCTCCTTGTTGCTAATATTTCCTTGACTTACTTCCAGCCTGTGACCACTGGTTTCACAAGAGAACCAGATGCAGTTTAGGGAACACTTCCTAAGTTTTCCTGCAGAACCTCTGCAGAGTTGCTGGGGCAAAGCCATTTGTGCTGACAGTAAAGTAGACGTTTCTCTGTGGTGCAGAAGGCGGCTGAGGGAGGTACAGGGTCTTGACTTTGAGAAACAATTCAGAAATTGTGTGTAAGGGACCCCAGTAATAAAAGGCATATAAAAAAAAAAAAAAAAAGAAAGAAAACTAGAAATGTGACCAGGAGAATATCCTATAAGAAATAAAGCAAATTAAAATAAGATCTAATCAATTCTATTATACATGTTTCCCTTTTGTGTTATGCATGTGTGTCAGGGAAGCTGCTGGGACCATCTGTTAAATGTTTATTTCCATTATTACTTCTGAGGTGCCAAAAATCCTGTAATGGAAAAAAAGAAAAAAATGACCTTTAAGATTGTTGGAAGATGATCAAGAAAAAGCCAGAAGCAGAGTTCAGGCTCAAGTTCTGTCTTCCTTTTTTATACCAGAAAGTTCTAAAAACAGGCAAGTTCACCTTCTCAGGGAATGACTACCTAGATATATTGTTGATACCACTTCTTTACGGCCGAAGGAAGGGGACTCTTGGGAGGAAGACAACTTGTCATTTGTCAATAGTTCTTTGAAAGGGCAGAGGAAGTAGAGCAAAGACAGGAAACAAAGCTTCTACTTTCCTTCTTAGCTCTTTTGGAAAAAAATTTTTGAGAAGAAGGATGAAGTCGTCAGCCAAAATAAGGTACTAATGCTTGTCTGTACAATTTGATTATTCACGCTTTCCTTGCCCACAATTAGTCTGGATAATCAAATACTGAGTGACCCAGAAAGGCTGAAAGACAATGAGGCATTTTAGGGTGGCCTCACATGCTCCTGGGGTTTAATCCTGCTCACTGACATCCTAGGGCCTCATCACGGAAAAACTGAACACGAAAATAATTAGCATCCCTGAACGAACCTTGAAAGTTTGTGTTCACATTGGATTAAGTTTATAAGAAGAGAAACTGGGTTTTTCTGTTCTCTGAACTGTAAGAATTTGGATAGACTAAAAACTTAAACTGCCAGCAGCTTCAGAGTCAATAACCCTGAATCTCGTTGCCAAAAACTAATTTTAGTTCGTGAAAAGGAAAGTGAGAGTCTACTGTTTTGGCCCAGACTTGCAAATGACAAATTGTCATCCCCCCCGCCCCCAACTAAATAAAAGCTTCTACTTAAACATTGGAGAGATCCCTGGAGAAGGGAAAGGTTACCCACTCCAGTATTCTGGTCTGGAGAATTCCATGGACTGTATAGTCCATGGGGTTGCAAAGACTCGGACACGACTGAGCAACTTTTCACTTTTGCAAGACTGTTGCGTATTGTCCTCACAACCCAACCAGGCAGGTATTTAATCCATATGTTCCAGATGAGAAGCCAAGGCACAGGAATATAGAGTAACTTTCCCAGGATCTTATAGCTGGTGCTGGAACCAGGGCCTGGATACAGATGATCTAGTTACAGAACTGCCTCTATAGAGCATATGGAAAGGTTTTCCACCTCTGGGATATTATAAAGATGGTAAAATTCAAGTAAACCTTTAAATTATGGAATTAGAGTTTACCAACCACACAAGAAAATGGAGGTGATAGTTCTAATGATTGACATAATACTCTCATCAAAAGCCTATGATTCTATTGATTATGAATTCCCTTTTTTGTCAGTGAGGTTAATTCTGGACTTGATACAACATACCTCAGCTTTTAATAGATCATTTTGGCTTTGCAAAGAAATAGCAAAATGTATCATTTTGATCCTACCACCAGGAAATCTCTTATTTCCCCAGTGAAGGAGAGAAAAGAGATGAATCAAATCATTATAATTAATAAAGCCCCCTCCATTGCATTGGTAAAGCACTTCTCCACATCTTCTTGCAGTTTTTTTTCTTTCAATTCTTTTACTCTTGACAAAAAGGAAGCTGAGAAGATGCACGTTGTTCAGTTGCTGAATTATGTCCAACTCTTTGCAACCCCTTGGACTCTAGCCCATCAGACTCCTCTGTCCATGGGGTTTTCCAGGCAAGAATACTAGACTGAGTTGCCATTTCATTCTCCAGGGGATCTTCCCAACCCAGAGACTGAAACCATGTCTCCTGCATCTCCTGCATTGTCAGGTGGATTCTTTACCACTGAGCCACCTGGGAAGCCCATTTGAGAAGATGTTCAATTCAGTTCAGTTGCTCAGTCATATCTGATTCTGCGACCCCATGGACTTCAGTATACCAGGCTTCCCTGTCTATCACCAACTCCCAGAGCTTGCTCAAACTCATGTCCATTGAGTTGGTGATGCCATCCAACCATCTCATGTTCTGTTGTCCCCTTCTCCCACCTTCAATCTTTCCCAACATCAGGGTCTTTTCCAATGAGTCAGTTCTTCACATCAGGTGGCCAAAGTATTGGAGTTTCAGCTTCAACATCAGTCCTTCCAATGAATATTCGGGACTGATTTCCTTTACGATGGACTGGTTGGATCTCCTTGCAGTCCAAGGGACTCTCAAGAGTCTTCTCCAACACCACAGTTCAAAAGCATCAATTCTTTGCTGCTCAGCTTTCCTTATGGTCCAACTCTCACATCCAGACATGACTACTGGAAAAACCATAGCTTTGACTAGATGGACCTTTGTTGACAAAGTAATGTCTCTGCTTTTTAATATGCTGTCTAGGTTTGTCATAGCTTTTCTTCCAAGGAGCAAGCATCTGTTAAGTCTTTAATCAGTGCCAAATCAAACCAAAGATTGACTGAAACAATTTCTGGATATAATGTCCAGGTCATTCCACATCACTGACATCATGAGACACAGATACCATTCAGGAACTATTTAGGACAAAAAAAAACATAGTTTGAAACAAAAGTGTGCATTAAGATCATCTTGTCCCATTCGATTTCAGTGTCAAAAACTTGCATTCATTTCAGAATCAACCTAAAAGGATTGCAGGGATTCTTCATGAATACATTAAATCATTCTCAGGAAAGAAAACTACTACTGAAAAAAAAAATCAGTGTTTTTCTTAGTTATCTCAAAATTTAAGACAGTATCAGTAATGGCACCCTAAGAGTTGTTTTTATTTTTTTTAAGCACACCACACAGCTTCTGGGTTCTTAGTTCTCAGACCAGGCATTGAAGCTAGGCTCATGGCAATGAAAGCTCAGAGTCCTAACCCCTGGACCACCAGGGAAGTTCCTGTTTTTTGATGTCTTTTTTTTTTTTTAATGGCACTCTAAGAATAATGTACACCTTAAAAAAATCTTCTCACACACATCATTTTATTAGATCGCTGTAACAAACATATACCAATTTTAAGATTAAGAGATTAAGAAATAGATTAAAAAAGAGAGGGCTGTACAGATGAGAGAAGTACTCACTGATACTCTAATAAGAGTATCTTTTAAACGTAAGCTTAAGTACCCTAAGAGTTAAACAATGTCTAATGCCTAGTTCTCTTACTATTGGAAGTGGAGATCACGACATGTGGGCGTAGGCAGCACTGAGACACGGGAAGTGGGGACACAGTGCTGTTCCAAGTCCATTCAGAGCACAAATTTCATGGGAACCTTTCAGCCATCTATCAGATTTCTGTCATCTTTTGTGATAACCACAACACTAAGATAACTCCTTTCAAAGGGAAACCATTTCCTGTGACATTTTACCCTAGAACACAAACAAAAAATTTGTGAGTAGATATTAAACAAAAATGATGCCCGCAGGGACTTCCCTGATGGTCCAGTGGTTAGGACTCAGCACTTCCAGTGCCAGGGCACGAGTTTGATCGCTGGTCTGGGAGCTAAGATCCTGCATGCCACATGGTGCCGCCAAAAAAAAACAACAACAAACTAAAATAAAATTAGAGATTTTAAAATATGGTACCCACAAAGAAACTGAAATATCCTATAATACTATGCACCTTAGGAAATGACTGCAAGACAAAATGTTACATTATGTGAAGAAGGCTGCCCAACAAGCTTAGAATTCAATCATTTATTGTGATATCTGTTTTATTGTCCATTATCAGAAAGAGGTGAATGAAGTATACCAAGAATTCAGTTAACTAAGACTTCATCTTTTAGATAGTAATGTACTGATACTCTGTCAGATATCAAAGAATTTAAACTTATAAGGAAATTTATAATTAAATTTTTAATGATAAATATTTATAATAAAGCAAGACAATATTTTAGCAACTACAGAAGAACATATAAATGCTAAGGCTAAAATGAACAAGAATGGTGGTTGCTCAGGGGATAATTTAAATGAAATAAATTCTGATTTGAAAATTGAAAATGCTAACAAACACATGGGTAGGATTTAGGAATGTTTTTAGTAGAACATGATAAGAAAAGACAGGAGGAAAGACGAGCAAGACAGGTTTGGGAGTTAGGGGAAAAATAGAGATGCATTTGTTCAGAGGTAAAGTTCAAATCTCCACATGCTTCCATTAGTGAGTGAGTCAGTTTACTTTCTCTTCTTTAACGAGGGTTTGGAGACTAAGATGTGATGGAATATTACAGTGAAAATCAAATGTCCAGTGAGATGAGAAAAACCATCACCAGCTCCTCTCCACTCTGTTCATCACAAATTCTGCACAGCTTTCTATATTCCTGATTTCTGTGAATAGTAAAACCACCCCACTAGGTTATAAACCCTAATCCTTCTCCATGCCCCTCTCCTTTAATCTGTCATCAAATCCTATAAAGCAATGTCCTAAATATTTCTGGAAACTGCTCACTCCTTTAGGTTCCACCATTGCAGTCCATACTCTGGCCTCCTTATGAGTCTTAGGTCTGCGAATTTACTCCCTTCTATCTACCCCCACACAATTGCCAGCACAATCTTTCTAAATCAAGTGTTGATTATGGTATTCTACTTACTGTAAGTTTATGGCAAGTAAACTTATGCTACCATAAGTGATATCTCTTAGCTTTCAGACACATGAAAACTCATGGATCATGCCCGATTTTCTAGCTTCATCTTCACAAACCCATACATACACATTTTGTTCCAGGCAAGTTGAGTGATACATCCAGCACTCCCCACCATGTTGTTCCCTCTGCTCACCAATTCACCTATATCAACTGTAACCTAACCTTTAAACTTTGACTCACCTGTGAGCCTCTCCTCTAGAATGCCTTCTTTGATCCCTCAGTCTGATCTCTATGTCTGTCTTTTTTACTTCCATCCCATAGCCCCAGGTCTAAAACATGACCATGGCCTGAAGTGGATTAGGGAAGAGCCAGCCAGGCAGCAGTCCAGGGCACCAGTCTTCACAAAGCTTTACATGTTGTTAGGAACACTGAAGGGCTTCCTTGGTGACTTAGCAGTAAAGAATCCACCTGCAATGCAGGAGACACAAGAGACAAGGGTTCAATCCCTGGATTGGGGAGATCCCCTGGAGAAGGAAATGGCAACCCACCCTAGTACTGTTGCCTGAGAAATCCCATGGACAGAGGAACCTGGTGGGCTACAGTCCATGGGGTTGCAAAGAGTTAGACACGACTGAGCACATACACACAGGAATACTGCAGGAAGAAAAGATAGTGTTTATCAATACCATTGGCGCTTAGGATTACTGACAAGCTTCTAGAAATTAGAAGGTGAGAAGACCCAAGAATATGCTTGAGTAGCAATAAAGGGTTTCTAAACTGCCTTTCAAAGAGGTTGAGTTTGGTTAGTTTCCATGTTTTTGTTTTGCTGGTAAGGTTTATCCATGGGGTCACAAAGAGTTGGACACAACTGAGCAACTTGCACTCGCTTCTCTTTGCCAGAACTGAGCTGCTTAGGACAGCACAGGAGAGGGTAACCTCTGCCAGGTGTCCCTCCTTGTCCTTCCCTGCGGTGTGTTTGTGGCCTGGGGGTCTGTGAGAAAACTGTAGTCACGCTCCAAAAGAAAAGTGCAACACATACTTAGAGAACATCAGTTTGAATGGGAACCAAATATCTAACTTGGCTTTCTCAGGGTTCACCAAGTTTCTGGCTGGTCCTGATGATTGTATTTACTGTATGTTCTTGTAGTTAAGTTGAATTACTTGCTTAAGTTCTCCATAAGCTTCTCAGGGATTGAGACTATGAATCTTTTGCTTTGTAAGAAAATCTGGAAAAGGTGCATATTCACCCAGAGTGTGTGATCTTGCAGGGTAATGATCCAAAGATCAAAAGTTGGCAGTATATATTTAGCACTGTTCAGAGAAGAATCACCTTGGGTCAAACAGGGAAGAATACTCTGTTTACTCAAGAGGTATTCTATGTTGTTTGATAAATCAGATAATTGTGAGTGAAATATCCCTGAAACCTATCCTTCTCTCTGTGGTTTGACTTCATATTTGCCAAATGAACTACTGTCTCCTAGATATCTTCATGTAAGGGATGAAGAATCTTGGGTAGAAAAGACCAAATCTGTGGTCACTGGAAAAACACAACAATTATAAATCAATAAATGTACATTTTACTTTATATAACTCTTACAAGTGTGATTAGCAGAAGATAAAATCTGTAAATCTGTGCAACTTTGTGTACATGAAAAAAATTTAATTTCTGGACCTCTCACTCTGGAGACCACATCTAGGCACTCTCTCCCTTTCTGAGGCCTTGGGAAAAATCAAACAATTTGTAATCATTTTACAAATCACAAATCTCCTACATGTGATTTTTCCCCTCTTTGACAAGAAGGACCTGCATATTTCAAAGGATATTTTAGCTTTGTTTTCTCCCTAAAATTTTGTTTCATTTCAGTATGACTTTTTTTTTATTTTGGTATGACTTTTGGCCAGTAAAAATTTTATCCTCTTGACCCAATTTAAGCTAATATTTTCCTTCTTTCTGCTGCCAGTAAAATAGTTATACTCAACTTTTCTCAAGAGAAAGATGTTCTGTATTTCTTCATAGTAGGCTACAACACTGAAGGGGAAAGGGGATACCTTTTGACCTGATGACTCTTTTTCTGGAAAATGTACAGAATACCGTGAATAAATATGCTATTCAGATCCTTTAGGATTAAATTACATGATTTTAATAGAGAAGAACCCTACACAGATGTGAAATTTACAAGAAATGATGTATTTTCTGGTAATGACCCACCCTGATTTGGCAGTTGTTTAAATATTATGTCAGTCAGTCAGTTCAGTCCTTCAGTTGTGTCCAGCTCTTTGCTACTCCATGAACTGCAGCACGCCAGGCCTCCCTGTCCACCACCAACTCCCGGAGTTCACCCAAACTCATGTCCATTGAGTCAGTGATGCCATCCAGCCATCTCATCTTCTGTCATCCCCTTCTCCTCCTGTCCTCAATCTTTTGCAGCATCAGGGTTTTTTCAAATGAGTCAGCTCTTTGCATCAGGTGACCCAAGTATTGGAGTTTCAGCTTCAACATCAGTCCTTCCAATGAATACCCAAGACTGGTCTCCTTTAGGATGGACTGGTTGGATCTCCTTGCAGTCCAAGGGACTCTCAAGAGTCTTCTTCAACACCACAGTTCAAAAGCATCAATTCTTTGGCGCTCAGCTTTCCTTATAGTCCAACTCTCACATCCATACATGACTACTGGAAAAACCATAGCCTTGACTAGATGGACCTTTGTTGACAAAGTAATGTCTCTGCTTTTTAATATGCTGTCTAGGTTGATCATAACTTTCCTTCCAAGGAGTAAATGTCTTTTAATTTCATGGCTGCAATCAGCATCTGCTGTGATTTTGAAGCCCCGGAAAATAAAGTCAGTCACTGTGTCCACTGTTTCCCCATCTATTTGCCATAAAGTGATGGGACCAGATGCCATGATCTTAGTTTTCTGAATGTTGAGTTTTAAGCCAACTTTTTAACTCTCCTCTTTCACTTTCATCAAGAGGCTCTTTAGTTCTTCTTCACTTTCTGTCATAGGGTGGTGTCATCTGCATATCTGAGGTTATTGATATTTATCCCGGCAATCTTGATTCCAGCTTGTGCTTCTTCCAGCTCAGTGTTTCTCATGATGTACTCTGCATATAAGTTAAGTAAGCAGGGTGACAACATACAGCCTTTGATGTACTCCTTTTCCTAATGTCAGCCAATTATATTTAAAAATTTCTGGAGAGAGTTCCAGAAAATAAAGGTAGCATCAAGAGCAAGTAAAATTATTTTCTGAAAACTTCAACTATTTGATTTGAGCCTTGTAAATAAAATTCAAAACAAATGATTTCAGGGCTCCATCACCAAATATAAGAATTGATTTAAAATAGCCCCTTGTGGATTTAAGTAATTTAAAATTACAAACCCTCCTAATATTTGTAAGTGAAACTAAACATGCCATTAGCAACCCTGCATTGTATAGGCCATTACAATCCCAATAATGTCTATGATAATAACTGAACAAGTAGCGCCACATCTGAACATGGAACCTCAGCTCAAGACAATTGTTACCACCACTGAAATAAAGACCTAAGAATTCAGACAGCAATAAAGAGTTTAGATAGAAAAATAGCTGAACTGAGTAATACACCTTCTGTAGGAAGCAAACAACTTTTTGATACAGGCCTCTGGTCTAAATCTTGCCAACTGAGCAGAGAACTGCTGTACATGATGTTGGTTTGGTTTCCTGTGTTTGACAGGTCCCTTCTCCATAACACAACAATTTGCTTGACTTTGCTTTCTTTGAACCAGAGGAGCTTATTCTACCTCTGATTTTAAAGGAGGCTGTTTGTTTTTTAAGTTTTTAAAGTTTCAAAGAGTGGCTGGAGTACACAGGCAGGGCCCACACCAGTAACTATTTCATACACAGGTTTTAATCATCAGGCTTTAATCATCTTCCTACACAAAACTCTATTATTTATGTTCCCACGAGTTTGAGGCTCATGTGAAAACAGCTACTTTTTTTCTTAATGTTTAAGTAGTCTGAATTACAAAATGTTTAAATGATCTAATGGATTGAGAGAAACAGTATTCGCCATGATCGTTTTTGGAAGTGAATTGCTATTAAAATCTAACAAAAACTTCAAACAGAACAATTTATTACCTCCTAAACTCTATTTTGATGAAAAAAATTTTTGCTATTTTCACTGATATCCAATTAAAAATCTCATTTCTTTTTTCTTAAAAATCTTATAAATTCACATTTTTGACACCGTAAAATAATTTCAAAGATTGGAGAAGCAAGAAATTACAACCATTGCTCAAGAACTGATAATTTTTCATATTATAAACAAACCACACATTTTTATTTTAATACAGCTAAGATATGAAATACATTTTATATACCATTAGACAGAATCACAGATGTTTGGAAGTTCATTTTCACTAGCCTTCAATACAAATTTTATGAAACAATATACCTATCGGATGCAAGTACAGATAAATATTAGACCATTTAAATGTCCACTAACATAAATGGATAGACTGTGGCATTCATTCTATAGATTATACAGTAATTAAAATTAATGAACTCTGCCTTCTGTCATCTGCATGGTTAAATTTTTAAATTATTGAATAAAAGAGTCATGGAATAATATGTATAGTATGATTCCATTTACATAAAATTTAAAAAGAGGCAAAACTGTACATACAAACAAGGAAATGATAAAGAGAAAATTTAGCATAGTGGTTACTTCTGAGGGAGAGAAGCGAAGGTAATCAAACAGGAGCCACAGAAGGTGTCAAACATGAGGTATGTTCCACTCTTAAAGCAAAGTGGGGAGCAGCACATGTGTGTTCTGTTTTATTACTCCTCCCTGAACAGTACATGTACTTTACACATTCTGGAGAACATGAGAGGCAAGAAGTGGAGACCACACACGTAGACAACTCTTTTCAAAGAGGCTGGGTCTTGAACGGAACATAAGTAAAAGAGTAGATGGTGGGGGAATGTGGCTGTTGACTTGTTTTGCTCTTATACTTTTTAAGATGTGAAAAGGTCCCATCAGAGGGGAGAAGCTGAAGCAGCACTAGAGGAGATAGCTGATGAAGCAAGTGACGGAAGTATTCCAACAGGAACAGAACCCAAGACACTCCTGAAGGAATATCACCCAATTCAATCCAGGGGGAGCAGGAGAGGAGACAAACAAGCATAGCAGATTCAGACACTTGGTGATAGGAAGCCATGTGTTCACTGATGGCTTATTTCCTCTTGACTGAGGCAAGGTCATTAGCTGAGAGGGAAGGGCTAGACTTGGTATTAAGAAAAAGTGAAAGCATGAAATGAGAACAAACCAAATGGAGATAAAGGAATGTGCTCTCTTGAACAACTCACTGTAACTATTTCCCTTGTCTGCCTAGAATGTACTTCCCCTTCCTTTTCACCTAGAAAATCTTGCCATCCTTCAGGACTCACTGCAGCTTGTGTCTTCTGTGACGCCTTTTCTGATTGGCCCATGGTAATCTGACAGCTCTTGACTATATCCCTTACTTTTTACTTTCTCATGAACTGTCTTGCTTTAACTTCTATGTTGAACCTGATTCAATTTTACACGTTGTCTCCTTCACTACAGTCTTGTGGGCAAAAATCATGTCTTTTAAAAACAAAACAAAACTGTCCGTCCCACTTTCAGAAAAATAGTGCATTTTCATACACACAGGAAAATTTACATGTAGTTTCTAAACATATCGGCTACTGAAACACTTATCCTTAAAAAAATATGATAAAATAACTAAGACATACATGAATAAGTGAACTTTGAATCCTCCATTATTTTCTTGTAACTGCTCTTGGTTTTCAAGTTTTGGTTTTAGAATGTACTTTTTAGAAGCTGGAGATCCAAAGTTAACATAGTTGGTTTAATTTTTTAAAATTTTAAACAAATCATTTCTGCTCATTAAACTTTTACAATTTTTTTCTTGACAACCTGCAACATGTTTCTTTATGGAGGCAGTTCTCCCAGAAAATGAAGCAGAATGTTATCAGCAAAGACAAATTATGTTAGGAATGCCATCTTGTGGTTGAGAGTAGTCCATTACACTAACAGGTCCTTTCAATGACAATCTTTTAATTCAGAAATAAAACATCCAAGAAATTCACAAATGGAAACCATGATTATAATGGATTGTTACTACAAAGGAAACACTAAATATGTGCATCAATTGCATGTGGTTTTAACTGCCAAAAAAGACAATGTTCACTGAAAAAAAAGACAACAGACAAATTATATAGGAATAGAGTTCAAATAATACAAGAAAACTGCTATAACTATAACCACACTTCTCTTAAGACTATTCAAATACTCTGAAGTTTGGAAAGCTTTTCTCTTGAAACAGATATGTAATTTTATTTCTATATCTACTATAGGTAGTTCTGTTGATGATCACATCAGATTTAAATCTTGTGTCTTGATTTTCAAACTACATCACCTTAACTATACACACCCCAAGGGGAGTGAAAGCTGGAACACTTATCTAATCCAGATGGTGTAGGATCCACTTAATTAATTATAGTCCAAAATGGAATCTGAGGAGAGTAAAAAATGCCAGCCATTTCTTAATAGATGAGCTTACTACTTCTTCCAAATAAGTTAACCATTAGAGTGCAAATTATCTTTCTAGTCAATAAAGAATAATGGTTACAGATATACTATGTTACAACTATGCTGAAATATTTTAAGTGTCAGAGTACCAGACATTTTGGTCCTTTAAAAGTGGGGGTGAAGGAGGAGAAACTGATATATCCCTCATGGGTGCAGAACACAGCACAAGGGTCCATGCATTATGCTACTTTCTGTCACTTCTAGATTAAGGATCCAAGGAGCATGTGCAGGGACAATGGACAGACCTAGAGACGAGGCTATTGAAATTCCAAAAGATAACATCTATATATAGACATACATATTTACATAAAAAACAAAATGTTATTTGTACTCAAAATCAACTTTTGTGATTTATTACTGCACGCTTTTCACCAGAATTTTTCTTTTACTCGGAAAACTTTTATATGAATTGATTTTGTACAAGTTTTTCCACGTGATTCTTCAGGACATTCACATCAGCTGCACAGACCTGGTGCTCCACCTTCTCCTGCTGTTTTGTTCTCTCTAGTAAAGCCTCGTGCGGTGGAGGTAAGGCATTGTATGAACTTAGTAAGTAAACCTGACTTGATGAAGTCTGGTTGATTTCTCCGATCTTTAAAGCCTGCATGATAGCAGGTGCAAACTTGGAGTAATGAGCTGTAGAGGAGACGATCACTGGGCAAGTTTTGTCTTGCATTCTGTCTGCAACTACTTTCGCAATAGCAGTGTGTGGGTCCAAAATGTACCCCGAAGTGTTGTAGGTGGAGTGAATCGCTGCCAGGCACTCTCCCTCAGAGCACCAGTCGGCCACGAAATCCTGCTGAAGTTTCTCAACTAGGATCTTCTCTATCTGGAAGTGATGCTCCTCTTCTAGTTGATTAAACAGTCTTCTCATTAACTGTCCATCTTTATTAGCCATCAGGTGTAAATGTCGTTCCAGGTTTGAAGATTTGAGGATATCAATTGCTGGTGAAAAGGTCTGTGCTAGTTTTCTTTCCCTTATATCATAATGTCCTGTTTTTATAAAATCAGTCAAAACATGGTTCTGATTAGAAGCACAGATAAATTTTCGAATAGGGACTCCCATGGTTTTGGCATACACTGCTGCTAAAATGTTACCAAAGTTTCCTGTGGGAATACACACATCAACTGGGCTTCCAAAAGAAATAAATCCTTGGCTAACGAGATCAAGGTATGCAGAAGCATGATAAACTACTTGGGGAAGTAGTCGGCCCCAGTTTATGGAATTAGCTGAACTTAAGACGGTTCCATATTCCACAGCAAGAAAGCCAGTAAAATCAGAATCTTGAAAAATTCTTTTTATAGACGTCTGGCAGAAATCAAAATCTGATTTGACACCTACTGCCCATCCATTTTCGTTCTGACTGCCAATTATTTGTGCTTTTTGAAAATCGCTGACTCCGTCTTCAGGAAAAAATGTGGCCACGGCTATTCTCTGCTTGTCATTCTTCTTAAGACGACTAAAGCCATTTAAGACTGCACTTCCAGTGTCTCCTGAGGTGGCTACAAGTATCATAAAATTGCAACTTGGTGGAATACAGTGTGCAAAAAGATGGGGCATGAGCTGTAAAGACAGATCTTTAAATGATCCTGTTGGTCCATGAAACAACTCCAGGATGAACTGGTTGCCTGACAGGTGCCTGACAGGGGCGATTTTTGAGCAGGCAAAGTTTTCCCCATAAGCAGTTTCAATCATTTCTCCCAGCCTGGCAGCAGGTATGTCAGCAGGATGTATACATTTTTCCAGAAGTATCTGTGCTCTTTCTATGTATGTTGCTCCTACCAGGCTTTTCCACTCCCCACAGTTTAACTTTGGAAACTCCTTCTCAGGAACAAAAAGTCCACCATCAGAAGCTAACCCCTCAATCACAGCTTCACTAAAGAATTTCATTGGAGCTTTCTGTTCACAGTCTTTAGGCCAAATGTGTCTTGTGGAAATGAATGTTTCTGAATCCACATCTTGGTATCTTTTAACTGCACTCAGCACTTTGTTGGCTACCTCCTCTGGGGAAGCCCCACTTTCACAAAAAACACGAGTATCATACCACTTCTTATAGTACTGTCTTCTAAATTTAAGTAAGTCTTTCACAGAGGTTCCAGAATTCTGACCTACAATCCTATCTGTTTTCATTAATTTTAGACGACTGACTATATCTAGTAGAGGTACATCCAGATAAACAATTATTCCATTTTTCTTTAGATGCCACATGCTAGCATCATGCATTGGGTTGGACCCAGTAAGGGAAATCACACTTCCAGATGCAGAGAAGTTTAACACGGCTTTTCCTTCCTCTTCTAAAAATTGCTCATTACCAACATCCTGCAATTTTTCAGACACACTCATATTCCAGGTTTTTTCAAGGATATCATCATCCACATCGATGACACAACAACCCAGTTTCTGGCCTATTATTCTGCCTACTGTTGTTTTCCCAGCACCAGGAGGTCCCATCAGGATAATATTTTTGTCTCCAACAAGAGAGTAGATGGAATGCCATGACTTCCTTAATTTCGCAAGCGCAAAGGTTCTTGAAAGAAATAGCTGTGGATGTTTATCTGTTTTCACATGGATGCAAGACAAGCATTTCTGAGTTATATGTTTCAGATGCTGACACTGCTTCAAGTGGAGCATTCTCTTTTCACTTTGCTGCCCAAGCCAACAGAAAAACTGGCTTTGGTCCTTTTCAAAACATAAAGACAAGGAAAGACATTTGGTTACTAATTTCAATAGGCTTAACATACCAATAGGATTAAGTAGAATCATGCCCATAGTACATAAACTTAAAATTCTTCTGAATTTTATATGGCATTTAAAAAATTATCCAAACCTAAATTCTCACATATTGCATGTTATCTTTTTAGTAATCTTTTCAAGTCTCAAGACAATGAGTAATCAAAACTTTAACAATTTGTAACTATGAGCAACAGAAACTTCATTCCAAAAATGTTGTATCATAGATACTTTTTTTAAAAAGATACTAAATCAAATTACTATTTCTTTTCCTATAATGAAAATTGTCTCATGATTCGTAACCCAAGTAAATAAGGATTACTTGGAGTTGGGATGCTATATACTTGCAATTCAAAAAGCTGAATAATCTCCATATTTCTCGTTAGTTATATGAACATGTTGATAGACTACCATGTTACTCACAATTTTCTTAGTCAAAGAATTCACAACAAACCGGAATAAAATATCTGTTTATACAATGCTTAAATAATTTTCCAAACTATAGAACAAAGGTATGACCTTTTCTTTCTTACATGTCTTTTACATGCATACTGTTAAAAATCATTCTTACATGTTTTTCATGTTTTTCACTAGCTTAAAAAAAAAGCTAGTGAAACATATAACATTATGTAAATACTTAAGGAAAATGGATAATCGACAGCAAACTCAAAGGCTACAGACCTATAACTTTCTCTGACTCAGGCCATCACTTTCATTTCTATCCTATAAACATCATCAGTGGAGACACAACTCAAATCCCAGACTCCAGAGTGATAGCAAAACAACTCAGGAATGTTTCCATTGATAAGAGGACAAACTCACGCTGGCATCTGGAGAAGCCCTGTAATTCCCCATACTGATCAATTCCTGTCTTTGGAAATACACTCACCATTACACACCAGATGTGTGCCAGACAGGTGAGACGTTTAGTCATACGTAAAGTACAATTTAACAACTGCTACGATGTTTATTTAAAGTGATTAGAGTAACTTTACAGGCATGTAGTGAAACTTTCCACATATTCCATGGTACAACCAATAGGCAACTAAGCCGTATTAAACGTTAGATGGTGTGTTTAGACATGTTCTGAAAACTTTGGAACTAACTGAAAAGTTTTAGTTACTACTGTGATCATTCATGCTACTCAAACTGTGTTCTCTAACAAAACATTTAAACCATTTTCAGTTTACACTGAATTTAACTTACAAGTTAACTTAGAACTGCTGGGAGAAAGAATGCATTTCCTTATCTGGCTTTTCAGCTGGTATATGCTTAACTCCCACTGACTTGCAAACAGAAAACACACAGGAACCAATCTGAGGTGAAGAGTTTGTGGATGCTGAGGCAAACTCAGTCTTTGCAAAAAGTGGAGTCTATAATGGAAAAAATTTGAAGTTAATCATAACTGCATATCATATCATAAAATTCCACATATAGTCTATTGTTAAAATGTCCAATTGGAATTTTTTAAGTATAGAAAAATAATAAACTGACCCTTTTCATGGTTCTCTAAAGCTATTATTGAAAGATTAAGATACTATTTTCCAATATGTGTATCTTATGATCAGAATTTTACTAAACAGTACTGAATTTCTGCCATCAAGTAATATACAAGATACTATAACGAAATGATAAATGTAAGTTTACACAATGACACCTACAATTTTAATGATTTAACTGTATATTCAGTGATCAGATGGAAAGAAATCAGTGGACTGAAAAGTATGAAATAAGTATCTGAATTACTCTTTTAGGTTGTTTATCCATCTGAATCATGATTTGGATGTAATATCACCTATAAAAAATGCAAACAAAGTGTCTGCCACACATGGATACCTCTTGGCTATTTAAATGATTTATAACAAATTCAAACCATATAGTGTGGTGATGGGCACATAAGAATATTCACTTATATAGTAATACTAACCACTGTCACTCAGTGCTAAAAGACTAAAAACATATAAATTGAATCAGAGTATGCAGGCACAAAACTAAGCCTTTTTTTTTTTTTTTTTTTTAATAGTTTTGTTTGTTTATAAACCTTCAGAGAAAACAAGGGGCTAGTGTCAGTCTGTGTTAGTCACTCAGTTGTGTCTGGCTCTTTGCCACTCTATGGACTGTAGCCTGCCAGGCTCCTCTGTCCATGAATTCTTCAGGGAAGAATACTGAAGTGGGTAGCCATTCCCTTCTCCAGAGGAACTTCCTGACCCAGGGACTGAACCCAGGTCTCTTGCATTGGAGGTGGATTCTTTACCATCTGAGCCACCAGGGAAGCCCTTGTTTATAAACCTTCAGAGAAAACAACGGGCGCTCATCCATGTTGCACACAGGTTAATCCTTTCCCGGAAGTAAATGAAGGGTCAGAGAACTGTACACTTGAACCCCATCAGCAATTTCTTTTATTAAACTACTTTTATTTTGGTACTATTCTTTAACACTAATTATTTTGAGGACACTGTATTAAGCAGCCTGCTTAACCTCCTATTCAGGTAGCTTTTGCTTATAATATCACAGAGTATCATCTCTTTTAGTTCCCAATGCAGAAATTTCTGATATATGTATTGGTAATAATTGTGTATTACCTGAGTAGCTGGTTTGTTTTTATGGACACTAAATTTTTTATCTGATCTTTTCCACTTTAGGTTGGTTGCTACAATGCTTAACACCAACTCCATTAAAAGCAAAAGACTAACACAAGCATTAATGCGTGTTAACTTCACCTTATCCTTTGTAACCTTACTCTTCCTTTGTTTTATACAAATTCAAAGTAGAAAGTTGTGACAGTTCAATTTATCAATTCAGTATCAATATTATTTCACCATAAAAATCTTCCTGACACTAGCTTATAAAGTGCTTTAACATGTAACAAATATTATCATTTTAAAGAAAATTAAAGTTACATATTAAATTTTGTTTTGTAACATTCAGCCACAAACTAATTTTAGGGTTTCAACATCCACTGCAGGCAAACCAAACGGCAAGAGAAGATGGAATAATGCCCATGACATATAATTTTTATCTGGAAACTGAATTTTTACTTAAGAGGTAATAGAGTCAGTTCTCGTTATTCATGGTAGTTAAGTCTATCAAGTCACCATGAATACGAATTAGTGAATACTGAACCACTGCTTCTGGGAGAAACACACACTGTTCTTAGGTTCTTGTGAGCCTCTGGTTACAATATTTTTGCCAACTGATCAATACATAATGTTTTATGTGTGTTTCTGCTTACAGACATCTTATTTAATATATACATAATGATTCATTACCACTGAACTCAGACTTTAATACATGCTTGAAGGAAATTTATCTAATGCATACATTTTCTCTGTAAGGCACCTGGTGGCCTGGCTGCCTTAGGAACACAAGGCAACACTTCAGCTGTCTGCTTGGGGGCCATTTTAGACAAGAAAACCAGCAACCAGAAGCACAAAAATGCAAAAAATGTGGCACTTAAATAGAATTCAAAAAATACCCTTGTTTACAGTAGAAGCTGAAACAAGAAGGCAGAGCATCACCTTACCTGACCCCAACTTGAAACATGCATATCTCCTGACTCAAATTTTTCACCACTGTGCCTGTGGCCATGAGTGACTGCAGAAGTGCTGTGAGCATTAATTTGGGGTTATAAATAAACTTGAGCAAGTAGAATTCACAAATAGAGAACTTGTGAAAAGTGAGGACCGACTGCAAATCATTTTCCTTTATGATTCAAAGCCATATTATTAGGTGTTTTTCATTTACTTATATTTTAATATGTTTTTCAGTAAAGGGGTCATGAATAGGCAATTTTTCTTCAGCCCAAGAACAGAACTATTTCAAATTAAAATGGGAGTCAATCACATAAGAGTCAAGAAACAAAACCAGTACTTAAAGACCAAATCTCTTGACCTTAAAGTACTCAGGCTTTACTCAATCATTGATGTTTGCAAATAATTGATGTAGAGCCAAGTTCTACACAAAAGTATTTTAGTAAACTCTCTAATTCCTCAGGGGATGGAAGATGTATACCACTCCATTACACATTAATAATAAACAGGTTTTCTTACTAGTCACTTATAGTGTAGTTTTTTGATCCACTAGTTCCAGTAGATACTTCTTAGACATAAAAGACCTTGTCAGAGACAAATGAAAAGGTAGCGATGTGTCAGTATCACAGCAAGAACTTTAAAAAACAGAAACAGAATGTCCACATGGACATATTAAATACTGTGTGACCTCAAGGTATGAACTTTAACAATTTTACTGTGGCAAGCTGATCAAAACTGAATATAGACTTCAAGGGAAAGAAAGTACAGAAACCACTTTTTAACACATTTTTAAATTATTTTCTAAGAATACTAACAAAGTTACATTTTTAAACCAGAAATACATATTACCTTTTAGCAAAGTATTCAGTGATATTTTCCTATGCTTACACTAGATGATTGATAATTGAAATTATAAGCGCATCAATTTTTACTTCCAAAATAGTCCAGAAAATTTCAGTTCCATTATAAAACTATCTAGTTTTCAATACTAATGGTAAACTTTCAAAATCTATTTAGTGAAAATGATTTAGCATTTGTCACCCATTTAAAATATTTGCTATTACTCTCCCAAAATAAAACATAGGACACAGTACTTCAAAAATTATTTCCTGATGAGAAGTTCAATGAACTTTTGAAAATATTTGTGCAATGATTATCCTTGTCATCCTGTCATCCTGTTTTAATACAATCTCTATTTAAATTTCTAAGAATGACTAAATCTAGTCCACTATTTTATGAAGAAAGATATTCTAAGGTTTTAAAATATTCTTAAAAATTGCTGCATTTTTACAGCAATGTTGTTTTCCCATAAGTAATAAAAAATGCAAATATACTAGGATATAAACTAACCAGATGGTTACAAGCTTTGCTTTTAATACGTAAAAATCCTCTAAACAAGCCCTCCAGTTAATTAGCTGACTGAAACAGCGTGGTGGAAGGCCCACACTTCAGTGCCACGTGGTTATCACAGGGATCTTACAATCAAAGCATTTTCCAAATTCACCTCTCATCTTTGCCTTTATCTTAGAATCAAAGCCAACTAAGCCTTTTCTGTTGTTAGTCTTTTGCTATTAAATATTCTCTTAAACGTCTTGAGTATCTAATTCAAATGATTAAGTACTCTTTGTAATTCTATAACTTAGAAAAATATTGTGAAGACTATGTCTTAAGAAACAGCTTATTTTCTTCCCAGTTGTCCTATTTCTACTCCCACCTCTGACCATTTTATTCATCTAAGTAGACTGAAATAATCCTTAGTTAAAAAAAAATAAAAAACTAATTAGTATGTACAACCATTCATATAAGGTGTCTATGCAAACTACAACCCACAGGCCAACTGTAGCTCACTCCTGTTTTTGTAAATTATGTTTCATGGGAAAAAAACTTTGCTCATTCATTCCCCCCCCCCCCCCCCCCCCCATTTCTTAAGTATTGTCTTTGGTTGCTTTGGAGCTATAATGGTAGTGCTTGAGTAGTTTCAAAAGAATACATCTGGCCTGCAAAGCCCTAAAATACCTATTATCTAGCCATTTACAGAAAAGGTTCACTACCTCTGATGGCATACCAGTACTAATTCTCTGTGGACATACTGAACATAGGCATTTCCTTGAACAGGACTGCCATTTTGAGTGAATTATAAAAATCAGAAAAATATTCTTCATAAACATGCTTTCAAAAGCCAAGAATTACAGATAAATACCTAAAGGGGAAAAGAGTTCCTTTCCAAATGATTTAACAACTTCACTGAGACTGTATACTAAATACACTACAGTGAGACTTTAAATTCTGTTCAGTATTTTTAAAACCATAATAAATATACTGACATCAGTGAAATTACTGTATTCAGTAACAGCAGAAAGTCAAGACTAGCTGAGGCCAGTGGGTACTTACTAACTAGAGAAATCTAGTTTGCCCTTATTGGCTCTTTTAGGAACTGATAAAGAGTCCTTAATGTCTAATTAGACATGTTATAAACTTTGGCCAAGGACTGTCTATTTGGCTAACTATTATCATTTCAAGTCCTCAGTTCAAATCTTAGCACATATAGAGAACAGAATTATTCTCTATACAAGCTAAGCAAAATAACCAAAAACACGAAATACTCAAAGTGGAAAGAAAAAGGGCAAAGTGGCATATACATACAAGTATTTTGTAAACAGAAAATCTGATGTGAAGAACAGAACCATCAACCCCAAGGTGCCATTCATCTGAAATAAAATGTCTGTTAAACGCCTGGGATAAAAAAAAAAAATAGAAACCTGGCCAACTGGATAAGAAAAAACTAAGTTTATTCTTATCGTCTGAAATTCACCAAGAGCCCAAGATGATAAGCACCTACACATTCAGCAAACTTTGTTTTAGGTAAGAACTGGATTTATTTAGTGAGAAACAAACTCCACAGAGCATGGATCATCTCAGAAGGCAGAGCCTATAAACTCTTTTAAGTCAACCAAGCTACCATGCTGCTTTGTCTGCACCACCGGGCACCCTGGCAGTGACAGGCCCAAAACCGGCCTCTTATCTTCAAGCATCCTTACTCCTTTTGGGCAGAATGGCTTCTATAAGCTTGGTCAGAACCATATTGCCAAAATGTCTTTCAGAGCCTCTGGATGGCAAAGGCTTCTAAATGAGAGTCTTTCCGCAGTCAATATGGGAATCAGTAGGTTCATGGAAGACCACACGGATCAAACGGAATAAAACGGTTCCCAAGACTATTTTCAAAAAGGGACGCCAGAAGAAAGGGAGGAGCATAAAATTCAAAGGGCTGTTTAAAAGGATTCTTCTGGTTTAGGCTGCTGGCTTAGAAAACAAAGTCAAGCCCTATAAGAGGAGGGGCCCGATAAAGAGGTAAACAGGGGGAGAAGGAGCGAGGCGCGAGAGTAAGGGAGACAGGTGGCCGAGGGGAGGACGAGGGGAGCGGTCCCGAGCGCTCGCACAGGTGGCCGCACAGCTGAGCGCGAGACGCAAGCGGCCGAGAAGGCGGGCGCGGCCAGATTGCTGGGATCACCGCCCAGCAGCGTACAGGGGAAGACACGGACCGGAAAAGGGCATGCGATGGGAACGGACTGATTCTACAGTTTCCCTTTCTCCTGAAATAACTCACCAAGGAAATCACACTGAGAAGACGGGGGGAAAGGAAAGGAAATGGGAAAGAGCTTCCGGGAGCCGTCAGCGCCGCCTCGGGACAAAGTCCCGCACCTCGGACTCCTGCCCCTGCTGGCCCACAGCCCAAGACCCAGGCCTCGCTAGGTCCACCTCGCCCCACCCCGCGCAGCGGCCTCTGCGCCTGCGCAAGGGCTGGCCTCCCCGCTCGCGCGCCACGCCCACCGCCGAGCTGCCCAGTACCTGGTAAGCGACTCGTCCTGCGCCTCACCCACTCGATCCTAGGCCCCGCCCTCCCTCGTCCTATCCTTCACGTCGGACGTGCGTCAGCGTGGCCTCAGTCGCTCGCCCCGCCCCACAGGGTTGACGCCTGTGGACTAGAGTCTTGTGTGACGCCTGCACAGCGGCACAGTTTCCAGTCTGTCTGTGGTAGAATTTATGTTTTTTTCCCAAATACACAGAGAGAAGAGCAACATTTCTAAGGGGACTCCATTTTCTACCCCTTTACTCCCAAAGGTACATATAAACTGTGGTTTTCACGTTGAGCTCTGACAGAAAAGGAGCCTTTGCAAGAGGAAAGTTTGGAACACTAGATTGCGACGCCACCTTCTCGTTGCCTAGTTACTGTTTCCACGGCAGTCGTGCCGTCAACAATGCTAAACGAGCCCAAGAGTCGGAGAAGGGGCATTTTACTTTCTTGGCGAGAGAGGACGCGAAGAGGAGGTCACGGGGGAATTGCGTGAAAGAAACGTTAGTTCCTTGAGAAGGCAAGAGGGTAGGAGAGGAAAGGACAAGCGGTGAAGAAAGGGATGGAGATACTGCTATAGTGAGAAAAAAGCTAAGTAGTTTTCAGGACTCATATGGTGGCCATGGATCCAACGGGCCCTTCTGAGAGCATTTATAACCTCATATCCAGTGACCGGAAGGAGCCTTCACAGCCTCCTAGGTATGTGGGTAAGCAAACGATTGTCACTTGAAACAGGAATGGAGAATTGTTCCATTTCAGGATTAACTAAGCATCCTATGGCTTTCAAAACAAGATTACGTTATTTTTATCTCAGTGAAGTAGCCTTGGGTGACAGCTGCGTAAAGAAGAAGTTGTGAAATATAAGTATTTAGCTTCTCATACTTCAGAGAGAGGGTGGTCCAGTGCTGTGAGAGGGCCATTTTCTTATGTCAGCCTCTTGTTCATACGTGTTTAATTGTTCGTGTGTGATGTGGTATACAACATAGCCTGAAATGTCTTAGTGTTGAAAAAAGAGAAGTCACAATTTTATCATCCTGCGTTAGGATACTTGATACCTTGTTTCAGGAATTCACTGTTTCCTTTCTGACTACACACTTTCTCTAAAGAAAGATAATACCAGTTTTTTTCACAAGAGCATTGTCAAATATCAATTTCTATTTGTTTCTGAGCCTCTCTCTCTCTCTCTCTTTTTTTTTTTTTTTTTTTGATGAAGCAAATGCACAAGATAGTGCCTAAGGTCTTTTTTTGATCTAATAGTTGGTAGAAGAATGGATTGACAGAGACCCAAAAATATGTGATAGAGTTAAGATTTTTATATAGGTGTTAGAACCCCTTTAGTTCCCCAAATTTTCAAAAAGGTAACCACACAGTAAAGGTCTCAGTTACTCACCTGGGACTTAGCACTTACTTAAATCTCTAGGGACAAAAGAAGGTAAAGAATAGAGAAAATCTCTTTCCTCCTAGGATTTTGCAGCTTTTTACCTTTCTCCTTTTTCTTGTTCCAAGTCAAAACTACATTGAAAGAGCACTGGGCTAAAAACAAAAAATTAGGCTCTGCAACTGATTGGTTTTGTAATCTCTAATACATTATTAAAATTTGTTTTCTGATCTGTAAAACAAATTACATGAATGGATAATCTTTAAGGTCTTTTAGATCTAATTGTCAATTATCTTTTTTAGTAATTACTTGGAGTGCCTAACATCTTCAACAAGTGGACAGATCCTTCCATTTTTAAGCCTGAGTATCTTTTTTTAACCAGACCAATACCTATTTTGTTTTCCATTAGCTTCTCAAAATCTAGTAGAGATTGGAAATAGGAATTCAAAGTAAGATTTGGTACAGTTTCAGAGTTGATGAGAAGTGTTCAAATTAACTATTGCTGAATGGAGTTTTGGTCGAAAAGTCCTGTATATTGTACAAGATAAAAGCTCCTCCTCTGTAACCCACTGGCAGATTATATTTTTCATAGAATCCTGAATTTGAATTTAAGATAGTTTATTAAATAGGTATTTTGTTTATTGGTAAATTTAAAAAGGTTTACTGTGTCTAGGTGGCTTTTTCAAGAAATTTTATAGGAAAAATCTTTATTTAGTTGGCAAATGTATAATATCACCATTGGGTAATGTTGCAGTGACAGCTCAAACTCCTTGGTTTACTCTGAAGAAATAAGTAGGAAAAACTAACTTATGGTGAAAAGAATAGAAGGCATCCAAATGTGATGCCAAAGAACTCTTTGTGTTAGGGTAAAGTCAACCTACATTGCCAGCAACAACCAAGAGGAGTTTTTAATTTGACAAGATGTCATGCTTGCAAGACACTTTATTTATTAAAAAAAAAAACAAACAAACAAACCACAGAGCATAATAAAACACTTAACCAATTCTTTCTCTCCACTGTAACACAAATTGCCCTCACAGTAACACAATTGCCCTTACCCAATCCACTTATTAGTAGTAAGAATTGTTGCTAAGAAAGAAATATATTAAGCTATGAGTCTTTGCATCACTGAGTTATATACCTAGTTTCAAGAAAGTTCACTGCAGCTTTTTGCAAGTCTTGAAGATGATTGTTCGGCTTTCACAAAGAGGCAGATTCCTTGGGGAAACCACAATTGATGGTACCTGATCTCCCATACCTCAGAGATTACAGTCTCCTTGGGGAACTGAAAGATAAACATTAAAGTGTTGGTTAACAATAAAACCATACATCATTGAAAACCCTAATGAGAGATGCAGATGCTAAATGATAATTTAGAAAATGGATATATGAAATCAAAGTGTGATGAAGGATACCCTTTTCCAGTTGAACTGTGAGCTATGAGCAGTCTAAAGTTTACATGATTATGAAAATGCTGTAATAATATTGGCCTGAAATTTTTTTTTGGCCTGAAATTGTAAAACAAGCATATAGCAATAGTTAACCAGATGTTCATCTAGTCGAGTAGGATTAAAAAAAAAAAACAATGAAACATCAGATTGTACCTTTTGGTCACTTTCAAATAAATTGCCATGGACATGTTTATCTAAAGACTCAATATGACTTAATATATCACGACTGTTGGCAAGAAAATATAAGTATGGTATGTTTATTGAATACGACAACTTTAGTTTTAGAAAAATCTATAGCCCACATCTAATAAAAACTAAAAAGTAGGGCCAATTGTCTGAGTCACCCCTAGATCTTTACAATAAAACCACACCATCTAGAAAATGGAGTAAAATGCAACTACTGAAAGTGTAGTGGAAGCAAGCTCAGTGTTCATCAATAGCTGAATGGATAAAGAAGATGTGGTGTGTATATGTATATACACACATATACATGCATTGGATTGCTACTCAATTATAAAAAAACATGGAATTTTCCCATTTGCAGCAACATGTATGGAGTTGGAGAGCATTATTCTTAGTGTAATAAGTCAGAGAAAGACAAATACTGTGATGTCACTTAAAGGTAGAGTCTAAAAAATACAACAAACTAGTGAATAAAATAAAAAAGAAGCAGATTCACAGATAAAAAGAACAAATTAGCGGTTACCAGTTGGGGGGGGGGGAGGAGAAGGGGAATACAAGGGTGGGGCAAAAGGGTTGTTATGGAATTATATGAAATGTGGGTGAAACTAGCATGATTTGAAAATTGTAAAACACTATAGCATTGAAAAAGCATTTCATTAAAAAAAAGTGTAAGCTTTACATATATTAATTATGAAAAGATACCACATTATCAAGTTAAAATCAAGTTACAATTCATACATAGAGATACAAAATTTTTTTTGGAAAATTGAGATTAAGGGAACCTATTAATAGATCTTTTTTCTTGTGTTATTGAGATATAATTGACATACACTATTATATTAGTTTCATCATTTAAAAAATTTGTAATTTTGAAAAAAATTATTCATACAGAATAAAATATCTTGTTTTCTATGACATGGTAAGCTTTCGGTTCACACACAAAATAGTGTAATGAATCACAAGATGCAATTTTTAAAAAGGTGAGTATACACACTCCTTTTTACCTCAAAGAAGGTTGTTAGTCAAGAGATCATATATGCTAATTACAGTTTCCATGGGAATTTGAAGGCACAGATTTGGATTGAACATTATTTCTTGAAGGTATCTAATGTGCTCATTCATTTTGGACCGTAATTAATTCATAGCCGTTGAGCTCAAGATTGAAGAAAGTCTTCTAAAAGCAAGAAAAAATTTAATGTTTCTCCACACAAACTTATCTACATAGTAAGATGAGAATACAAGTTACTTAAAGTGATATAGCTGAATTTCTGCTTCCAGTCAAGAATGGAATTTACCCTCTCAGCTTAAGCAACTAAAACACCAGGAAAATATATGTAAAACAATGGTTTTTTAGACACTGAACAACAGGCAGCACAGAACGGTCATCCCTAAGTGAAGGGAAACAAGGCCTACAATTGTCCCAATATTCTTCCTGGAGAAAATCTCCAGACAAAAGTCAGGAAAGAGAAATTAAAGCAAAATCCAGCAATTTCACTGAGTTAAAGTGACAGGATTCAGAATTTGAGGAGGTCAGTGAGTGAAGTAAAGTCGCTCTGTCGTATCCGACTCTTTGCGACCCCGTGCACTGTAGCCACCAGGCTCCTCCATCAGTGGGATTCTCCAGGCAAGAATACTGGAGTGGGTTGCCATTTCCTTCTCCAGGGAATCTTCCCGACCCAGGGATCCAGCATTGCAGGCAGATGCTTTAACCTGAACCACCAGGGAAGCAAGCCATGTACCATTCATAGCACAGAGTACTATAGAGGAGAAAACTGCATAGATAGAAAATTATGGAAGTATACAGGAGGATTTCCCTGAAGTCTTTAGTTGACAGTCCACATGTATGATGAAACTACCAAGGCCAGAGAAATAACCAACAGAAAGCAGCAGAGCCAGATAAAGTTTATGTTCCCACCAACCAGAGTGAATCTCATAAGATACAGGGGATTGAGTGGAGTGCTCAGAAATAAGACCAACTTAGAACTGGACTAAAAGCTGCTGGTCCCAGAAATATAATGTATATAACCAAGAGAAAAATCAGTCAATACAAACAGACAAAGAAACGATATCAGTGAGAGAATTAGTAGACAAGAACATTAAAACCACTATTTAAAATATTTTCATGTGTTCCAAATGCAGATGAAAACATGAGCAAGACATAGAAGGATTAAAAAAATCTATGTTGAATACATAAATAATACTATGTCTAAATGAAAATAGTATACTGAATGGGGATAATAGCTAAGACACTGAAGAAAAAATATTTTTGGATTTGAAGACATGCTAATAAAACAATACAAAGTGAAAATGAGAGGGGAAAAAACTGAAAAGGAAAACAGAATCAATGAGTTGTTGACCACATCAAGCAACCTAACACAAGTGTAATTAGGATCCCAGAAGGAGAGTAGACTGATATAGAAGAAATATTTAAATAATGGTCAAAATTTTTATAAAGTTAATGAGATATTTAAATCCGCAAATCAAAGAATCATTATGAACCCCAAGAAGGACAAGGAGGAGGAGTAATAAGAGAAGAAGGAAACCATTCCAAGGGCAATTAACATAAAATTTCCTAAAACCAGTAATAAAGAGAAAAATACTAAAAACAGCCAAGGGAAAAAGAAACATTGCATACAGAGGAAGAAGGAAGGTCATCAAAAAGTTCATCAGAAAATACAAGAAGCCAGAAGTTTTAAAAGTCCATAATGCACAAGAAAGTGGTATGAGCTGGAAATTGGGATTTATACAATGACATAAAGATTACATAAAATGGTAAATATGGCTTCCCAGGTGGCTCGATGGTAAAAGAATCCACCTGCCAATGCAAGTGTCGCAGGAGACAAGAGTTTGACCCCTGGGTCAGGAAAATCCTCTGAAGAAGGAAATGGAAACCCACTCCAGTATTCTTGCCTGGAGAATCCCATGGACAGAGGAGCCTGGTGGGCTACAGCCCATAGGGTCACAGAGAGTCAGACACAACTGAGCATACACACATGCACACAGATGGGTAAATGTTAGTTTTTTTCTTTTTAAATTTGTTTACAATATACTTAGCTTTTTAAGGGGAAAATAACTACAATGAATTACAGGTTTATAACACTCATAGAACCTAGGATTAAGATGGGGGAGGGGTAGATGCAAGTATGCTTTTGTGAGGTTCTTATATCCTGTAGTATAATAATACTTGTAGTATAATAATACTTGAAGGTAGACTGTGATGAGGTAAACATATGTATTGTAAACCTTAGAACTTCTACAAAATAAAAACAAAAGATAAGACAGCACAAAATAAGGAAGAACCAGCAATGGGGTATGTAGAAAACAATAGCAAGATGGAAATTTTAAATACCGACACATTTTTTAAACCACATTAAATGTCAATAGTCCAAACAAAATAAATGAAACTGTTAGAAAGGATAAAAATTCTATGTTCTTCACAAGAAAACCCCCTTTAAAAATAAAGACACAGACGAGCGAGCGAGCGAGGGGCTTCCGGGCGCGGCGCGTGGTCTGCGCGCGCCCGGCCGTGCGTGTGGCTGCGGGAGGCTGCGTGTGCGCGCGGGGAGGGACAGTCCGCCGCCCGCGCGCGTCGGAGCGGGGTGCGCGCCCTGCGCGGGAGAGGTAAAGAAGATTTGAGTTTGCAGTCCTCAGCTGGGAACGGCTTTGTGTTTTGGCCCTTTTTTCCCCAGGCGGCTTAGGCAGAGTAGTTCATGGCAAATCTTGTAATTAAGCATGGAATATGGAAAACAAAACACTTCAGCTGGTACTTAGTCTCATGTGAAATTCTACAGGCATGTGTCTTATAAGCAGTATACAGCAGAATTTTAAGCCAGTCTGAGAGTCTCTGTTTTTCAGTAGAAATTGCAAGCATTATTTTGACTGCTACTTGCTATCAAATGCTCAGTTGGTGAAACTGGAGGTCTTTCACTCAGAAGAGAAAAACCAGGAAAGAAGGTTTCTCTGGGAACTGGCTGGAACCCGAGGCTTGCATGCTTCTGAGCTTCTGTGAATGGCCCCGGCACTCCTGACCACTCTTCCGGCTAGGATGTCACTCAGATCCCTGAAATGGAGCCTCCTCCTGCTGTCGCTGCTGAGTTTCCTGGTGATGTGGTACCTCAGCCTGCCGCATTACAACGTGATAGAGCGTGTGAACTGGATGTACTTCTATGAGTATGAGCCCATTTACAGACAAGACTTCCGCTTCACACTGCGAGAGCATTCAAACTGCTCTCATCAAAACCCATTTCTTGTCATCCTGGTGACCTCACACCCCTCAGATGTGAAAGCCAGGCAGGCCATTAGAGTTACCTGGGGTGAAAAGAAGTCTTGGTGGGGATATGAAGTTCTTACATTTTTCTTATTAGGCCAACAGGCTGAAAAGGAAGACAAAGTGTTAGCATTATCCTTAGAGGATGAACACCTCCTTTATGGGGACATAATACGACAGGATTTTTTAGACACATACAATAATCTGACCTTGAAAACCATAATGGCGTTTAGGTGGGTAACTGAGTTTTGCCCCAACGCCAGGTATATCATGAAGACAGACACTGATGTTTTCGTCAATACTGGCAATTGAGTGAAGTATCTTTTAAATTTAAACCACTCAGAGAAGTTTTTCACAGGTTATCCTCTAATTGATAATTATTCCTATAGAGGATTTTATCAGAAAACCCATATTTCATACCAGGAATATCCCTTCAAGGTGTTCCCACCTTACTGCAGTGGGTTGGGTTATATAATGTCCAGAGATTTGGTGCCGAGAATCTATGAAATGATGAGTCACGTAAAACCCATCAAGTTTGAAGATGTTTATGTTGGGATCTGTTTGAATTTATTAAAAGTGGACATTCATATTCCAGAAGACACCAACCTTTTCTTTTTATATAGGATCCATTTGGATGTCTGTCAGCTCAGACGTGTGATTGCAGCCCATGGCTTTTCTTCCAAGGAAATCATCACATTTTGGCAGGTTATGCTAAGGAACACCACATGTCATTATTAATTTGACATTCTACCCAAGCCTAGAGAAGGGAGGGATACTTTGTAGAAAGTGTTAACGTTAGACTATGAAATCGCCAGTGAAAAACCCATGAGAAGGTCACTGTGTGGCTTACACAAAGCTGAAACTCATGTAGAGCCTATAGACGAGACTAGAGGGTTGCACTTGGCCTGTGGTTTATTATGACAACAATCAAGTCAAGCCTTTTAAAAGTGATATTCAGAGGAATTAAAATCTTATAAAGGAATGGGAAGTTTTTTTTAAATAAAACTAATAGGGCCAAACAGTTTGAACATGTCATTCTACAGACTAGAGCTTCTTAAATGGGTTTCATTGAATTATAAGCTCATTTATCCATAACAACAAAACAGTGTACAGTATTATTCATGAGGCATCTAGTCAGTTCAGGGTTTTGTGTATATCTTCATAGATTACTAGTTTTTTTTAATATACAGTTCTGTGTAAAAGAAACTGAAGTTATTTCTGAACAAAGTTTAATATGTTTTTGGTCATTTGGAAGATATTTCAAGATGTTGCAGTATTAAAGAGTTATTAATTATTATTTAATAATACTTAGAGTTTTACACTTTATGGATGTTTGAATGTTTTGGTTTCAATACTGCATAAACAGAATAAACTTTTTTTCCAGTTTAAAAAAAAAAAAATAAAGACACAAGAAAAAAATTAAAGAATAGACAAATACTGTATTATTATAAATTAAAGGAATACTGGATTGGTTATATTAATATCAAACAGTAGATTTTAGACTATAGAATTTTAAGAGGGATAAAGAGTATTACTTTACAATAATGAAGTGATCAGTTTTCCAAGAAGGTATGATAATTCTAAAGGCTGTGCACCTACTGATGGAGCTTCAAAATGCATGAAGCAAAAGCTGACAGAACTAAAAGAAGAAATAAATCCACAATTGTAATCAGAGATTTCAACATCTCTCTTTCAATGATTATTAGAACCCTTGAAAATAGTATTCAACGAGTTTGTCCTGTCAGTTATGGAACACTCCAGCCAACAGCGGCAGTGTAAATTCCCTTTTCCAATGTATATGGAACATTTACCAAGATAGACTATGCTTTGTGCCATAAAACAAGTGTCAGGAAACTTTAAAGGATTGAAATTTTACAAATTATATTTTTTTAACCATAATAGAAATTAATTAGAAGTCAGAGTGCTATCTGAAAAATCCTCAAATATTTGGAGATCAAGCATAACACATTTAAACAAACTTCTAACATGAAGACAACATCAGAAGGGGATTTAAAAGGTTTTTGAACTGAATGAAAATGGAAGCGTATCATATCAGAATTTGTGCTATTGCAGCTATGAAGCAATGCCTAGGAGAAATTTTTGACTTCTATTAGATAAGTCAGGTCAGTCACTCAGTCGTGTCCAACTCTTTGCAACCCCATGGACTCCAGCACACCAGGCTTCCCTGTCCATCACCAACTCCCAGAGCTTGCTCAAATTCATGTCCATCGAGTCGGTGATGCCATCCAACCATCTCATCTTCTGTCATCCCCTTCTCTTCCCACCTTCAATCTTTCCCAGCATTAGAGTCTTTTCCAATGAGTCAGCTCTTTGCATCAGGTGACCAAAGTATTGGAGCTTCAGCATCAGTGCTTCCAATGAATATTCAGGACTGATTTCCTTTAGGATGGACTGGTTGGATCTCCATGCAGTCCAAGGGACTCTCAAAAGTCTTCTCAAACACCACAGTTCAAAAGCATCAATTCTTTGGCTCCCAACTTTCTTTATAGTCCAACTCTCAACATCCATACATGACTACTGGAAAAACCATAGCTTTGACTAGATAGACCTTTGTCAGTGAAATAATGTCTGCTTTTTTTTTTTTTTTTAATTTTTTTAAATTGAAGTATAATTGCTTTACAGAATTTTCTTATTTTCTGTCTAACTTCAACATGAATCAGCCATAGGTATACATATATCCCCTCCCTTTTGAACCTTCCTCCCATCTCCCTCCCATCCCAACCCTCTAGATTGAAACAGAGACCCTGTTTGAGTTTCCTGAGCTATATAGCAAATTCCCATTGGCTAGCTATTTTACATATGGTAATGTAAGTTTCCATGTTACACTTTCCGAACATCTCACCCTCTCCTCCCCTCTCCCCATGTCCGTAAGTCTATTTTCTATGTCTGTTTCTCCATTGCTGCCCTGTAAATAAATTCTTCAGTACCATTTTTCTGGATTCCGTATATATGTATTAGAGTACGATATTTATCTTTCTCTTTCTGACTTACTTCACTTTGTGTAATAGCTCTGGGTTCATTCACCTCATTAGAACTGACTCAAATGCATTCCTTTCTAATATGCTGTCTAGGTTGGTCATAGCTTTTCTTCTAAGGAGCAAGTGTCTTTTAATTTCATGGCTGCAGTCACCACCTGCAGTGATTTTGGAGCCCAAAAAAATAGTCTCTCACTGTTTCCATTGTTTCCCCATCTGCTTGCCATGAAGTGATGGGACCAGATGCCATGATTTTTTGAATGTTGAATTTTAAGCCAGCTTTTTTACTCTCCTCTTTCACTTTCATCAAGAGGCTCTTCAGTTCTTCTTTGCTTTCTGCTGTTAGGGTGGCGTCATCTGCATATCTGAGGTTATTGATATTTCTCCTGGCAATCTTGATTTCGGCTTGTGTTTCATCCAGCCCAGCATTGTGCATGATGCACTCTGCATGTAAGTTAAATAACCAGGGTGACAATAAGCAACCTTGACATACTGCTTTTCCCAATTTGGAACCAGTCTGTTGTTCCATGTCCAGTTCTAACTGTTGCTTCTTGACCTGCATACAGACTTCTCAGGAAGCAGGTATAACTACAAATGTTTAAAGTCAAATAGCTAAAATTGCGCCTTAAGAAACTTAAAAAGAAGAAGAAAAACTCCAAATAATGAGATATAATAATGATCAGTGCAGAAATCATTGAAATGGCAAATGTGAACATTAGAGAAGACTTATAAGCCAAAGAAAAAGAACAAAGGAGAGAGAGAGAGGAGAGACAGACTACCAATATCAGATATGGGAGAGGTTACATCATTAAAAATGCTACAGATGATCAAAGAGTAGTAAGTAAATACTATGATCATCTTTATCCTGGCACTGTTTTATTAGAATAAAACTTTAATCTAGCTTACCTAAGCCTGATGTACAGGGCTCAGATAATTATGCTTAATGACTATCTCCAAGTGAATATAGATATATATTATAGAATATAGATATATGTAAATTAGAACTGTATTTCCTTTTGAAAACTTTATATGATTCTTATTAAAGATAAATGCTACAGCTTTTTTTTAAATTTTAGGTATGTATCAATTTTTAAAGCAACTGTAAAAGATGACATGCAAAAATTTAAAACTGCAATGAAAACTATGGGACCAGCAAAACTTGAAGTACCTTCTCCAAAGAATTTCCTGAAGAAACATTCAAAGGAAAAAATTCTACCACCCAGTAGGTTTTATCACTTTTTAATTTTAAGTGTTTATGGGTAATTTAACTAAAATTATTTTGTCTGTGAATATTAAATGTTCACAGTAATAACAACTTTAGCTAATATTAAACAGAATTTTAGAGGCTAGGAGAAAGCAGAAATCAGGAATATAGTACATCCACCATAGTATTCCTAGCAGCATTATTTATAATTGCCAAGACATGGAAGCAACCTAAGTGCCCATCAGCAGATTAACAGATAAAGAAGTTGTGGTATATGTATACAATGGAATACCACTCAACCATAAAAAAGAATGAACTATTGCCATTTGCAGCAACATGGATGGACTTGGAGGGTATTATACTAAGGGAAATAAGTCAGACAAAGATGTAAACTTTTTTATATCACTTATATGTGGAATGTAAAAGATAAAACAAACTGGTAAATATAACAAAAAAGAAGCAAACACAGAGTAAACTAGTGGTTACCAGTGGGGAGAGGGAAAAAGAGAGGCAATAAAGTAGGGGATGAAGAGATTCAAATTATTGTGTATAAAATAAGATACAAGGATATATTGTATAACAGGTGATATAGTCAAATTTTATAGTAATTATAAATGGAGTATAACCTTTAAAAATTCTGAATCACTGTATGGTACACCTGTTACTTATATAATATTACAAATCCACTACAATGAAAAAATGTATTTTAAAAAATTCTCAAAAACCCTACTATGTAGTAGAAAAAGAGAGGAGAGAATGCTAAATTTCCTCCCCCAAAGACTTTCCTTTTGAAGGTGCAAGCATCTTGAACTACATCTTGGACTATATGATAAAGCCCCAACTCCAGCACCATCTTCAGATCTAGCCATATAACATCAATAACAAGCAACAATTCTAAGAGTTCTAAACCCCAAATGGGCAAAATTGCTTGGACTCTAAACCATATCTAGTCTTTTCTCCAGGAAATGAAAATATAACCATTGCTATCAGTTGTCAAAGCAATGACCAGTCTCACTTTAGCTTTGAGTATGGGCTTTAAATTTCTCAGATCTCGAAGACCATTAGGACAATGAAAGAACTGGATGTAATTGAAGAGGCTTCATGAATGAGAATCAGTTTCTTGGGCATGCTACCTGTGCAGCCACACTGGGGCCTCTGCTTCAAAGGATCCCACACTTGGTTTAATGCTCTGTTTTTGTCATCTTGAAATTCCTAATAACTTTTTTATCAAGGAGTCCCACATTTTCATCTTGTGCTGGGCCTCACAAATGTTACAGTCAATTGCGGTCATAGAGAATATGGATATTGGGGGAAAGCCATCAGAAAAGTGGAGAATAGATGAAAAAGAATTTTGTGACAAAATTCACGAAGCAGCTTCTTCTCATCTTGAGTATGTCTTCCCTGCTGGTTTTGGATAATAAACTCAAGAGGGCAATGAGTCTATGTCTTTTAAACAGTTAGCCTCTTCCCATATTCTTGGATCAAAGAACTAACACAGTATGTCAAGCCCAATGAGGGTATCACCTTTTGACAAAAGTGTAACTCCTTCTCCCTATGGTAACTTTTTGTGTCCCACAATCCTCTCATAACCCATATGCCATGATAAAGGATGAGGGCATTATTAGGAAAGATAAAAGAAGCAAGTGTGAAAATACAATATTAATGTTTAAATTCAATTCTTTGAAAGTCTCTTGTCTTTTCCTCAAGTGTTATTTTGCAACCCACAACCACTGGAGAATACTGGAAAATCTTAAAATAGAGTTTAATTCCTTAAGTGCCTTAGGACCAGTGACATTACTTGGGTCCTTATGAATACTTGCCAAAGTTAAGCCTGTTACATAGCACAACTACCAAACTGTAAATCCTAAGTTTCAAATAAGGAAAAAGAGATGAAGTCTGTCTCTCATATAAACATTACATGGTAAAACAAACACAAAAATTCATTGGCCTTAATAATAAAAAATTTGGGGTTTTGCAAGAGCTTTAAAGGTCCATCAAAATAAGAGAAAATAAAAGCCCATGCAGTGAAACAAAGCTGAAGGTAACATAGGCCAAACAGCTACCAGTCTCTTTGTGAATATGCTGCCATTTTGAACACAGAAACTTGCTAGACACACTGAAAAATACCTACCAGGTATATGAACATTTCTCTGAATTCAAGTAGTGGAACATCTGCATGACTATGAGACCCTGTTGACATTGCCATTTTGTTACAGCCTAAAGTGAAAAGTGAAAGTCAGAGTCGCTCAGTTGTGTCTGACTCTGCCACCCCATGCTCTATACGGTCCCTGGAATTCTCCAGGCCAGAATACTGGAGTGAGTAGCCGTTCTCTTCTCCAGGGGATCTTCCCACCCCAGGGATCGACTCTCCCACACTGCAGGCAGACTCGTTACCAGCTGAGCCACCAGGGGAGCCCAAGAATACTGGAGTGGGTAGCCTATCCCTTCTCCAGTGCATCTTCCTGACCCAGGATTCAAGCTGGGGTCTCCTGCATTGTAGGCGGACTCTTTACCATCTGAGCTACCAGGGAAGCCTAGAAAGAAACCAAATCATTTAGCTTTCAGATTTGGCAGTCAATTGTGGTCATAGAGAATATGGATATCAGGGGGAATAATTTGTGACTAGACATCCTCACCCCTTTTTCTAAACCTTCCCCCATTGTCCGCAAAGAGTCAGACACGCTGAACAACTAAGCAGCAGCCCCATTGCCATCCTCTACTCTTGGGTTGATAGATGAGATGATGCTTAGGTAGATATACCATAGAGTAAGATGGGGGTAGGCTTTAGGCTTTATCCAGCACACAACCACAAAGCAAGATTTATAATTTACTTACTCAACTAGGAATGAGTTATCAGTCTTCCTAAACTGTTGCTTTATTTTCTGAGAATTCACTGTTGCCTCTTAAATGCATTTCTAAAGCTATAGTTAAGGAAGTCATCTGCATGCACTTTCAACTCATAATTAAATTTGGCTTCTAAATATTTCTCATGTGAACATATAAAAGCCTCTGGTTTTGAATTGAAAGAGACATGTGTACCCCAATGTTCATCACAGCACTGTTTACAATAGCCAGGACATGGAAGCAACCTAGATGTCCATCGGCAGACAAATGGATAAGGAAGTTGTGGTACATATACACAAGGGAATATTACTCAGCTATTAAAAAGAATGCATTTGAATCAGTTCTAATGAGGTGGATGAAACTGGAGCCTATTGTACAGAGTGAAGTAAGTCAGAAAGAAAAACACCAATACAGTATATTAACACATATATATGGAATTTAGAAAGATGGTAATGATGACCCTATATGTGAGACAGCAAAAGAGACACAGACTTCTGGACTCTGTGGGAGAAAGCAAGGATGGGATGATTTGAGAGAATAGCATTGAAACATGTATATTATATGTGAAAAAGATGGCCAGTCCAGGTTCGATGCATGAGACAGGGTGCTCAGGGCTGGTGCACTGGGATGACCCTGAGGGATGAGATGGGGAGAGAGGTGGGAGGGGGATTCAGGATGGGAAACACATGTACACCCATGGCTGATTCATGTCAATGTATGGCAAAAACCACTACAGTATTGTAAAGTAGTTAGCCTCAAATTAGAACAAATAAATTAATTTTTTTTAAAGCCTCTGGTTTTTTAGGCAAACTGGTTATACCATCCTTACTTGGGTATGTTTAGTAGATGGGAAATATTTGGGTTGTAACAGGTTTATTCTCTGCTCCAGGCTTTGTAAGAACTCCACAATTCAATTTCTGACAATGTTCACAACATTTCAGTAGTATGTTAAATAGGAAGAAGATAACTATTTTTGTAGGTCAAGAACAGTAAACAATTTTACATATTGTTTAAGCAAATATATACATCATAGTCTACATATTACATTTTTTCATCCCCACTATCATGTAAACTCCATGAGAAAGGGGACTTTGTCTCTTTTGTTCACTTCTGTACCCACAGTTCCTAGAGCACTACCTGGGAACATAGTAAGTATTCAACAAAAACATATTGCATGAATTAATGACTAAGTGATTATTGAAAGCTTCCTTTATAATGTTTGTGGGGGGTATAGAATTATCAGGGGTATATTGGTTTGCTAGCGCTGCTGCCATAACAAGTATGTGCATGCTAAATCGCTTCAGTCATGTCTAACTCTTTGAGACCCTATGGATTGTAGCCCGCCAGGCTCCTCTGTGAATGGGACTCTCCAGGCAAGAATACTGGAGTGGATTGCCATTTCCTTCTGCAGGGGATCTTCTCAACCCAGATCGAACCTGTGTCTCTTACTGTCTCCTGCATTAGCAGGTGGATTCTTTACCACTAGTGCCATCTAGAAAGCCCCATAGAGTAGCTTCAATAGAAATTAATTTTGTCACAATTCTGAGAGCTAGCATCCCAGATTAGGGTGTTTCCTGGAATTATGTGAGAGTCCAATGGTTAGGACTCTGTGATTCCATTGCAGGGGTTATGGGTTCAATCCCTGGTCAGAGAAACAAATCCCACATGCCTCAAGGTGCAGCCAAAACCAAACAAAAACACCATCAGGATATTTCCAGGGTTCATTTCTTCTGAGACCTCTCTTCTTGGCTTATAGATAGCTGTCTTCTCCCTGTGTCTTCACATGGTCTTCCTTTTGTGTTTGTGTCCAAATTTCCTCCTTTTATAAGGAGATCATTCGTATTGGATTAGGGCTCACCGTAATGACTTCATTTTAACTTAAGTCCCTCTTTAAAACTATGTCCAACTACAGTACCATTCTGAGGTACTGGGGTTTAGGGCTTCAATATATGAATATGGGGGTCAGAACACAATTCAGCCCATAACAAGAGATCAATCCATTTCATAGACCTTCAATAATAAAATATTGTTTTTTTCTGATAATAAAAGTTATATAAAATGATTTAAAAGTTCAAACAGTACAGAAATGAATAAAGACAAAGTAGTAAATGTGTGTGGGGTTAAGATTTGAGTAAGGTTTTGTCAAGATAGTTGTTGCCTTTGGTTCTGGAAAATAAAATGTAGTTATTTTACATTTTAGCTTTTTGACAAACCATTTCTATGTGGCTGTATCGGAACAGGTGAGTCAGAATGGTCAAGTCAAAGAGACTGTGTAGAAACAGCCATTTTCATCTGCTGCTAATTAAGAGAATGTGGAATAGAGAAATAAGGTAAACTCTGGATAGTAGTTATTTAAGGAGGTGAGATGTAATCAGTGAGGAGTGAATAGCTAACCTCAACAGTTTTGGTAATCTTTATTTCTTAAGCTGCATGTTGGATGCACAGCTATTAAATGATTTTTATGCCTTGTAATAATAATCAATGATAATCATTATAATGATAATCTGCAAAAAATTTCACTGATTCTTGGACTTTCAATACCTCAAGTTTGATTTCTTTACTTGGTGATTTTATAGTAACTTTCCTCTGAAAACAATTATTCATAATATTGAAAGTACTCAGAAAAACATTTTAATGTTTCATTGAACTTTTTTTCAATGGGCAAACTGAATATTTGTTGTTGAAATCTTTATAAGAAAATATTTTTATAATAGCTAGTAAAAATATATTAGCTCACATATGATTTAGGGAGTTTATTTTCTTCCCTTACATTTTTATGTTGTTCTTCAACATATTATTTCACATTTAATTTTTTGCATTTATTATTACTGATTTTTACCCTAAATATTTGAATATATTTTTAATACAACTTTAATATACTAATGGCAAAACATCTGGATGTTATAAATAATACTGAGTAGACATGTTTATGGTTTAACAATGGAAATGTTATGTTTAACAGAAAAAAAGTTTGAATGGAATGAGCGCAGAAAGCCACCTGTGCCGTTGAGGACTGACCATCCAGTCATGGGAATACAGAGTGAAAAAAATTTTATAAATACAAATGCAGCTGATGTCATCATGGGAGTGGCTAAAAAGCCTAAACCGATTTATGTTGACAAAAGAACTGGAGACAAGCATGACCTTGAAACGTCAGGACTGGTTCCGAAGTACATCAATAAAAAGGTAGCCTTTGACATATTAACAACACCTGATATGTATAAAGTAGGTAACTAATGAGGACCTCCTGTATAGCACAGAGAACTTGACTTGATGCTCTATGGTGACCTAATAGGAAGGAAATCCCCACAAGAGGGGATGTATGTAAGCATATAGCTGATTCACTTTGCTGCCCGGCAGAAACTGACACAACGTTGCAAAGCAGCTATACTCCAATAAAAATCTGTTTTAAAATTAAGTAGTATTGTGGCTATCAGCACAAGATTATAAAGCAATTACCTTCTAATAAAAAATTATAAAAATAATAGAGAAAGAAAATGGAATATTTTCTAAATTCAAGGTGAAGATTTGGCATAGATTGACCTATCACTAGCTAGTTAGCTCTTAATAGTTAGCTTTTAGCAAGCTGACAGCTAATGTGCATGAAAAACAATGAACAAACTCACTAAACTTGGTTATTTATAAGATAATTATCATTTGTTTATATCTTTACTTGTCATATATCCCTATCAGTTAAGATGGCAATTTCATGTATATACTTTACTGACTTTGTCTACAGAGACCCAGACTCAGTATTTCACACAGTGCTGCCTATAATTTAAAGTATTAGCAGTATTTCAAGTGATAATGCTTCTTCACATTAAAAACCTCTTCAAAGTTATGGTTCAGTAATTTCTCCTTTTTTTCCTATTACTGCTATAGTTTGTCTTAGCTTCCAAAAGAGAAGATCTTTCATAGGATGACCAGCTGTCCAATTGCCTGGGACTAAAGGTTTCCCCACCATGCAGGGCTTTCAGTGCTAAAACCAGAATGGGGCAAGTTTTTAAATAATAAAGTGTTATATAATTGAGTACTGCAATTTTTAAAAAGACCTGATATTCAAATTATTCATAAAGATTCTATTATTACTAATGGTGCTTTCTGACAAACTAATGGCTACCAGTGGGGAGTGGAAAAGTAGAGGGGGTTAAGAGGTTCAAATTAGTATGGATAAAATAAATAAGCTACTAGGATATATTAAACAGGTAAGCTACAAGGGAAATATAGCCAACATTTTTAAACAGCTTTAAATGGTGTGTATAATCTATAATCTATAAAAATTTTGAACCACTATGTTGTACACCTAAAACTGATATACTATTGTAAATCACCTTTACTTCAGTTAAAAAAAAACAATGCTCTCTTTCCGCCATCTTTCCGTGCCGCCAGAACGGTGCGCATGAATGTCCTGGCTGATGCTCTCAAGAGTATCAACAACGCCGAAAAGAGAGGCAAACGCCAGGTGCTTATTCGGCCGGCTGTGCTCCAAGGTCATCGTCAGGTTTCTAACAGTGATGATGAAGCATGGTTACATTGGCGAATTTGAAATCATTGATGATCACAGGGCTGGGAAAATTGTTGTGAACCTCACAGGCAGGCTAAATAAGTGTGGAGTGATCAGCCCCAGATTTGATGTGCAACTCAAAGATCTAGAAAAATGGCAGAATAACCTGCTCCCATCCCGTCAGTTTGGTTTCATTGTACTGACAACCTCAGCTGGCATCATGGACCATGAAGAAGCAAGACGAAAACATACAGGAGGGAAAATCCTTGGATTCTTTTTCTAGGGATATAATACGTACAAATAAAATGCCTTAGAGGACAAAAAAAAACAAAAACAAAAACAAAAAAACAGTGCTCTCACTGAACAAATTATCTAGATTGTCAGTTCTCATTCCCCTGAAGTCTGCGTTTGGTCCAAATCTAGTGTGGTGAAAATACAGACAATTTGGAATGAACAACGACATGTAGTTTAGTAAAGGAAAACTGTAGTTGTTTTCCTTAATTTCAATTATTAGTATATTTAAGAATTATAACAAGCATTCTCTAAAAGATACTCATTTTTGTTGAGGTGGAATTGTCACTAGAAGCACAGTCATTGTAAATCTGGAAGGAATAACCTTTCAAAAGATTCTAGGGTTTAGTTATTAGTTTACATTATCTTGGGCTTCTCTGGTGGCTCAGCTGGTAAAGAATCTGCCTACAATGCAGGAGACCTGGATTCGATCCCTGGGTTAGGAAGATCCCCTGGAGGAGAGCATGGCAACTCACTCCAGTGTTCTTGCCTGAGAAAAAAGAGTCAGACACAACTGAGTGGCTTTCACTTTCACTTTCTTCCACTTTACATTATCTTTGTAACAGAATGAGAGAAATGAAGAGGAAAACAACTTTAAAACTGTCCATCCTATCAGTGTAGTATAAATAATTCACAGTACTATTTCAGTTTGAATATATTCACTTGTGTTTGGTTTGGAGTAAAACAGACCTTGAAAGTACTGAACAATAGTCTTTTCAGGACCTTCATTTCTATCTGAAAAGGTGCTTATCAGATAAGCATATGATTTCATTGCTGAAATTATAGAAGCATGGGTTTAGCTCTTTAAATGTAGAAGTTTAAAGCTTAAAAAGCTTATGAAAAATACCTTACATGAAACCTATTTTACTTTGCATGTTTATGAAACACAAAAATGCTGGAAACACACATAGTATGAGTACAAAATTCTAAAGAATAGTAATGCATAATAATGAACATACTCAGTCACTCAGTCGTGTCTGAGCCTTTGTGACTCCATGGACTACAGCCTGCCAGGCTCCTTGGTCCTTGGGATTCTGTAGGGAAGAATACTGGAGTGGGTTGCCATTTCTTTCTCCAGTACATAATATAACATGTGCATGCTCAGTCACTTCAGTGGTGTCCGACTCTTTGTGACCTTATGGACTATAACCCACCAGCCTCCTCTCTGTCCATAGGATTCTCCAGGCAAGAACACTGGAGTGGGTTGCCATGCCCTCCTTCAGGGGATGTTCCCAAGCCATGGATTGAATCCACATTCCTGTGGCTCCAGCCTTGTAGGCAGATTCTTTACTTCTGAACCACTGGGGAAGCCTATGCTTAATAACTTGTGGCAAAAAAGAAAGGAAAGGAAGAAGGAAGAGGAAAAAGGAAATTGTAATAGTGATGGTTGAGGGGCTTGCATTGAGGTCATCCGGTGATCCACCATGATGAATCCAATGCCTGTTCACAATCAAAACAGGAGCCTCAAGGCCATTGTTAGAGAAAAACTACTTAGTCCCTGAGAAACTCCTGATGCTCAGTTGGCTAAGACACCTCAATAGGAGTCTAGGAGTTGGCAGCACATGACAATGAAGATTTCAAGCTTCTCTTTGATACTTCCTCCTTCTATGGCCCCTGGAGGCTGCTCAGACTTCCTGTCCCATAGGGTGTGGAAAAGCAGAAATTTCATTCTCCTGGCTTTTTAAAACCATTTCCAATCCATCATTTCTCCACCATCTCACACACACAAAAAAAACACCCCTTTTCCTTTGACAATCATGCTGCAAACCGCCACCCTGTGCCCCCCTCCTCATGGCTACATTTTGCATCAGCTGCCCACTTTGATACATTTTCTGCCTTGAACAAGAAATTGAGTCTCCATCACAGAAACAGAAAAATGTTAGGTTAGTCTACCTGAGCTTATCTACCAAGCAATGCAGATTCTCTGCTCCTAGTAATACTCTTGGTGGCTAAGCAGTCAGAGCTCAGGAAGGACTAACTCAACTTACTTTCCACTTATCAGAGTTAAGTTTTTAAATCTATTATTGTTAAGTGAGACAGCAGGTCCATTTTAGGGCGATGCCATTTTTTAAAAATGAGCGAACCTCATGTTTTAGTTCCAAGTAAAGTATTGTGTGCCCATTTGTGCCATGAGGGTAATTTGTGTTAGCACAGTGAAGCATGGATGTTGGCCTGAGTTACAGCGATAATAGGAAGACAGCATTTCAAATTCTAACTCTGCCACTTACTTAACTCCATAATTTTTTTAAACAAGTTATTAATTAGATTTATCACAGTATTGTGAGGATTAAATGATATAAAATACATTAAGCACTTGACACAATACCTGGCACCTAGTAAAAATTCAATGATGAGTGGATATTATAATACATGCAATTATTAATATTAATAGTATGCATTAGCTCTCAATGATTCAGCACATGAGAATATTTCAGATCACTGCAGCTTTTCCTCATTTGTGAGGTAGTTCTTTTTCTTAAACAGAATATGCCAAATATAATCTCTTGTGATGACACAGAATCATCATTATGAACCTCACTGATTGTACTGAGCTGAAAAGAGGTGCTGCCCTCAGGGTTTCCTAAAGTGGACTGAACTGGTTACCATTGAACTAGTTTACCCAGAGTACTAATAACTAAATGCTCAGAGTACTGAGCAATTAGAGTTTATCTGTATAGTGCTTTGCAACTTTCCAGAGCACATTTATATTAATAGCTAAGGTTTCTATCCCTTGTTCAGTCAGGATTAGGTTGTGTTATGCTGTGGCTAACAGATAACCCCGAAATTTATGTAACTAAAAATAAGTTTTAGTGCTTCCTTCTGCCGCATGTCCTTTGAGGGTTACTGGGAGCTCTACTTTCAGTCCTCATTCGAGGACCCAGCAACCCAAAACATACCAGAGAGAAAAAGAACATGGCAAGTCATCCATTAGTTCATAAGATTCAAAAAGGACAGAAGTTACTTGCACTCCCATGGGGTAATGCAGGTCACATGGCTACATCTTACTTAAAAGGGGAGCAGGAAAGTATTGCCTCCAAGGAGAAGAACCAGGATATTTGTGCATAGTTTCAGTGACTCATATCTCTCAACAGCTGCTTCCTCAGAGAGATCTTCCCTGACATTTTATCTCAATTAGCTCTCATGACTCTCTTTCTTCTTACTGTATGTATAAATATTATTTTATAATCTCTTTTTGATGAGCTTTTTTCTCCACAGAAAACACATTCTGTGAGGACAGAAACTGTCTTTCTTATTCACTAGTGTAGGTACCACCAAGTACATCCTCAAATAGTTTTTTTGGAGAATGAACAGGGAGTAGTTCTATGTCTCTGCTCAGTGGCTGATTGCTTCACTGTCAGTCCTTATAAGCAGCCCAGGAGCCTAAAATTGTATGTTGTATTTCCAAAAACAACCTTAGGGGGGGCCCAAGTCATTTTTTTTTTTTTCTTAAAGCAGATGTGCCTAGTAGTTTTAAGAGTCAGTTTTTACAATGCATTAGAAGCATTTAACTTCTTTTTTTAAAAAAACAAAATTATGCAAAAGAGAGCTCAAGATAAAAGCTACTAGTTCCCAATAGGAAAAAAAAAAAAATCACTGACTTGTCAATTTGTAGTGTTTTGAGCAAAGGCTTTAAGTCTATAACATTTCTTTTGCTCCTAATTGTTGCTTGGTATGTACACATATACAAGATAACTTTCAGGATGTTTTCTTTTTTTTAATGTCTGAAAAATCTTTATAAGGATTACGGTGTCACACCTGAATATATATGTAAGCGAAACGAGGAAGTGAAGAAAGCCCAAGAAGAATACGATAACTATATCCAGGAAAACCTCAGGAAAGCAGCTATGAAAAGGCTATCTGATGAAGAAAGGGAAGCGGTTCTGCAGGTAAGCGTTCTGTAATTCACGACTGCGTGGAATCCTTTGGAACATTTCTGAAGGGAGGGCCTACCATCAATGATCATTAAGGCCAGCACTTTGATTTTTGGAATCAGAACACTGTCTTTTAGTTACAGTGACAATTACATGCAGCAAATCTGTTTCTTTGGGGAGAGCAAAATGTTATAATATAGGGATTGTTGAATAATAATTCGTTTCCAACTGAGTGAGCTTCTGCTTTTTTCCTGAATAGTGTCATAAGAAAGTTCACCTTCTCCTTCAATGAACATGCATAAATAACGCAAAAAAGCATTTTTATTTCCATTTCCATGGCCCTGAATTTTTCAAAAATAATATTCATAAAATAGATATTTTTCACTAGGTGGAGCTCTAGAATAATTGAAACTGTCCTATCCCTAGACCAACGGTTTTTTCTTTCTTATAAGCAAATAGATTTTAAAATAACGAAGTGTTAGGTTTTACCTATGTTTTCTTTATTTTGACTAAAATAGACTTAAAGACACTTACGTTGGAGTTTTTAATGTAAGACTTTTATCTGAAGCATTTAAAATATTTGGGGGATATGAGCACAGTTGCTCAATCATCTTTAGAGAGTATTTAGTAAGCATCTACTTATATTCTTCTAGAGTCATCCTGTCTCTTATGGAGGTAAAAAGAGTACTTTATTCCTTGTTTTGTTACTGTGAAAGCTTTCTACAAAACCAATTCTAGTGACCTTTTAACAAAAGAAAAAAATATATTTTTACATTAATTTCTATTGAAAAATGGATTCATATGCTGTTATAAATTCTTAACAGTTTATCAGTGTCATCATAATCACCAATAAACATTTATTAAATACCTGTTCTGCATAGAGTATCATGCTAAGCCCCAAGGGTCATAAAGATAAAAATTCTGCTCTGAATAATGTTGTGATTTAGTTGATGAGAGGTGCTCTGTATATGTGTACATACAGAGATATGTGTCTATGTACTGATCATGTTTTATAAGGTTCCCAGGCATGAACATCCACTGCAAGATGTAGATAGGTCTTTAGCTGAACCTTAAACTGCAGAGTAAGAGAGTATCCCACACAACAGGAGTGGCCTGAGGGCAGGAACCAAGTCTCTCTGTGGTCAGCAGTCTCTGATTGTCTAACCTGGTGCCCAGTGTAAACCTGGATGATTAATAATAGAGTGCTGGAGAAAAGAAGGGAGGACAGGCAGGCAAGAAGGCTGGCAGACGTGGCTGCCTGTCACTTTCAAGACGAGCTCTGCTCTAGGTTCCCTCCCTCCCTCTCGCCCTCCCTCCCTCTTTTTCTCCTTTCTTCCCTCCTTCTTTCTGACTCTGCCATTCTTAAACTTATGTGCTTTTGTGAAAGCCATTTTGTATCTAAATAATGCTGAAAGATAGGGAAAGAGAGGAAGAACTTCCCTGGGAAGGAAAAAGCTCTTTCCTCAGGTACCTCTGTAGTAGATCGGCAACCCTTGGCTTCCTAATGTGGTCATGCAGTTTCTTTGCATACACTCTGATGGACAATAGCTGACCCCACCTTGGATGCCTTATTAGCCTGAGTAGTGTAGTTGCCATGGTAACAAAGCCATTGGCTCTGTTTCTAACAAGCCCTGAACACTGCTCCCTCCCCTGGTTGAGCTGCGTGTAGTTCTGTGACAATATGTTCACATGTCCCTGAATAGGATTCATCCTGCTTGTTCTTTAGAATTACAGTCCCATTATCCTGGAAGGAATCATCTGGCCTAAAGATTCCAAACTTCTCATTTCCCAGGTGAGGATATAAAATGCAAATAGATTAAGTGGACTCTTTTGTTCATCCATCCGTCCATTTATCTCCTGAACATCTACCATGTTCCGGGCCTTCTACCGAGCCCAAAGGATACTGTTGTGAGCAGAATAAATGTGGTCCTTACTGTCAAGGAGCTTGGAGTTTGTTTTACATTTGCCCTGGTTCACAAAATTATCAACTTAGCTAAAGAGGGACAGCTTCCCTGGTGGCTCAGTGGTAAAGAATCCACCTGTCAATGTAGGAGATGCAGGTTTGATCCCTAAGTCCGTAAGATACCCTGGCGGAGGAAATGGCAACCCACTCCAGAAATCTTGCCTGGAGAATCCCATGGATAGAGGAGCCTGACAGGCTACAGTCTGTGGGGTCACAAAGAGTCGGACAGAACTGAGCAACTAAACAACAAAGAGGGACGAAAACTCATATCAGCCAGTTCCCGGGCAGGTGTTCTCTCACCACATAGCACACATGTGCACAGAGTATAACAGATGGAAGCTCTATCCACCAGGGATTCAGAAAACATGCCAGACAGGGATTCTGAAGAGAATTTACAAAGGAGCTATTTACAGAGGTGAAGCAGCGCTAAGGGAACCAGTGGGGAACACTGAGGCACCCAGGACTAGGGACAGTGGGAATCACCACCACCCTAGGCTGGAAAGGCAGGGGCTGGAAACAGCATTACCAGAGCCAGGTGGGAGCTGGAGCCTGGAAGAGAGGGGTCCCTGGCGGGCACTGCAATCACAAATGGAAGGGCCAGTCATGTCCAGGTGACATCGAGGGAGGGGGAAGAAATGCCTCAAGCTCACTTTCTTCCCACCTGTGCCCTCCTTGGCTGAACTCAGGCAGCGGCTGGGGCAAACACTGGGGAAAGAGCAGCCCATAGGGATTAATACTGTCACCCCTAACCCCCGCCCGCTAGTTACAGAGCAAGACTAGAAGGTAAAAAATGGATGGGGGTGGGGTGGCATCAGAGGAGCCTGGAGCTGAAGACACTTCTCACTATTTTATGACAGCTTCTCCCTATATGAAATTTTTCCAAAATTAACAATATTGCTTCAGTATCAGACCAGAAGGGAGAAAAATTAAGACATAAAAATAAGGAAAAATCAGTATTGCTGCAGTGCATAAAAGATTTTTTTTTAGATGCAATATCTAAAAAACAGCAAAGAGGTTATTTCAATATAATCTGAAATATTAATCATATTTAGTTCTCATACCTAGCAGTTGACTTTGATCCAAATGTTATTGTACAAACTAGAATATAAAGCAAACTCTGCTTTAAAAAGAAATATTGTGAAACATATAGCTGCTGTGACCACAAGTAATAGGGAAATATCACGCAAGGAGCTTTGAAAAACCTTTGATATTTCAAAGTGTATAAATACATAGATTTCACCTCTGCAGTGGGCACCCCTGTAGAGCACTGTGGAAACACATTTCCCATTTCATAATGAAAGGCTATGGAAAAATAGAACTCTTTTGAAGACTTCTCTTTGGAATACTTCTCAAACACTATTAAGAACTGTGTTAACCCATCCCCCTCTTTTTAAAATTTAAAAGATATTTTTCCTTCTATGAAATGTTCAATATCGGTAGCCTTTTTTCTCAACAAATCTTCTCTATAAAGTGTGTCCAATCCTGTAGTCATTTTTATCTTAACATGGAAATAAACCACTTTGTCCTCTGAAAGTTTACAAGATTGTACTCTGAGGGCTTATTATGAAGGTCTTGTTATAGATGACAGTTCTAATTCCCTCATAAATCTAAATGTATAGCCATGCTTTCTAAGGACTACATTTTCTTTCTTTTTTGTAATCAATAATTTTAAATTATGCCACTCTTGAGCTCTGGCTAGGACTTCCAATACTATGTTAAATAATAGTAGCTAGAGTGGGAATCTTTGTTTTGTTCCTGATCTTAGAAGAAAAACTTTTAGCTTTTTACCCTGAGTTTGATGTTAGCTGTGAGCTTTTCATATTTGGCCTTTATTATGTTGAGGTTCATTTCCTCTATGTGCAACTTGAGAGTTTTTTTAATCATAAATGGAAGCAGAATTTTATCATGCTTTTTCTATATCAGTTGAGGTGATCATATGATTTTTGTCATTTATTTTATTAATGAAGCATATCACATGGACTGATTTGTGGATGTTGCACCCATAGAATAAATCCCACTTGCTTACAGTACCGGCATACCTTGTTTAATTGTACTTTGTCTTATTGTGTTTCACAGACATTAAGATTTTTACAAATTGAAAGTTTGTGATAACCCTGCACTATCATATGATGGTTAGCACTTTTTAGCAATATGATATTTTTTTATTAAAGTAGTTGTTTTTTAAGACATAATGCTGTTGCACACTTAATAGATTATGATATAGTGTGCATGTGTGTGCTCAGTCGTTTAGTCATGTCCATCTCTTTCAGGACTCCATGTCCTGACCCCATGGACTATATAGCCCATCATGCTCCTCTGTCCATGGAATTCTCCAGGCAAGAATACTGAAATGGGTTGTCATTTCTTCCTCCCTAGATCCCGACCCAGGGCAGGTTATTTGTTTTATTGAGGTGGTCTGGAACCAAGCCTGATATACCTCCAAAGTATGTTTATATATGGGTCTTTTAATGGATTGTCAAATTCAGTCTGCTAATATTTTGTTGAGGACTTTCACACTTATGTTCCAAGGGATATTGACCTGTAATTTTCTTTTCTTGTGGCACCACGGTCTGATTTTGGTACAAGGATCATGCTAGCCTCATAAAATGAGTATGAAAGAGTTCCCTTCTCTTCTGTTTTTTGAAGAGTTTGAGAAGGAGTGGTAATAATTCTTCTCTGAGTGTTTGGTAGAATCCACTGTCTGGTCTTGAACTTTTTATTTGTTGGGAGGTTTTTGGTTATGAATTTAATCTTCTTACTAGTAATTGCTCTGTCCAGATTTTCTCTTTCTTTATGATTCAGCCTTGGTAGGTTGTATGCTTCTGACAATTTATCTGTTTCTCCTAAGCTTCCATTGTGTTGGCATATAATTGTTCATAGTAGACAACATGATTCTTTGTATTTCTGTGGTATCGATTATAATATCTCCACTTTCATTTTTTATTTTATTTATTTGAGTCCTTTCTTTTTTTTCTTGGTGAATCTAGCTAGAGCTGTGTTAAATTTGTTCATCCTTTCAAAGAACCAATCATTATTTCACTGATCTTTTCCATTGTCGTTTTAGTCTCTATTTTATTTATTTATGCTCTAATCTTTGTTATTGCCTTCTACTAACTCTGGGCTTTGTTCTTCTTTTTCTGGTTCCTAGAGGTGTGTAATGTTAGGTTGTTTATTTGAGATTGTTCTTGTTTCTTGAGGTAGGCATTTATTACTATGAACTTCCATTTTTGAACTGCTTTTGCTAAATCTTATAAATATTAGTATATTTCCATTTTAGCTTGACTCAAGGTATTTTAAACTTCTCTTTTGATTTCTTCTTTGACCCATTGATTGTTCAGTATCATGTTGTTTAATCTACACTTATTCATGAATTTTCTAATTTTTTTTGTATGATTGGTTTCTAGTTTCATACCACTGTGATCAGAAAATATATTTGATATGATTTCAGTCCTCTTAAATTTATTAAGACTTGATTTGTGACCTAATATACGATATGTTCTGGAGAATATTCTGTGTACACTTGAGATGAGTGTGCTTTTTTAGTCATTTGGATGGAAAATTTTTTATATTTCTGTAAAATCCATCTGATATAACCTGTCATTTAAAGTCAATGCTTCCTTACTGATTTTCTGTCTGGATGATCTATTCATTAGTGTAAATAGGGATTAAAAGTCCCCTACTGTAATCATAGTGCTGTCTGTTTTTTACTTTAAATTTGTAATATTTGCTTTGTATATTATGACACTCCTATGTTGGGCTTCCCTTGTGGCTCAGCTGGTAAAGAATCTGCCTGCAATGTGGGAAATCTGGGTTTTATCCCTGGATTGGGAAGATCCCCAGGAGAAGGGAAAGGCTACCCACTCCAGTATTCTGGCCTGGAGAATTCCATGGACAGTATAGTCCATAGCGTCGCAAAGAGTTGGACACAACTGAGTGACTTTCACTTCATTTACTTCACATGTTGGGCACATAAATATTTACAGATGTTATATACTCTTGTATCAACTGCTTTATCATTATGTAATGCCCCTTTTCTCTTATTACAGTCTTACTTTTAAAGTCAGATTTTTCTGACATAAGTATATCTACCCCAACTTCCTTTTGGTTTACATTTGAATGAGATATGTTTTTCCATCTGTGTGTCAGGGATCATAATTTCGAGGCAATATTCCATTTTGTTTTACTTTCCATTTTTGTGTAAATAACATGATTAGTGTACCCATTGTGAACAATAGAAAGTATTAATTTATAAAATTTCATTGCATGAGTTCAGTTAGTTTTATCATTTTGTCAGTGGGGCTTCTAGTGCATTGTGGTAAGAAATAATAACTAAGCAGAGATGGAAATAACCATTATTGTTCCTAAAAAGATTCCTAAATTTGAATTTGTTGGTTTCTGAGAACTTTAAACATTAACTACCTTATTGAATTGGTGGCTCGGATGGTAAAGAATCTGCCTGCAATGCAGGAGACCTGGGTTCAATCCCAGAGTTGGGAAGATCCCTTGGAGGAGGGCATGGCAACTCACTCCAGTATTCTTTTTTTTTTTTAATTTATTTATTTTTTCAGTGGGTTTTGTCATACATTGACATGAATCAGCAATAGATTTACACGTATTCCCCATCCCGATCCCCCCTCGCACCTCCCTCTCCACCCGATTCCTCTGGGTCTTCCCAGTGCACCAGGCTCGAGCACTTCTCTCATGCATCCCACCTGGGCTGGTGACCTGTTTCACCATAGATAATATACATGCTGTTCTTTCGAAACATCCCACCCTCACCTTCTCCCACAGAGTTCAAAAGTCTGTTCTGTACATCTGTGTCTCTTTTTCTGTTTTGCATATAGGGTTGTTGTTACCATCTTTCTAAATTCCATATATATGTGTTAGTATGCTGTAATGTTCTTTATCTTTCTGGCTTACTTCAGTCTGTATCATGGGCTCCAGTTTCATCCATCTCATTAGAACTGGTTCAAATGAATTCTTTTTAATGGCTGAGTAATATTCCATGGTATATATGTACCACAGCTTCCTTATCCATTCATCTGCTGATGGGCATCTAGGTTGCTTCCATGTCCTGGCTATTATAAACAGTGCTGCGATGAACATTGGGGTGCACGTGTCTCTTTCAGATCTGGTTTCCTCAGTGTGTATGCCCAGAAGTGGGATTGCTGGGTCATATGGCAGTTCTATTTCCAGTTTTTTAAGAAATCTCCACACTGTTCTCCATAGTGGCTGTACTAGTTTGCATTCCCACCAACAGTGTAAAAGGGTTCCCTTTTCTCCATACCCTCTCTAGCATTTATTGCTTATAGACTTTTGGATAGCAGCCATCCTGACTGGCGTGTAATGGTACCTCATTGTGGTTTTGATTTGCATTTCTCTGATAATGAGTGATGTTGAGCATCTTTTCATGTGTTTGTTAGCCATCTGTATGTCTTCTTTGGAGAAATGTCTGTTTAGTTCTTTGGCCCATTTTTTGATTGGGTCATTTATTTTTCTGGAATTGATCTTCAAGAGTTGCTTGTATATTTTTGAGATTAATTCTTTGTCTGTTTCTTCATTTGCTATCATTTTCTCCCAATCTGAGGGCTGTCTTTTCACATTACTTATAGTTTCCTTTGTAGTGCAAAAGCTTTTAAGTTTCATTAGGTCCCATTTGTTTATTTTTGCTTTTATTTCCAATATTCTGGGAGGTGGGTCATAGAGGATCTTGCTGTGGTTTATGTCGGAGAGTGTTTTGCCTATGTTCTCCTCTAGGAGTTTTATAGTTTCTGGTCTTACATTTAGATCTTTAATCCATTTTTAGTTTATTTTTGTGTATGGTGTTAGAAAGTGTTCTAGTTTCATTCTTTTACAAGTGGTTGACCAGCTTTCCCAGCACCACTTGTTAAAGAGGTTGTCTTTTTTCCATTGTATATCCTTGCCTCCTTTGTCAAAGATAAGGTGTCCATAAGTTTGTGGATTTAACTCTGGGCTTTCTATTCTGTTCCATTGATCTATATTTCTGTCTTTGTGCCAGTACCTTACTGTCTTGATGAGTGTGGCTTTGTAGTATAGTCTGAAGTCAGGCAGGTTGATTCCTCCAGTTCCATTCTTCTTTCTCAATATTACTTTGGCTATTCAAGGTTTTTTGTATTTCCATACAAATTGTGAAATTATTTGTTCTAGTTCTGTGAAAAATACCGTTGGTAGCTTGATAGGGATTGCATTGAATCTATAGATTGCTTTGGGTAGAATAGCCATTTTGACAATATTGATTCTTCCAATCCATGAGCATGGTATGTTTCTCCATCTGTTTGTGTCCTCTTTGATTTCTTTCATCAGTGTTTTATAGTTTTCTATGTATAGGTCTTTTGTTTCTTTAGGTAGATATATTCCTAAGTATTTTATTCTTTTTGTTGCAATGGTGAATGGTATTGTTTCCTTAATTTCTCTTTCTGTTTTTTCATTGTTAGTATATAGGAATGCAAGGGATTTTTGTGTGTTAATTTTATATCCTGCAACTTTACTATATTCATTGATTAGCTCTAGTAATTTTCTGGAAGAGTCTTTAGGGTTTTCTATGTAGAGGATCATGTCATCTGCAAACAGCGAGAGTTTCACTTCTTCTTTTCCTATCTGGATTCCTTTTACTTCTTTTTCTGCTCTGATTGCTGTGGCCAAAACTTCCAACACTATGTTGAATAGTAGTGGTGAGAGTGGGCATCCTTGTCTTGTTCCTGATTTCAGGGGAAATGCTTTCAATTTTTCACCATTGAGGGTGATACTTGCTGTGGGTTTGTCATATATAGCTTTTATTATGTTGAGGTATGTTCCTTCTCTTCCTGCTTTCTGGAGAGTTTTAATCATGAATGGGTGTTGAATTTTGTCAAAGGCTTTCTCTGCATCTATTGAGATAATCATATGGTTTTTATCTTTCAATTTGTTAATGTGGTGTATTACATTGATTGATTTGTGGATATTAAAGAATCCTTGCATTCCTGGGATAAAGCCCACTTGGTCGTGGTGTATGATTTTTTTAATGTGTTGTTGGATTCTGTTTGCTAGAATTTTGTTAAGGATTTTTGCATCTATGTTCATCAGTGATATTGGCCTGTAGTTTTCTTTTTTTGTGGCATCTTTGTCTGGTTTTGGAATTAGGGTGATGGTGGCCTCATAGAATGAGTTTGGAAGTTTACCTTCATCTGCAATTTTCTGGAAGAGTTTGAGTAAGATAGGTGTTAGCTCTTCTCTAAATTTTTGGTAGAATTCAGCTGTGAAGCCATGTGGTCCTGGGCTTTTGTTTGCTGGAAGATTTTTGATTACAGTTTCGATTTCCTTGCTTGTGATGGGTCTGTTAAGATCTTCTATTTCTTCCTGGTTCAGTTTTGGAAGGTTATACTTTTCTAAGAATTTGTCCATTTCATCCAAGTTGTCCATTTTATTGGCATAGAGCTGCTGGTAGTAGTCTCTTATGACCCTTTGTATTTCAGTGTTGTCTGTTGCAATCTCTCCATTTTCATTTCTAATTTTGTTAATTTGGTTCTTCTCTCTTTGCTTCTTAATGAGTCTTGCTAATGGTTTGTCAATTTTGTTTATTTTTTCAAAAAACCAGCTTTTAGCTTTGTTGATTTTTGCTATGGTCTCTTTAGTTTCTTTTGCATTTATTTCTGCCCTAATTTTTAAGATTTCTTTCCTTCTGCTAACCCTGGGGTTCTTCATTTCTTCCTTCTCTAATTGCTTTAGGTGTAGAGTTAGGTTATTTATTTGGCTTTTTTCTTGTTTCTTGATGTGAGCCTGTAATGCTATGAACCTTCCCCTTAGCACTGCTTTTACAGTATCCCATAGGTTTTGGGTTATTGTGTTTTCATTTTCATTCATTTCTATGCATATTTTGATTTCTTCTATGATTTGTTGGTTATTCAGAAGCGTGTTATTTAGCCTCCATATGTTTGAATTTTTAACAATTTTTTTCCTATAATTGAAATCTAATCTTCCTGCACTGTGGTCAGAAAAGATGACTGGAATGACTTCAATTTTTTTGAATTTTCCAAGACCAGATTTATGGCCCAGGATGTGATCTATTCTGGAGAAGGTTCCGTGTGCACTTGAGAAAAAGGTGAAGTTGATTGTTTCGGGGTGAAATGTCCTATAGATATCAATTAGGTCTAGCTGGTCCATTGTGTCATTCAAGGTTTGTGTTTCCTTGTTAATTTTCTGTTTAGTTGATCTATCCATAGTTGTGAGTGGGGTATTAAAGTCTCCCACTATTATTGTGTTACTATTAATTTCCTCTTTCATACTCGTTAGCGTTTGCCGTACATATTGCGGTGCTCCTATGTTGGGTGCATATAAATTTATAATTGTTATATCTTCTTCTTGCATTAATCCTTTGATCATTATGTAGTGTCCTTCTTTGTCTCTTTTCACATCCTTTATTTGAAAGTCTATTTTATCTGATATGAGTATTGCGACTCCTGCTTTCTTTTGGTCTCCGTTTGCATGAAATATTTTTTTCCAGCCCTTCACTTTTAGTCTGTATGTGTCTCTTGCTTTGAGGTGGGTCTCTTGTAGACAGCATATATAGGGGTCTTGCTTTTGTATCCATTCAGCCAATCTTTGTCTTTTGGTTGGGGCATTCAACCCATTTACATTTAAGGTAATTATTGATAGGTGTGGTCCCGTTGCCATTTACTTTGTTGTTTTGGGTTCAAGTTTATACAACCTTTCTGCATTTCCTATCTAGAGAAGATCCTTCAGCATTTGTTGAAAAGCTGGTTTGGTGGTGCTGAATTCTCTCAGCTTTTGCTTGTCTGTAAAGCTTTTGAATTCTCCTTCATATCTGAATGAGATCCTTGCTGGGTACAGTAATCTAGGTTGTAGGTTATTCTCTTTCATTACTTTCAGTATGTCTTGCCATACCCTCCTGGCCTGGAGGGTTTCTATTGATAGATCAGCTGTTATCCTTATGGGAATCCCTTTGTGTGTTATTTGTTGTTTCTCCCTTGCTGCTTTTAGTATTTGTTCTTTGTGTTTGATCTTTGTTAATTTGATTAATATGTGTCTTGGGGTGTTTCGGCTTGGGTTTATCCTGTTTGGGACTCTCTGGGTTTCTTGGACTTGGGTGGCTATTTCCTTCCCCATTTTAGGGAAGTTTTCAGCTCTTATCTCCTCGAGTATTTTCTCATGGCCTTTCTTTTTGTCTTCTTCTTCTGGAACTCCTATGATTCGAATGTTGGGGCGTTACTCCAGTATTCTTGTCTGGAGAATCCCCATGGACAGAGGAGCCTGGTGGACTGCAGTCCACGGGGTCGCAAAGAGTTGGGCTTGACCGAGCAACTAAGCACACACGCATACCTTATTGAATTAGCATGACATTTCAGTCATTTATAGAAGAGATTAATGGGGAGTATAGATCTCTTCACTATGTGGGGGAAGAATTCCTCCTGATATTGAAAGCACATAAAAGATCATCTCTTGTTAATTTGAATTTCATCATTTTATATGATTGCATTTAGGCAGAGACAAGAAAACATGTCCATGTATGTCAGAATCTAGTGTTTGACGATTTCTCTGTTGAAGAATAAGGATATTTTTTTCTAAAGAAAAAAACTAAAGTTTTTATAAGAAATATTTTCCTGTTCAAAAAAAATTTTTTTTTTGCTTGGGGATATCAGTTCTAAGTTGTTTTTACCAAAGCATATGCTAAGAGCTTAGTTTTGTACTACTTATAATTCCACATACATGTATTTGATGGTAAAAACAAGTACAGTAAGATGAAAAACAAAGAAAATAAATACTCCCAGTGGGAATTGAGCACACAATCAAGGACAGGGTTTGGCCTCTATACAGTCTGTTTTGTTACTGTGGCCAAGAACTTGATAAACACGTATCATTTTTTAGTTATTTTTGTCAGTTTTCTTTACCTGTTTACATTTTTCCTCCCAGTGCAATTTTCTTTGTGATTTACTCCGCTGCTGTGGTTTGCTTTGGTATATACAGTTTTCTTTACCATTTGCAGGGGCTGAAAAAGAACTGGGAAGAGGTGCATAAGGAGTTTCAGTCCCTCTCGGTCTTCATTGACTCCATACCAAAGAAGATTCGCAAGCAGAAGCTGGAAGAAGAGATGAAGCAACTGGAGCACGACATTGGTGTCCTCGAAAAGCACAAAGTCATTTATATTGCTAATAAGAACTAGTGGGTTTTAAAAAATAAAATCATTTTAGCACATGGAAAAAAACACAGAAAACATAAAAATGAAACCATAAGTTTTCTGAAGGAGGAAAATACTATGAAGAATAGAAAAAGTCTTTACCAAAATGCTTAAGTAGTGTTTAAAAAATAATTGGATTATTTACTTACATAGAAAACATTTTTTTTTTTTACTAGCATCAAGGTTTCCTTGTAACCTGATTAAAGTTTGATTTTAGATTTTCCAGTTCTATAGCATAATTCATTATACTTGTTTCAGATAAACATTCATTTCTGGGCACTGAAAAAGTCAGCACTCAGAACTTCACATTTTTTTTCTTCACTGTGTTAATGCAAGAAACACCAGGTTAAAAACTGTAAAGTATTTTGAACTACAAATAACTGTGTACTCTGTGTACTTTTACTACTCTGAAGTGTTTTCTACATATTGTTCCAGAGATCCACAAATTACATGTATTCTCTGGTAGCCTATGTCATTTGTAGCTATTCACGCCTATTAATATTTTCAATATCCATAATGTTATATAGGCTGAGAGGTTTACATTTGAAGGAAGAAAAATTAAGAAAATAACATAAAATCAAGGAGAAAACTTATAAATTGCATCACTGAGGATTGTTAAAGAGAATCACCTTCTTTCTGACATTCGACTTTCAAAACCTTGGTGCCCTATATTCCATAATTTACTATATGTATTCCACTAATATGGGATATTACTTTTACTTTCTGGCTTTCTCTATTTTGAGAATTCTTATATTTCTATTTATAAGGTTACATAATTTATTAAGCAATAAGTTTATGTAAGTAGAGCTGTCTTCAACTCAAAATAAATGAGCCTATAAGTATCCAAGAAGGAAAAGATTATTTTATGAAATTTTAAATTATAGAAATTTGGTAAAATATATGAAATTACAAAATATCAGAGCAGTAACAATTTCTACTACTTACGCCAATTTTTATTCTACAGACAACACAGGAAAAAAAAAATGACAATTTTTTTCAAGCTTTTTCACAAGCACAGAATTTGCGAGCATTGTAGAAAAGCTTACTTTAGTTAAAAATTTTTGTATACAAATATTTTAGAAAACTCACTGTAAACTTTTTGTCACATCTGTGTATAGGCATCATTTCTTTATTCCTTTATTACCTCAGGGCAGATGTAAAAAATATATATAGCTGACCCTTTAACCATACAGGGGCTAGGGGCACTGATCCTCCACCCAGTTGAAAATCTGTGTAGTCAGCTTTTTTGTCTACTCGGTTTCTCCATGTTCATGGTTTTGTTCCCTCAGAGTCAACCAACCACAGGTCACATAGTACCGTAGTGATTACTATTGAAAAGAGTCCACATGTAAGTGGACCCACACAGTTCAAACTCGCATCATTCAAGGTTCAACTGTATATGATAAATTCTCACTTATCTAGAATTTTCTTCCTTTGTAAAACAATAAGACTGCATTGTCTGGGGACTTCCCTGGCCATCTCATGGTAAAGACTCTGCACTTCCACTGCAGGGGCCATGGGTTCAGTCCCTGGTTGGGGAAGTTCTGCATGCTGTGTAGTGCAGCCAAAAAAAAAAGAGAGAGAGAACTCCATCATCTGTATATACCACATTTTGCTTATCTGTCCTTCTGTAGATGGACACTTGATTTGCTTCCACATTTTAGCTGTTGTAAATAATGCTGCTATGATCATGAGTGTACATATATCTCTTCAAAACCCTGCTTTCAATTCTTTTGGGCGTAAGTCCAAAAGTAGATTTGCTGAATCATATGGTTATTATATTTTTAATTTTTTGAGGACCTGTCATACTCTCCATTGCTGCTATACCATTTTGTTGTTTAGCCACCCAGTCATGTCCAACTCTTTGCAACCCCATGGACTGCAGCACACCAGGCCTCCCTGTCCCTCACCACGTCCCGTAGTTTGCCAAAGTTCATCTTCATTGCATCAGTGATGCTGTCCAACCATCTCATCCTCTGATGTCCTCTACTCCTTCTACCCTCAATCTTTCCCAGCATCAGGGACTTTTCCAATGAGTTGTCTGTTTGCATCAGATGACCAAATACTGGTGCTTCAGCATCAGTCCTTCCAGTGAATATTCATTTTACCTTCCCACCAGTGCTGTACAAGGGTCCCAATTTCTCCACATTCTTGCCAACACTTGTCTTTTCTGTTTTTTGGTAGTCATACTACCACTCCCACTAATAGTTGGGAGGTGTTACCTCATTTTAGTTCTGATTTGCATCTCTCTACTGATTAGTGATGTTAAGTATCTTTTCCTGTGCTTATTGTTGTGTGTGTTGTGTGTGCGTGTTCAGTCGTGTCTGACTCTTTGGGGACCTCATGGACTATAGCCCAACAGGCTCCTCGGTCCTTGGGATTTCCCAGGCAAGGATACTGGAGTAGGTTGCCGTTTCCTTCTCCAGGGGATCTTCCTGATCTAGGAATCAAACCTGTGTTTGCAGGTGGATAGTTTACTGCTGAGCCATTTGTATATCTTCTGTGGAAAAATGTCTATTCAAGCCCTTTGCCCATTTTGTAAATTGAGTTGTTTGGTTCTCCGTTGAGTTTTATGAGTTTTCTGTATATTCTGGATCTTAATCCTGGATCAGATATAAGATTTGCAAATATTTTCTCCTATGGGTTACCTTTTTACTTTATTGATAGAGTCTTTTGATATACAGAAATTTTCAGCTTTCATGAAGTCAAATGTGTCTGTTTTTTCCTTTGTTAACTGTGCATTTGGTATCATATCCAAGATGGTATCACTGCCAAATCCAAAGTTGTAAACATTTTATCCTACATTTTTTTCTCCCAAGAGTTTTATTGTTTTAGGTCTTACATTTAGGTCTTTGATTCATTTTGCGCTAAGGTTTATATATGATGTTAGGTGGGATCCAGCTTCATTCTTCTGAATGTGGATATCCAGTTTTCCTAACACCATTTATTGAAAAGTCTGTCCTTTCCCCATTGAGTGGTCTTGAACCCCTTGTCCAAAACAATATCACCATATATGTAATGGTTTATTTCTGGGTTCTCTATTCTGTTCCATTGGTCTATATGTCTGTTTTATATGGTATCACACTTTATTACTGTAGCTTTGTAGTAAGTTCTTAAAATCAGAAAGTGTTGAATCCTCCAGTGTTGTTCTTTTGTGAGATAGTTTTGGTTAGTTAGAATGCTGTGAGATTCCACATGAATTTAGGATAGTTGCTTCTATTTCTGCAAAAAGGTCAAAGGTATTTTGATAGTGACTGAATCTGTAGATTGGTTTGAGTAGTATTGACTTTTTAATTAAGCCTTCCAATTCATGAACATGGGATGTGTTTCCATCTATTTTAATTTCTTTCAGCAACATATTTCAGCAATAATTTTCACTGCATAAGCCTTTCACCTCCTTGGTTAAGTTCATTCCTAAATCTATTTTATGCTATTGTAAATGGAATTGTTTTTGTAATTTCCTTTTCAGATTGTTCACTGTTGGTCCATAGAAATACAACTGACTTTTGAGTGTTGATCTTATATTTTGTTGCTTTTCTGAGTGCATTTATTAATTATAATAAATTTTTTTCTTCTGTGTATGAAATCTTTAGAGTTTTCTACATGGAATATCAAATAATCTGCAGATAATTTTACTTTTTCCTTTCCAATTTGGATGCCTTTGTGTCTTTTTCTTGCCTAATTACTCTGACTAGAACTTCCTGGGCTTTCCTGGTGGCTCAGTGGTAAAGAATTTACCTGCAGTGCAGGAGATGCAGGAGACGCAGGTTAAATCCCTGGGTCAGGAAGATCCCCTGGAGTAGGAAATGGCAACCCACTCCAGTATTCTTGGCTGGGAAATCCCATGGACAGAGGAGCCTGGCGAGCTACCGCTCATAGGGTTGCAAAAGAGTCAGACATGACTTGGCGAATAAACAACAACAGAACTTCCTAATTCTAGTCAAACATCCCTACCTGGTTCTGGATCTTAAGGGAAAAGCTTTCAGGTTTTCATGATGATGTTCATTGTGTGTGCTGAGTCACTTCAGACTGTTTGTTACCCTTTGGACGTAGCCCACCAGGCTCCTCTGTCCATGGGATTCTCCAGCCAAGAATACTGGTGTGGGTTGCCATGCTCTCCTCCAGAGCATCTTCCCAACTCAGGGATCAAACCATTGTCTCTTCAGTCTCCTGCATTGGCAGGCGGGTTCTTTACCACTAGCACCACCTGGGAAACCCTGGTTTTAGTATACAGCTTCCATTATGTTGAGGCAAGTTCCTTCTATTCCTAGTTTGTGTGTGTGTGTATTTATCCTGAAAAGGTGTTGTGAAGATCACTTTTTAAACTCAGAGATATCTCTCAAGTGATCAGTGCATTCTATCCTAGTTATCAAGCTATGTGGGAAGAAAAATCATAATCAAAATGGTATCTTGGCTAGAACAGAGCAAAAAAAAGTTACAAAAATCTCTTCAGTTATCAAAGCTCATTCATTCTCATTCAAAAAATACTGTCTGCTACAAGTCAGAAACTGTTCTGGTTGCTGGGTAGAAAAGTGAACAAAATGACTATGTTGGAAGACAGACTATAAATATAAATGCATTTATTTATATTGAAATTGAAACTAATTGAAAGAAAAAAATAACTGGAGGCTATTTTGCAAGGGAATAAAAAGAGGGCCCTAAATCAGATTTTGTAGTTAAGAGGCTGCATTTCTGAGGATCTGACATTTAAAAATAGACTGAAAAATGAGTAATAGTTGGGAGAGATGGAGAAGAGAAATATTGTGGAGAGAATAAAATGTGTAAAGGATCTTGGATAGGAAACCCTCAACCCCATAGGAGGAAGGCAGTCATTAGGGCTGTAGTGTACTTAGAGAAGGGAGAAAGATTTGGGAATTATTTTTGGTACCTTTTTTCTTTTTTGGTCATGCCTCTAGATCCCCTGGAGAAGGGAAAGGCTACCCACTCCAGTATTCTGGCCTAAAGAATTCCAAGGGGTCCCAAAGAGTCAGACACGACTGAGCAACTTTCACTTTCACTCGGCATGTGGGATCTTAATTCCCCGACCAGGGATTGGAACCTGTACCTCCTGCATTGGAAGCACAGTCTTAACCACTGGACTACCAGGAAAGTCCCAAGAAGGGAGGAAGGTGCAAGGTGAAGATGAAGAGACAAACAGAGGCCACCAGTGTGTTTTAAGTAGGTCAGTGGCACAATGCAAGAAGTATTTTTCAATGATCACTTGCTACGTGGATTGAAGTGGAAGAATGAATGAATCTGGGGAGACTATCATAGTCTTCCAAGTAAGGAAGATGGTGGCATAGATCAAGACTTAAGTAGTGAAGACAAAGAGTAGTTGTTGGCTTCCAGAAATATTGGGTTTCCCTGGTGGCTCAGACAGTAGAAAGTCTACCTGCAATGCAGGAGACCCAGGTTTGACCCCTGAGTCAGGAAGATCCCCTGGAGAAGGGGAATATTTAAAAAATAAATATGTAACCTGATAACAGATTCAAAGAAGAGGAGAGCAGTTTTGAGAATGACAGTCACATTTCTGATTTGAGCAGCTGGGCAGTGAGGGTACCACTTTCTGAGTTGGAAAAATCTAGAGGAGTAGTAGATCGGAGGATGCTATGGTCAAGAATCAAGAATAATCTTTACTATTGTTTCTTTCATTTCTTTTTCATTTATTTCTGCTTTGATCTTTATGATTTCTTTCCTTTTACTAATTTTGGGTTTTTTGTTTTTTTTGGTGGTGGTGGTTCTTTTTCCAGTTGTTTTAGGTGTAAAGTTAGGTTGTCTATTCGATGTTTTTCTTGTTTCTTGAGGTAGGATTGTATTGCTATAAACTTCCCTCTTAGAACTGCTTTTGCCTTCAGGTGCAGACTTTTTATTCTAAAGGATGCTGCATCTATAGGAAATGAGACTAGATGGGAATTTTTTTTTTTTTAATCTGCCTTCACTTAGGCAATCAGATGAGTGTTGCCTGTGAAGCAAGAATATACACATATCTAAATGATCCTGCTGATGTGGAAAACATCTGTGGAATTCTTTTGTAATAAAACGCTTTCCTCTCACCCCTGAACCTCTACCACCAACTTCTTTGCTGAGACAGCCAGTGCTTTCAATTTTTATGTACCTTTTCAGAAGTATTTTATGAAAGCAAATGAATATATGTATCTATATATGAATGGATATTTACTGATGTGTGTATATATGCGATGTACATACATATATGATATATAGATGTATAAATGTATATCACACAATATACACCTAATTTTATATATTATATATACATATATCTTTCTCTCACTTTTTAAAAACTCAAATAAGAGCACACAATAATGCTTGCCTTTTTCAGTTAATAAGCTCATTTTTATCAACATAAGTTTCTTCGTGGGGCTTCCCTGGTGGCTCAGTTGTAAAGAATCTACCTGCCAAGCAGGAGAGGTGGGTTTGATCCCTGGGTCAGGAAGATCCCCTGGAGAAGGAAATGGCAACCCATTCCAATATTCTTGCCTGGGAAATCCCATGGATAGAGGAACCTGGAGGGCTACCGTCCATGCGGTCGCAAAAGAGTCAGACACGACTTAGCAACTAATCAACAACAAAAACAAAACAAAACAACAAATAAAAACAAAACAACAAAAACAAAAAAAAAAGTTCTTCATTCCTTTTTGTAGATATATGGCATTAAATTGCAAGGTTGTATATATTTTTATCAGCACCCTTTTGATGCATATTTAAGTTTTTTTCATTTGAGTTGTTTTCAATATTTCCCATTAAAAGCAATGCCTAAGTAGCTGACCATGAACATACACCATTTTACACATTTGGCTATACTTACAGAAAATCATTCCCAGGAGTGAAATAATTAGGTCAAAAGGTAATAAAATTTTTAATTTTATTAGAAACTACTTTTAATTTTGCTCTATCTGTGTGTGAGAGAAAATATATGATGTATATACATGGTCCAAAATTCAAAATTCATAACTACCCAAAGGTGTGTAGCCAAGAATTAAGTCTCCTTCATGCCCCATTCCTGCAGCCTCTGAATCCCCTCCCCAGGAGCAACCACTGTAACCAGTCTCTTGTGTGTTTTTCAAATAGTATTCTAGGCATATGTGTATAAGATAAATGTAACAATATATGTATCTATACGAGAGTTATGCCAATTTGACAGATACATTTTTTTTTTCTGTCAAGTTGATGGAGATCAGAAGACTCTTGCCAGGACTTCCCTGGTGGTCCAGTGGCTAAAACTCCTCATTCCCAATGCAGGGGGCCTGGGTTTGATCCCTTATCAAGAAACTAGGTCCCACAAGCTGCAACTAAAGATATCCCCGCAGGCTGAAATGAAGATTAAAGATCCCATGTGCCGCAACTAAGACCTGGTGCAGCCAACTAAATAAATAAAATTTTAGAAAAGGAATTCCTTGATGGTACAGTGGATAAAACTCCACCTGCCAGTGCAGGGGACATGGGTTTTCGATCCCTGGTCCAGGAATATTCCACATGCCACAGAGCAACTGAACCTGTGCACCACCACTATTGAGCCCAAGTGCTGCAACTACTGAAGTCCGTGCACCTAGAGCACGTGTTCCACAAGAGAAGCCACTGCAATGAGAAGACCAGCCACCAGAATGAACAGTAACCCCAACTCTTTGCAACTGGACAAAGCCCACGCAAAGCAAGGAAGACCCTGCACAGCCAGAAATAAAATTTTTTAAAAATAAGCTTTTTCCAAGAGAGAGATCATATAGTCCATGGAAACACTTTGTAAGTATGGAATAGCTTTTTCATTGTCCCGTCATTCATTACCAGCTACATGCCATCAATACTGTAGATTCCATCAAGAAAACAGAGGTTTTATTGACTTTTATTGTGTGTTCATTTTGGATGGAAGAGAGGCCACAGACATAGGAACTTGTTCTGTCCTCAGTCACACCATGCTGAATTTCCAATCTGGATTCATTGCAACCACCTGACATTTGCTTTCATCTTCCTATTGGTGGGGGTTCGTGTTGTCTGCTGACTCTTGTGTTTTGTGTTTTTTCTTTTTCTTAGAAAAGCACTGGAAGTCTACACATTTATAACTTCAGATTGCAGGCCATGTTTGGAGAACCTTCCTTAACACTATTCACTCCCATTTTTCTGTGCAAACTCTACTCCCCTGGCCTGAGTTCTTCATTTTCCTAGTATCTTGTTAAAAGCAACAAGGAACAGTCAACCCACCAAAATATTCTAAGATTTTACAAGCAGTCCCCCTTGAGAATGTAGCTAAGTCGTGTGATTTCTCTTCTGTGACAAGAGACAATTTTACCAGAAATAAGCTTCCCAGCCTGCCAGAGAATTTTTTCTGTCATCTCTATGCCACCCTGTTCATGACTGTTAGAAGGAATTGGGCCTTTCTAGGGCTCAGAAACCTGTCAAGTCTTACTTTTCATAGGATTCTATTCCAATAATGACTCTTGTATCTTTTAAGTGGACATAATAACCAGATACCACTCTAAAGGCAGAAAACAAAGAGGAATTAAAGAGCCTCTTGATGAGGGTGAAAGAGGACAGTGAAAAAGCCAGCTTAAAACTAAATATCCCATGGCATCCAGTCCCATCATTTCATGGCATATAGAAGGGAAAATGTGGAAGCAACTTTCCTCTTCTTGGGCTCTAAAATCACTGTGAATGGTGACTGCAGCCATGAAATTAGAAGACGATTGCTTCTTGGAAGAAAAGCTATGACAAACCTAGACAGTGTATTAAAAAGCAAAGACATCACCTTACTGATAAAAGTTCATATAGTCAAGGCTATGGTCTTTCCAGTAGTCATGTTCAGATGTGAAAGTTGGACCATAAAGAAGGCAGTGCCCTGAAGAATTGATGCTTTTGAATTGTGGTGCTAGAGAAGAGTCTTGGGAGTCCCTTGGACAGCAAGGAGATCAAACCTGTCAATCCTAAAGGAAATCAATCTTGAGTACTTCTTGGAAGGACTAATGTTGAAGCTGAAGCTCCAATACTTTGGTCACCTGATGTGAAGAGCCAAGTCATTGAAAAGACCCTGATGCTGGGAAAGATTGAAGACAGGAGGGGAAGAGGGTGACAGAGGATGAGATGGTTGGACAGCATCACCGATTCAATGGACATGAACTTGGGCAAACTCTGGGAGGTGGGGAGGAACAGGGAGGCCTGGTGTTCTGCAGCCCATGGGGTTGCAAACAGCTGGATACAACTTGGCGACTGAACAACAACAATAACCAGTTTGGTATTAGGTGCTCAAGGCCCCCTATTCACCAATAGAGTTCAAAGTTTCTTTTTGGCAAGAGAAACAACAGAACAGAGGGACATGGAAGCTGTCTACTCTCCTTTCTATCTCCTGGCCTTTCTGAGGACAACGCAAGGGGTGAACCTTAATCTTGTGCAATTCCCACATGTATGAGCTGTGCTTTTTGGACTCGTACAGGTTTCTTTTATCTTTATTGGCTTTGAGGAGACAAATTTTCTCCTGGGTAAGCTCTATGGCTGTACACAGCCAAGAGGCTAGGCTTCAGGCCCAGAGCACCCTGGAGGTCACATGTGGTTCCATCTGGACAAACGCTTTACAACAAATTCCCTGGCTTCTCTTCAGAATTACTGAGATGACAGGCAACTTGCCACCCACGTGGTAAGATGGTGTCCAGCACCAACACAAAAACCTTATAGGATATGGGTGGTAGAAAGAGTGAGACTAGTGATTTAGGCTTCAAATTATAACTTTATCTTAGAATTTGGAACACTATCTTACTATATCATTAAACTGCTGTAGTTCTTTTGTAATGCACACTAAAGCCTTTCCAGAAATCACTGTGACACACCCTTTGGGGATTTAAAATACAGTAGTAAAGCTCAAAAGAGTCTCTTTCTTCTACGGGTATTTTATAACATAAAAAATGAAGAATGTGCCAAAGTTTCAAGTTTTCAAAATTTCTAGTTATTTTGATATTGGCCAAACAAGTTGATGACAATTGACCCATTACTTTAAAAAGTTGAATAAAATGGAAACTTTTCATACAGTAAAAATCTAAGCCAAGGGCCTTAAAGTGAATAATCCTCTTTGTGAAAAATGCATTCATCTTATGTTTCTAGTAGTAGCTCCTAAGTTTATTTTAAGCAATTATCTGGCAGAGATTCATCACATGACACTTTGGGTATTTTTTAAGACTGAGATATTTTTCATATAAAAGGAATTTAATTAAATGTTCCAATTGATATTATTATAATCCTTTTAATACAAATATTGAGGTTAATAGTCTTAAAATAGTTTAAATGATTAGATACACACTACTGATACTATGTATAAAATAGATAACTAAAGAAAACATACTGTATAGAACAGGGAATTCTACTCAGTGCTCTGTGGTGACCTAAATGGGGAGGAAATTTTAAAAAGGGAGGGTATATGTATAATTTTATGTACCACTAAGGAAGGAAAAAACCCTAACAATTAAACTGTCAGCAATGCTTTCTTATCAGTTAGAATTTTTATTTCACACTTAGTGAAATAGCTCTTTTCACCTCAAGATGGAAATTTTTTCCTATGTATTCACATGTGACATAAAAAGACTAAGGTTAAGGATTTTTACCATTTTCTGTGCTGTCAGTAGTGTTGGTGATACATTCCATATGAGAGAACCCCAACATTGTCTTTGAGATTTTATTTCAAGCAACTGACCCTTCTTTTGCAAGTTTTGATGATAATGGTCTTTCCTCCCATTGGAGCAAACATGTCCTTCAACTAGTATCAAAATTTGCCACTCTGCTATTCCCATGCCTTTCTGCATACACAAAAGTTTTTCATGTCCAGGACAAATAGTAGTATCAGTTCAGTTCAATTCAGTCACTCAGTCGTGTCCGACTCTTTGTGACCCCATGAATCGCAGCACGCCAGGCCTCCCTGTCCATCACCAACTCCTGGAGTTCACCCAAACTCATGTCCATTGAGTCAGTGATGCGATCCAGCCATCTCATCTTCTGTCATCCCCTTCTCCTCCTGCCTTCAGTCTTTCCTAGCATCAGGGTCTTTTCAAACGAGTAATCTCTTTGCATCAGGTGGCCAAAGTATTAGAGTTTCAGCTACAACATCAGTCCTTCCAATGAACACCCAGGACTGGTCTCCTTTAGGATGGACTGCTCGGATCTCCTTGCAGTCCCAGGGACTCTCAAGAGTCTTCTCCAACACCATAGTTCAAAAGTATCAATTTTTTGGTGCTCAGCTTTCTTCACAGTCCTACTCTCACATCCATGCATGACCACTGGAAAAGCCATAGCCTTGACCAGACAGACCTTTGTTGGCAAAGTAATGTCTCTGCTTTTTAATATGCTGTCTAGGTTGGTCATGGCTTTTCTTCCAAGGAGTAAGCGTCTTTTAATTTCATGGCTGTAGTCACCATCTGCAGTGATTTTGGAGCCCCCCAAAAAGAAAGTCTAACACTGTTTCCACTGTTTCCCCATCTATTTCCCTTGAAGTGATGGGACCAGATGCCATGATCTTAGTCTTCTGAATGTTAAGCTTTAAGCCAACTTTTTCACTCTCCTCTTTCACTTTCATCAAGAGGCTTTTTAGTTCCTCTTCACTTTCTGCCATAAGGGTGGTGTCATCTGCATATCTGAGGTTATTGATATTTCTCCCGGCAATCTTGATTCCAGCTTGTGCTTCTTCCAGCCCAGCGTTTCTCATGATGTACTCTGCATATAAGTTAAATAAGCAGGGTGACAATGTATAGCCTCGACGTACTCCTTTTCCTATTGGGAACCAGTGTGTTGTTCCATGTCTAGTTCTAACTGTTGCTTCCTGACCTGCATACAGATTTCTAAAGAGGCAGGTCAGGTGGTCTGGTATTCCCATCTTTTTTCCACAGTTAATTGTGATCCACACAGTCAAAGGCTTTGGCGTAGTCAATAAAGCAGAAATAGATGTTTTTCTGGAATTCTCTCGCTTTTTCGATGATCCAACGGTGGTTGGCAATTTGATCTCTGGTTCCTCTGCCTTTTCTAAAGCCAGCTTGAACATCTGGAAGTTCACGGTTCACATATTGCTGAAGCCTGGCTTGGAGAATTTTGAGCATTACTTTACTAGCATGTGAAATGAGTGCAATTGTGCAATTGTAAATGTCAGTTAAACTTAACAAATATACAGTCAACAATGGACAGAACTCAGTTGAAGTAATGACTAAGTTTGCTTATGTGTGTATAATGAAATTCAGAATTGCACCTGGTTGACAGTGACTATGAGATAGCATGAGTTCTAAGGCAGGCTCTTCTCAGACACATTCAGATGTGAAAACTATGCATCTTATTATTATTATTATTTTACTTTTTGGCTGCACCGTGCAACATGTGATATCTTCATTCCCTGACCAGGGATTGAACCCACACTCCCTGCATTGGAAGTGTGGAGTCTTAACCACTGGACTGCCAGGGAAGTCCTGAAAATGTTTATCTTAAAATAGATGTAATATAGTAGTAGCCCTTCTACTAAAACATCCCCCATTTCCTAGATATTACCTTTCTTTTAAAACCTAGCTCAAATCCAGCTCATTGTAGAAGCGCCCACAAATATTATACCACTCAACACATCACATTGCTCACAGAACCCTGTGTATCCACTTACACAGTGGTATGTCACATTTGCTCTCTTTTTCAACATAAACTCTTAGGAACCAGGCTGTAAGAGTCCTCTTTGATATTGCTTAGCATGGCTTTCAGCTAAGACCTGGGGTGATGCCCTTCTGGGAAATTCAAGGAGCATAAAAAAGCAGTGGACATAAAAATGCCCACTTTGATGGTTAGTTTAGCAAACTTACAGTTTGATCATTGAATGTGCAAACATTTTCCCTTATATTATAGCTCTTATCCTCACCCTGTAACACCTACCTATTAAATCCACAATCTGTTGGGTTTGACTTCCAACCAATGCTTAATTTGTGTAGCTTAGATATTTCTGTGGAAATTTCCTACCATGATTACTCTACCATCTAACAGAGAAAAGAGTTCTGTTCCTATGGTAACTGTTGTAGAACAGTGCATACTTACTATACCTCTAAAATATGCAGCCATCCTTATGGGAATACACATCATCCTGAAAGGATTTTCCCCCTGCAATAAACATTGATTTCCCCCCTCGCCGCCCCCCCAACATTTTCACCTGATTTCAAAATAAAACTTCGTAAGAATTGCTAAGGAATAGTTTGAGGAGATGAGAACCATGGATGAGTCGGGCCCCTGCAGCTGTCGTGGGAGAGCAACACAGTCCTCAAGTGGGTTCTGGGAACACGTACCCAGTCCCTCTAAGGCTATATTTCTCCTAGACTCTGTTTTCCATGTATCATCATGTTTTCTGTGTTTGAGACGTTGCTATACAAGATGATATAAAAGAGTGGGGTTTTTTTCCTAAGGCAATCAAGCTCAGCAAATGCAAGTTTAGGATGATGCTAAAGTTTCTCAGAAAAAGCTTAGAATTCCTTGAGGAATGATCTAAGAATGTTCATGATAAGAAAGAATAAATGTTGATAACAGCCTGAAATGTCATTCCACATGGTAGTTAATCAGTTCCAGGGTTTCTGTAACTATTGGTATTGCTTAAGCCACAATTTTAAGAAGGCTTTTTATTTGCATTTTTGCAAGCAGGAGACTTTCTCCATCTTTTTTCTTCAAATTCATTAGCCTTAGGATTTCCCTGGTGGTCCAGTGGTAAAGAATCCACTCATCCACTGCAGGGGGTGTGGGTTCAATTCCTGGTCATAGAACTAAGATCCTGCATGGCTCATGATGCAGCCCCCAAAAAAAAATTAATTAGCTTCTCTGCTACAGGGACTTCCCTGGTGGTCCAATGGCTAAGACTCCACACTCCCAATGTAGGGGCCCAACCGAAGGAGTTAGAAGGCACCTAAGTTGGTAGGGCAGCATAGGGGACTGATTTAAAAAAAAGTGGATGTGCAGTTACACCATTCACAGCAGGTCCAGGGGGAGCCTGCACAGCAGAGGCGTTATGAAGGATCTTAGCTGCCTGATGAGTGAGGCGGTGTCAGCATCTGTGTAGAGGTTGGCGGAGGACGTAGAAGGTGTTTCCTTCTTCTGAGTTGGCCATGCTGGCTCTCAAACCCTCATTTCTGTGCCATCTCAGATCTCATGGACAGGAATACCTCAGAAAACCCCATATTATGCTTTGTTTTCCTTGTTCATCAGCCCCAGCCAGAAAAGGATCATTGTCAGAGAGAAAGAAAACAGAGTTCTTCCTCATGGGCCTGGGAAAACCTTGCTCCCTATATCTGGATAAGAAGGAAGAAGGAATGGGAGCCTGAGATCTTAATAGCATATTGATTTAAAAATCTACCAGGAAACATTTTCCACAAATATTTTCCATGCTTTTGGTGTCCCAGTGATGATGTAACTGATGACCAGAAATACCAGAAGCCTGGTCTCGGGTTAAAATATTTTTTAAAAATTACTTTATCACTTATATATATATGAAAACATATCACTTTACATTTTCTTATATATGTATATATATTTAATTAATTAGTTAATTTATTTGGCTGTGTTGGGTCTCAGTTGCCACACACAGGACCTTCATTGCATTATGCAGGGTCTTTCCTTATGGTGCAGACTCTCTAGTTACGGTGCTCAGACTCCAAAGTGTGGGCTAAGTAGCTGTGGCACACAGCTTAGTTGCTCCACAGCATGTGGGATCTTAGTTCCCTGACCAGGGATCAAACCTGGGTCCCCTGCATTGCAAGGAGTGTTCTTAACTACTGGACCACCAGGGAAGTCCCTCTTATATTTTTAGGCTGCAGCTAATTTATTTCAGTCTTGGGCGTGTGAAGCCATCATTATTTGGTCAACTTGGAGGTGTATATATATATATAAACATCTATTTCTATATATGCATATATGTTATATATATACATCTATCTCTCTCTATATATATCTTTACATATATTAACCATATATACCTATGTGTATATATATAGAGAGAGATGTATATATATAACATATATATACATATATAAAAATAGATGTTTCACAGAAAAGTATACATATAGATGTCACTACTATCCAAATAAAGGCATAAAGGAGGGTCAGGATCATAGTGAGACTGAGAAAATTCTCTTGTAAAATTTTTGTTCAACAATCTAAATGTAGAATTAAGCAAAGAGTAACACAATGAGAAATACTAGGGCTTAACCAAAAGAAAAAAAAGACACAGAATTCATGATCTTTCATGCCTTACCTCCATGGTGAGTATTCAGCTCATTTGGAGGTTTATTCCCCTTTGTAAGAGCCAAAGTCTTTCATCATTTCTGGGCATAACAACCCTCAGAGACAGACCAGGTGGTACCAGCTGCACATGATGAAAGAAATCACACGCTTTCATTGTGCAGAGTAATGAGAGAGGAATGGGCAGTCCAGACCAGCTGGATCCATTTCACTCTTTCAAGTATGCATGCATACACACACATACACACACAGAGCTGAAAAAGAAGACTCTGAATTTGTAGAGGCAGGTATTGAACCCGCTACCCAAAGGTCTAATATCTTCTGGGTCTGTGATGGTGAGCAAAGCAGCAGGTCTTGCTCATAGTAAAGAGTAAATTTGTTTATAAAATTAGCAAAAAAAAAAAGCTAAATTATTACATGACTACTCAAAGCCATGAGGAGCCAAAAAAAAAAAAAAAGAGAGAGAAACAGAGGTATTGCCACATTTTCTTCTCTAAAATAGTATTAATAGTAAGCATAAATATATAAGTATATGTATGTATAGCAGCTACTAGGCTGTGCATTGTTCTAAGTGCTTAATGTAAATAAACTCACTTCATGTTCATAATGGTAAAGAATCCACCTGCAATGCAGGAGACCCAGGTTTGATCCCTGGGTAGAAAAGATCCCCTGGAGAAGGGAATGGCAACCCATTCTTGCCTGCGAATTCCATGGACGGAGGAGCCTGGTGGGCTACAGTCTATGGGGTTGCAGAGTCAGACATGACTGAATAACTAACACACACACTCACACACAATGCTCATAAAAATCTTTTGATTATAGCTCAGTATGATTTTCCTCCTTTTCTAGAAATAGGGAAATTGAGGCACAGAAAGGTTAGATAATTGTCCAGGATCTCACCACTACTGACTGGCAGCGGAAGAGTTGACAAGGGACAGTGTGGATGTCACAAAGAGAGGCATGCACTCAGACACCTGAAGCGTAAATGATATACACCTCACTAAGATTTCACTTCATCTTTAGCATCCTTCTTGTCCCACAGTCCATCTGCTTTCATTTCAGTTCAGTTGCTTAGTCATGTCTGACTCTGCGACCCCATGGACTGCAGCACGCCAGGCTTCCCTGTCCATCACCAACTCCCAGAGCTTGCTCAAATTCATGTCCATTGAGTTGGTGGTGCCATCCAACCGTCTCATTCTCTGTATTCCCCTTCTCCTCCCGCCTTCAATCTTTCCCAGCACCAGGGTCTTTTCCAGTAAGTCAGTTTTTCACATCAGGTGGCCACAGTGTTGGAGTTTCAGCTTCAACATCAGTCCTTCCAATGAACACCCAGAACTGATCTCCTTTAGGACGGACTGGTTGGATCTCCTTGCAGTCCAAGGGACTCTCAAGAGTCTTCTTCACCACCACAGTTCAAAAGCATCAATTCTTTAGTGCTCAGCTTTCTTTATAGTCCAACTCTCACATTCATACATGACTCCTGTAAAAACCATAGCTTTGACTAGATGGACTTTTGTTGGCAAAGTAATGTCTCTGCTTTTTAATATGCTATCTAGGTTGGTCATAGCTTTTCATAGCTTTTTCTATCCACTTTAGTGCCTTTGTAAGTGAAGTGGCACATTCTAACAGAATGTTAGAGGCTGCATCATGGAAAAGGCACTGGGAAACCAGGCTGGCCGCACAGGCTGCTCAGTGGATGCCGGAAAGGGTCCTCAGAAAATGGTGCCCAGAAAAGCCCCAAGGCACTGAGAGAAAAGATAGAAGGAAACTGGAGGGCATTACCATCTTTGAGAAAGTTGACACAGCCTCTGGAGTTAGTAAGTTGCACATACCACACTCAATGGGGTCTCTCCTTTATTAGCCACTTCAGCACTAAGGATTTTGCATGTTTGGCTTGTTTTCCTTTACAAAGGTAGTATAAGCGCCAATATGCAAATTGCATAAGAGCCACGATCAAGTTTCTTATGTTGTTTTCTGGACGAATGATGGAGTTTCCAATTCATACCCTTCATGGGAGTGTGTTTGACACATTTTTCTGGAGGAAAGCTGTGAATCTGAATGTACTCCGGGCAAAGTTTTCTTACACGCATGTAACAAGTCAGTATCGGAGTGCCACTGCAGTAAAAAACAAATGTAACTCATTTTCTCTGCTGGTTAGCGCTCTTATTCTGAAGTTTGGATGAGCAGACTTACTGAAACTTTTTATCTGAAGATCCGGATCTCTGAGAGTTCTGCAATCTTCCAAGTTACACAACCCCCACTAAATGCAAGGCGTAGACTGTTTCAGGTGGCCATGTGCCTATAGAATTAGTTTACTTCCTTTATATTTGATACATTCACATATCAAGTCTTTAAATGTAGTAGATGTATAGACCCATATGGCTGATGGTTGTATGGCTCATTAGTGGATAAAGAAGGTGATGTAAGTGTTGTTCCAGAAGAAAACCCAAAAGGGACAGGTTCAGGCAAGATCAGAACTTTCCAGTAACTAGAATTCAAAAATGAGATGAGGTGCCTGCGAAGGGCTGAGTAACTGTCAGTAAAAGCAATCTGACCACAGGTCAGGAGTCCTTCCTGGACCAAATGACTTCTAATATTCCTCCTGTCACAGTGCTAAGACTGGTGATTATTGTCACAGAGAGCTTGATTTTTTTTTAATGTTCATACACATCTAAGCACTTGGAAATTTAACAGAACCATTTTTTAGTAAGAAATTGAAAGGCAGAACTCTTAGTTAATTTTATGAATCATGCAATCTTAGTTTTCTAAATACTCTGGATAAGTTGGCAAGCCCTCTGCTGTGCTGGAACTCAGAATCACAGCTGAACAAGTGTGTGAGAGTTGTGGCCCATGAGGGCCTGGGCGTGTGCAAGGAATAGATACACTGGAGAGGAAGGAAGGGGAAGGAGGAAAAGTGGAATAACACAAGTGACAGTAATCCTGATACCAGTGCAATCATCAGAATAACCTTATCAGAGAATCATGACTGTTCTCATTTTTCACTTGGAGGAACTGAATCTCAAGGTCATGAGTTCCAAGGCCATCAGTAAGTGGCAGACACAGGGCACAGACCGCACTGCTGTGACTCCTGATTTAGTTTGCCCCTACGTAAGGTGGGCTCACCTGTGCAGCGGCTTGCTCAGTTTAGCATGGGTGACTCTGTATTAAAGATGGGTCTAAGAAGAGAAGCTCATTTCTGAATCCTGCCATAAGTCTCATGAATTTAAAATATCAGTACTTTGGGAAGTATATTGTTCAGCCTTGAATGAAACTCACCTTTCTTTATATGAGATGGAAATAATATTAATGAGTCCTATAAGTGCATTAATTAATTACTTAATTATTATTTTATTTTGCACACCACATAGCTTATTAGATCTTAGTCCCCCAACCAGGGACTGAACCTGGGCCGCAGCAGTGAAAGTGCAGAGTCCTAACCACTGGACAGCCAAGGAATTCCCTATATCTATTAATATTATAAACTCAAACCCCTATTTTGAAAGACTAAGAGAAAATAGAAATGATTGAATCCATAATAAAAAGAGTGTAGGAATCAAGTTTTGATTTTGCTTTTTGACTCAAGCTTTGATATATGTTTCTCTATGTTCAAAACATAATCAATGTTTTCTTTGTGTTTGGTTATGTTTCTCTATTGTAGAAAGCATGGAATAAAGAAAACCCTCTCACAAACTTTTCTCACGTTATTCCATACAGAGAGGGCTACAGACATTAAATATGGGTGTACTGGCTATCAGACAAACCTTTTTCCTTTCTCTCTTCAAAACAGAGTAGAAACAGTTGAGACCAGCATAAGATCTGTTACCCTAGGACACTAATTCCTAACGAAATTAGTTCCCTTCCTCCACTCCAGGAGGACATCTGACACTTTCTAGAGATATTTTTATTGCCACAGTTGGGAATGATCCTGGCTTCTAGCAGGTAAAAGTCAAGGATGCAGCTAAACTTCCTACAATCCACTGAACAGACCAACAACAAATACTTATTTGGCCCAAATTGTCAATATTGCTAGGGCTGAGAAACCTTGGTCTAAGACCTGGTAAAATGCTTAGCAGTTTACATACCTGGGCACCCCCATTTGCAAAATCTTCTAGACCTCCAAACCTAAGGAATCTCAGCACAGTAGAGCTGCCTAGAGCTCTGTGGAAAGAGAACATCTTGCCTGTATTCTCCATTAATTTTTACAAGTTCATAAACTGGGCTTAGATAATTATTTCCACTGTCTTCTTTCTCTATTTTTTTTCTCATTATGCAAAGGCCAGCTGTGTTTTGAGAATTTTTGCTTATCTGTTACTTTACATGATTTTTCATGGTTTGATTTTTAGGCCAGACTTTTCCTTTTTACTGAATTTTATTTTTTTACGAGAAGAAAATGTGGAAGAAGATTTGGAAAAAAAAAACATAAACTCTTAAAATGTCTAATCTCTCTAAGAATAAGATCATTGGAAACTTATGTCTCAGGTTTTCCGAATTAACACAAAATGGTTTCTGAACAACTACTCAAATGACAATTTCAGTAATATTCTCAATATTTATTGTTTTTAAAAGTTTGCTATTTTAGAAAATTCAATCTTATTGATTCAACAACTGGACTGAATTCAAGAAGTATGCCAAAAGCAAGAGCTTGGTAACATAAACTAGTTTTAAGACAAAAAAGAAATGTTGAAAAAGAGTGCAAAAAGGTCACAGGTAACAACAAAAAGAAAATCATAAAAGGTGATAGAACTTGACTAACAAGGTGAAAAGGTAATGAGTATAAAGTCCAGGTATGACATTTATGATTTTTGAGACAGTCTGTCTCTATCACTTAAGCTTTGGCAAAATCCCCAGACCCACAGAGAAGCCTGAGTCATCTCTCATTCCTTTATTCTCTATAAAAGGTGACCTGGGTGTATATTCTGTGACTGACTATGCTGAACATGCTGAAAAATCTGAGAATAAAAAGGCAATGACATCAATCCTAGAGTGAGAAACATATTATTTCCTGGTAATACATTTGGCCTTATCATACAAACTAGATTTTTCTGGTCTTATATTCTTTCAAATGTTCTAAACTTAGAGATGTGTTGAAAATTTCTCATCTGTGCAACTTTTAGCATTGTTTGCTCTGTGTGGGTTTGGTATGGATCAATGAGAATCTGAAGGTTATTTGTCAAGCCAAGAGACAAAGTCAGATAATCACAAAGTTGGCCTGAGCTTTGAGTTCAAAAGGATCATGATAGTTTTGCTGAACTAAGAAATAGTAGAGAATTTAAGGTAATGTGAGTACTAAAGCAAGAAAACCGCTGACCACAGTAACAAAATAGCATCTAAAATGGTCTATAGAAAAAGAGCATGGCTTCACCCAGACCCTCATGCAGTGCCCGCTCCTTCACTGAGGGACAGCTTTTGACTAAAAGACTTTCCCTGGGACTTCCCTGGTGGTCCAGCATTTAGGACTCCGCACTTCCAATGCAGGGGGTGTGGGTTGGATCACTGGTCAGGGGACGAGATCCCACATGCCACGGGGAGCTTTCAAAAAACAAAAAAGACTTTCCCCAACTGCTCCTTACAGAGACACTTAGAAAAATGCTAAGTGACTTTTAATTCGATCCATTCATTCTGTTCCTTAGCTGTAAGTTATAAACACATTTATGTTTGATGGAAATCTATCTGAAGAATATTCATTAATCTTGAAGTTAACTTATGCTATTGTCTTTCATATTCTAAACATGAAGAGCATTAAATCAAGCTAATTTTTTCTTTCTAATATAAAAAAATAATATAGCAGTAAATAAAAAAGATCTCCATTACTATTAGAATCCATCACTATTTGTATTGATTTTACAGAGGCTTTTCTTGTAGCTTACTTTTGTTAAATTTATATCTAAATTTTATAATATAAATTATATATATATTATGAATATAATAGTATTCATATTACATATATGAATATATATATAATATATATATATATATATATATTCACAGATGGCGCTAGTGGTAAAGAATCAGCCTGCAATGCAAGAGACGCAGACAGGCACAGGTTCAATTCCTGGGTTGGGAAGATTCCCTGGAGGAGTGCAAGGCAACTCACTCTAGTATTCTTGCCTGGAGAATCCCCATGGACAGCAGAGCTTGGTGGGCTACGGTCTGATCCAGAGGGTTGCAACGAGTTGGACATGACTGAAGTGACTTTGCATGTAGCATGCACATATATATATATCAAGCTGATAACACAACAAATATAATTTCACGGAAAATACTGGCTCATTTACAAGAAGAAACTGTAAGTGATATAGTGTAGGTTTATTTACTTAAAACTTTTCAACTGACCTGTTTATTAATTCAGAAATTCTAATTAGGGATTCTATTTAAAATTATTCTTCTTAAATAATAGATAAAATGTATTGTGCACTCCTTTGGTTATCTGGACACATTACTCAAACCTCACAATAGCCCCGAGAAGTAGGAGCTAACATTATCTTCATTGAACAGATGCAAAAAATAAGGCAAAGAAATTAAGAAACTTGCCCAAGGTCAGGCAGGAGGTGGTGGAGTCTAATTTTAAAGCTGAGTCTGCCTGACTTGGAGCCAAAAGCCTAACACAGAGTACCATAAACTTTTCATTAGTCTAGGTATTACTTTATGGACTACAGCAATAAAAGCACATTGTTTTAAAGTAGTCTATAGTTAAGAATTCATCATAAATTCAAATTGACTTTTTCTTATTAGTTCCAATTACTAAGCTTTTAACATATGTTAGCTAATACTCTACCCTCAAACCTCAAAGTATTTTTGTAATAAAATTTTATTCATGTTCAGTTAAAAATCCCATGAGATTTACTATAATTTTCCATTGAAGAAAGACATTAATACTGCAAGCTAAATTTAGAACTGTATATCAAGAGTCTTAAAAATATTTATACCCTATAACTTAGAAATTCCATTTCTGGAGAATTTATCCACCAGAAATAGTTAAAATATACATAAATATTTTATTAAAAACATAGTTATTTATATATTTTTATAAAATCAAAATTTGGAAGTAATAAAAATATATTGAGGAATGGTTGGCATTGCCATTTCAAGTGATACTTATAAAGAGTTTACTATCCCATGGAAAAACACTTGTGTTATATGTTTATTTTACATATAACATCAAAAGGTATTAATATTGTTAAAATGTCCATACTGCCCAAGGTAACCTACAGATTTAATGCAATATTTATCAAAATGTGAAATACCTGTATCTATTGTAATATATATAATGTAATGTTATATATTATCCATTATATTTATACTATACATTCCATTACATATTATATACATTATCTTATTTTATAAATATAAATTACATTTTATTTCATATATATAGTGACTTATTACGCAGCCATTAAAAAGAAGCAAATCCTCCCTTTTATGATAACATGGATGCATCCGGAGGACAGTATGCTAAATGAAATGACAAGACAAATACTGTATACTCTCACTTAGAAGTAGAGAAAAGAGTGGTAATTTCTGAGGACTCAGAGTGAGGTGGAATTTGGGAGATGATAAAAATGTAGCAACTTTCAGTTATAAGATAAATAAGTTCTGGCCATCTAATGTATGGCATGGTGACTACAGTTAATAATACTATCTGGTACATTTTATATTTGCTAACAGAATAGACCTTAAGTGTTCTCCTCACACACACACACAAAGACAACTGTGTGATTATTATGTGGATATGTTAATTAACATGATTATGGTAATTATTTCACAATGTATAGGTATCTTAAGTTACTACATTTTACACCTCATGTGTGTCTGTGCACGTGTGTATGTGTGTGCACACTCAGTCGTGTCAGACTCTTTGCGACTCTATGGATTGTAGCCCACCAGGTTCCTCTGTCCATGGAATTTTCCAGGTAAGAATACTGGAGTGAGTTGCCATTTCCTTCTCCAGGGTATCTTTCCAACCCAGGGATCGAACCTGTGTCACCTGTGTCTCCTGCATTTGTAGGCGAATTCTTTACCACTGAGCCACCTGGGAAGCCCTTTTTTATATCTTAAATACATACAGTTTTTATTTGTTAATTATACTCAAAAAAGCTGGAACAAAACCAAAAACTTAAAATGAAAAATTATGAACAGAATTATTAAAACTTAGCAATTTTCACCCTCTGTGAATCAGGTTTGACTTGCCATGAATCCCACTGGTGCAGCTGAGGTAGTCAGTAGAGTTAAAGGTCCCGAGTTAGAAAACACAGAGAACTCAGTTCCTTCAAGTACAAACCCCACAGGACTATTAACCTAGCCCTTGCAATAGAATCTCATTGTCCTGGCTATGACAATGCATGACTTGCTATATCACATCCCAGCTTTGCCTCCTGGCTCATCTGGATATTCTATATGCTGGCAGTGTCTAAAAACAACGGCCTTTGGAAACCAACACAGCCACCGCAGTTACTGAGAAAGGCAAAGGAGATTGTCACAATGAGATAGCTTGCATCTATCTTGCTACTCTGAAGGCTGATCTTGCTCGTAGTTAGAGGGGAAATAAAGTATGAATGATAGAGGGAGAGGGAGTGGGTGTGAGAGTAAATCCTTGTCTTCTAGAATAACCAAGTTTCATGTCCACTTGAAGGATGGCACAAATTGCAAGGCCATGGCCTTTCAGAGGTTGAGAAAGGCCTTAGCCATGTCCATTTAAGTTTACTGCATATTTTTGAAAAGAAAAAAAAAAACAATGCATAGTCAGAAAACTATATTTTAAATATTTAGTCCTCTCAAATATAGCCTTTAAGTTCATTGCCTACTTCCAGATAAGTATAAATTTAAATATCTTATAATAATGCAATCTAAAAAACCTTTTTAAAACACCCTCTAGGAAGATTTGCATGGTAAAAAAAATAAAGTTTGGGAAACACTGCATTTTGCTATAGTCTTCTTGACTATTGACAGTACATGTTGGCATATTTAAGACTCCCAGACATTCCACAAGATAGAAGTGTTTAGCTTTGCTTATCTCATTGTTTCTCAAACATAATGAATCACAATTTCATCTTTTTCAAACATAAAGAAAAATGAATTGAAACACACTTTGGGAAATGTTCCTCTAGGTAGGTCGGTGTCCAAATCTCTTTTTCTTTCTCAGTCTCGTTTCCCATGTGAGATGACCTAGTTCACAAACCACTTCTCAGCCTCTTCCCCAAGCTAAAATATAACCCTAAAATACAATGCAGAACCTGACAAGAGCTGGATTCATTCCTGGGATATTGCCAGTGGATGTCATACATCAACTGCCATCTGAAGAGAATCCATGTTCAGCCAAGAGAACATTCAGCTCCCAGTCCAGTTGGTCCTTACAATTCCTACAACACCAGGAAGTTTTCACCAACTAAACTTTCCTTGTTTTGTGTGTATGTGTGTATATTTGAAGTAGACATCTTTCCATTAGGAACTGGGCACTGGCTGAGGTGCCAATTAATTTTGCATAAGCTGCCACTGCACCCTTGGATGCTAATCCGCTCATTCATAACCACAAGGTATTGTGCTAGGGTCATGTACATGACTTGTGCCTCCAGCCCCGTGGGTTTATTTAGTCCTTAGCCTCTAGTTCCTGCAGCTGTATCCTTTCAATGACTGCTTTATGGTGGCCAAGAGAGTTGAGGGCGGCTGCCAGGACTCTGAGATCTGGAGGAACACATGGACGCATTATTCTACTCCGAAGCTTTCCAATTCCTGTTCCGGTCAGATGGGGGAGGTGGTGGGAGGATATCTCTGAAGCAGCCCAGCACTTACTGTTGATGGTATTATTCGTGTCTGACATTATTGCAAAAGAACAGACTTAAATTTTACCCCCGTGTGTTCTTCAGGGTAAGGTTAATTACCAGTGAAAGTGTCATAATGCAAAACATAAATTCTGAATTTAGCTCCTGGGTTGTTTTGTAAGAACTGCTATGGAGTCATTATTTTTTGCCTACTCTAAGACTACACATTGGATCCAGTCTGCTTCAGACAAGAGTCCAGGAAAGAGGGCTTACTATGCTAATTGAATACTAATTAGGCTTTTGCTTGTTTTGTATTACAGTCATTTGCAACTATATTTTTTTCTGTATTTATGTCAAGGGGAAAAGAATACCTCAAAGGTAGCAAGATTCTTACTTATCCTGAATATCTGGAATAAAGTATTTTGCCACTTTTTTTTTTTTTTTTGTACTTGTAACATTTGTAAAGGGTTTTGTTCTGCACTAAGAAAAAGCAAAATATCATCATCATTATTACTGGCCTTTGTTCACAATGGACTTCATCCAGACTCTAACCAGTGACTGACTAACAATCTGAGTCACTAAGTTTCACATGTTTATGAATTTCAACACAATTCCCAGGCTGAGAGTTTTTGTTTATTTTCATGTTTCAGGACGCAGAAAAAAAGTAAATGCCCTTCTGGATTTCAAATCTGGTGTCACTGAGTGACTGCTTGAACAACTCAGCACATAGGCTGCATCACTCCTTCAATAAAGATTAATATTGGCAAAAGTTCAAGAACTACCAACTGTCAAAAGTTTAGTATATTCTTTTGTTAGGGGAAACACATTGAATGACACCGCCTACCCTGGTCAGGCACAATTACCATATCTGTGAGTTATTTTATGACAGGAGGTCCTGGTGAGGAACATATAACTAACAAGCCACCACCAACTGGAAGAATTGGGGAAATGTCAAAAGGAGACTCCATGTGTCCTAGCACCTCCCAGAATCCTTCTCACTGGCATCCACCTTGACTGAGCCATGTGTGTGCCACGAAGGAAGGAGCCCGAGTCACAATGATTAACCAGAGAAAACCCGGAAACTAACCCCATGATCATAAAACCTGAGACTGTGTGCCACGGTGCAGAGCAGTTCTCCTGGGTTCCCTCACCCTCCTGCTCTCCACCCAGGTGCCCCTTCCCAATGAGGTCTCTTGGTTTGTCAGCACGTGTGTACCTTTGGATAATTCATTTCTAAGTGATAGACAAGAGCCCACTTTCGGGCCCTGGAATCAGTTCCCCTTCCTGCAACACTTTCAGGACAAAAGCCTTTAGCCTGGTAGAGAATTCAGGTAACCATAAATATTTGCATTTTCACCACGGTAGTGATACTAGACAATTTCAGGATTGAAAATGGAGGAACCTCCAACTAAAAAGTGGATCAAGAGAAGGACTGAAAAGATGCAAGTATATTTTCTGGTTATTAACTTTGCAAAGATGTAGTCTTTATCCTTACAGCTTCTTCAAAGGAGTATCAGAAAATGGACAATCTGAGCTAAAATACCATTTTTTGTGTGAAAAATTCCATTATTTTAATAATTTTCTTTCTTTTTTTTTTTTTTTACTGTATCCACTCTCATACCAGTTCCACCTTGTCCCTAGATTATAACTGTCCCTGACTGGTCACCCTACACCCATCTTGAAAAGCAATTACTGTGTCAATTTACCTTCAGATAACATTATAAACATTTGGTCACACACTGTCACAGCATCTCAAATTAACACCTTACAGTTTTATAGCATTTTTCAAAGGATTCTCTCACATGTCACCTCACATTAATCTCATCTTCCCATCCAGTAGAGAAAAAAAAAAAAAAAAAAACTTCATATGCAGTATTGTCCCTCTTACTGATGAGAAAATTGAGGCATATTGTTGGACGTAATTGGCTTAGCCTTATTATCTAACTTCATACGGGTTATTACTAAAAAAATCAGAATCGTCATCTAAAGCCATTGCAGTAGATGCATAACAGAAATCTGAGATTTAGAAAGAATTTTTGCCTCTTGGTCCTCATATAAGGGTAAGCATAAAGTCAGGACAGATGATGTTATTCTTGGGTATTGGTTCTTGTAATTGCAATTTGTGATGTCAAATGTATACTGTATTACATTAATGTAGTCCAAAGTAAAGAAGCATAATTAGATCACACAAAATGTTATCAAAATATACAAAGATAATAAATAAAATGAATTCAATTTAAAAAAACCATTTGTGCATCATTCTGTATTCTTCACAGGATGTCCTGTGGGTCTCTATAGGATCTTCTTGAGATTCTGTGATCATTCAGGTAAGTGACTTTTTCATTGTGAACTTACTGGATTTTACATTTAAATTAATGGCCATTTTAAGGAAAGATTTATCTGCCATTTCCTTTACATCTTTCACAGTGCCTGGGCTGAGAACACAGTAGTAGCTTTTTTATTTCTTTAGAGCAGCTACATCTGTAACTGATACTGAAGTTTCTTGTTCCCAAGGCCCATGTACCCACGGGTAAACCTGACTTCGCTGCAGTAAGACAGTGGGATTCCTTAAGGTAAACCACTGCATTCCAACCTCTGAGTGTCTCAGCAGTTCAGGTGTCTGACTCTGAGCACACAGCTTCTCCACCATAACCTGCCCCGACGTGGGGTGGCTGGCTTCCCAGCAGTCTTCTGGACACTTCAGTCTGATGATCACCTTCAGTTCCTTGAAATTTTAGTGACTTTGGTTGTGAAGATGCTTCCTGGGCTTGGTCTTCGACAATGAAAATAGAAGATGGTGCCTCACCTTTGAGAAAAGAGGTGGGTCAGACTATAAAAATCGCCCCAAACAAGGACGTCTGACACGTTTATCTGTGCAAGAAGCACGTAAGCGCTGGTTAACAGGCGCCTCCCTGCCGCCCTTCCCCTGCCCCTCCCCAGCCGCCCCCCGCCCCCGCCAGGACAGCGCCTAATCTCAGCGATGCGCGTGCTGGCTGTAGACACACCAGAGGCTGAAGGCACACAGGGCTGAGTTGGGCCTAATGACTAATATTTTCCCCACCCGGAGCGACATTCACGGATTGATAACTATTTTCCCCTCAAACCAAGCAAAATCAGCAGTCCTTCCCTGCTTTGCGCCAGAACTTGAAGATGAACGAAATAGTCTTTCGGAGAGGCCTGAGTCCAGCTCGGGGCTTCAGACCAGAGCGGGCTGCAAAGGATGAAGCGAGATGGCAGAGATGAGGGCAGTGAATACATTTAAAGGGAGAGCCGGGCCCTGGAGGAAGGGACAAAGAACCAGGACCCTCTAAGGGGGGATCAGGGGTTGAATTAACAAGAGATTCATAAAAGAAGGCTTGTGAATCTGAGAAGAGCTATGGCTTTAAGCTGCAACCTGAAACAATTAAACTCTGACCATACGTTCTTTAAAAAGTGGTGAAGTGGATGACATGTAAAAAAACTAACCCCCCCCCCCGCCCCGCCCCGCCCCGCCCTGAAAGCAGTAAAGGAAGGGCCCTCTTTCCAAGTCCAGATCCTGTAACCGCGGGTTTGGTTCTGGGGTAAACCGCCGCACATCTTTCCAACTCCTGGCTGGGCAGTTAAGAGGGTTTTAAAAACACATCATCCTTTGGTCCACAGCCGCACTTCGAGAACATCCTATACCGCAGGCTTTTTCGCGGATTTACTTGTGGTCAAGAGCACCCAAAAGTCAGCAGGCAGGATTCCAGGACCTTAGCCTGAAAGCGGGGACGGCAGACTTAGCGAGGCGGGGGACCTGGGCACGTGTTCTGCTGCAGAAAGGGCGAGCCGCGGGCAGCCTGGGTCCCCCGGGTCCCCGAGCTCGCAGACGGGCGGTGGCCGCAGGGGACCCGCGTTCAGGTGGAGCCAGCCTCGCTGCAGCTGCGCCCCAACCCCTCCCCGCCCCCACCGACGCCCCGGGCCCTTCCCTTCGCCCCGCCCCGCGCCCGAGGACCCGCCCGGGATGGGGGCGCGGGCCGAAGCGCTGGAGCCGCGCCAGGCCCGGGGTCTTGGGCGCGCAGCGGCTCTCCCGCCCTGCGGCCGGGGGCGGAGCGGTCCCCCCTCTCACCCCCAACCCACCCTCTCCAGGCCCGTCACCCTCCCCGCGCGCTCCTTTCCTTCCCGCTTTCCCCGGAGAAACATGGCCGGGAACCGTGAGGAGGCGCCAGACTACGGGCGAGGCGTCGTGGTAAATGCAAACTCCGATTTCGGGGCCGAGGCGCGCGCTCCCCGCCCCTCCTTCGCTGGCACCCCCCCTCCCCCACCTCCTTTCTCGATTAAACGCCCGAAATGCATTCGGGAGCGAGCTGGCCACGGCTTTGTTCTTCCCTCCCAGCGGGTCGCTTCCATCCTCCCCCTCCCCCGTATGACCGCGCGCTTAACAGCCCTTCCCCCGGGTCCTCGGTGTCCCCACCTCCCCCCGACAGCCATCCGCTACTCCCCAGGGTTGAGCCCGCGTGGTTCCGGTTCCCACTCCCGCTGGCCGCCAGCAGTCACCCCTGGGCGCCGGGGGTGCTGCGAGGACACCCGCGGGCGGCTCTTACGGGCCTCCGTGCTTACGGGCTCCCTCCTGATTCCTCCAGCGCGGGCTTCACGTGTTGTTTTCAAAAAGGATTCCGAGAGTTGGCCAGGGCAGCTAGGACATAACGTTTGAGCTTTGAAACGCCGGCCAGGGCTCTTACTGTGGGGCCTCTGCACAAGCTTGGGACACGAGAGCGCCCCTCGAGAGAGCATCCGTGTCTGCAAAAGGACCCGCTGAGCGAACTCATGTGTATGGAGTATCAGAAGGTGTGGGAGGATGGGGTCCCAGACCAGGTCCTCCTTATATGCCCTGGGAACCCCACAAAGTCAGCCATCGCACAGTGGGTACCCAAGGATCAGTATCCTGGAATCAAATCTGGTCTTGCCATACGGCTCCTGGCTTCTTTGGAAGCTAGTGGTTTTAACGTGTCGGGTTTAAAGTGAAACTGTGGTGAGGGTGGTGGGTGGGTGGGGCCAACTTCCTACTTTAAGATTCTTTGTTCAGAAATCAGCCTGTAATGTACAGATAATCCTGTCTGTGACTGAGGGTTGCAGGAGTTGGGAGGGTTGGATTAGGAAACATCTCATTGTAACTGATCTGTTCGGGTTGAACTCTGTTGCTCAGGGTTAATTTCACAGCCAGGCCTGTTAGTCTTAAAGGAGTTCATTTATTTGTTCATTGGGCTCCTGTTTATTCTGCTGCTGAGTTCCAGGCAGTGTTCTAGTCTCTGGGAAAACCAGACAGACCCCTGTGTTCGTGGACCTTACATTCTAGAGAGGAACACAGGCAAGCAGTGTGAAAGCACCTACACGAAGAATATGCCCTCAGACAGTGATATGTGCAGGGAAGAGGAAAGAGAGTCTTGAGATAATGATTGGAGGAGGGCTGAGGCTGCTATTTTAGCTCAGATGGTCAGGTTGGCCCCCTGAGTGACATATAAGCCAAGAGCAGAAGGCTAAGGGGGAGGTAGCCACCTGAAGATTGAAGAAGGGTACCTATAGCAAGTCCCCTACATAAGAACAAGTTCCATTCAGAGAGCGTATTCACAAGTCCAATTGGTTTGTAAGTCCAACAAAGTTAGCCTAGGTACCTAACTAACATAATTGGTTGTATAGTACTGTAACACTATAATATTTATAATACTTTTCACAAATAATAATTACAAACAAAAAATAAGACACTTTTAATCTTACAGTACAGTACCTTGAAGAGTACAGTAGTCCAATACAACACTTGTGTATACAGGGGCTGGCATGCACGTTTGCATCTTTGAAAGTTCACAACTTGAGGGTTCGAATGTAGGGGACTTATTCTCCAAGACAGCACCTGCCAAGGGCAAGGAAATCATTACATTCTGAAAAGGAATCATAGCATCCAGTTTTACGCTTTTTTAAAAAAAACGATCACTCCACTTGCCATGCCGAGGATGGTCAGGCCTAGATTTGGGGTGAAAATGTTTGAAAAAAGGAAGTCATTCAGTTCAGTTCTGGACAAGTTGAGTCTCTAAATGCCTGTAAAGCCTATGGGTCATGATGCACGGGAGGCAATTTGAAATTCCTGTTTGGAATTCAGGAGGGGGACTGTATAGATTGGAAATCATCAGCAAACAGAAATATTTGATGCTTATCAGTGGGCTTTCCTGATAGCTCAGCTGGTAAAGAATCTGCCTGCAATGCAGGAGACCCTGGTTCGATTCCTGGGTCGGGAAGATCTGCTGGAGAAGGGTAGGTTACCCACTCACTCCAGTATTCTTGGGCTTCCCTGGTGGCTCAGCTGGTAAAGAATCCATCTGCAATGCGGGAGACCTGGGTTCGATCCGTGGGTTGGGAAGATCCTCTGGAGAAGGGAAAGGCTACCCACTCCAGTATTCTGGCCTGGAGAATTCCATGGACTGTATAGTCCATGGGGTTGCAAAGAGTAGGACACGACTGAGCGACTTTCATTTGGCAATGGATGGGGATGCCTGGTGAACATGGTGGGGAAATAAAATTATTGTTAAGGGTAGAAACTTGGAAATCCCCGGATGTAAGAGACTTAGTGGGAGAAACCAGGTGAAGAGACCAAGAATGAGTAGGAAAGTAGGAGAGAGCAGATAGGGTGGCCGGTGCCTAAGGAACAGAGTTTTATGGAGGTGAGGGGGCAAAAGGATGGGCTTCCCTCGTGGCTCAGATAGTAAAGAATCTGCTTGCAATGTGGGAGACCCAGATTCGATTCCTGGGTCAGGAAGATCCCCTGGAGAAGGAACTGGCAACCCACTCCAGTGTCCTTGCCTGGAGAATCCCATGGGCAGAGGAACCTGGCAGACTACAGTCCATGGGATCACAAAGAGTTGGCCATGATTAAGCACACACGCATGTTCATGAGGGGGTTAAGACTGAGCAGGAGGGTCACGTACTGCAGAAAGAGCAGGTAGCATCAAGATGGCAAAGACAGTTACGAAGCCAGCAGTAGTGAGAGTCTTTTAAACAACTATGCCATCAGTAGAATGGTTAAATATAGTACTATTATTTAATAATAGATACTCTTTAAAAGGGATGAGACCCATAAATGTGACTAATTGGAAAGGTAGATTTTTAAAGTCTAAAAAGCAAATGGTGGAACAGTGAATAACTGTTGGTGTTAAAAGAAGGCCTCTTGAAAGCAAGGTAATTTGGTGAAAGATAAGGTAGGCAGTGTGAAGGTTCACCGAGGTTGGAAATAATCAACGTATTGTGGAGATACTTCCTGTACTCGTGTCATTCTCTCCTGTAGAGCTTGGGATAATTAGATTCACATCAAGTTGTCTATGGGCAACTTGATTCAGAGTGAATTCAAGGTGAGCTGATGGCATCAAGGGTCAGGAGGATAAAGAAAACTCAGGAGGAACGGTATACTGGGAAAGTAGAGAGCCCTCAAGAAGGAGTTGCAAAAAAGCCAAAGGGAAGTTTCAGTATCAGTGGGGTAATAATATTGGGTTGGCCAAAAAGTTTGTTCAGAGCTGGGGCTGCTGTGGCGGATGGGCTGTGGCCAAGGTGGAGAGGAGGTGAAGTCGTTTGAGCTAAGGTGGGTGAAGTTGCCTCAAGATGGGGTAGCTAGAATGATCATCGGGGTGTGTATTGGAGTATCCAGAAATGAGGTAGTGAAGAGAACTCTGAGTTAGTAGAAACTTGGTGATGAAGATGGCAAGGGGCCTAGATAACTTAAGCCTAAAATGAGTATAGTTTGTGCAAGAGAAGGGAAAATGAAGAGATGGAAGCTGCTCTTGGCTGCATATGGCTTTCAGTTGAATTGCGGAAATGGGACATTAGTAGATTATTAACAGTACATGGGATGGCCAAGCCAGAGATGTGGCCCTGGGTTCAGAGACTCTGTTTAGGATAGCTGGTCACCAGTGTCCCCCCACTACCCCTCACCCCAATCCTCCGCTGGTGTATCTTTGTGACTTCTCAGGGAGAGAAAAGATCTTTATCTGTCTACCCTTTGGGCATCAGGTTTATAGATATGTTTTACTTTTACAGAACCATTATCAGAAGAACCATAGTTAGTACCTACACATGTGAATTTGGTAGGAAAATAAGGAGAAGAGGAAAATCTAAAATAATTGTGCTTCTGTTGTCTCCCTCCCTATCTGCCCATGGAAACGTGGTGGGAATCAGAGAAATCCATTGGGATCACAACTTTCCTAGGGGTGATGAGTTTCACCTTCCGGGTGTAGAACCTTCCATGGAAGGAAGGCATGCAGGACACAAGGTGTTATTTGGCCTGTGCAGTTCCCCCTTCATTCTCCTGGTGGCAGATCTCCGGGGCCCTTCTTTTCGGACTCTGTTTGGACTCAAGTTTCTCAACATGTGGTTCTGAGGCGTTCGTCACACTGCACCTCCCTCCCTGGTTCTGGGCCTGTACTAGTGACCCCAGCTGGGCCAACTCCTGTTCTTGTCTGGGGTTCCCAGAAGCAGAGACTCCCTTCCTCTCCTGCGGTGAATGGGTCGATGTGAACCTGAAATTGGCAGCCGCCATGGTCATGCCTGAAGGAGAGAGTGGGGCCCACGGTCTGGGGCTTAGCAGCAGAGAGGAGCTGAGGTTAGCCTTTTGTATGTGTTTCCAAACTGTTTTTATCCCCAGGGCAGCCAACTTGAAAAATAAAGCAGGAAATATTCTAAGCAAAAAATTAAGATTTAATGACTTAGAAAGAAGGTCTTCAGTATATCTTCAAATGGGGAACAGAGGGTCCAAGGGAGTTCTGAGGTTTGGATGTGATGTAAAATGGCTTGGTGAATGTGTTTGTCACTTCCCCAGCTTGGCCGTATTTTGCGTCTTTGAACAGAGAAAGCATTGTTCTGAAAAAACTTAGAGCGTATTATCTGTGATACTGAAACTATTTAAAGACTTCTTGTTTTGATTTTTCAAAAAGCAGATGAATAACATAATTATCTGCAGTTCCCAACAGCCTCCATTCCCTCAGGTCTGGGACACATTTACAGTGCAATTTTGCATGCACTATAAAGGATAAACCAGTGGTTCCCTCATCTCTAATTGTCTTTTATCGTGACAGTGAAAATGAACTATTTCAGACTCATTTGGAAATAGACTGGTTTGGCTTATAGAATAGTGTTTAGAGAAACACGTTTCTTCTACTTTTAAATTTACAGCTTTAATTTGGGCCATAAGACTTTCGCAGATAGGTTTGAGGCACTTCTTTAAATTAATTCAAACATAATTTTTAAGTAAACTATTGATGTTTCAGTATGTCTTACTGGTTAGCATTTATTGCAGGGTACTGTAGACTAAATTGGAGAAGGCAATGGCAACCCACTCCAGTACCCTTGCCTGGAAAATCCCATGGACGGAGGAGCCTGGTAGGCTGCAGTCCATGGGGTCGCGAAGAGTCGGACACGACTGAGCGACTTCACTTTCACTTTTCACTTTCATGCATTGGGAAGGAAATGGCAACCCACTCCAGTGTTCTTGCCTGGAGAATCCCAGGGACGGGGGAGCCTGGTGGGCTGCCGTCTATGGGGTCTCACAGAGTCGGACACGACTGAAGCGACTTAGCAACAGCAGTAGACCAGATACTGATGTAAGAGTTTTATATCCATTATCTATCTTATTTAATCCTCAAGTTAGCCATGCGAGGTAGGCATTGACTGTTTTATAGAAGAAAACCCTGACCCAGAGAGTTTAACGGCTGAGGTCCCACAGCTAGTAAACGCACCCCGAGGTGTGTTAGGTTGCTAATCCATGCTCTTTGCTGTTACTCCATGCTGCCTTTGAGCTACAGATTTCCAGTACAGTTTTTGTCTGTAGGTTTGTTTGTTGTTTTTTATTTGGCTGTACTGCGTCTTAGTTGCAGTATGTGGGATCTAGTCCCCTAACTAGGGATCGAACGTCGGCCTTGGGAGTCTTAACCACCGGACCTCTAGGGAAGTCTCTATAGGTTTGTCTTATTTGTCATTTTATCAATCTTTTCTTTTTGGGAGGCATAATTTATTTATCATATATATCATTTATCATAAATGGAAATAGGTACTAGGAATCTAAGTATATTATCTGTTCTTTTTATTCTCAAAACAACCCTGTCTTTGGGTTTTTATTGTGCTCTATTTAAAGGAGGGGGAAATGAGTCTCAGATAGAGTTTTCCTCCTGTCCATGGTTAAGTATCAGAGCTGAGCCCGAGAACATGGACTAGAGAGTGGTCTCAGATTCAGCTGGGCAGGGGCTACCGCAGGATTTCACGGTGGGAGGACTAACACCCGGTTCCTGCGGCCAGCACTGCACGGGCTCCAGGAGAGGGTTGTGTGTTCTGGCGGGGGAGCCAGAAGGTGCTGTGTCCCGGGGCGATCTCCCTGAGGCCGGGTGCTGCTCCGGCGCCTCGTCTGGTCTTTATCATGGCCTGCCAGTGAGTCTTCTGGAAGCCCCTCGTGTTCCCTGGTGCTTCCAGGCACTGACCCGCAGTGTTGATAGTGAACAGCCGGCCCTAGGCGGTCTCGGGGTGGAAACCAGCGTTGCTCTGTAAACAGATTCAATTGTGCCCCTAGCCGATTTGCTGGTCAAGGCAGAGCCGATGTGACGCTCCGCAAATACGCAGATGACACATTGTTTGACCGCCCGTCTGCCCTTGGTCAGGTAGGAATTTCCAGAGCCGTCAACAGTGGTGTCCTTTATCATGAGAAGATGGACGGAGGGTTGGGTAGCATGTGGGTGGAGACTGTGTCATTCAGCGTTTTTGAGCCCCTGCGATATTCTGGGGCAGTGTTCTGAGCGCTGGAATTTCAACAATGCGTGAGACAGACAAAGTCTCTACCAGAAGGAGCTAACGTTCCGATGCGAGGAGACAAAACACATAAGCACACGTACACGTCACACCCAGTGGAAATGCACGCTGTGAAGGACAGTGAGCCTGGGTAAGAGGTACAAAGATGCGTGGCACGGAACGGGTGCTTTTTCACATAGGTGTCCGGAAGGCCTCTCTGTGGAGGTGATGTTTGGGTGGAGCCTTGAAGGAAGTGAAGGGTAAGCCATGTGGGCTTCCAGGGGAAGAGCGTTGTAGGCAAAAGAAAAGCAAGTGTAAAGCTCTTGGGGCAGAAGATGCTTGGGACATTCAAGCATCAGGGTGGAGAATGGTGGCTGAAGAAGGTAGACAGCCCCAGGGATGAGTCAGAGGCCCTGAACCCCGCCGCCGCAGGCCATGGTGACAGCTCCAGTTGTACTCTTAGTGAAATGGGAAGCCCTTGAAAAAAAACCGAGCAGAAGCCTGCAGTGATGTACATGAGGTACATTTTTCAAAGGAGGACTCCGGCTGCCACATGGGGGAGGAGGATGGGCGGGATGCTGGCACAGTGGAAGCAGGGAGGCAAAGTTGGTAGCCATGGCAATGGTCCTGGAAGAAATGGTGGTAGCAGGGACTGGAAGCGGGGCAGTGGAGATGCTGAGAGGTGTGTGTGCGTGCTCAGTCACTTCAGTCATGTCTGACTCTTTGCGACCCCATGGACTGTAGTCCACCAGGCTCCTCTGTCCATGGGATTCTCCAGGCAGGTATACTGGAGTGAGTTGCCATGCCCTCCTCCGGGGATCTTCCTGACCCAGGGATCCAACCCATCTTTTATGTCTCCTGCATTGGCAGGTGGCTTCTTTACCTCTAGTGCCACCTGGGAAGTCTGCTGAGAGGTGGTCCTGGTTAAATTCTGAAGGAGCTGATGATAGGATTCACTGCTAGGTGCAAGGGGGGGATGATAGAAAGGGCTCAGTTACAACTCTGCAGGTGTGACCTCAGCAGCTGAGAAGAGTTGCCCTTTACTGAGAGGGAAGGGATTCGTCTGCGGTGGATTTGGTCTGGTCGGTGTTCCAGAGCCTGGAACCGGGATGGGAGTCGGTGGAGTCTGGACCCTAAGTGGCCCTTCCAGAACCTGGGCAGAAGAGAACTGGTTTTGAGTTCCGGGTGAGGAGGCAGGGGAAAAGCAGGGGGATATCCCAGTGTTCGATGAAGTAGAGATAGGTTTTAATAGAAAACAGATGAGATGAGGGAGCCAGAGGCAGGAAGAGACCGAAGTCTTCTCAAGGAGCAGAGAGCTCTGAGGGATACAAGTTTGGGCGGCAAGATCACACAGAAGTGGGAACAGTCAGCAAGTACTGGGGCCTGTCCTGAATTTCTGCGGATGATGTGGAGTTTGGGGTACGGGGGGGAGTGTGTTAGACAGGGAGAGGGTGCAGGTGAGAGACAACAAATGAACAGAACACAGAGCTGGGGAGGATCCCGATTTGACTGCAGAACAATCTGAGGACAGCAGGAGATGGTATGGGGAGTTGGGCTGGGAAATTAGGATAGGTCTGCCTTAGGAGAGACCTTGAAAGCTTACAGCTGTATGGAGAAGTCTGATGGAGGTGTGTGGGAGTAACCAGAAAACTCGAGACTGCAGTTCAGCTATGGTTTGGCTTGAGTGCCTTTCTGGATGATCTGAAAGTAAAGGGAACATGGTCTTCACTGTTTTCTCTCCCACCTATTTACTGTCTTAACCATCAGACTTGCACATCCAGTCCTAAGCAAGAGGGAAGCTTGCTAGCAGTCTGTCCACTATCTGAATACACCAGTTTTCTGAAGCAGTCGGTTCCCCACAGGACTGACTTGTGTTCCCACCACAGCACATCCTTTTGAGGTCTTTACTAAAACGACCCAACCACTCAGAAGTTTGGGTGCACAATAATACCAGGAAACGTGTACTTTTAGTAGGTAACCTTTCCAAGGCAGGTGAGGTGGTTACAATGTATAATATATATACACACTGTATATATACAATGTAATAGTATATATAATAATATATTATAATAATGTGGAGTGATACTGTCTGTATCAGTAGCCAGACCTCAGAGATAGTGTGGGTTCAGTTCCAGATCACCAAATTAAAGCGAATATCTCAATAATGCAAGTCACAAATTATTACTATTTTGGTTTTCCAGTACATACAAAAGTTAGGTTTACCCTATGCTGTGGTCAATTAAGTGTACAATACCATTATGTCTAAAAAAAAAAAGATGTACATACCTTAATTTAAAATGCTTTATTGCCAAAAGTGCTAAGCATCCTCTGACTGCAAGGTTGCCATAAACCTTCAATTTGTAAAAAAAAAAAAATACTATCTGCAAAGCCCAATAAAATGAGGTATGCCTGTAATTACAAAAATAATGTAACTTATATTCATGATAATATTTATAATGTAAATATACATTGTATCTTTACCTTTGTGCATTCTTACAAACAGTGCTGTCAGGTTAGCTGTAGGTTGGGATTTTATCTTATGATGCCAGAAGTCAGGAATGGAGTTCCCAGTTCACTTCAGTAGGTCCTTCATCAGGAAACAAATTACCTTGTTCCACCTGGCTTCTCATAGGTTGACGGAATACAATTTAATGCTGTATGGATCGTCAGACCTAGTCTCTTGTTTTCAGTGGTATTTGTTTTTACAAAGCATGCTCTTGTTTATTTATGTTTTTAAAAATAAATTTCCAATGAAAAATATTGTAACCAAAATCAATTGGTTTGCAGATTATGGATGACTGGCCAGGGTATGATTTAAGCTTATTCACGTACCCACAGCACTACTACCGAGACCTGGAATACGTGCTCATCCCTCATGGCATCATTGTGGACAGGTGAGCGCTCTTTGCCGAATCCGTTTTGTCTAGTCCTCTCTTGTGTGAATCAAACAATATGCTCAGGGACCCTATTCCAGAGTCTCTTCTATACAGTGGTGGATAGAATGTTTATGGGACAGATAAATTGGAGTAAAATAAATCTGTGATTTCCTTGGATATTTGTTCAGGGAAAACAGTAAGAAGGCTGTACATACAAAAGATAGTAGTGACTATAGATAGTAAATTAGTAAAGCCTCAAAATAACAATGTCCTATACAGACTGATAAAAATGAGGGCCGGGAAAGCATTTGTCTTACGTTTTTCACAGACTCTTACTGGGGAGAGTTAAGAGGTGACCTTTATCTTCATTTACCTTCACAGGCCACACCCCTGAAGCCCTGGCTTTTCCTGCAATTTGCATTTATCTTGAATAAGTCCTGTCTCACAGGTTGGCTAGTCTGTGGACAATGATGTTTTCAGTGGTAATGTTTTGGAAATAAGAATATGTGCAGCTTAAAAATAGCAGCATGGAACTGTTTCTCCACTACTGTTTCTGGTTCTTTTGAACCCCTTGACACAGATGTCTTCTGGCTCCTTCCCAGCCACTTGACTCTCATCTTCTAAGCCCCTAAGTCACCCCCGTGTGTTTCTTAGTTTTCAGAGAAAAGAAAGTAACAGAAAGTTAGTCACTCAGTTGTGTCTGACTCTTTGTGACCCTATGGACTGTAGCAGCCTGCCAGGCTCCTCTGTCCATGGAATTCTCCAGGTGAGAATGCTGGAATGGGTAAGTGCCTCTTCCAATTCAGCCTACCACAGGCGTCAGCACTTAAAGGTCTTATCCCTTCAACAAAGCTGCCTTAATGCCCCGACCCTTGCCTTTCCATGGACTTTTGATTTCTAGCACAAGATCAAGTACTTAAGCCTTCACATTTATATTAAAAGCAAGCTTCCTGTATTTCACACTCAGAAATCTGGGTGGGAGAAGCTCTGAGAAACAAGGGCAAGCTGAAACTCAGGGCTCCCACTCCCCCCTTTCCCTTAGCCTTTGTACTTCTGCCCCTGTTTTCTTAAACTGTGACTTTCTTCTGAGTTAAAATTTAACTTATGAAATAGATCCTCAGCCAAAGGAAAGTTTGAAAAGCACCGGCTGGTCACTATTCCCAAGATGTTATCTTTCCATCAGTGCCTGTCTGTAAGCAAAAGGAAATGTCATTCTTTCACTGAAATTCTAAGATTTCCCATTGGTTAAGATCTGCATATTGCATGTTCTCTCAAACTATAAAATATTATTAAAATAAGATCTAGTTTAGGATTTCTCACGGCCTCAGGTGGCCTTCCATGGAATACAAGTTTTGATCCTTAAAGGGAAAAAAGGTTCTGAGAAGAAATAAATGTGAAAAATTTGGCATCTCCCAACTTGTCAAACCTCCCAGTTGGCAATTCATATTAAAGATGCAGATTCCTAAATCATTTCATCAGAGAACACCCGATACTTGCTACCTTTCTATTTCACTAGATTGGGAGGTGGATTTCTAAGCCCATTGATACTCACTGTATGGCACCAAGGAAAACAGTTGCTCAATAAATTTTTCCTTTTTCAAATGTAGACAAATATGAATGCAAAACTCCTATTATTGATACGGTAGGGGAAAAGTGGTCTCCGCTATTGAATAGAATATTTATCAATTTCTTTTTGCACATGCTTAGAAAGAAATTTCTCCCAAATTAATTTGATTCAGTGGCTGCATTAACTCAATATTTTGTTTAGTCCAGCCTCAGCCGTTATGATGAATACATTACACATAAAATATGGTGGAAGGTTAGAAAACAATAAAAATACCTAATTTTGAAAAAGGGGTAAATTTTATAAAATATATTCAGCTTCCTAAGAATCAGTCTACTGGATTTCTCCTACCCCCCAAAAAAGAAGAAGGATACAGATTCTTGCAAAGGAAAGGGGTGGGGTGGGGAAGAAATGTGCTTGACTTTGGTAGTTAAACCAGCTTCTCTTGTGCAGTGGGCGTCTTTGTACTCTATTCACCTCTTAATAGCTCTCAGAAGTACTTTGTCTTCACATGAGTTTGGGAATCCCCTGGTTTAAACAAATTTTGTCTTTTCTCATCTGAAAATTAATTTATGACTTAAGTTAATTGCATCATGATATAGTTCAGGATTGAATCGTGGCAAGGTTACCAGTTGCCTCTACAGGAGGCTTTATGTATAGAAATTCTGATTTGGGGGTCTGGGGTTGGGCCTCAAAAATGCCCATCCCCACCTTTAAAATGAATTTATTGAGATATAATTTACATACAACAAAACTCACCCATTGTAGGTAAATGACTCAGTGATTTTTAGTACTAGGCATTTTTTTAGTACTAGTGATTTTAATACTAGTACTAGATTTAATACTAGATTTTAGTACTAGTGATTTTTATGGCTAGGCAACAATTACCAGCATCGTTTTACAATATTTCGTTGTCAGTCAAAAGTTTGTTGTCAATCTCTGCTCCTACCCACACCATCAGGCAATCACTAATCTAATTTCTTTCTCTCTAAACTTGTGTTTTCTGAGCTTTTAATATAAATTAAATCAATATCTGATTATTGATTCATCGATTGATAAGCACTTAGATTTCTTGTTTTGGCTACTGCGAATAATGCTTCCAGGAACATTTGCATGTAAGTCTTTGTGTGGACACATCTTTTCATTTTCTTGGTTGGGTTTTTGGAGAGGAATTCTGAGTTTTATGGTAAGTGTAAGAAACTGCCATTTATTTTCCAAATGGCTACACCGTTTTTCATTCCCACCAGCAACCTTTGAAGGTTCCAATTTCTCCACATTGCTGCTGCTGTTGTTGTTTTAGTCGCTCAGTTGTATCCGACTCTTTAAGACGCCATGGACTATAGCCCACCAGGCTTCTCTGTCCATGGAATTCTCCAGGCAAGAATACTGGAGTGGGTTGCCATGCCTTTCTCCCTAGTTTCTCCACATACTTGCCAACATTTCATATTGTTTGTCCTTTTTAACTCTAACCATTCTAGGTGTTCCCAGGCTCAGTGGTAAAGAATCTGCCTGGCAATGCAGGAGACAGAGATTTGATCCCTGGATCGAGAAGATCTCCTGGAGAAGGAAATGGCAACCCACTCCAGTGTTCTTGCCTGGGAAATCCCACGGACAGAGGAGCCTGGCAAGCTACAGTCCATGGGGTTGCCAAAGAGTTGGACACGACCTAGTGACTAAGACAACAAAACCAAAAACGTGGATATATAAAAGTGTTTCATTGTGGTTTAAAATTTTCCTAATGATTAGTGTGCTTTTTCTAGCTGTTCATACATCTTCTTTGGAGACGTGCCTATTTAAGTTTTTTGCCAATTTTGCAGTTGGGTTGTTTGTCTTCTAAATGAGTTGTTAAGAGTTCTTTATATATTCTGGACACAGCCCTTTATCAGACATATGCTTTGCAAATATTTCCCACTAGTGTGTGGCTTGTCTTTTCATCATTGGTATATTTTAAGAAGAACGTTGGGTGAACTATTCTGTAAATGTCAACCAGGTCCAACTGTTATATGATACTGTTCCTTTAACTATATCCGTACTGGTTTTCTGCCTGTTGGATCTGTCATGTTCTAAGAGACGGGTATTGAAGTTTCCAGCTACATTAGTGGATTCATCCACCTCTAGTTCTTCAGTTTTTTGACACTCTGTTGCTAGGTGCGGACACATGAAGGACTGTTATGTTTTCCTGGAGAACTGACCTCTTTTTATTACAGTAATGTCATTCTTTATTCCTGACAATTTCCTTGCTCTGAAGTCTGCTTTGTCTGAAATTGATGTAACTTTTCCAGGTTTCTGTTGATTATGTTTGCATGGTGCATCTTTCTCCATCCCTTTAATTTGGCTCTTTTATCTGCATCTTTGTGTTTAAGATGAATTTCTTGTGGACAACATCCCTTAGGGTATTTTTTGATCCACTCTGACAGTCTCTGCCTTTAATTGATGTTTTTAGACCATGTTTGCGTGCTGTGCATGCTAAGCCGCTTCAGTTGTGTCCGACTCTTTGTGACCTGTGGACTATAGCCAGCCAGGCTCCTCTGTCCATGGGGATTCTCCAGGCAAGAATACTGGAGTGGGTTGCCATGCCCTCCTCTAGGAGACAGATATCAAACCTGCATCTCTCACATCTCGTTCATTGGCAGGCAGGTTCTTTGCCACTAGCACCACCTGGGAAGCCCATTTTTAGACCGTTCATGTTTAAAGTCATGATTGATATTCTTGGTTTAGTCTCTACCATATTTGTAACTATTTATTACTCATTGCCCTTGTTGTTTGTTTCTTTTTTTGTCTGCCAGTCTGTGAAGACTGTCTTCCCCAGTGGTGCATAGCTGTTGTTGATGTGCAATTTATTTTTCTTGTTTTTCCTTTTAAGTTTTGCTCACTGGGGTTCACACCTGTGTCTGAATAGCCTAGTCTTTAGCCTAATATTGATGAGAGAGTGTTCTCAAGCACCTCGAGATAGTGAGGCTTCCACTCTCTGCTGATGAATGTGGGGGGGGACCTGCCAAAGACATTCATATTTCCAGGCTTTTTTTTTTCCTTTTTTAATTAATTTTTATTGGAGTATAGTTGCTTTGCAATATTGTATTAGTTTTTACTGTAGAATAAAGTAAATCAGCTATGTGTGTGTGTGTGTGTGTGTGTGTGTCCCTTCTCTTTTGGATTTCCTTCCCATTTAGGTCACACAGAGCCCTGAGTAGAGTTCCCTGAGTTATATAGTAGGTTCTCATTAGTTATCTATTTTATACATAGTATCAATAGTGTATATATGTCCACCCCAATCTCCCAGTTCTTTCCAGCCTCTTCCAGGTCTTCCCTGGATTTTTACTTTCCACAGAGCTTTCTTGTGTCTGTTCTGCACAGGCTTGCAGGCTTCACCATCCGGGGATGTTTGGGTGGCTTGGGCCCACACTCGTCTCTGCTGTGCAAATGCATAGCTTCCTTAGCTTCCGGTCAGCTCGGGACATGTGACGAGTTTGTCATGGTCCCCTCTCCCATGAGTGTCACCTCTCGGAATTCCCTGTCAAATCCATGTCTGGTCTGTCAGTTAGCTGTTCAAACAGGACTGCAACTTCAGGATGATGGGGCCCCTGGCCCTCCCTGTTCACATGCTGCCACGCTGGCCACGTTAGCTGACTGTGCTCCTCACCAGGGGAGCAGTGCCCTCCGCCCCAGTTGAACCGCCTGGTTGAACATGAGAGCTGACGGGGCCAGGAGAATGGGAGCGTTCTCAGACAAGGAAGCCGCAGACCTGCTCTGTTTCTGCCTGGTGTTCAGTAGTTTCATGAATAAATGGTCTCAGTTTGGGGCATGCCTTTGGTGGGTCTCCAGAGGGCTGAAATGCTTGTTTTTGACAGTTTCATTCAACTTTCTACTTGCTTTTTGTGAAGAGGATGTGTTGACCTCCTTACTCCAGCATGCCAGAAACAAATGTCCCTTTTTATAGAGTATTTGGCATGCTCATGTACATGTTTCACTGATCATATTTTTGAGAAGCCGTGGTTGTCATTTCATGTGTGTATGTGTATATGCACGTATGTGCATGCATGGTAAGTCACTGCAGTTGTGTCTGACTCTGTGGGATCCCATGGACTGTAGCCTACCAGGCTCCTCTGTCCAGGGGTTTCTCCAGGCAAAAATACTGGAGTGGGTTGCCATGCCTTCCTCCAAGGGATCTTTCTGACCCAGGGATTGAACCTGCATCTCTTATGTCCTCTGCATTGGCAGGCAGATTCTTTATCACTGTGCCACCTGGGAAGCCCATGTGCATGTATATACACCCATATAAAAGCATATAAAAATACATTGTATAAAGTAGGGACTTCCCTGGTGGTTCAGTGGCTAAGACTCTGTGCTTCCAATGCAGGGGGCCTGGGTTCAAACCCTGGTCAGGGAACAAGATCCCATGTGCTGTAACTAAGACCTCATGCAGTCAAAAAAAAAAAAAAAAAAATACATTGTATAAAGTATATATTATATATAGAACATATGTGATATAATATTTTATTTTTTCATATCATTCAGTTCATCTGTTTTATTTCTTTAAGACCTGGCTGCTTCGGGTCTTAGTTGCAGCACACAGAATCTTTAGTTGCTGCATGCAAACTTAGTTCTGCAAGTGGGATCTAGTTCCCTGGCCAGGGATCGAACCTGGGCCCCCTACAAAAGAGTGTGGAGACTTAGGCAGTGGACCACCAAGGGAGTCCCAGTTCATTTGTTTTAAATCTAATTCAGTTTGAAGTGGCAGAGGGAATTTTTTTTAAAAGTATACACCTTAGAACATGCCTCCATTCAATATTTTAGTGTTGTATGCATAAATGGACAGTGGACTTACAGATCTGAAACAATGAGAGAAAATATAATGACACTTCCAAATTAGGTGTTGGGTGCCAGCCCAAGGTTGCAGAACTTCAGGAGACACCATTCAGACTGTAATCCGTGGAAATGGTGTCCACTGAGATTGTCTGGGGCACCTTTCACATAGGTAACATCCTATCTTCAGTAAATAAAAGACAAATATTATTCTTTTGATAGTTACCACGGGCTTGACTTTTCCTCTAGTCTCGTCTAACGTGGTCAGGTGGGTGAGTCATTCTCCATTTCCTCTTTCTTTGCTTTAAAGTGAGTGTAATATCATCACATACCATCATAGCCTTGTTAAAGCTAACAGCCAGGCTCTGTAGTGATCAAATGATTGCCTTCATGATCTTTGACATCATGTTTTACACTGTAATCACTTTTTTTGTGACACAGAGGAGAAAAAATGTACCACCGATGATATGGTTATCAGAAATATGTTTTGAACACTCTCTCTTTGTCCAGTGTTAACAGAGCTTCTTTATCTGGAGGCTTTGGTCTCCCAAGACCTTTTCCACTTTTCTCCTGCATAATCAAATATGTAGAGTATATCATGCAGTTTTTTTTTTTTTGAAAGAAACAAAAATGCTCAGAAATGGTTATACTTTAATATGTCTTTTAATCCCTTGTTTCAGAATTGAACGGCTGGCTAAGGATATTATGAAAGACATAGGATACTGTGACATTATGGTCCTGTGTGTACTCAAAGGAGGCTACAAGTTCTGTGCAGATCTGGTAGAACACCTAAAGAACATCAGTCGAAATTCTGATAGATGTGTCTCTATGAAGGTTGATTTCATCCGACTAAAAAGTTACAGGGTGAGTTATGATTTACTCCATTTTGATTATATGATGTTTAGATTGAACAGTGTTATAAAAGCAAAAAACTAATAATGTTATGAAAATGAAGGATTTATTTTAATTTTAATTTGCAAGATACTACAACCTGTCATTCAAATAATGTTCTTGGTGGGGCAGGGAGACCCTCCTATCTATTGCTCATATAGTGAAAGAAGCTTCAGAAATGATTCATGCTTTCTTTTATGGCTATAAAGTTGAGTGGTTATTTCCTGGCTCCTAGTCTCATGAATGACTGTGTGGAGAAAGAGTGTTAAGGAAGTCCAGTGAATACAGATGTATTTCTGCTCTGGATATCGCTCTTGGCCCCGGAGATCTGTGTGAGGGTGTCCCGCCAGTGTTAGTACTTGGGTGTCTGCAGTCAGGGCCCAGATATGAAGCACTAAAACCTGTAGGGATAATGAGTTACCAAGAGCAGTGAGACAGAAGACCAGAGAATCTCCAACAGAAGGCTCTTCTACCAGTGTGTGCTGGGTTTTCATGGCCACTCAGTTGTGTCTGACTCTTGGCGACCCGGTGGACTGTAGCCCGCCAGGCTCCTCTGTCCTTGGGATTTCCCAGGCAAGAATACTGGAGTGGGTTGCCAATTCCCTTCTCCAGGGGATCTTCCCTACCCAAGGATCGAACCCGGGTCTCCTGCATTGCAGGCAGATTCTTTACCATCTGAGCCACCAGGGAAGCCCAAATCACTAGCTTTGAATTGTGTTTTCATTGCTTTGGGACAAAATAACCACAAACTTAGTGGCTTAAACCACTTAAACATAAAACACATGTTTATCATCCTACAGTTTCTCTAGGTCAGAACTTCTCTGCTCAGAATCTTTCCAGACCGAAAGCAAGGTGTTAGTTGGGACTTTGATCACTTCTAGGATTTGGGGTCCTTCTCCAACATCACTGGTCATTAGCAGATTTCAACCCCTGGTTCCCTGCCGACTCTAGACTGGATTCACTTTCTGCCCTGGGGTCCCTGCCTCGTGGATAACAGGCTGTTCATTGCAGGGTAGGAGAACTGCTCCCTCCAGTGGGGCCCTGCTCCTTTCTTTTAAGGACTCCACTGATTAGGTCAGGTCTACCCAGGATAAACTCTTTTTGATGAACTCAAAGTCAGTTGACTAATCACCTAATCATGAGAGTAAATTCCCATGATATTTACAAGTCTTGACCACAGGTAAATGGAGGAGATTATACACAAAGAGAGTGTGCAGGGGGACAGGGGTGGGAGGGCATCTTAGAATTCTGCCTACCCTACCGTTCTCTTTCTTTGACTCAGTTGCCTCAGCTTTCGAGCGGCTAGTAGATTTTTCATTTCTTAAGATACTCTGTATTTTCCTTATGACCTCTCAGGTCAGGATAAAATTGTTTTTTAGTTTTGTTTTGGGGTGTGTGTGTGTGTGTGTGTGATGTGGCCATCTTAACTCTAATTTATTCATTTCATCTCTTGAAAATCTTTTCTCTTTAATTGTCTCTCATCCTAGTTTAAGTAGCTGTGCTTCCTTCTTAGAAGATTTTTTTCCCCTGCTTACTTGACTCTGATCCTTACTGTAAAATCTTCTAAAATCTTTAAAAAATTAAAGTCAGGTTTATTTGAGCCTAATTTACATGCAATAGAATTTACCTCTGTCACTTTGCTGTTCTATGAGTTTTAACAAATGCATAGTCATGTAAATCACCACAGTCAGGACACAGAACAGCCCTTATCGCAACAAATGTCCTTGTGTCCCTTGGTAGTTAATCCTTTCCCCCACCCGCAAATTCTGGCAACTGCTGATACAGTCTCTTTCCCTGGAATTCTGCTGTTTTTAGAATGTCATATAATGTAATCAGATACCATGTGGCCTTAGTAAATCTGTAAAGCTTAGCATCTTTCATTTGAAATTCATCAATGTTGTTATATGTCCCAATAATGCATTTCTTATTGTCAAGTAGGATTATTGTATGGATATGCCAGTTTTAAAATCATTCATCAGCTGAAGGATATTTGGTTTGTTTCCTTTCTGGGGTGATTATGAATAAGGCTACTAAGGGGGGTGGGAGAAGATGAGATGGTTAGATGGCATCCGTGACTCAGTGGACATGAGTTTGAGCAAACTCTGGGAGATGGTGAAGGACAGGGGAGCCTGGCATCCTGCAGTCTATGGGGATCACAGAGAACCAGACATAGCTTAGCAGCAGCACAACAAAATATTCACATGCAGATTTTTGTATGTACTTATGTCTTTGTTTCTCTTGAGCAAATTTGTCTTGAGATTGCTAGGTTATATGGGGAGTATTTATAAGAAATTACCAAACTATTTTCCAAAAGGATTGAATAATTTTGCTCCCCCACCAGGACTATATGAGAGTTCCAGTTGCTCTACACTTTTGGCAACATTTGGTTTTGTCAATATTTCTTTATTTTTTCCTTTTTTTGCTTTACCCATTCAGATAGCCAATAGTATCTCACCGTGGTTTTAATTTGCATTTCCCCAGTGAATAATGATGTTGAGCATCCTTTTATTTGCCTTTTTGTTGTTTATACAGTTTCTTTGATGAAATGTTTGTTCAAATATCTTGCTCATTTTAAAAATTGGGTTGTTTCTTATTATTCAGTTTTAAGTTTCTTAGGTATTTTGGTTATCAATCCTTTATTAATATGTTTTTGAATATATTTCCAGTCAGTGGGTTGTTATTTTTGTTTTCATTAGAGTGCTTTTTTTCCCAAAGGGTATAATTTAAAAATTTTTATAAACTCTACTTTATCATTTTTTCTTTTGTAGATCATAATTTTTGTGTATATAAGTAATCTGCTTAAATCTTTGTGTATATGAGTAATCTTTGCTTAATTCAAGGTCATGAAGACTTAGCCTCTGTTTTCTTTCAGAAGTTCCTAGTTTTAGGTTTCTAGATGTATCCAGGTATATAATTAATGTTGTGCGTGCATGCTTAGTCACTTTAGTCATGTCCAACTCTCTGTGACCCCATGGACCACAGCCAGCCAGGCTCCTCTGTCCATGGGATTCTCCAGGCAAGAATACTGGAGTGGGTACTTTAACTTATTATAAGTTATTAAGTTAATAACTTATAAATAAGTGCCATTAACTTATTAATGTGGTACAGATCAAGATTTCTTTTTTTTCCTTTTTGCAAGTGAATGTCCAATTTTTCCAAGATCATTTGATGAAAAGACTATTCTTTTCCATTGAATTGCCTCTGATCTTTTATTGAAAATCAGTTGACTGTATATTCGTGGGTCTATTTCTGAGCACTCTATTGAGTTCAGCTCATCTCTATGTTTATTCTTTGGTCAATATCACACTGTTTTGATTACTATATCTGCATAGAAGTCAGGAAGTCAGAGAGTATGTGTCCTTCAACTTTGTTCTTTTTCATAACTGTTTATGAAAGTTTATCTTTCTATGTAAGTTTAAAAATCATGTTGTTGATGTCTACAGAATAACCTGTAATCGGTGGCCTGTAAAGGAGTGTTGGAGTTACATGTTCCTTCTGGGATGCATGCTCAGAGAATGGTGTGTTAGGGTGATCTGAGAGTGGGGGTTTTGGTCCTATGATGTCAAAAGGTCATCCATCAGATATTTCCACTAGACCAGTTTAAGCGTCAGGATCTTGGCTGGTTTGACTTGGGTAAGACTAACTCTCTGCCCCTGAAAGAACAGCTGTACTGTAGCAGTCCATATGTCAGAGGTGTTATCTGTAGGGGGTTGCTGAAAGCAGTCTTGTGATATATTGTCTAAGCGATGTGAACCTTGGAGGGTGTGCAGTTTTCAAAACAATTAAAGAGAGCTTAGTCAGGAAAGGCGGTTACAGGATGTTATTTATGAAGCAAGTTATAGTTTAAGGGATCCAACTGATGACTGCCCTTGGTTTCACTATTATATGTGGTAAACTTTTCCTTGAATTTCAGTTTCTAATTGTCTGTTGCAGGTACATAGAAATTTTGTGTATTGAACACTTGACTTTTCAAAACTCTCATTAGTTTGAATTGCTCTTTTGTAGATTCTTTTGGGTTTTTCCATGAAGATAATGGTTTTCCTTCTTTTTTTCTAATTTGTGTATTTATTTCTTTTTATTGCTTTGCTGCACTGGCTAGGACTTCCTGTACAATTCTGAATGGAAAGAGTGAAAGAAAACATTCTTACCTTGTTATCAGTCATGTGATATTAACTGTTGCATCCTCAAATTTTTGTTGTATTGTTTTCATTTTCATTCAACTCAAACTATTTTCAAATTTCCTTTGTGACTTCCTCTTTTATTCATGGATTATTTCTTACTGTTTAATTTCCAAATATTTGGGGATTTTCCAGACATAGCTCTGTATGATTTCTAGTTTAATTCTGTTGCAGAAAGAGTACTTTATGTGACTTCAATTCTTTTAAATTTTTTAAGTCTTGTTTTATGGTCCAGAATACGGTCAATCTTGCTGAGACTAATAGCATTATGATCCATGTCAGATTAAACAGTGTTGCTGCTTTTCACCATCCATTTCTCTAAACATCCTCTATTTTATCAGTGTTTTAACCTAGAGGCACACATTCTAACACTTCTTATAATGTATCATGTTTGTTTGTTACTAGTTCTGAACAAACATTTGTATGTATATAGCTCCAGGAATATTGTGATCGTTTTTGCTGCATCTAAACAGATATTTTTGGACTGCCCTGGTGGGCCAGTGGTTAAGACTTCTCTATTACAATGTAGGGGGTGCAGGTTTGATCCCTTTTCAGGGAACTAAGATCCCACATGCTTTGTGGCACAGCCAAAAAAAATTTTTTTAAAGCAATGAACAGATATTTTCAAATCAACATTATTTTTTCTAGGGATCAGGCTGTGGAGGCTCCAACCCAGGGCTCTGATGAAGGAGGAGGGAGAGAATAAACTTTAAATGCTTACCACCAGCATCGGTTCTCAAACACAGCACATTTTAGTGTTTGTCCCACCTTTAAATCATGTAGGAACCAAGCATAACTGTGGTCTCTCTCTTCTTCCCTTCTTACAAAATGTCCTTCCTCTTGTCCATCACCAAGGTGACACAGATCATCTGCTGATCGATCACCTCGCATAAAAGCCTGCCTGCTCGCTCAGAGCAGGCCCTCCCCCTGATTAAATACCCTCTCAGAAATGGATAGAAAACCGTACTCATGGACCAGGCCCTGAGGCAAACAGCCCAGCTTTCTCTGCTCACAGCACCTAAGCTGTCCTCATCCCTAGATGTATTCAATGCCTTCAGCTTAGTCTTGAGCTGACCACCCCTTTACACACTTGAGCTCTTTCCACAGTCCCGAGGACATAGACGTATTAAAAGCCCAAGCTAATAAAACCACCAAGGAAGGGAAACAGGACTAACTCATTTTCCTCTGAGGGTGTCTGGTGCTCCTGCATACCTCCAAACCGACTCATCTGGAGCAGACATCTCGAAAACATCTTGGCAGAAACAATGGCCACTGAGGTATTCTTTTCATTCCTTCAGAAGTTCCTGGAGGGCAGTCAGGACTCTGTAGGCTGTTGTGGGTGCTGGTCAAAAGCATCATGTAGTTTTACTCCCTCCTATCCTTCTACTCTGTGATTCTTTTATTTGTTTTAGGAAAATGTTGGAGGTTCAATTTACTGAGAGGCTGCATCTCCTTGTCACAGCCATTGGCATTCGGAGGTCACTTGAGGGGCTTCTTTTCTAGGAGGGGTCCCAGTTGTTTTATGCCGTCCACTGAAGTTTACTAAGGGACCTTCCTGGGGTGCAGATGGGTCAGACGTCTCAAGGCAATTTGACTTGTCTTTGTGTTGTGTTATACTTCCCATGAAACATGAAATGAATTGCTGAATGATACCCATCTAGACAAAGATTACTTAGAAATTAGCATTAGGCTAATTCATTGGAGAGCATGGCCCACATAGTCCTATTTTTTAAATGAAATGAGACCGCGCTGGCAGCCTGAATTCCTTAACATTTCAAGTTTTCCTTCCTCCTTCCCTTCTTTCATTTTTCCTTCTGTCCCTCTTTCTGTCTTTTCAGTAGTTTTCACCTGGCGCTTGCTAGATTAATTAATTTAATCTGATTTTAATCCTGACTGTAACTCTGCCAAGTATCTCTCAGCTTTTTTTTTTAAACTGGTGAAGACCACATTAGCAAATTGAAAGATAAAAACCATATGATTATCTCAATAGATGCAGAAAAAGCCTTTGACAAAATAGAACATCCATTTATGATAAAAACTCTCCAGAAAGCAGGCATAGAAGGAACATACCTCAACATAATAAAAGCTATATATGACAAACCCACAGCAAACATTATCCTCAATGGTGAAAAATTGAAAGCATTTCCCTTAAAGTCAGGAACAAAACAAGGGTGCCCACTCTCACCACTACTATTCAACATAGTTTTGGAAGTGTTGGCCACAGTAATCAGAGCAGAAAAAGAAATAAAAGGAATCCAGATAGGAAAAGAAGAAGTAAAACTCTCACTGTTTGCAGACGACATGATCCTCTACATAGAAAACCCTAAATACTCTACCAGAAAATTACTAGACCTAATCAATGAATACAGTAATGTTGCAGGATATAAAATTAACACACAGAAATCCCTTGCATTCCTATACACTAACAATGAGAAAGCAGAAAGAGAAATTAAGAAAACAATACCATTCACCATTGCAACAGAAAGAATAAAATACTTAGGAGTATATCTACCTAAAGAAACGAAAGACCTATATATAGAAAACTATAAAACACTGATGAAAGAAATCAAAGAGGACACAAATAGATGGAGAAATATACTATGTTCATGGATTGGAAGAATCAATATTGTGAAAATGACTATACTACCCAAAGCAATCTATAGATTCAATGCACTCCCTATCAAGCTACCAATGGTATTTTTCACAGAACTAGAACAAATAATTTCACAATTTGTATGGAAATACAAAAAACCTCGAATAACCAAAGCAATCTTGAGAAAGAAGAATGGAACTGGAGGAATCAACCTGCTTGACTTCAGGCTCTACTACAAAGCCACAGTCATCAAGACACTATGGCACAAAGACAGAAATATAGATCAATGGAACAGAATAGAAAGCCCAGAGATAAATCCACGTACCTATGGACACCTTATCTTCGACAAAGGGGGCAAGGATATACAATGGAAAAAAGACAACCTCTTTAACAAGTGGTGCTGGGAAAACTGGTCAACCACTTGTAAAAGAATGACACTAGAACACTTTGTAACACCATACACAAAAATAAACTCAAAATGGATTAAAGATCTAAATGTAAGACCAGAAACTATAAAACTCCTAGAGGAGAACATAGGCATAACACTCTCTGACATAAATCACAGCAGGATCCTCTATGACCCACCTCCCAGAATATTGGAAATAAAAGCAAAAATAAACAAATGGGACCTAATGAAACTTAAAAGTTTTTGCACAACAAAGGAAACTATAAGCAAGGTGAAAAGACAGCCCTCAGAATGGGAGAAAATAATAGCAAACGAAGCAACAGACAAAGGAGTAATCTCAAAAATATACAAGCAACTCCTGCAGCTCAATTCCAGAAAAATAAATGACCCAATCAAAAAATGGACCAAAGAACTAAACAGACATTTCTCCAAAGAAGACATACAGATGGCTAACAAACACATGAAAAGATGCTCAACATCACTCATTATCAGAGAAATGCAAATCAAAACCACAATGAGGTACCATTACATGCCAGTCAGGATGACTGCTATCCAAAAGTCTACAAGCAATAAATGCTGGAGAGGGTGTGGAGAAAAGGGAACCCTCTTACACTGTTGGTGGGAATGCAAACTAGTACAGCCACTATGGAGAACAGTGTGGAGATTTCTTAAAAATCTGGAAATAGAACTGCCATATGACCCAGCAATCCCACTCCTGGGCATACACACTGAGGAAACCAGATCTGAAAGAGACATGTGCACCCCCATGTTCATTGCAGCACTATTTATAATAGCCAGGACATGGAAGCAACCTAGATGCCCATCAGCAGACGAATGGATAAGGAACCTATGGTACATATACACAATGGAATATTACTCAGCCATTAAAAACAATTCATTTGAATCAGTTCTAATGAGATGGATGAAACTGGAGCCCATAATACAGAGTGAAGTAAGCCAGAAAGATAAAGACCAATACAGCATACTAACACATATATATGGAATTTAGAAAGATGGTAACGATAACCCTATATGCAAAACAGAAAAAGAGACACAGATGTGCAGAATAGACTTTGGGACTCTGTGGGAGAAGGGGAGGGTGGGATGTTCTGAGAGAATAGCACTGAAACAAGTATACTATCAAGGGTGAAACAGATCACCAGCCCAGGTTGGATGCATGAGACAAGTGCTCAGGGCTGGTGCACTGGGAAGACCCAGAGGGATGGGATCAGGAGGGAGGTGGCAGGGGGGATCGGGATGGGGAATACATGTAAATCCATGGCTGATTCATGTCAATGTATGGCACAAACCACTACAATATTGTAAAGTAATTAGCCTACAACTAATAAAAGTAAATGAAAAAAAAAAAAAAAACTGGTGAAGAAAAAGAGGCTCAGAAAGTTTAATTAACTCATATAAGGTCACACAGCCAGTAAATAGTAGAGAAGGCATCAGAGGGCTGACCCATCTATCTCTCAAGCTTGTGCCCTTTGCAACGTATCACATTTTCCACAAAAGTTTACTGTTTCATGAGATATAAATATGTTTGCTAACATTTATTAAAGGAGTTGGTTGTATTTTTCTTCTAAAATATATATAAGACAAATATTAAGTTCATATGTCAGTTATTATTGTCATTATGCAATAATTGGCCTTTAAGAAATGGTGACATTACTTGAGAAAATCCAGAAGTGACATGAGAGAGAGAACATATTACATATATTACATTACATGTGCCCACAGGAGACTATACTTTGTAGCTTGTCTTAAAACATCAACAAAACTTGTGAGAGCATTCATTGTTTATTTTACTTCGCAAAGAATCTAATTTCAATTATTTCTCAAAAGAATTTATTTATCTGAGGGGCCTAATTTTTCAGCTGATCTAATAACCCAAAGATAACACTGCATTATATGAGCACTTATTTGTGTTACACCATTACATTACACATTAAAAAAATATTTTCTTTTTCTCAAAGTAATATATTCAAATAGGTTACCAACCCAAACAAAAAATTTAATTTTGACAGTTTTATGGAATAAGCAACTTGAAAATGCTCTTGCTATAAACATCTAATAATACTAGGTGAATATAATAATAAATTTTTAGTCATTTATTTACTGATCGTGGCACATGGGATCTTAGTTCCCAGACAGAGGGTTGAACCCGCAACCCCCTGCAGTGAAACCATGGAGTCTTAACCACTGAATTGCTAGGGAAGTCCCTAAAAAGCCTTTTAAATGCTTACTGGAGTTCATAGAAGGTAGGGGATATCCAAGGCAGAAATGAAGAGTCTGAGAATCTAAGCATAAATGTGCACGGTGGTGGTGGTGGGGGGGTTCCTAGGAGCGGGGTTTGGGAGTTGTCTTAGTAATCTGACTTTAACCCCCATGCAGAGACAGATGGCAAAGCCTTGAACTTGTATCAGATGGGACGTTAGATGAGATCCTCATGCAAAGCCATTGCCTTCAAAAATATATGCCCTTGCTGAAAAAAAAATCCATCGTTTAGTAATGGGAGACCCTAAGAAGCTAGCTTGTCATTCTTGGACTGCCCTAGAGGGGAAAGTAAGTATCCCGTGAGAACTTTTAAACATGAATCTGTACCACATATGAGTCTGAGGTTTTCATTTACTTTACCTGTATCACCTGGGAAACTCCAACCAGAAAACTTAATACTAAAATTGGTCTCAGACCACAAAACCCTTAAGATGCCTGGTAGAAGCAAGTGGAAAACCTATGGAGGAAATACCTTAACTTCGGACAGATTCCTACAGATATACCTCACTTAACCTGAGCTCACAAACCCAAAGCACAAAAAATGCATAGAAGCAATCTTTCACAGGCAAGATTGACTGGAAAAGTATATAGCAAAAATAGGTAAGCAAGCTATGTGAAAGACAATATAAAATAATTATAGTTAATATGACTAAAGACATAAACAAAAGGATTTAAATAAAAGATAAGACAACACAAGAAGAAAAAATAAATGAGAACTTTTGGACGGGAAAGAACAGAATGTCTAGCAGTGGGAAAGATACTGAATGACTGGATAAGAAAGTAACTCAAATAATAGGATAAACAGCAGATTTAAGTTCTTATGTGTATGAATTTTGAACTGGAAGATAGATCTGAAAAAATTACTTAGGAGGTAGCATGGATAGAGATGAAATATAAGAGAGGATGGGAGACATGAAAAGTTGAGTGAGAAGATACAAAAGATGTCACCTAGGAGTTCCGTAAGGAAAGACTGGAGACAACTGAGGAGACGTAATTTTTGATAAGATAATGCCTAATCATATTCTAGAGCTGATGGGAGACATGAATACCCAGGAAGCACATATCCAGTGAGACCACACATAGACACATCTGGTGAAACTGAAAGGCAAACCCCCAGAGTCAAAGAACAGATCATGAAAGTAACTGGGAAGAAATAAAAATCGCCCCCCCCCCATCCTATCAACAGACTTCTCAAAAGCAACAGCAGAAATCAGAAGACATGGTGTAGTAGCATCGTCATTCTGAGAGAAAATACCTGGTAAGTTAGATTTTCATTCGAGCTGATCTCGAACTTAAGTGTGGGGGCCAGCTATAGACATCAGTGGTTACCTTCCAGAAGAGTTTCCTGATAATAGATGCTGGCTGAAAACACCTCCTAATTTATTTTAGTATATTTAGGGTACATTTTAGTAAAAAGGAAATTGAATCCAGGTGAATAAACATAATGCAAATGAATTGACAGGCGTGTAGGTAAATCAGCAAAGATTGGTTCAAATAATAATTGGTGAAATAATAGTACTGACTATGACCCATTTTATGGGAAAACAATCAAGGTGGAATTAAATAGCAGCTCACACTCAGTTTCAAAAGACCAGAGTAAAAACATTCTAAGATTTTCTATGGTTTAGGAGAAGTATAGAGAGGTTTATGATTTACAAAATTTCAGTTAGGTATGTCTGTTAAAGTTTAAGTGTAACCACTGAAAGAATAAGAATACAGTGTATATTATGTATAGCTTCCCAGCAAATAGAAAGGATGAAATGGAATAAAGAAGACTCCAAACTTGATTGATTCAGTAGGAGAGGGAAAATGAGTAACAGTTGGTAACATTGTTATCCCATTTTACAGATGAGGAAAGTGAGACCTGGGCTGTTAAGTAACGTGCCAAAGGTCCAACAGCTTGTAATAGGACTAATATTCAAACCCAAGTTCAACTCCAGAGCCCAAGATTGTGACCACTAAAACATACTGTGAATCTAGAGATGTGTTGATGTATTGAGATGTATTAGGCTAAAAGGAGGGAAATTTCAGCAAATGAATCAGCCTAATTTTTTCCCGAGGTTTATTTTGATATTTACATACCTAGGTTAAGCCAACTCCTGTAACTGCTGGAAGAATGGCAAAATCTTTAAATAGACAACTGCTTGTTTTTCTGACATGTGTTATATTTGATATTAATAAACTATGAAATACCCTCCAGGAAAAATGAATAATAAATATTCACAGGTTTTATTTTGTAAATGATGGGAAATTATGCTTTTTTTTCATCTTTTCCCCCTATGCCATGGAGGTTTTCCAAAAGGTTAGAACATTCATTCCACCTGCTTCCTCTCTGGATTCAGTTAGAGCTGCTGTTCTTGGTAAGGCAGGCCTAGCAGAATCTCCAAGAAACCTTGAACTCCAAGCTCCCTGCCAACTCTGGAGGCTGTAGAGGCTTGAATCAAAGAGAAACGGGCATCATTCAGCTGCCAGTTGAACTCCTCACCTTAGTGTGTTCTGAAGAAGCTCTTTTGGGGTAAGGGTGGGAAGCCTTTCAAAACATCTATTCTAAGGGGCTTGGGGGTAAAGAAATGGGAGGATATGAGAGAAGTCAGATGGAATATTGGTAGGTGCTAACAAGGGCCAGCTCTGTTGTACGTGGACGTATTATTTGCAAGCCTTTTCCTTTTATTCCCTCTGAAATGCTGCCTTGATTTAAAGCCTCATCAATCTGTGCACAATCCAATGTGAGGATAAAGTGTGATTCAAGGAAGTATACTCTGATTTCTTCATGTTCTGCTATTTCGATAACTAACCCGTGAGCAAAGTAAAATCTTCATCGAACTTCAAGTCTTTACAAACCGAGAATTTAATTTGAGGCGTCGTAGTTGCCCTGGATCCCTTCCCTGTGCTACTTGTACATGCCCTGCTTGTATTCATCAATAATTCCTGTGTGTTGGCAGCACCAAGAGGAAGCTTTCTGGAGATAAAATAGAATGCAGAGTGGGCTGCAATGGGACCAAGACGTTTGCCATGCGGGGTATGTGGGCCCCTGGGGATGCTGGCACCTTGATTAAAGAGGCTCATTAGAGCAAAGAGTTGGCCACAGACCTATTCCCATGAGAGGAGTTTCTTCTCTCTCATTCCCAGAGTTCAGAACAAAGGCTTTAAGTCATCCTTTATCATCCAGGCTAGTGAGGAATGGGTAAGGGATAGATAAACCAGACCCAGCATCCTGAGAGTTGGTGTTTTCATTTCATTCTGCAAAGCCTTTCACTGTAAGTTTTCCACATAGTAAGGGGGCCTGAATGCCTCCTTTCTTTTTTTTCAATTTATTTTAACAAAAACAAATATAAGAACTGTTTACTCATTTCTTCCACCTCTTACTGCCCACCCACCCCACCCGCACCTCTGTAACCACCAATCTGTTCTCCATATCAGCAAGGTTTTTTTAGTTTCCATGCATAAGTGATCATGTAATGTTTATCTTTTTCTGACTTATTTTACTTAGCATAATGCCCTCAAATTCTATCCACGTTGTTGCAAATGGCAAGGTTTCATTCTTTTTTATGGCTGAATAATAGTTCATTGTGTGTGTGTGTGTGTGTGTGTGTGTGTGTGTGTGTGTACCACATCCTCTTCTTTATCCATTTTTATCAGTGGACACGTAGGTTGTTTCTGTACTGATTATTATGAATAATACTGCAGTAAATATGCAGAAATCTTTGCAAATTAGTGGTTTTGGTTTTTTCAGATAAATGCCCAGAAGTAGAATCGCTGAGTCAAAGGATAGTTCTATTTTTAATTATTTGAGGAATTTCCATTCTTTTTTCCATAGTGACAGTATCAATTTACTTTCCTACCAACAGTGCACAAGGGTTTTCTTTTCTCCATATCCTCACCAACACTTGCTATTTGAAATAGAAAATCTTAACAGACCAGTTACTATTAAGGTGATTGAATCAGTAATCAAAATTCCTCCTAACAAACAAAAGTGCTAAGACTCAATAGCTTCACTGATGAATCCTCCCTTTCTTTTTGAGGCGGGAAGTCCACCTTTAGTAGAGTCCCATCTTGGGCTTGGGGTGAGGAAAAGGACCCCAGTTTGATTCTTTAGAGATAGGTGGAGAAAAGAGGTCCTCAGTTCTTGGAGATGTTGGTTGGGTCCAAGACAGGTGTGTGTGTGTGTGTGTGGTTGTATCTATAGTGTGTGTATACACACACACACACACACATACACTATATACATTTTATATATATATACATTTTACATATATGCATTATGTATATGTTCATGCCTTTTCAAGTGAGAAAGGGAGGAAAAATGAAAGGACTAGAAAAGTAGAAGAAAATAAAGGAATAAAAGAGGGAAGTTAAGAGAAAAGAAACTCCAGAACGTACCATATTTTGTTAAATTCAAGACATCATTGATTGTAAAGAACACTGTTACTTTGCCTACCACTAAGGGCTTCCCTGGTGGCTGAGTAGTGAAGAGCCTGCCTGCCAGTGCAGGAGACAGAAGAGGCATGGGTTTGATCCCTGGGTCGGGAAGATGCCCTGGAGGAGGGCATGGCAACCCACTCCAGTATGCTTGCCTGGAGAATCCCATGGACAGAGGAGCCTGGCGGGCTACAGTCCATGGGGTCACAAAGAGTTGGACATGACTGAAGTGACTGAGCATGCATGCCGGTTTTGGGCAGTCCTGAGTGTTTCAGTAGCTAATATGTGACAGAAAATGCTGTCTTTATCCTGTGGTTATTCTTAAATCTCAGGTCTTGTGATATTATTCCAATATTATTTTGCAAATGGTGGGATATTCCTTTGAGGCTACAGATTTTTTTCCACCTTAGTATCTAAAATATTTTTAATATCCTCAAAACATTTTTGTAGACTTCAAAGGGAGAGTTATTTACCAAAGAATAAATCGGGGAGAAGCCTGGGTGGTTTGATTCAATCCACATAAATCCTTAAACGAAATCAAAAGCACTTATGAAAACCAGAACATAATTTCTTCATGACCTCTGGATAGAGATGCTGAAACATCTGTCATGTTTATATGTTTACTGAAACAAGGAGTGTTGACATTACTTGTTTCGTCTTTGACCTTTGGTTCTTAAGATATATTTACTGTTGGTTTTCAGGATGCATGGATGAACAAACTTGGCATGAAGCAAATATATAGTTTGGTTTTAAAAGAGATTATTTACCATTGCTCTGGGGAGGTTTACTTTGAGATTCCAATTCATCGAGTTAAATACATTAAAGAAAAATATGAAACCAAACCATTTATGTAATGTAATAAGATTGCATTGTGTTCAGTCACTCATTTGTGTCTGACTCTTTGCAACCCCATGGACTATATAGCCCACCAGGCTCCTCTGTCCATGGGATTTTCCAGGCAAGAATACTGGAGTAGGTTGCCATTTCCTCCTCCAAGAGATCTTCTGGAACCAGGAATCGAACCTTTGTCTCCTGCATCTCCTGTATTGGCAGGCAAGTTCTTACCACTAGTGCCACCTGGGAAGCCAGTAATAAGTTAATGAAGGAATGGCAACTTGCTCCAGTATTCTTACCTGGAGAATCCCATGGACAGAGGAGCCTGGTGGGCTATAGTCCATGGGGTAGCAAAGAGTCGGACACAACTGAGCTACTAACACACAGGGATTATAGCATACGTTTTTAGTTATCATTCCTAGTCTTTATCTTGTGTCTGTGCATTTTATTAAAGTACACATTCTTTGTATTCAAGTTTACTTTCCCATAGAACACTGAGAGGGCAAATAAAGGACTAATGCAGAAGCAATGATTAAATGGTAGAGGCAACCAAGTTTTCAGAGAACACTGTGGGGTCAGAGCTGTGCTTAATTCAGTGTTTGCCTCAGGCTGAGTTTGGATCCGGGATAAGGAAGCACACAGAGGTGGGTATCTGTTTTACCCATGCAGAGCAGGGGGTGCTGGGGAAGGACTCTGCTGCCCGGACAAGGTGAAGTCCAGAACAGCAGGCATAAGAGGTAGTTGAAAGATGGACTGAAGGACCACAGTGTCGTCCTATTGGTTCTACTATTAATAAAGCTGGATATACACTGAAGACTGATTTATGGCCAACTCTAAGTGCCGTATATGTATGAACTCTGAACCCTCACGAGATGCCTGTGAATTGGGCACTACTAATACTCCCCTTTCACAAGTAAGGACACAGAGGCCAGAGGTTAGTTAGACTTCCAAGGACATGTGGCCAGGAAATAAAGATCTGTCAGACTCTCGTACTAGAGCTTTTTTTTTTCGAGGAAAATTGCTTTACAATTTTGTGTTGGTTTCTGCCGTGCAACAGCGTGAATCAGCTGTAAGTATAACCTATATCTCCTCCCTCTTAAGCCTTCCTCCTGCCCACTCCCTGCCCCCCCATCATCATCACAGCGCATCGGACTGAGTTCCCTGTGTTATTCAGCAGCTGTCCGTTTTACACATGGCGGTGTATATGCGTCGGTGCTACGCTCTCAACTCATCCCACCTTCTCCTGCCCCCGCTGCGTCCACCAGTCCATAGAATTTCTAACCATAGTACCACAGCTGCCTCTTGGCACCGTGGAGGGGACAAAGGACCCCAGTGCCTAAGAGGTAGCCAGGCAGAAGAAGGGAGCATCCTGGTTCTTCACGAATGCTGGGCAGGTTTCTAGGAGGGGACTTGGGCAAGGAAACAGAACAAGACACACACGCAGAGGACAGTGGGTCCTGATCTTGAGAACAAGGCGGGTTGCCAAAGCCAGCAGGAAAAATGTGCTACTGAGTCGTGGGGTGTTAGCTTCTGATTGCCTGCCCAACAGTTCCAAAGAGTTCCAGTCCCATCTGATGTTGGAGTTGTTCCTAGAGATGCGATGAGGCCAAGCCAGTAGGTGAAGAGGGAGTGGGGATCAAACGACTTAGCTATTAGAGGCACCTGCCGACAAGGCAGGGCCTGGCCTCCACAGCCTGTGTGTGCTAAGAGTACTGACGGCAGCACACGCCCCAGGCTTCCAGCTGTGTTTCACGCTCCCGTGTCGCCCCGTGTATCCTTCACATGCATGCTGGACCCATGAAATTCAAGTGTACTGCACTTCAGCACACTTCTGTGTTAGTAGTATGTGTAAGTAAGCTGAAAATCATTTAAATCCACTTGTACCTGACCTTTTCCTGAAAGTATGCAATGTGGTATTTTATTAATTATGTTCAGACAATTTCTAATTTTTTGGCATAAAAATAATCGCCAGCAGCAAAAATCCTTGTCCGTATTTTCAAGTGATGTTATTTAATCAACATTTTGTAGCTGATGTAGATTATAAAATCTAACATCAAGACCATAAAGCCCTTAAGAAATTATATATTCCATAGGTATTTTATAAACCACATGGGCTTTATATGCTAGGGGAGTTACCAAGGAATAATTTGGATTTAGATGGGAAAAAATAGTTGAATATAAATGACTTGGGGAAAATATTTTGGGGGATTAGTCTCTTTAAAAATCCTTTATGATGGTCATTGTTCTATAACATGGTTTGAGTTTAATGTTTTGGTTTCAATTTTAGATTATAATGTGGGTTACTTTTATGGTATGAGTTTGCCATTACTAAACACAGTACTCCAATTAGGTAATTTCCATGTATATTAATATAATTTTGACATATTAAAATGCTTGAGATCCATAGTTTTAAAGGACAAGAATGATTTTACATTGTTTTTATTAATTTGGCATTCTTCTAGAGGCTAGTTTTGAAAATACTTCTTTTTTTGTTTGCCTAGCACTGTTTTCTCCTGGAGAATAGACATGGAATTCGAACAGACATTGACAGATGAGAGTCTTCCATGAAAACAGGATGACTCTCCGGGGGGGAAAGGGCACAGCAATACGTCAAGGGCCTCGAAACTCACGCCAGAGACAGAAATGACTGGTCAGAAGCACCTCCGGAAGAGACTCAGCAGTCACTGTAGGGCAGTAGTCGCGATGAATCAGCAGTGCTTTGGTTACAGACGCTAATCTAACCCAGCAGTGGGGAGCACAGGCAGGCGTGTGACGCGCGGAAGCCAGGAATTCCTCTTTCCTCTCTCGTGGGCCCCTGCAGAAGTGCGGGCATGGGCTCTGTGCCCTGCCAACCTCTGTGTGTTGTTTTCGTTGTAGAGTCTCTTCTACTTAGGAAAGGCAGCTGGAAGAAATGGCTTCCAGAATCTGCCCCAGTTAGCATTCTGGTAAAGGCACACGTCTGAAGTTCATCTTGGCCTGTGTTTCAGAAATCTGAGAAGTGAAAATGTATAATTTTCGCTTCCTTCCTCCTATGAAGATAATTTAAGAACTTTTCACGTGAAGCCTAGCTGCTGTGGGCTTCCCTGGTGGCCCAGCAGGTAAAGAATCCGCCTGCCAATGCCTGCCAGTGCAGGAGACACGGGTTCGATCCCTGGGTCGGGAAGATCCCCTGGAGAAGGAAATGACAATCCACTCCAATATTCTTGCCTGGATCATCCCATGAACAGAGGAGCCTAGCGAGCTATAGTCCCTGGGGTTGCAAAGAGTAAGACACGACTTAGTGACCAAACAACAACAACAATATAGCAGGTGTACAATACAGTGATTTCACAATTTTTAAAGATTATACTCCATTTATAGCTATTGTACAGTATTAGCTGTATCCCTCACATCATACAATATATCCTTGTAGCTTATTTTATATGTAGTAGTTTGTACCTCTTAATCCCCGACTCCTGTGATGCCCCTCCCCCATGAAGATAAGTTCTCAAAGATGAAAATAGGACTTTTCTTTTCTTCTACTACTTTCTGAGCCCGAGTCACTCAGGAAGGTATTAATTATGCCTCAATTGTTCAGTTCTTTAGATCACTTCTAACTGTTGTTGAATTGTAGGCAGGGAAATACTTAACAATGGCAAGACAGGAAGGTGTGGCAATCGGGCCATAAGAGGGAAGGTCTACAGATTAGGTGGAGACCGCCTTGTCAGGAAGTAAGTGATGATGCCAGAGGGGGATCCTTTGAGCACAAAGTTTCCATAGGCTAGTCATTCAACAAATAATTATACTGTGGGTCGAGCCCTGTTCTAGGTACTAGGGAGACAGGAGTGAACAAAACAAATTCCTTGCCATTCTTCAGCTTACCTTCTAGGTTCAACAGACAGAAAACTTCAAAACAAAAAAGATGTGAAATATTTCAAATAGTGAGAGATACTGCAGGGACAAATAAAGCTGGGTCAGAGAGAGAGGGTGAGTTGAGGAGGGTCAAGGGAGGAGTAGTTAGAGAAGATGGATTCTGATGGGGGGCGTCGGGGCGGGGAATGTGAAGCAAAGACTAGAAGGAAACCAGAGAGCACACTATATGGATAAGGGAGGTAAGCTCCAGGCTTCGTTGGGTTTTGAGCAGAGTGACACGATCTTACTTCTGTTCTAAAGGATAAGTCTGTTATGTTGAGAACAGAATGAATGGGGTCAAGATTGAAGCAGGGAAACATTTGGAAGGCCATTCTGGTAATCTGAGAGATAACAATAGGCTGAACCAGGTTGAACCATGTTTCCTGAGCAGGAAACGTGGTGAGCAGTGTTTGGATTCTGTATGTGTCTTAAAGTAAAGCCAAAGCACTGGATTTACTGTCGATGGATTTGACATTGTGTTTCAAGAGTTACTCCCAGTTTTGGGCCTGTGCAACAGTAAGAACTGAACTGCCATTTGCCTCAAATGAGGAAGCGTATAAAAAGAGGAGGTTTAGAAAGGAAACCAGAAGTTTGATTTTGCGCTATTTTTCCTCTTGTACATGTAAAATGAGCAGCAGCTGGATGTGCCAGTCTAGAATTCAGAGAGAAGGTTGAGGATGAAGAGGTCAATGTATGGAAGGGATTTGAAGCCATAATAAAGGATGAGGTCACCCAGAGAGTAGGTAGAGAAGAGATCCAAGGATTGAGCCCCAGGGCATCCTATTATTTAGAAGCTAGGAGGACAAGAAGAAACTAGCACAGGAGTTGGAGGAGAAGCAGCCAAAGAATCATATCCTGGAAGCCAAGTGAAGGTGGGGCTGATCAAAAATTCAGTTGATGGATCAAGTAAGAAGATTGAAAATTGACCTCTAGCTTTAGCAAGGTAAAACTTGTCAGTGGCCTTGACAAGAGCCTGGTGTCTTTAGGAACAAAGAGGGGACAGGTTCAGCAAGTGATGCTGTCAGAAATAGCACCCAACCTAGACAACCAGTCATTGGAAGTGGGGTGCAACATGGAAAATGACTCCTTGTCTAGGAGGCATGTTAGACAATTCTAACATTGCCTTTAAGGAAACAGAAGTCAAATTTGGACAGTCATTAAGAAGAAAATAAGAGGCTCTGGTAAAAACACCATTTGAGTAGTAAATTCCCTCTGAAGCTCTTATTCATTTGGAAGCTAGAAGACTCATTCCCCTGTCCAAATGTCAGAGGTCTTTGAAAAGGCAAGCGTAATAAAAAAGAATATGAAGAGAAGAAAATGGAAGCGATAAGCATAAACTTTAGAATAAAGATGCATCTGATCAAATTCCAATATTCCATACTAATTTTTCGTACCAAGCTACTAAATCTTTCTGAATCTGAGTGTTCTCATCTTTTAAAAAAAAGGCTGTTCACGCCTACCTTATGGGAAGATTTTATGAGCAGTAACTTTGATGGCCCATAGAACACCCCTAGAGTACAGATTCATGCAAATTTTTTTTGATTCATGCAAATTGATGATTAATAAATAGCAGCCACGATTTATTACTATCATTCTTCTTATTATTATATCCTAGTTAGGTCTGAGGTAGAGGCCCTTTGCTTTAATGTGGAAAAAAATGAAGTATTTCTTGACATGAACCTAGTTGGCTGTGCCTGCAGTTTCAGTAAAATTCTCTGAAAGGCATTTCTCATAGCTTAGACCTTGTACGTAGCAGAGCAGGGCTCAAGGCCATATTTTCTCGATATATTCCAAAACAAATTTCACTGACTTCTCTTAAACTCTACTATTTACACCCAGATCATAGCCTGTGTTGAGGTTAAGATAATACCACAGCCCTGGGATGCTGAGGGCAGAAACCTTGAGCGGGAGAGAACACCTTTTTGCCTGAGGATGTTGCCAGGCCAAGAAGTACACTTCTGTGAGACTCTCAATGGCCACAAACTTAGCTTCATTCTCTGGCTTCCACTCTCCCTTATGTGTTTTTACAGTATGTACTCATGGGTGTTGGTTCTCTTCTCGGCTGGTTCACAAAACAGAAAGCAGATCGCAAAGCCCGAGGAAATAATTTTGTGAAAGCATGTTATGACTTCTTTTTATTTTCACAGTAACTCAGACCAAACTGGCATCTTTATAGTAGAAAGTGTCACATTCCTCACACTTGAGTAAAATGTTTAGAAATTTAGCAAATGGGTGCTATGTCCTAAAACAATGTTTACTTGGAGCTATTACTGACTCCGTTTCCTTATTTAAATATATAATTTTCAGTCCAGGCTCTTTGATTTGTTTTTTCTAACTGACTTTGACTCTGAAACTTTATGGCCTTGAAATAGTTGAGCCAAGAGGTTCACAGGACAGTGTTGGTTTTGGATTTTGTTTTTGTACTACAGTTCGTGGTCATTTAATTTATCAACAGAAAAATTCAAACAGATATTCCCAGAAGTCAAGTAATTTCCCCAGAGGGCAAATAAAATGTCATTAGTTCCTTGAGTTTAAAATCTTCTAACTCCCTTTAATAATAACCTTGGAAACCCTATTTCTTCACATGTGACTCAAAGAAAGATTTTTTTGTGCATCTTGAATGCACAGCTGCTTTGTATGCTAACCCTTATGTTTTTATTGTGCTTACTCAGTTGTATCTGACTCTTTTGTGACCCCATGGACTGTAGCCCGCCAGGCCCCCCTGTCTATGGGATTTTTCAGGCAAGAATACTAGAGTGGGTTGCCATTTCCTTCTCCAGGCGATCTTCCCGACCCAGGGATCAAACCTGCATCTCCTGCATTGCAGGTGGATTCTTTACCTGCTGAACCATCGGGGAAGCTCTAAATAAATTCTAAAACTTGCTTTAAAATTGTTGCCTGAGTGACCTTTATCGTTATTAGCATCTGACTGTAATCTGAATGAAAATACATTCTAATGGGGCAATAGAAATCATTTAGGCTAACTCGAAAGGGTCATTTCTGGCAGAAATGACACTAGTTTATTATAATTAAAATTTTCATTAAGCGTCTCATAAACTTACCATACTGTAACATGAAGTTACTTAATGGGTCAAGCCTAAAGGAACGGCAAGATTCATGCTGAAGCTGAAGCTCCAATACTTTGGCCACCTAACATGAAGAGCCGACTCATTGGCAAAGACCCTGATGCTGGGAAAGATTGAAGGCAGAAAGAAAAGGGGACGACAGAGGATGAGATGGTTGGATGGCATCACCGACTCAATGGACCTGAGTTTGAGCAAACTCAGGCAGATGGTGAAGGACAGGGAAGCCTGGCGTGCTTCTGTTCATGGAGTCTTAAGGAGTTGGACACAACTGAGTGACTGAACAACAATAAAGATTGCTTGATGTCGTTCCCTGATAACGTAACACTCCCCTCTCGTTGCTAACCTAACTTTGAACTAACAAGAGGAAGCCAGTTACAAGGTTTTTTTTTCTACATGAGGGCTTCCCCCATGGCTCAGCAGGTAAAGAATTTGCCTCCAGTGCAGGAGGCACAGGAGATGTGGGTTTGATCCCTGGGTCAAGAAGATCCCCTGGAGGAGGACCTGGCAACCCACTCCAGTATTCTTGCCTGGCGAATCCTGTGGACAGGGGAGCCTGGAGGGCTGCAGTCCAAAGGGTTGCAAAGAGTTGGACATGACTGAGCATGAACATGAACTCAGCATGGAGTTCCTCTACTGGGTGACTCTGCCTTCGAAGCTGGACAGCTCTAGAAAAGGTAGTGTTTACTGTAAAGTGGCTGAAATTTCAACGGCAAATAGTATTAGAACCATCTAAGAGGCCATGCTTGAAATCTTTTGTATTTGGTTTAGTGAAAAGATTTTGTTGTATTGTATTGCCAAGTCTACTTTTAAAAAATGTAAATGGGAAATATTTTCTGAGATGAAAATGTAAACATTTTGTCTGTTTTTATAACTGTAATTTTGACTTAAGGAAGACTTTGGAAGGTTTCGAGTGGAAAAATGACAGGATCTGACTTTTGGTCTGAAGGGATCACTTAGGATGCTATGTTTGGAATAGAATGAAGGGGCAAGAGGGACCAGTTAAGAGGTTACTGCAGCAATCCCAGTGAGAGATGGTGGAGCAGAGTGGGAGCAGTGGAGGTGATCAGAAGTGTCAGATTCTGGATACATGTTAAGACAGAGGCAGGACGGTTGGATTATGAAAGGAAAGAGAATGAGAGGTGTCAAGGCTGACTTTAAGGTTTGGTGCTTAGGCACCAATGAGAGAAAAATATTTGCAAAATGTATCTGATAAAGGTCTTGCATGCAAACGTATAAAGAATTCTTACAACTCATTAATGCATGTGTCGTTGCTAAGTTGCTTCAGTCATGTCTGACTCTGTGTGACCCCATGAACTGTAGCCTGCCAGGCTCCTCTGTCCATGGGATTCTCCAGGCAAGAATACTGAAGTGGGTTGCCATTTCCTGCTCCAGGCGATCTTCCCGACCCAGGGATCAAACCCACGTCTCTTATGTCTCTTGCATTGGCAGGTGGGTTCTTTACCACTAGCACCACCTGGGAAGCCCCACAACTCATTAATAGGAGGATACACACCCAACTTTTAAAAATAAGCAAAAGAGAGACCTCCCTGGTGGTCCAGTGGTTAAGAATCCACCCTCCAATGCAGGGCACATGGGTTTGATCCCTGGTTGGGGAACCAACTCACATGCCTCAGGGCAACTAAGTCTGCAATCTGCAGCAAAGACCCAGTGCAGCCAAAAAAAAATTAAAAATTAAAAAAAAAAATAAGCAAAAGATTTGAATAGGCCATCCACCAAAAGTGATGTATGAGTCGCAAATGAGAACACGGGAAAATTCCCAGCATCATTAACCATCAAAGAAATGCACATCAAAACCCCAGTGAGATAGGACTTCCCATCCACTAGGGTATGTATAATCAGAGTCAGAAGATGATGTCGAGAAATTGAAACCCTCAAACTGCTGGTTGGAATGTAAAAAGGTTTAACAACTTTTTAAAACTCTTTGGTAGTTTCTTAGAAAGTTAAATATGCACTTGCCATGTGACACAACAGTTCTGCTCCCAAGAACTCTTCCAAGTGAAATTAAAACATGTTTTACACAGAGACTTGTATACAGATATTAATGGCAACTTTATTTATAATAACTCAAACTAGAAATAATTCAAGTGTCCATGAACCAGAGAAGGGACACATGGTGGTAATCCGTGAATAGAATACTAGTCAGCAATAAAAAAGAATGAACAACATGCAAAGAGCAGTCCATGGCAACATGGATGAATTTCAATGCATTATGCCAAATAAAAGAGCCAGACTAGAAGAGCTGCACATTCTGATTCCATTTCAGTGAAATTCTAAAACAAAAAAACCCCCAAACACCCAAACTATCATAACAGCAAGCGGAACAACATTTGCCAAAGGCTGAAGGTAGAGAGGAGAGAAACACGCGGGGCGCGGTGAGCCCTGGGGGTGATTCTTGATTGTGTTTGTGGTGATGTGAGCACAGCTGTATACACTGGTCAAAACTCATTGAATTATATGCTCAAAATTGGCATATACAAATTAAGCTTCCAAAGAGTCGATCTTTTTTTTAAAGTAGTTATAAGTATCACTGTCTTTATTTTTGAAGTTAGTGTATTTTAATTGTTTGAGATTCAGTAAATAAGTGCACGGGTATGCAGTGCCTAAGCAAGATTGAAAAAGCTACTGAACACTCTGGCCGTCTGTCTCCTTACCTGTAAAGTGAAACCCGTTGTTCCCGATTTAGTTTTTTTAAACCTAAAAAGTCATATGTAATAACCATTTTTGTAAATTGTGTTGAATTTTAATTTCCTCAGGTTCAGTTTTTATTTAATGGAATCCAATAGTGATTCTTATGGTCAAGTATCCTTTGCAGAATGGGCTTGAATTATTTTGTAGACTTGCATTTTTGAATATTTGATTTGTTGAAACCAGATCTATAAACAGATATTTCTGAGGGGAGAAAAAGGCTTGCTGTCACACTGACAACCAGAAATTCTAGGATTTTAGTTGATTCTCACTGAATTAACATTGATTATGGGATTGCCTGTGACCGTACACAACAGTTTCACATACGTCATCTTCATCTTCCACAGCTATGATATAAATAAGGAGATAAAAAGAAAAATCTGTGAATTGTTAGATGACTTGCTCATGGTCACCCAGCTTGCAATTGGTAAAACCAGAATTAAATCTTAGGCTTTCTAGCTTTATGACCTTTCCTCAACCAAAGCTACATTCTTCCCCTAGTCCTTAAAATACTTGTAAGTTGTCAAGCTAACAATGGCCCTTAATTTGCTGATCCTCCATCTTCTGCCATTGTTCAGCTCATTGGACAATGTTTGTTTAATTTTTTTTTCCATTTTGTTGGACTAAATCTGCGTGAGAACACAGCATTGTTTGATAGAGTCTGGCCACGGCACTGAGAAGAGTCCTTGTACTGCTCAATTAGCCCCCTACCTAATTTCACTGTGGTGCTAAGGGTTTTGTGGACTTTCTGTAGGAGGTGAGATGAAACAAAGTGTCATTTTTTAATGTTAAGGGTACATATGGAACAAGAATCTTTGAAATCTAAATTTAGTGCCAAGAATAGCATGTTAGTCTTGATGGCACACTCCCAATGCAGGGCTGTGGGTTTGATCCCTGGTCAGGGAACTAAGATCCCACATGCTGAGTGGGTGCAACCAAAAAGTAAATAAAGATTTTGGGGTGTCCCTGGTGGCTCAGATGGTAAAGAATTCGCCTGCAGTGCAGGAGACCCAGGTCTGATCCCTGGGTCGGGAAAATCCCCTGGAGAAGGGAATGGCGACCCACTCCAGTATTCTTGCCTGGAGAATTCCATGGATTTCTGGTAGACTACAGTCTTTGGGGTCACAAAGAGTCAGACATGACTGAGTGACTAACACAGTTAAGCGTTGGAGGAAAGGGACATTCTACCCCTACACAAAGCTGTCAAAATTAACAAGAAATATACACAGTGTTTTAAAATTCATCCATTCACTGAAAGTCTGTGCATCAGTGACTCTGCTAGATCCCGTCAGTTTGCGAAAACATAAGCCCCGCACAATCCCTGTCCTTGAAGAGACCACAGCCCAAAGGGGAAACAGTGTGATCACAGATAATGGATATTTTTATAATAAAAAGAGTGTGCATCCCAGCTACTTATTTAAAAGTCCTGCAAAATCTCTCTAATCTTTCAGGTAGATGTTCTTTTATTTAATATTTATTTATTTAGTTGGTTGCGCTGGGTCTTAGTTGCTGCACATGGGATCTAGTTTCCTGACCAGGGATCAAACCCGGGCCCCCTGAACTGGGAGCTCAGAGTCCTAGCCACTGGACCACTGTGGAAGTTCCTGAGGCAGATGTTCTCACCCCACTTAACATATTAGGTGACCAAGTCTCAGGAAGTTTAGGTGGCTTGTTTGAGATTGATCTTCCCAGGGTGGGAGTTGATGTTTCCAGCATCCACCCTCTTTCCTGCATTCTCAGTCCAGCCAGAGGTCTGTTTTCCTTGAGGTAGGTGGAGTCAAAGGGACTGTTTGGGAGAGAGGTTAACTCCTGATGTTCATCTCTTGCCTCCACACCCCACCTCAGTTACTAGGGCCTGAGTGGAAATCAGTCTCAGATCCAGTGAAGGAGTACAGTTGCACATGGAAAGTTCTAGCACTCAGCCCTTCCCAGCTCCTTCCAGCCCTGGCTATGCTGGCAGTCCTTATAGAAAAAAACCAGACACTTTGTCACTTAGAATATTTCTTCCTGCCCCAGACTGTGAAAAATAACAAAATATGTAAAGAAACACTGTTTAGGCATTAAAAATTTTGCCTTGAAATACAGCTTGGAATCTTCCAGCCCTTTATTCATTAAAGGACGGAAGGCATGTTCAGTTAGATTCAATTCATCAAAAATGCGTTGAGGATCTGTTATGTGGCAGCTTGGGTGGGAGGGGGGCTTGGGGGAGAATGGATACATGTATAGGTATGGCTGAGTTGAGTCCCTTGGCTGTTCACCTGAATTTGTCACAACATTGTTAATCAGCTATACCCCAGTACAAAATAAAAAGTTCAGAGGTAAAAAAATAAAACAGTTTTATTTTTTTTAAAATGCATTGAGGGTCTTCTGTTACCACAGGAGTGGGCATGTAAACATGTGATGTAGCCCTGGGCCTTGGAAGACTTTGTTAAGGATGAAGCCATGGTCAGTGAAACTTTACTCTAAAAGGCTCTATTCAACATTCATGTTAAATGTCTTGGACCATATCCTAGAAAGCAGTGTTGCCCTCAAGTAAAATTTTCCCACATTTAATGCTCAAAACAGTTGGTTGCTAGAAAACTCTGTAAAGAAATTTTACTGAAAATCAAACTCTGAGGGCAAAGGTTATGACATTTTGTTGCCTGGCTCCAGAATGAAATAGTCTTTTATTCTGTATTCTCTATTTACACTGGGTTAGAATACTTCGCTTTGAAATGTATTTGGATGTAGTTTTAAAATGAGAAAGGACAGAAATGAAAAGAAAGAAAACAATTATTCAAAATTTTTTTTGTTAAGACATTACATTTGAAAGAATAGAATTTCTTCAGTAGTGTGGATGAAACTGTTATAGATTTTCAGACTCAAGTGAATTTTAATTAGCTCCAAAAACTATCATGTTGCTTTTTTCATAGAAATGATTTTTTTTCCTAAAGAATTTGCCTAGAAGTGATTCAAATCAGATACTTTTATCCTGTGGGAATTCTAACTCATAAGCTCACCATCTCTCCATCTCCATCTTCTGGGTCATTTTCCATTTTTATTCATATCTGCACTGCCCCATTTTTCCATAATGTGTTCATGTGACTTTTATATTCAAGAAAGTTAAGACGTGAACTGCTTTCTGTTATGAAAGGATAGAACTATGACATAGCTGTATGCCTGTATTCCAAAGAAATCCATTAAAGGAAAGATCAGCTAGCAGCAAAATCAGGAAGTGCCAGAATTGCCTGACATCTTGTCCATTTCTCTATTCCTCGGACCCTGTGCCTTTCAGAATCAGGGCCTGTGATGCTTAAGTGAGAGCAAGCAACCAGTAGCCCTCAAGACATCTCTGAGGAACAGCTGAGGCAAACCTCTTATGTGTGTTGCTCCTGTAAAATGAGATCTTGTAGCAATCTCGCTTTTATTTCTTTGATAAATAAAAATGTTCCAGTTCACTGGCCTCTTAGCAGAAATGCCAAGGATACCAAGGAATCAAAGACAGGCTTTCGTGTTCCTTCTGTGTGGTCTGTGTTCTGGCCATGTATCATCAGGGGAGATATTATTCTGTTTGTTCCACATGGTCAGGTAAACTCATTCATTCATTCTTACAAGTCATTAGTTCCAGGTATCAGTGAGGCCCATCTGCATCTAGGAATTAGTAAGTGTGTGTGCACACATGTACACATAAGCTAGTATTATTTTAGCATTCAAATTATGCCACATTGTTTTTATTCGTAGTATTTCTTCATATCCAGCATCTAAGAATCCTCATATGATGGGTGACCCAGGCCTCTCTTGACTTCAGAGGGGACCTGGCAGTCACAGTGTCATGAGAACTGCAATGAGGCATGCAGCACACAGAGGCATGCAATAAGAGATGCGGGTTCCATCCCTGAGTTAGGAGGATCCCTCGAGAAAGAAATGGCTACCCACTCCAGTATTCTTGTCTGGAAATCCATGGACAGAGGAGCCTGGTGGGCTATAGTCCATGGGGTGGCAAAGAGTCGAGCATGCACTTGGCATGCACGCGTGTTGTACACAAAGCCTGGGAGCAGAGAGACCGTGGAGAGGCAGCCTCAGCCAAGTCATGAATGCAGAAGAGGGCTCTCTCTGAAGATAAGAGGAGATGGGAGTCAGGCTGAGGAAGCGGCACCTCCCACTGCACAGGAACAAGAAGAAACTTGATCTGGGATGGATGGAGGCCCATGTGCTTGGGGTGTGATAGGAAGCAGGTCTGCAAAGATGGCCCTGGTGACCTCTGAGGAGTTGACCCTGACCCTCTGGGTCTAGAGGATGAGTTTTATATAGTTGTATAGTGAAATGAGTCAAGTAGAGAAAGACAAATACCGTGTGATGTCACCTAATGTGGAATCTAAAAAACCAATGAATGACTATTACAAAAAGAAACAGACTCACAGATACAGAGAACAAACCAGTGGTTACCAGTGGGAACGTGGTAGGGAAAGGCAAGATAGAGATAGGGGATTGAGAGGTTGTACTGCACAACATAAAGAATATAGCCAAGATTTTTAATAACCATGAATGGAGTATAACCTTTAAAATTTTTGAATCACTATGTTTTACATCTGAAATGTACATAACATTGTAGATCAACTATGAAAATTTTAGTCGCTCAGTCGTGCCCAACTCTTTTGAGATCCTGTGGATTGTAGCCCACCAGGCTCCTCTCTCCATGGAATTCTCCAGGTTAAGAATACTGGAGTGGGTTGCCATTCCCTTCTCCAGGAGATCTTCCCAACCCAGGGATTGAACCCAGGTCTCCTGCATTGCAGGCAGATTCTTTACTATCTGAACCACCAGGGAAGCCTGCTAGATCAACTATACCACAAGTGTAAATACATACAGAAACGTGCTCACATTGTGAGTGTACAACTCAATGAATCTTTCGCCAAGTAAATATGAATACACTTGTGTGATCATTACCAGTTAACTACAAATAGAACATTACCAATGGCTTCTTTACTAGTTTTCAACTTTTTAGTTGGAGTAGAGTTGATTTACAGTCCTTCAGGTATATAGCAGTGATTCAGTTATAAATATCTATTCTTTTAAAGACTTTTCCATTATAGAGTATTACAAGATGCTGGATATCTGTGCTATCCAGTAGGTCCTTGTTTTAGTTTTCAACTTTTAAGCGATGCTCAGTAAATAACAATTTACTTAGTTTGTGAAGATGATTCAGTTGTCTTTTCTCACAGAAGTCTCTGTCCTGTGTTATTCCATTCATAGTGGGGAATTTGTGCCCAATAATCTACTCAGTCTTTTATGGTCTTAACGAAATCAGTAGATATTTGTTGAAAGAATAAATGAATGACTATCCAAACCAACCATTATGGCAGAACACCAAAAAAAAAAAAAAAAAAATGAAGGAGAAAGAAAGTTAGCTAGACTCTTTTAATGTATATATTTATTTATTTGTCTGCCCTGCGTCTTAGTTGTAGCATGTGGGATCTAATTCCCTGACCAGGTATCAAACCTGGGCCCTCTGCATTGGGAGCATGGAGTCTTAGCTATTTAGAACACCAGGGAAAAGTGAAAGTGAAAGTCGCTCAATTGTGTCCAACTCTTTGCAACCCCATGGACTATATAGTCCATGGAATTCTCCAGGTCAGAATACTGGAGTGGGTAGCCTTTCCCTCCTCCAGGGGATCTTCCCAACCCAGGGATCTTCCCAACTCAGGGATCAAACCCAGGTCTCCCGCATTGCAGGTGGATTCTTTACCAGCTGAGTCACCAGGGAAGCTATAATTTTGATAGATGACATTTGCTTGCTTTTGCTCCTAGCTCTGTTCCTAAGACCTTGTCACTGTGTGGTGGGAGGAAAAAGCTCTCTAAGCTTCAGTGTCACTCTCTCTAGTCTCAAGTGTGAAGAAAACTGTAAAAAGTAACTTCCTTTTTAACGACTGAGTAATATTCCATGGTGTATATGTACCACAGCTTCCTTATCCATTCGTCTGCTGATGGGCATCTAGGTTGCTTCCATGTCCTGGCTATTATAAACAGTGCTGCGATGAACATTGGGGTGCACGTGTCTCTTTGTAATTAGCCTCCAACTAATTTAAAAAAAAGTAACTTCCTCCCGGACTTCCAGAAAGAGCCAGAGAGGCCATTTGCATTGGATCGCATTTACGAAGACTAGATTCTCACCCTGGTTCTGGTGTGACCCACTGAGTCGCACAGTCTCAGGCAAAAGTTGGCTGGGTCTCTCATCTGTGGAAGGACAGAAGTAGACAATTGCTAGAAATTATTCCTACTCTAAGATTCTAAGAGCTTCCCTGGTGGCTCAGAGGTAGAAAAAAAATCTTTCTGTGGTGCAGGAGACACAGGTTCGATCCCTGGGTCGGGAAGATCCCCCAGAAGAGGAAATGGCAACCTACTCCAGTGTTGTTGCCAGGAAAACTCCACAGACAGAGTAGCCTGGCAGGCTACAATCCAAAGAGTCACAAAGAGTCGGACACAACTGAGCACGTGTGCACTACTACTAAAATTCTGACGACACCCACTTTTTTCACATTGACTAGCTGTATGTAGTTCAGGGTGCAGCCTCTGGCCACAGAGGAGGTAGAAACGAACTGGGCCTCACCAGTAGTGAGCCATTGACATGGTTCTGTGAGTTGGTCAGTCATATTAACCAGGCAGAGAGAGATCTGTGCCTAACTAGGATGTGAACTACCGCTCTGCAAAAGAGCAATTTAAAGATTAAGGGGGGAAAAAAAAATCCCAGGCAATCTTATCCCTCTCCCATCTAACCAGATGGGCAGCTTTGATAAGTAAATCCATCGATTGCTCTAAACCATCAGCCTTCTTTCATCCGGATTTGCTGCAGCAGAATTTTCACTGCCAAAAGCGACTCCGAGTGTGCAGGCTCGCCCCGTCCGAACAGTGCAAGAATTGGGGTGATACTCAATTGGGGGAGATTCTGAGGCTTTGGGCCTTGTGGATAGATAGCCTGTGACAAGTCATCTGGGTTTTGGACTGTCCCATTTGGGGGAGTTGGGTATTCATAGATGTTCAGGAAGAGAAATTCACTGGAGTGCAGTGGTTTAACACAACAGGAAGACGTTCACAACAGGAAGTCGTTCTTGGTGTGACTAGTTCCACAACATGGGAACGATTAGAAATGTTCTGTGGCAGCCTTTTTAAAAACACACTTTCGTGTGTATTAGTGAGGTTAGGCAGTGGGGAGTCATCCCTCTTTAAAAGCAACTTTCCTTTGGTAACATCTGTTTTTGTCTCACTGTGACAGCATGCACACGCTCTGACCCTGGCTGGTTTCTTGACGCTTCTAATTTTGACATTCTGCCAGAAGAGAAACACCCAGTTGCTTTCTTTCTCACACAGTTGCAGGTTCCTTTTTTCTTACTGACTTGATGTTACCCTGCTTGGCCATTCAAGAAACAAGAGCCTGACAATTGAGAGATCTTAATTGTGGCCTGAGAGCCACTGCACGTGCATAAAGAAATGGCGATACAATTTCCTATTAAATTGTGTGATGATCTTTGAGCCATATGATTTTGAAGAGTTTAAGAGGATGAAACTCATTTCTGATGCTAAATTATGATTTCCAGGTTGTAAGTCCTTTGTACTAAGATAGTTTGAAGTTCAGTTTTCAGATTAGAAATTTCAAACACCCATTCTTCACAGGTGGCCATGAAGTAATTTCCTTTCTTAAGGATGTGCACAGGAAGCAAGGTTCTTCCTTTTTAATGCAACCTTTATGCATAGATTTTATTTATATAAAGTGTGCATCCCAAGTCTGTAAATAGCATTCAGCCCAGTTATTTTTTTTTTAATTCTGAAAGCAAATGTACAAAATTTAGCAACTAAAATCCAGACTCATTGGGCTTGCAAGTGATGTTATATAGATTTGTTGATTTGGTTTGTAGGAGAAATGACTGATTAAAAAAAAAAATCAGTGAATGGATTTGAGGAAACTACCTAAAATAAAGAGCTATATATCCCAAAGAGCATTTTCTTTTGGTCACCCAATTAGCACCTTCTTCTTTCTTTATCCTCACTCAAGGTTCTAGAAGATTCTGAGGTGTTGTCTGTGTCAATTAGCCAGAATAAGAGGACAGCTTCTTAGGAGGTGCAGAAGTTGGTGAGGAAAATTCAGTTGCAAAAATACTAAGTTCCCTAAAATTATATAAAAAGTCAGCTGCAGAGATGCAGTTTCAGAGTTTCTGTTTTTTCTGGTTTACATTCCTGTTTGAGCCGAGTCATGAAATGGTGTGTAACCTACTGATCCAGTAGGGCTTCAAGGGACTCTGGCCCAACACCGCCACCATCTCTCTCATGTCTTCTCAATACTTGTTCATCTTTTCGTAAGAATTTGTATTTGGAAAGAAACTCTGAAGAGTCAAATGTTTTAAGTTCTCTCAGTTTAGCAATATAAGAAATGATCAAATAAATTATGTGCTTTTCAAAAGGGAAGATTAGGTTGTATCAAGAAACTAGGTGAGGTCTGAAATTCTGCCTGTTGATAGGCAGTAGGCAGTAATTAAATTTGTTTTTTTTTTATTGATTTTCAAACCTTCACCAGCTAGCAGTCTCAGTAGATTTTTTTTTCTCTTCATAAATAAAATCTGTGAACTCATTTCCAATTCATCTTCAATCTGCCTTCTAAATCTCCCAATTTTAGTGGGTAAGAATCCACAGATCTCCACATCTGAACAATAAAGAAAGTCCATAACAGGCAGCAATATTATTTAATTTGAAATACTTCCTGCAACATTGTTGGCTGTTCTCTAACAGAATTAGAGCATTTCACTGTTATGGTAGCATGTTTAAAATGACCATCATTTGTCATGTCATTTGTCTCTATTGTCTTGAAATCTTGGATTTTTAAAGACATGCTGAAGTTTTCTCTCTCTTTCTAAGCTATATGTTTCAGCATGAAATCTCTAATGATAGCATGATAGAGTGCACTTTCTGGTTAGTTAGAAATCAGTATGTTTTAGAAATGCTAGATTTCAATGGAATAGATAAGTTGCTGTTTCCCATAACCAGTTCTCACCCACTGTGTTCTGTGGAAGAGTCAGTCTTTCATTAGTGGCGGCAGCTCTTCTCTGGTTCCATTCAGACAATGAGACTGGGGATAGTCATGCCCAGGGTAACCCCTGTCCAGTGTCCTTTATCCCAGACCACTTCCCAGCCACCAGGGAAATTCCTCTATGTGAAGGGGAGAGTAAGACATGTTTCCTCTTTAATCTCAAACACACACAGAAAATTCGGTCCAGCTATTGGAAAGGAAGCACTAACAAATAATATCAGCAACTGAAGTTGCCCAGGTGTCCCTGACCATGAGGCTCCATCCTCCATGCCTCTCACAGGGAATCCAAATCACCCTGTCAATCAGAGTAGTTGATCTCAAGTGGCTATTTGACACAAGGCAGGCTAATCCTTCCAGGTCACAAATACAATGATTAGAGTAGATGTGCGATCCAAACCAGACCAACCAAGTCTTCCTTGGAATTTATCACAAGGAGAAACTATTTTCTCTTAGGTGATGAGGTTATTGGGATGAGCCCAGAGATGGAGTGGAAGCAGGCACATGAAAAGGAGAGGGTCCTGAGACCATCTCAGTCTCCGATTCAGGATGCCCTGTATTCATCCTGCCTTCCTAAGCTTGGTCATTCAACTCTTCCATGACAATCACCTTTCTGTTTAAATTAGTTCAAATGAGCTTCCTATCACTTGCACTTCAGAAAATCCTGAGTTGCACGTGTACCAGAAAGAATAATTTCAAACTCATAGAAAAAGAGGTCAAGTATGTGGTTACCAGAGGCAGAAGTTGGGAGGCTGAGGGAGGGGGTTAACTGGATGAAGGTGGTGAATAGGTACAAACTTCCAATTGCAAATAAAAAGGTACTAGTAATGGACAACATGATGAATATAATTGACACCACTGTCTTGTTATATATGAAACTTGTTAAGAGACTAAATCCTGGGAGTTCTCATCAGATGAAAAAAGGTTTTTTGTTTCTTGAATTTTATATCTGAGATGATGAGTGTTCATTAAACTTATTTTGGTAATCACTTTATGACGTATGTGAGTCAAATCATGCTGTACACCCTAAACTTATGCAGTGCTATGTGTCAATTTCAATAAAACCGGAAGAAAAAAATATTTTTTGGAAGAGCAATTTATGATCCCAGTTTTAACCACTAGTAAGCAATGCATCATATGCATATATTTACAGACTTTTCAGGTAGCCCACTATGATTAGATACTTAGATCGCTTAAAGTGTTCCTGCATTGTAAATAAGGCTGTGATACACATCCTTATTCATAATGTATTGTGCCCATCTCTGATTGTTTCAGTAGGCTTGCTACTAACACCATGTGTGCTTTGAAAGCTTATTTTTTTAATTGGAATGTAATTGCTTTACAGTGTTATGTTGGTTTCTGCTGTGCGACATCGTGAATCATCCATAAATATACATACATCCCCACCCTCTTGAGCCCTCTTCCCACCCACCCCGCTAGGTCACCGCCGAGCCGAGAGCTGAGCTTGTGCTCTATAGCAGCTTCCCCCTGGCTATCTTGGTTTACACACAGTAGTGTATGTGTGTATGTCGGTGCTACTCTCTCAGTTGGTCTCCCCATCACTTCCCCCCCGCTGTGTCCCCAAGTCCATTCTCTATGTCTGTGTCTCTATTCCTGCCCTGAAAATAGGTTCATCAGTACATTTTTTGTTAACTTGTTTTTCTCTTTCTGACTTCACTCTGTATGACAGGCTCTAGATTCATCCACATCACTTCAGTTGACTTAATTTTGTTCCTCTTTATGGCTGAGTAATATTCCATTCGCACTGACCAGAATGGGCCATCATCAAAAAAAATCTACAAACAATAAATGCTGGAGAGGGTGTGGAGAAAAGGAAATGATCTTACACTGTTGGTGGGAATGTAAGTTGGTGCAACCACTATGATGAACAGTATGGAGATTCCTTAAAAAACTTAAACATAGAATTAACATATGACCCAGCAGTTCCACTATGGGGAATATACCCTGTGAAAAATGAACTCAAAAAGACACATGTGTGGCAATGTTCACTGCAGCACTACTAAACGATAGCCAAGACATGGAAGCAACCTAGATGTCCAGGGACAAATGAATGAATTAAAAAAATGTGGTACTTTGAAAGTTTTTGACATATTATCACCAGATATCCCTGCCAAATAATTGCATTTAATATGTACTGTATCCCCAATAGCAGTTCATGGAAGTGTTGGTTTTCCCCCCCCCCCCAACACTGTTACCACCTCAAGATATCATCATTCTATCTCTTTAATATGTTTCTCAATTATACAGGCAAAAAGTGCCAACTCATTGTTTTCTTCAGTTTGTACTTCTTGGGAAAAACAGGTCATTCTTATAAAGAAGCCCTGGATTCCTTCACATTTTAGAGCATCATCACCATTACCACTCCACTGGGCCTCTGTGGCCACCTCACTCACTCTTATCAAAATGCTGACACAGTTTCCTGCCGTTGGAGGGTTCTGTCAGAACATCACGTTGCCTAATTTTGATCCAAAATACCAACAACATTCTTCATTCTTATAAACAGGGAAGAGAAAGCATCAAATACACATCCTGAGAGATGATAGCAGGTGGTGGGAGCATTTCTGCTTTCATTTGTCTGGATTTGTTTAGATGTAGTGACTGAAGGACAGGTAGGAAAGCCCTTTCGTGGACAGGGAAACCGACCTTTCCCAAACCACGGGCAGGGAAAGCTGAGCACCGAAGAATTGATGCTTTTGATCTGTGGTGTTGGAGAAGACTCTTGAGAGTCCCTTGGACTGCAAGGAGATCCAACCAGTCCATCCTAAAGGAAATCAGTCCTGAATATTCATTGGAAGGACTGATGCTGAAGCTGAAGCTCCAATTCTTTGGCCACCTGATGCAAAGAACTGACTTGTTGCAAAAGACCCTGATGCTGGGAAAGATTGAAGGCGGGAGGAACAGGGGACAACAGAGGATGAGATGGTTGGATGGCATCATTGACTCAATGAACATGAGTTTGAGCAAGTTCAGGAGTTGGTGATGGACAGGAAGCCTGGCGTGCTTCTGTTCATGGGGTCGCAAAGAGTTGTACTTGACTGAGCAACTAAACTGAACTGACTGAAACCAACCTTAAGGAGACTTTCTTTGAGCCAGCTCTTGATTTTTTAATGTACCCACAATAGTTTCTCCTTCTGGTATGGAGTTGGAATGACCTTGGATTTCACAGAGGCACAGTGCCTCTCATTGCAGACTGAATGACTCACGCTCTGTCCTTCCTCTGTCTTAGTTCCAAACAGGGTACGTTTGCTCTCATCTTTTTCTCCCCTTCCATTAGAAACAGACTAAATCTAGCATTATACTCTCAGAAGTTGAACTTAGTGAACTCTGGGATTCTCATGAAGAGGCTTGAGTGGAGAAAGGCCAGATCTCATAATTAAAGGCTTCGGGAAGCATCCTTTTGGGCACATGCCAGTGGCTTCTGGACCCTGTTGTCCAGCCAAAGCCCCTTCTCTGCGTGTTGCGGTGTGAGTGTGATGTGGCCAAAGAGAGTGGATGCTTGAGGTTTTTTCCTCTGGGACAGTGCAGAATATGAAAGAAGGGGGAGACACTATAGTCATATCATTTTTAGGTTAAGTTGATGTTGACTTTTAAATTCCATTGGTCTGAGAATTACTATATGAAAAAAATTTTAATGAAGTTTGTACTGTGCTGTGCTTAGTCATTCAGTTGTGTCTGACTCTTTGCAACCACATGGACTGGAGCCCACCAGGTTCCTCTGTCCATGGGTATTCTCCAGGCAAGAATACTGGAGTGGATTGCCATGCCCTCCTCCAGGGGATTTTCCCAACTGGGGATCGAACCCAGGTCTCCCGCATTGCAGGCAGATTCTTTACCATCTGAGCCACCAGGGAAGTTTGTACTAATGTATCATTATTATTGATGTAATGGGTTAAAAAGATTGCATTAAATCATATTGATTTCCATTTTAATCAGTCTATTATATGCAATATATATAGTGGATTGACCAAAAAGTTTGTTTGGAATTTTCCATAAGATGCTATAGAAGAAACTGAATGGACTTTTTTGCCAACTTAATATGTTAAATACAGTTTCCATATTTAAATATAGATGTTTATGTATATATTTGGGCTTCCCTGGTAGCTCAGCCAGTAAAGAATACACCTTTAATGCAGGAGATCCCAGTTCGATTCCTAGGTCTGGAAGATCCACTGGAGAAAGGATAAGCTACCCCCTCCAGTAATCTTGGGCTTCCCTGGGACTCAGACAGTAAAGAATTGCCTGCAGTGTGGGAGACCTGGGTTCGATCCCTGGGTTGGGAAGATCCTCTGGAGAAGGAAACGGCTGCCCACTCAAGTATTCTTGCCTGGAGCATCCCCATGGACAGAGGAGCCTGGCAGTCTGCAGTCCATAGCATTGCAAAGAGTCAGAAACGACTGAGCGACTAAGCACAGAGGTGTATATTTGGCCAGCTTCAACTTCACACCCCTCCTAGGTTTTAAGGCTTTCTTTCACTTGTATTCCAGAATGACATCTTTTCCCTAAGCTCCCATCAGGTCCCCTCATATATAGAAAACTACTTTGTGTATTTAAATAAGAAAAATTTAGAGATTTGCAGAAGAAAGTAGAAAAGCTGCATGGATATACAAACAGAATGTAGAATATACATTTCTAATTCAACCTTGGTGTAAGTCACATCTTCTCTGGACCTCAGTTTTCACATTATGAAAGGAGAGTTTTATCATTAGAAGAGGTAACACAACTAAATGCCGCTCTTTCCCCTCCTCTTCCTCCTCCTAAATTTTAGTGCAATTCCCCTTCACCTGCTAATAAGGCCAGTCCATAGGGTTAATAACCATCATTGCTTCTTACTCGGTAGTCAGAATAGGTTTGCGGTTCAGAGGTTGGATTGACTTGCTCCGTGAGGCACATAAACCAGGAGCGGTTGAACTTGGACTTGAACCTATGTTATCAAGTTCCAGAGCCATGAGCTTAACCACTGAACTATGCCGTCTCCAGCAGCCTGGTGGTTCTCCAACTTTTTTTCAGCACTGAAACTTTTTAAGTGATATCTTCCATAAAACCTCAAAATTGGGGCTGCTCTGGGTCAGTGGGAACCAGGGTCTCGGCTGCTCGGCCTCATGTACAAACTCAGGTGGGCCCCACGGTGCTGCCACAGAACCCTGAGTGGCAGGAAGTGGGAAAGAAACCACTACACTCTCATGACTACACGCGACCGTGATGGACGGAGCAACACCCACCTTGCCTCCTCTCCAGAGTCTGGGTGAAGACCAAGCAGTCAGGGTCCACAGAGGCAGAGGCCAGAGCGTGACTCACAGCTTGAGCAGCAGTGCCAACAGCCAGAGGGCCCGCAGAGCTGCCCTATTTTCATATTTCCTTTGAGAGCCACAGAAACATTATCAGGAGACATGCAGCATCTGAGCTTCCTCTGCCCTCTTCCTCCCTCACATTTACAATAGATATGACAGGGGAGGAGCCCTCAGGCCTTCATTTTGGAGCACTGCTGCCAGTAGCATTGCCAAGTTGATTAATGGTCATTTGTACCTTCTTTTTTTTTTTGCCACATCTCGTGGCTTGCAGGATCCCTGGCCAGGAGTCGAACCCTGTCCCCAGCAGTGAAAGCACCAAGCCCTAACCACTGGGCAACCAGGGAATTCCCAAATTTGTATCATTTTCATGACGTTCACCATAATGGTCAAGTGTAAGAACTCTGCCATGGGTGGACCTGGGTTCCCATTCTGGCCCTGCCAGTGAGTGGGCTTGGATCAGCTTTTTAAATAAGATGCCACTTTCTCATCTGGAAAATGAGATAAAGGGACTTCCTTGGGGGTCCAGTGGTTAAGACTTCACCCTTCTGATGCAGGGAGCGAGGGTGCAACCCCTGGTTGGGGAACTAAGATGCCACGTGCCCTACAGCCAATAAATATTTCTTTTAAAAAGAAAGAAAATGAGATAAAGCAAGTAAAACCCAGGACAGCATCTACCACAATAAAGGTTAGCTATGAATAATATTGTAAGTTAACAGAAGATATGTTTCTAGTTATAAGAAAAGTCAGTGTTTTAAAAAAACTTCATTAATACATATAGTTATATAATTTTTAAGAGATGGACCCATGAAACTTTTTTTTAGTTTGGGTACTTCCCTTCTGAATTGCATTTGAATATTTTTTAATGATTTCCACAGTAAGTCTAGTTAATATCCGTTGCCACATATAGTTACAGAACATTTTTCTTCTTATGAGAACTTTTAAGATCTACTCTCTTAGCATGATGTAAGGTACAGCCTGTTGACTATCGTTAATAGTACCAATTCTAATAGTATTATGTATTTCAGAGTTGCATTTGAATTTTAAGTGAGTTTTCTCTCATTGTATAATATAGGAAGCGCTACTTCCATTTCATGGCACTTCAGTCAGAGGTGCCCTTTCAAACACAGATGTTATATGATCAGAGTCTGGGAGATTTTATTTTCTATTGATTAGCTAAATCCCACAGTTTTAAGAGAATTTGGAAACTCCTCTTCCAGTTCTTCTCAACCAAATAAAAAGCAGTTATATAAGTTGAACATCCTACGTGGCAGGTTTGGGTATCATGAATACATCCTTCATATTTCGCCATGTTGCGGTGGTAGCAGGGTTTCTGCTTTTAGGTCTTTAATGCTTCAGAAATGGCTAAAGCTTTAATAGAATTTGAATTGTCAGTTTTCTAGTGAAGGAGAATATGGTTTTCATTGCCACTTACCTCCTGAAATACCTCGGTCCCTTTCTACTCTGGACAAGTGTATTTCTAGTACCCACAATTTGTTATTACATTTCAGCTGCTGAGTTAGATGTGCTGGAAGGGTATGTGAGCACAAAACCATGGCTACACTACCTAATTGACCCTGGCGGCACTTATCATCAGATAAGTGGGAGAAGAAGAAAATCTATTTTGACTGTAAGGGTAAAAATCATAGTGTAAGAGCCAATCTGAGCAGATGAGGATCAGGGGTGAGCATGCAGAAGAAACAGATGGTGGTGAGTAAAAAGAAGCAGGAGGCCAGGAGTTTTACATAAGAAGTATGACCTAATCAGAACCCTGGCAACTTGAATGTGATTTAAAAGCACATCTGAAAAAAGTTTGCTTTACTGGTCTCTATGGTGGAAATGGAGTGAAAGCTCTTGGAGCAAGTTTCTAGAACTTTTGGCCACAGTAGAGTGTAAATTATGTAACATTATTCAAATCTGTTTATTGATATTTTTTAAACTGAGGTTTTAGTTTTGAGTTTTTAAAATTTTCAAATATTGTTGTTGTTCAGCCATCAAGTCGTGTCTGACTCTTTTTGACCCCATGGACTGCAGCACACCAGGCTTACCGTCTCCTGGAGTTTGCCCAAGTTCATGCCCATTGAATTGAATGCCATCCAACCATCCCATCCTCTGTCACCCTCTTCTCCTTTTGCCTTCAATCTTTCCCAGCATCAGAGTCTTTTCCAATGAGGTGGCTGTTCACATCAGGTGGCCAGAGTATTGGCGCTTCAGCTTCACCATCAGTCCTTCCAATGAGTATTCTGGGTTAACTTATACTTCAGCCAGATATGAAGTTCTCTTTGAAAATGGCCAGTCCACAAGCATGGTTCGAGGCACATGTGGTCACAGCACACTTAGCACAGGATCCTAGAGAAGCATCCACTCATCCGCCTATTCACTTGCCAGTGTGAGGCATTTCTGTTTTCTAATGCACAGCACCCTCCTGCCCACTTGGTACCTGTTGGTGGACAGAGAAGTTTTCAGTCTGGGGCTGTTCCAAGTACAGCTGTTATGAACATCTGTAACAGATCTTTGTATGGAGATAAGCTTTCTTTTCTCTTGGTAAATACCTGGTGGTGAATAAATACCTGGCCTTTGTAGTAGATGCATATTTAACTTTCGTAGAAACTGCTCAACTGTTTCCCAGAGTGGCTGCACCTTTTTATATTCCCATCAGTGTGAGTTCCACCTGCTCTACATCCTCACCAGCATCTGGTATGGTTGTTAATTTCAGCTATTCAAAGGAATAAAACCATCTCATTGTATTTTAATTTGTATTTCTTTAATGAATGCTGATGTTATGTATTTCTCTTTCCTTTTGCTTTTAAGCAGTTTGTTTCTGAACATGCAAAGTTGATGTCTGAAGGCAGCATAGATCCAAATACCATCATACTAATCTGTAACTGTTCTATAAGTCTGAAATTATTCCAAAATTAAAAGTTTATGTTTTAAAAAAGAGTTATACTAAGAAAAACATATTTTCTGTTTACTCATATAGTCACATTTCCTGTGCTGTTCATTTCTTCATGAAGATCCACATCCCTTCTCATATCATTTTCCTCTTGTCTGAAGTTCTTCCTTTAATGTTTTCTATAGTACAGCTCTGCTGGTGATGAATTATTTCAGCTTTTGTTCGTCTGAAACCATGTCTATGTCACCCTCTGCTTTTGAATGATAGTTTTTCAGGGTATAGAATTCTAGGTTGACAGTCTTTTTTCAGTACTTTAAATGTGTACTTCCATTATTTCCTTCTTGTTGTTCAGTCACTAAGTTGTGTCTGACTCTTTGTGACCCCATGGACTTCAGCATGCCAGGCTTTCCTGTGCTTCACTATCTCCCAAAGTTCATTCAAACTCATGTCCACTGAGTCAATTATTTCCTTACTTGATTAGTTTCTAATCAGAAATATATCATCATTATTTTTATGCTTTGGTGTATTTTTCTTTATGTTGCTTGTACTTGGATTTCATTGAGCTTCTGAGGTTTGTGGATTTATACTTTTCATCAAACATGGAAGTTTTTCAGTTATTACTTCTAATTGTTTTTTCTCCACTCTTTGGTTTCAGGTACTCTAATTACATGTCTATTAGGTAATGTCTTAAAATTGGCCGACAGCTAGTTAATGATCTTTTTACTTTTTTTAAGTTCTTTTTTCCCTGCTCCATTTTGGATACTCTCTATGGCTGTCATCAGGTTCACTAATCATTTCTTCTGCAATGTCCCGTTTGCCATTAACTCCTATTCATTGTATGACTTCTCTGTTGCTGCATGACATATTACTACAAATTTAACAGATTAAAACAACATATAGGCATACCTCATTTTACTGTGTTTCACTTTGTTTAGTTTCATGTACTTTTTTCATATATAGTTTCATACCATTTTTTAACAGGTTGAACTTTGTATCATGCCATTTTCAAACAAGTCTGTTGTCCCCATTTTCCCAACAGCATTTGCTCCCTGGTGTCTGTGTCACATTTTGGTAATTCTCACAGTATTAAAAACTTTTTTATATTATCATACTTGTTATGATGATCTGTGATCTTTGATGTTACTACTATAATTGTATTGAGGCACCATGAATCATGCCCATGTAATCAGTTGTTGAAATGACAACAAAGGATTTAGACTGTTCCGTAAAATTAGCTGGTAAAGGAGCAAGCAAGCCTTTGAGGGTATTGTCTCCAGTTTTGAAAGAAGTTCTCATTCTACTGTGGGTAAAATGCTACCAATCAGCATTGCATGCTCCAGAGAAATTGTTCTTGAAGGAAAGAGTCAATCAATGCAGTAAACTTCATTGTTGTCTTATTTTAAGAAGTTGCCACAGCCACCTCAGCCTTCAGGAAATATCACCCCAGTCCATCAACATTACAATAAAACCCTCTACCAGCAAAGAGATTTCAACTCACTGAAGGCTCCGATGATGGCTAACATATTTTAGAAATGAAGTATTTTTTATTGCTGTTGTTAAAAGTATCAATTCATTGTTTCAGTGTTAGTCACTCAGTCATGTCAGTCTCTGCAACCCCATAAACTGTAGTCTACCAGGCTTCTCCGTCCATGGAATTCTCCAGGCAAGAATTCTGGAGTGGGTAGCCATTCCCTCCTCCAGGGAATCTTCCCAACACAGGAATTGAACCCAGGTCTTCTGCATTGCAGGCAGATTCTTTACCATCTGAGCCACTAGAGAATTCCTAAAGTATCAATAGTTGTTTTTTTCATTCATTCCTTTTTGGCTGCACAGGGTCTTCATTGCTACACATGGACTTTCTCTCATGTCAGTGAGTGGGGGCTACTCTCTAGTTGCAGTGTGAGGGTTTCTCATTGTGGTGGCTTCTCTTGTTGCAAAGCATGAGCTCTTGGGCATGTGGGCTTCAGTAGTTGCAGCTTGAGGGCTCAATAGTTGGAGCTCACAGGTTTAGTTGCCCCATGACATGTGGGATCCTCCTGGACCAGGGATGAAACCCGTGTCCCCTGCATTGACATGCAGAGTCTCAACCATTGGACCACCAAAAAGTATTTTTAAATTAAGAAACGTACATTTTTTAGGCATAATGGTATTGCACACTTCATGGACTACATATAGTGCAAACATAGCTTTCATATGCACTGGGAAACCAAAAAGTCTGTGTGACTTGCAAGAGGGTAAATCTGGTCTTTGTTATTCTGTCTTGGCAAGAAACAGAAGTCACTTATCCAAAGTATAATGAAATTTTGAAACTACCACAATAATAAAAATCATTGCCTTAAAGTTTTTTAAATTGAAAAGCAAGGTGTATAAGAAAATAGTTTCATAAGCTCCATTGTGTTAAAGACATTGTGACTTCTACTGCAAGTGAATTTGTTGTAGGCAGAGGAAGATTACCTAAATGCCAAATAAATACCTGAAATTTCCAAAACTATACGCCATTTTCTGTGTAGCTTTGACCTTTGGCATTACCAGTTGGTAAATATAAAATTGGATCCATTTATGAGTAGGCCCAAAGTGCATTGAATTGGGGTTGAGCGTTTCACCTGTAGCCAGTCAAGAAAGTATTCTTCAGTTTCTGAGGGTCCCCAAATGGGTCCTTACGTGTGTCTGCAGATCAGTCTGTCAGCTACAGTTAGCACAGAGCACCTGCCCCCTCCCTGGCCAGCCCCCACTCCATCTGCCTGAGAAGCCTCTTGCTAGCATCGTTAAGGAAGCCTTCCTTCCCTAATGGGCTTTTTTTTTTTTTTTTTTCCTAATGGGCTTTATTATGAGAGAGCCAGCCCTCCAGGTCTCCGGCTGGACCAGGTTTCCCACAGAAGCAGGGGCCCTAGGCAATTCTGAACCTACCGTGCTTCAGACCTATCACCCCTGTAAGGAAAGCAGTTCAATCCTCCGACACTGGGGCTCAAATGTAAACCAGCAAGCCAGACCTGGAACAGAGAGCACATCACACTCCAGCCTCCTCTTCTCTCCCTGCCACCTCTGCGTCAGTCAAACTTCCTCTGTTCCACCCCTGACAAAACAAAGGCCCTTGTGCTCATCAGGCAAAGACAGCAAACATTTGATGGGGCATAGGGGGAAAAGAGTAGGTATTTCATGCGTTAGCAGTATCTGGATACAAAAACCAGACAGCCCAAATGCCCTGGTCCATAGTTGCTGGAGCTCATTAGCTCATGTGGACATTGTGACCTTCAGGACGCAGAGGTTGTCGGGTCTGAAGCCTCAGTTGAATGTCTCATTGACTTGTTCTTGGATCATCTAGAAAAAGCTAAGGGCGAAAGCCACCTTCCTGGAGTGATCTGATATTCTCCTTGGCAGTCTAGAATAAGGTACCCTCCTGGAGTTTCCACATTCCCCATCTTTTGAGAAGGCACGGCCTCTCCTGCATCAGGCACAGCTGTGGACTTCTTCCTCCTCCCACTCCTCCTCCAGGCTTCCGCTGACAGATTGGTCCAGCAGAGTCTCATTTCCTTTGGTGTCCTGGACCTTCCTTTCCACTGCGATTATAAAAACATTTATTAGAGAATAATTTATTCCTCAGGCCCATTGATAGAGTCCAGATTCCGTTTGTCTTATACGGATAGACAGATGTGCAGTGTTTTGTGCTACTTTTCGATGAGCAATGCTGTTTACACAGAATTTTCCCAAGACCACCCAACTCAGTTCGCATGTCATCTTCAGCTACTTCCAAGCCCTGGATTCCAGAGGAAAAGAAAAAAATTAATAAGTCAGCGCCCCACCCAGTTTTGAAGACATGACTTCATACGGAAGGAATCTGCAAGCCTGCACTGCCAATCAACATGCCTACATCAAACAAACCATCTCTTCTTATTCTGAAGAAGGGAAGGTGGCTGTAGAAGCGCTCTGCTCTCTGACCTCCTCACATGGCTCATGGCTCATTTAGGTACCTGGAGCAGTTGGAAGCCAAGACCGTAAATCTAAAAAATAATAATAGTAGATGAAACGCTTAATAGTTGAACCTCCCCAAGTCTTCCACTTTCTGTAGGTTTCACATAAATTGACTTTCCCCTCAGCTCTGAATTATATCCAAAGATACTGCTAATGATTTTTTACATATAGAAAGTCTGCTGGATTTTTATGGTATTTGCATAAATTAGCTTTTTTTTTTTTTTTTGCTCATTCCATGATCTCTGAGAAACAAGTAGGGTGGTTGGTAGTATCTGTGTTTTTCGGATAAGTAAATGAGAAATCAGGTGAGTTTGCCAAGGTGTCCCAGTGAGTAATCCGTAAAGGCAATCGTTCTGATTGATCATAATCATTTATTTTCTTTTGAACAATCATGTTTAATCTGGAACCATTTCCTATTTTTAAATTTGGTTGTGTTGAGTTTTATAGATGTGCCATTACATTATAGATGGATATGAAATATGTTACTTTGTTGTTTACCAAGATGTTAAGGATACATCAATGCCTTTTATTTGTAAGCCCTGTCTGAATTTTAGCCAGCGATTTGTACAGGAAATGTGAACCAGGAAGCAATATTCTAGGTTTCTTCTGTAAACACTGATAAATTTTAGTCATATGAATGACTGGGAATGTTACTCACATAAAGTACAGTAGAACTTGACAGAGTGGAAAAAATGACTGGAATAAAGGTTAAGATCCCTGGCACTAGGCCTGGCTCTATCATTAACTCAATTTTTAAAGTCCACATCCTTTCCTTATTTGGATAATAAAAGAGGAAAATCCGATTCAGTACACGTTTATCAGGGGCTTACTGTGGGCGAGGTATTTTACATATGACTTTTTTTTTTTTTTTTGGCTGCATGGAGTCTTCGTTTCAGCGCACAGGCTTAGTTGCCCTGCAGCATTTAGGATCTTAGGTCCAGGGTCAGACCCACATCCCGTGCATTGAAAGGTGGATTCTTAACCACTGGCCACCAGTGGTTAAGAAGTCCTTACACATTTAATGACATTTAATTTAAACCTCACAACCAACCAAATGGGTAGGTATTATTGTCCTATTTTATAGACGAGAGGACCAACAAACATCAGGGGGCTAAAGAAGGGGCAAGGTGGGGTCATGTTCCTTTCTGCATACAAAGTCCCACTTGATATTAAGGAACCTAAAAAGATGAAAGGGGGATAGAGTCTCTCTCAGCATGCTTTCAAAATAGCAGAAGTGAACAGATGCACAGCCAGTGAGCAGAGAAGCACCAGTTAATGAGAGGGAAGCAAGCACTGCATGAAATGATGCTGAAGGCCAGGGAAGCCCATCAGAAGGACCAATTGATTCTGGCTGTTGGTGGGGGTCTGGGGGTTGGTGAGGGTCAGGTGATGACTTATCATGAGAGTGACTTTAATTTGTATATCTGTATTTTTTTGACAAGCAGAGATGTGGCAGAAAGACATTCTGGGTGGAGGAAGCATCAGTAGGGCACAGTAATGACTCAGTCAGCAGGTTGGTATGGGTGGAGCACAGACCCAGGCCACTCAGTGTATCCCCTCTGGACCTGCTCCATCCTTGTCGCCCAGGAGCTCATTGGAAATGCAGACTGTCAGTCCCATTGCAGAGGAGATCACAGTCTGCACAGATGATCCATGTGCAGAAGGGGTAAAGGGTCAAGTCACACAGAAAGGTAGCTTCTGATCAGATCCAAGAGAGACGTATAGGACTTATGGGTTAGATAGAGCAAGACATCTAACTTATGGGTTAGATGGAGCAAGACAGAGGGTCAGTCCCTGCTCTGTCTTCAGCTTCATCACTTTTCAGCTGTGGGACGTTTGGCAAAGTTTGCTGTTATTGTTGTTTAGTTACTAAGTCGACTTTGTGACCTCATGGACTGTAACCCACCAGGCTCCTCTGTCCATGGGATTTCCCAGGCAAGAATACTGGAGTGGGTTGCCATTTCCTTCTCCAGGGGATCTTCCTGACCCAGGGATGGAACTCACAACTCCTGCATTGGCAGGCAGATTCTTTACCACTGAGCCACCTAGGAAGCTCTCGGCAAAGTTATTTAAGTTTTTTTTAAGTTACCTGTTGCCTCAAGATTTTTTTTAATGGACTTTATTTTTTTAGAGCAATTTCAGGTTCACAGCCAAATCTAGGGGAAAGGACAAAGAATTCCCATATACTCACTGCCCTCACACACCCTCAGCCTCCCCCATTATCAACATCTCTGACCAGATTGGTACCTGTGTCACAGCTGATGAACCTACGTTGATTCATCATCACCCAAAGTCCATAGTTTACAGTAGGGTTCATTCTTGGTGTTGTACATTCTAATGGGTTTAGGTAAATGTATAATAATATGTATCCATCACCATGGTGTCATAGAGTATTCTCAACAACCCTAAAAATCACTTTAAAAATGTGCCCCACCTTTTTATCTCTTCCTCCCCCAAATCCCGGGTAACTACTGACTTTTTTACTGTCTTCATAGTTTTGCCTTTTCCAGAAACTCATATAGTTGGAATCATATAATATGTACCCTTGTCAGATTGGCTTCTTTTACTTAGTAATATGCATTTAAGCTTCTTTTCATGGCTTGACAGCTCATTTCATTTTATTGCTGAATAATATTCCATTGTCTGAATGTATCACAGTCTGCTTATACCTTCACCCACTGAAAGATATCTTGGTTGCTTCCAAGTTTGGCAGTTGGGAATAAAACTGCTTTAAATATCCAAGTACAAGTTTCCCTTAAGTATTGTTTCAGTTTTAATATTTTTTATAGAAGTGATATATAGTTGTCTTTCTCTGTCTGACTTACTTCACTTATTATGGTAATCTTTAGTTGAATCCATGTTGCTGCAAATGGCATTTTTACTTTTTTATGGCTGAGTAGTATTCCATTGTGTGTGTGTGTGTGTGTGTGTGTGTGTGTGTGTGTGTTTACAGATTGTGTCTTCTTTATTCATTCATCTATCGATGGCCATTTAGGTTGTTTCCATGTCTTGGCTATTGTGAATAGTGCTGCTATTAACATTGGGTTATAGGTCTCTTTTTGGATTAGAGTTTTGTCTGAATATATGCCTAGGAGTGGGATTGCTGGATCAGATGGTAATTCTATTTTTTGTTTCCTGAGCAACTTCTATACTGCTTTACAGTGGCTAGGGTGTGAATTTTGGTATGGACCCAAGTGTTCGACTCTGTGGGTAAATACCAAGGAGCATGATTGCTGGATCACGTCTCACAGGATTTTGTTTGGACTCATGTAAGCAGTGGTCTTAGCATTATAGCACCTAACATTCAGTAAATGGTTCTCAAAGTCAGATTTGCCCCTTATATGTATGGGGTTCAGGGCAAGAGAACAAATGGAGATTCACCTGTCATGTGCCTAAATAGTTAAGGTTTTGAAACTATAGATTTGTCCGTGGCCAGCCTCAGGTTTCCAGCCAAATCACCTGAACTGGAGGCCGTAGGAGCGGCGCTCGTCCCGGCCGTGGACAAGCCTGGGCAGGGCCAGTGCCTTCTGGGCAGGGCGGGGCACCAGCTGGGCCCACAACCTGGGTGTTGACCAAGCCTGCCGGAACCCTGCGTGGGACTGGCCAGGTTAAGCTCTCCAGGGGGTTGGGGCAGCTGGATTCTTCATGCCTCTCTTTGCTAACTCAGATGCTCCCAAGACCCTGCCCCTGAGCACAGAAGGAGGGAACACGGGTATCCGGGGACTCCAGTCTCTGAGGCACCTGCTTTGGATGATTTAGGGCAGCCAGCTTGAAGACAGACCAGTCCCTCTTTGTCTGGTTTCCCAAGGTGGGCCACTGCTGCCTTCCCTACAACAGCTTAACTTGACCCTGCAAGTATGGGGGGGTGAGGCGCAAAGCCCAACTCAGCACACATTTCCCTGTTGCATAATTCCCATTAGCTCAAACTGGCCCAGAATTTTCTCCCCAAACTGCCTTTTAAGACCAAAAAGAAAACAAATGTCTTTTGGTATTTGTGACATGCAGGACTTCTCTTGCCTGACTCTAAAGCTGGCCCTGCCCAACGCAGTGACAAAATAGACTCCTTTCTGTAGGCATGGGCAACTGCAAAAATATTTTGAGCTGAGAAATCACACAAGGAAGCAGAACCTTGTGGTCCCAGGGTACAACTGGGTGGGAACAAAGGTAGATTCAGTCTAATGCCAGAAAGCAGTGTGTGTTCTGAAGGTCTCCGCAGCTCAGGGTGTCCTAGCAGTCCTCCCCCTCTGTCCTTCAGGTTTACCATCCCAGCCCCTGGCAATCTTAAAATGGGTCTGTAAGAGCTGGTGTAAGATTTCTTTAGTGTCGAACAACAATTTCCATTTGAATTCTTTTATTTAGAATTATAGTTATAAATCTTCCCTGGGTTATCTAGGAGGAAAAAACTGTGTGGCGAAAATGACCTTTCAAGAGATAGTTAGGACTTCGCTGGTGGTCCAGTGGCTAAGAATCCGCCCTGCAATGCAGGGAATGCTGGTTCGATTCCTAGTGGGGGAACTAAGATCCTCCATGCTAAGGAGCAGCCAAGCCAATGCTCTACAGCTGAAGAGTCCTGCTGCCTCAACGGAAGATCCACGTGACACAACGAAGATCTTGGGTGCAGCAACTAAGACCTAATGCAGCCAAATAAATAAATATTTTTAAAAAGAAAAGAAATGATGCAGTTTATAAGAAAAAAAGAAAGAACGAAAAGTTACCACTGGGATATGGTCATCCACATTTGAACACGTTGATTTTACTGAAGTCCTTTGGGATCGCTGACATGTGTCAAGGGCTTAACTGTTTTTTCCTTCTGATCCCTAATTTTAAAACGTAATTTAAACCAAAGCAACAAATCCATACCAGGTTTCAAAGCAGAAGGATATCCTGCTTCAAGGTTTCAGAGTCCATGTAAAGCAATGTCACTGAATCTGTTTTTAAACTTAGTTTCCTCCTTTCTGGAGTCTTTTATAACTAAATTGAAGTAAAAGTCCGTTTTTCTGCTTTTCCCTCCTTTTCCTTTTTCTTGGTGACCCTTCATTATTCCTACCAGCCTATAGCTTCTTCTTCTTATTGTGGTCGCTTCTTCTGACCCAAAATTGCTTTATTTCTCATAAAGAAAAGAGCTTTTGTCTGTTGGGTAGGGATGACTCTTAGCTAACCAGTACCTCTTTTGGAGAATGGGAATACCAGTCACAATAGAGCCGTAAATCACTGTCATTAAACAGAAAGCTGTTTTGTCCTCGAATAAAGTCTCAACCGTGCTTGCAAAAGCTGCACACCAAATTCAGGAAATGCAAAATGTACATGTCCCTTCAACGGGGCTAAATTGTACATGCTGACATATACATATTTTTTTCCTGGTTAAGTGCTAGTTTGGCTTTAAAATACATCCTTTACTAATCATGAAATGAATGACTGATCTTAATAATTCCTGATGCATCTTAATAATTCCTTTTTTCTTATTCTTGATGTTCAGAATTCACATGGATTTTTGCATTTATATTTTTTTCAAAGTATTGAGAAGGCTCTTTGGAAACCAATGTAGTAGAATAGTAGTAATAAGAGTAAAGAAACAGTTTCCTTCTGGGTGGGAATCACTCAGACATCACAGAGGAAGGTCTGTATTCTTTCAGTCTTACCACGTTCCAGGTTGCTCAAGTCAGCTTCCTTTGTGTCCACTTTCAATCGAACTTTACAGATGTTTTCTCATGTGTTTGTTTATCTGTAGTTTTTATTTTTTCTGTCTCCATTGGGCAATAAGCTCCTTCCAGTTCCTGGACAGCTGGAAGAAGAACTTAGAGCAAGGGAAACCAAGTGCTGCCTGAGAACACCTAGTGCTGTACTGTGAGTAGTGGAAGAGATATTAAAAATATAGCAAACACATGTATGCAGATACTTCAGTGTAGCTCAGCAAACACTGGCTGCCACATTGTGCCGGCCACAGGGGGTGTAATTAGGATGAAAATCAGGCTGTTTGTGCTGAAGTTTTCATGCCACTGGCAGTTGCTGCATTCTCAGAAAATTGTAGTTGGACGTGATCTTTTGACATTTAGAGAGTGTTATCAGACACAGATCAAGTCCAGAGGACTCCAGGAAAGCCTCCTAGAAGAGATCACGCCTGAACTGAATCTTGAGGAAAGAGTACAAATTACTTCTTTGAAGAAAGACAGAGAGATGAGACAGGAGCAGCCACCAGCCAAGACGTAGCTGAAGGAGGAAGCAGTACTCGTGTGCTGGGGACGCCTAGGATCTCATGCAGCACGGTGATGCGTGATGATGTGTCATGAGTAAGTGGTCACTAATCATACTTATCAATATCTGCAGATATTGAGTTCTCCTATAAATTGGTATGAAATCTTAGTCAAGGTTCTGTTGTTGACAAGTAGTGTAAATCTATTTTAAATTACCTTAAGCTAAGATGGTGAATCAAAGGGAAGAATTGGAGCAGCTTATGATCCCCAAGCAAAAGTGCAGCCAGGGTTGGGAAAATTACCAGGAGCCCAGCCATCCAGTCTCCTATTCTACAGATCATCAGCTGCCATCTTGTGAAGCAATTTCAGGGTTAACTCTTTGTTGTACTGACTGTAAACGGCTCCTACAAAGAATAGATGGGAGGTGATAAGGACAAAAGTGGGTCCAAGCATGATTTCCAGGTGGCTTCTGTCCACTGAGGAGAAGGATGAAAACAGCAGAGTGGAGTGATGTGGGTAATTATACCCACAAAATGGTCCACTCTAAAGATTCAGACACCACAGCTTGGGAGCTGGGGGATCACCGAGAAACCCTGAAGGAACGTACAGTCTGTACCCCTGAGGCACAGTAGCCACAGAAGGACAGGAGTCCTCCTCAACCACACGCCTCACGGGCGGCCGTCAGCCTCAGAAAGCTTAACCTCAGAGCATGAGGCATTCGCGTATCAGTCATGGGCTCAATGAACTGTTCGAAGAATCATCACGAGGTCCAAGTTGAGAAACTTGGGTAGACATGCAAGTTTCTTAGACTAAAAGTAGATGATGGTCCTGAGGTAAGCCAAGGCTTTAGGAACTGCTTCTTGTTATGCACCAGGTACTAAGTGCTCAGTTCATATTAATTCATTTACTCCTCCCAATGATCCTAGGAGGTAGGAACTATTAACATTGACATTCTCTTTTTATAGATGAGGACACTAAAGTACTGAAAGGTTAAGTAGCTTCCTCAAGGTTGGACAACTCAGAGAAGGTGGGGCTGGGACTGGAACCCAGGCAGTCTGGTCCCCAAGGCCATGTAGGGACACCAGCTGCCTCTTTACCGGTCGCCGTGTTTTCCTTTCTCACAGCTCATCCACATATTGTAAGAATGAGGTTCTAAACAAAAATGATCTCAGAAACAAAGGGATATTTAAATGAGCAGGAACCAAAAAGATGGCAAGTCTGTTTAAAAGGAAGCAAAAATATTGACATAGGAGTTTTCAAACTTTTTGGCTCCCACCATCGTACCTTGAGGAAAGATTCCCGGGAGGAGGGCATGGCAACGCACTCTAGTATTCTTGCCTGGAGAATCCCATGGGCAGAGGAACCCCGGGGGGCTACAGTCCATGGGATCACACAGAGTTGGACATGACTGAAGTGACTTGGCATATCTTACCTTGAACCCAGTCAATACAACAGAGATAAGTGGAGCTTCTCTGGGTGAAGCAAAGGGCAGACATACAAGCCACTGCCCTGTGACCTCCACTTTGACTCTAGGTGGCTTAAGGGACTCAGGGACCCAGTTAAGGGTCATGTCCTACATCCACCACTGGTTGAAAAGGAAACACTGGAGCTGATTCATCTCTCCTTGTTATCTGACCTGGTACCACATGTTAGAGTTTTTGAAAAATTTTTCAACACTTTGCAACATTTTCATTAGAAGCTCTCCACTTTGATCATTGAAACTTCTTATAATGAACTGTTTGTGTTTTTTTTTTTAATATTTCCTTACTTATTTGTTATTTTTGGCTATGCTGCATCTTTGTTGCTACACATGGGCTTTCTCTAGTTGCGCTGAGCAAGCTCTACTTTGGAGTTGCAGTGTGCAGGCTTCTCACTGCCGTGGCTTCTCTTGTTGCAAAGAGCAGGCTCTAGAGCCCAGGCTCAGTAGTTTCAATACACGGACTTATTTGCCCAGCAACATGTGGAATCTCCCCAGAAGAGGGATCAAACGTGTGTCCCCTGCGTTAACAGCAGAGTCTCAACCACTGATCACAGGGAAGTGCTATAAGGAACTGTTTTGGTTGGGGGTTTGCCTCTCTATTTGATATAGTGTCATTGACCTTGCTGAGCAGAGGAGAATAGCTGAGAGGAAGGATGAGGCTGAAAAGAAGAGGGAAAAAAGCAAAGTTAAGGCATCTGTGGAGGCTGAGAATGTTGAGAAAGTCTGTGCGTGTATGGATTCTGAAGCACGTCTCTCTGACTTTGGAAATGAGTGGCTGAGAGAGTGATTTTTTTGTTTATTTGTTTTCTTCACTCGTCCCCTTCCCGTTCCTCAAGAGGAATTCAGGATATTTATTCTTACTTGGCTATGTGTTTTCCTGAACATTATCTAAACAGTCCAAATTCTCTTTTGTACGAGCAGTCACTGTACATGCTGAGCTCTTTTTTGTACCTGGAGACCAGGTCACCAAAACTAGTAATTTCCAATATGTTTCTTTCTGAGGATGCCTGGACTAAATGTCGGAGACTTCCTTTGCTCTTTATTCATTTGTTTTAATTTTTTTAATTGGAGTATAATTGCAATGTTGTGTTAGTTTCTCCTGTACAACAGCGTGAACCAGCTATATGTATACATATATCCCTCCCTCTGGAGTCTCCCTCCCACCCTTCCTTCACCATTTAAATAAATCCACACAACCATTACCAGCATTTCTACCAAGGTGTGTATTTCTCCTAGCCATTTCAGCGTATATATTTTACTTCCTTAGTACAACCAGGACCCATTTCTTCTCCGTGGTACTCTCAAAGATGCACTATTAATTTCTACCTTCTAGGAATGTTGTGGGGGATGGGGGTTGTTAACACAAGAATAATGCCTCAAGCCAGGCAATTCTAGAACTGAACTGGTTTCCCTCACTGACCAGTAGTGCCTTTTTTGGGCAAGCTACTCTAACTCTTACTGCCTCCAGTTCCTCATTTGTAAATTGGGGATTAAATAATACCTATTCTGAGCTCTACTGAACCTTAGCAAAATAGATAAATTCATTCGTATACAAACTTCTAGCATACAGAAAAAAGACAAAGAACCACCCAACTCTTGAGGCTTGTATAACTTGCTTTAAAAATCTACAGAGGTAGCAAAAGAAAGGAAACTACAGGTCAGTCTTAATTTATGAAGATCAGATGAACAATCCCAAGTAAAATATCTTCAAATCAAAATCAATGATGTTAAAAAAAAAAAAAAAAAGGATACATCAATCCTAGGAATAGAAGGATGTTTTTGAACCGCTGTGCAGAGTGATTGCATCAATGACCCTAATTAAATGGCTTCCCTGTGTCTATGTACTTTGTTCTGTTACTTGATGATTGCTTCTCAGATTAATGCTGGGCTTGTTCGTATGACTTGCTTTGATAATGGGACAGTAAAAACTTGACTCAAGTTTTAAAGGTGTTAAAAAAAAAACAACAAAAAACCAAAACAGCAAAAGATCAGTGGATTCTGGATAGTCTTTGATTTTCTCCTTTGGATATCATTTCCCATAAGAAGAAAATTATTGGTTTTATCTAACTTATGGGGCGCTTTCAAACATTTCAAGCACTGTCTCCACTCCTTTGCGGTTAGGAATAAATGCTTTCAAACTGGAAGTAAGAACATTTTAAGCTCATTTTTTTTTTCTCTTGAGCAGTAAGGTGAAAAACAAAATGCTGCTTCATTGGTAAAACTATTATATTGGTTGATCGACTTTTTTCTTTTTTCGTTTCTGATGACCAGTGCCGTGACAGTGTATCTCTAGGTCTAGACTCTGAGTTCCAAGTGACAGAATCCAATTCAAACTAACCCAAGAAAATTCCTTTAGGGGAATGAACTCCCTCCCCAAAAGAGGCAGGGCCTTCTTGCCAGAATAAGGGAGAAAAGCACTGAACTGGCCAAAGCAACAGCAGTAACCGAAGATACTTCCTGGTTCAGCACATCGTACGTCTGTTCCCTTTCTTGGTGTCTTCTCACTTAGGTTATCATTCGGATGAAGGAACTGCAGTGTCACCGCAGTCTTGCTTGGTCATGAAACCAATTGCCTATAGGATGTCCCTTTCAGTTCCTCTGATGCATCTTTGCAAGGAAGCCAGAAAATAAGTTGCTTGCCTTCTGCTATCTTTTCTGCCCCCATGTTATTCTATTGTGATATTTACTAAGAAACAACCCATATTTTATTGTGTATGTGTGTGTGTGAGGTTTAATTGAGGCAGAATGATGTCCCGTATATGAATACTGTGAAAAGGAATGCGTATAAACCTCTAATAGGACTTAAGTGAAAAGTCTTTTTTTTTAAACTGAAGTATAGTTGATTTACAATGTTGTGTTAGTTTCTGGTGTATAGCAAAGTGATTCAGCTATGTGTATACATATACGTGTGTGTGTCTTAGTTGCTCAGTTGTGTCTGACTCTTTGTGACCCCATAGACTGTAACCTGCCTGGCTCCTCTGTCCATTGGATTCTCCAGCCAAGAATACTGGAGTGGGTAGCCATTCCCTTCGCCAGGGGATCTTCCCAACCCAGGGATCAAACCCAGGTCTCCTGCATTGCAGGCGGGTTCTTTTACCATCTGAGCCATGAGGGAAGCCTATACATATACATATATATATATGTATATATAATATTCTTTTTCAGAGTCTTTTCCATTATAGGTTATTACAAGGTATTGTGAAAAGTCTTCTAAACGGGATTCTAGTCTCATATTCCTGAATTCCAGAAAGTTCCTGAGGCTTCATCATCCTTGTCTCAAGATCTAAGTGTAGTAGTTCTTGATCTGTGGCCTTTTAGAATTGCCCATGATACAGATAAGGGATTGGACCCACGTTGGTAATAGGAGAGGGGTCTGTAACCTCTCTGGGAACCACAGTCTGATTGTTCCCCACTGCAGGGCTGTAACTGGGGCTGTTGGCACAGCTGACAAACGCTAGGCCCCCTCCCCTGCTCCCCCCGCCATAGTCCCAACCACCCCAGGGAAGTCCAGGAGCATGACTGTCTTCTCCGATTCCATCTGCCTCAGAATAGGCTCGGGCACCTTCCATGGTTTTATTTTGTTCCAAAATCAGATTTGCTTGTCCTCTCCCCACTCCCTCCATCCCCTCTCCATACAGGCTCGGCTGTCAGCCATTAGGACGCTTTGTCTCAAGCACGGTAGCAGGAGACTGGCTCTTGGTAACCATAGGCAACCATGAATCAGGACCAGCTATTTGTGCTATATTTGCAAGGCACAATCCGGCTCCTGGCTGGGTAGATGGAGAAACGTGCTTTACAGCTTTTCTTGTATAGTAAAATGTTATCTCCCCCTTTCTGTTTAGAATGACCAGTCTATGGACGAGATGCAGATCATTGGAGGCGAAGATCTTTCGACTCTGGCTGGAAAGGTTTGTTTATGTGACTCTGCCCTGTGCCCACTGAGGCCTGGGTATTTCGGGGAAATCAGTAACCTTCATTTCAGGTCAGCGCTGCAGTCCATTTCAGATACTCTCCTGGGCTTGCTAATTCATGCAAATGAATGTGTGGATCCTTTTAATGATTCCTCCTTTTATAAAACACTCCTTTTATAATGCTTCCAAGGCCTGACTTGGACCAAATCTTTCGTCTCGAAGCTTCCTTCCAATCTTATTTCAGACAACCTCACACTAGAAAACCCCCTTGGCACTCCTTCTTCTCTTTCCCATTTTTTTTTCCTACTCACACTTTCAGGTACCTCCTGAAAGGGAATTCTTTTCCTTTATTTGTCTGGTTTTCACCCTTCATCTCCTCCTGGGCACCAAAGCACTTTAGTAAGGCATTTAAACATGTTTGTTGAAGTGATTAAAATTTAGGCAGGGAATTTTAAAAAAGGATATCTGAAGACTTTTTCATTTTTAACACTTTGCCTCCCCCCACCACTGTCCCCCGTTGAAAAAAATGTATCCCATGAGATTATGAGGCAGGCACCTCTGAAGTTAACTTGGAGTTCCAAATCTGCCAAAGCTTAATAATTACGTGAAAAACTCTTTGGATTCTGACATAAATCCATGCATTGGGAAGGAAGAGTGTTTCATCAAGCAGATGGTCTTTGTGCAAGTGTGACCTGAAATGCAAGTTTTGCCATGAGTGAAAGCAACGCAGAATTTGTTTTTGTTCAGCTCTGCCGACATTATCTTGTATTCATTATCCCTGAGCAACTTAAGCTTTCTAAGTGAAACGAAGCAGTCTGTTACACAAGCTTAATCTCGTATCTGCAGGGTTTTTTTTTGTTGTTTTTTTTTTTACTGGTTTGCAGTGCCCACCTGGGGAAGGGATAACAGCCATATTTAATAAAAATGTGTATAATAACGCTAGGAACATTGAAGAGCCACAAGGACTAACTGCAGAACAGCGTCCTTCCTCTCCTCAGAAGATAGCTTAGCATCTGAGTGTTAAATTGCTACCTAGTAATAAACTGCGTCCTACAGAAACTGGAATTCACTTGTTGGTGTTAATGTATGTATCACAAGGCCGCCATTTGATGTTACTACATCACTGCATAATACAACATCCTGGAAAGATTTTAAAAAAATCAAAGCTATTTCCAGAAATTCATAACTTTTAAAGGAACGCCAAAAAAAAATTGTACAGAAAAAGTGCAGTGTTTCTCTTCTGCCTTCTAAAACATCTTGTATTTTGTTTTAAAGTCATTTTTCCTCTTATGTGAGCACTGGATAGTCCCTTCCTTTAGGAGGTAGAGAGAGGATAGTGGTTATAATGTTTTCAAAAAAGAGAGACTGAGAAGAGATTGAAGAAAGGGGAGTTTCTTCCTGAGGGTGGAATGAGCAGAAGGAGTGATAAGGCTGTGCCTCAGTTTCCCCTTCTGCAAGTGCTGCAAAGACCCCCCCCTCTCATGAGAAAATAGACATCGTGGAAGTTCAGGTAGGAGAAACGGCAAACCAGCCAAACAGTAAGTGTGAGCAGAGGTTGGTTTCAGTTTTTTGCTAGCACGACGAATGATTGGTCCAGATTACCAGGTGCTGTTAGGTGATGTCTTTCCAGTCACTGTGTGTACAGAGATATATGCATTCAAATTCATGGCAAGTAGAACTCCCTGGGCTTCTTGGGTAAATATTTCTAAGATGTATCAACATCGATTAGCCAGGTTCTCAGCTGTCATGACAGCTTAAGATTCTGCAGTTCAGGGTTCCTAGGCTCACATCAGAAGTCAATGTTTAATGAGCCAGTGTAGACCACACTCTGTTCTCTCACATTCATCTGGAATCTGTCCATGTCTCCATCTCCCTGGTAACATCCCAGGTCTAGACCTTGCTACTCAAAGTGTGTTCTAAGGCAGGTGTCAGATAAACTTTCCAGGTCGGGGCAGACAGTAAATATTTTTTTCAGTTTTGTGGCCCATACAGTCTTCTGTTGCAGCTATTTCACATTGCCGTCATAGCACAAAAGCGGCTATTTGCAATAGATGAAGTGCAAACAAATGGACATGGCTGTGTTTCAATAAAATTTTATTTACAAAAAACAAGCAGCAGGCCAGATTTGGCCAATCAGCCATAGTTTGCTGACCTTTGGTCTAGGAACCAGCAAGGTCAGCAACTCCTGGAGACTTATTGAAAATGCAGTACCTCAGATCCCACCCCAGATCTGCTGAATTAAGTGTTCATGTTAACGAGGTGCCCTGATGATTCTATGCACATTAAAGTTTGAGAAGACTGGTCTCTAAGGCGAGACAACCTCTATCCCTTTTCTGGGCGGCTGTGAGCCACGCCTAACTAGTCTCCCTGAACTTCTGCCTTCACTTAACTGTTGTTAAGACGCTCAGTTGTGTCTGACTCTCTGCGACCCCATGGACCGCAGCACACCAGGCTTCCTTGTCCTTCACCATTTCCCGGAGCTTGCTCAAGCTCATGTTCATTGAGTCAGTGATGCCATCCAACCATCTCATTCTTTGTCATACTCTTCTTCTGCTTTCAATCTTTCTGAGCATCAGGGTCTTTTCCAATGAATCAGTTCTTCACATCAGGTGGCCAAAGTATTGGAGTTTCAGCTTCAGCATCAGTCCTTGCAATGAATATTCAGGATTGATTTCCTTTAGGATTGACTGGTTTGATTTCCTTGCAGTCCATGGCACTCTCAAGAGTCTTCTCCAACACCACAGTTCAAAAGCATCAACTTAACTGTTGCCACCCCTCAAACCAGTCTCCAAGAAGCAAAGGGATTTTCTTAAAATACAAATTGGATCCTATCACTTGCCTACTGAAAACCTTTCAGCAGCCTGTCAATTAGGGTTGTCAGACTTAGCTTAAAAAAAAAAACGAAAACAAGATGCCAGGTTAAATTTGAATTTCAAATAAGCAATGAATAAATTTTCAGTATAAGTATGTCCCATGCAGTATTTGGAACACACTTGAACTAAACTGTTGTTCTTTATCTGAAATTCAAATGTATCTGGATGTTCTATATTGTGCCTGGCAACCCAGTGCTCTGAGATTATAATCCAAACTCCTTATCACAGCCTAGAAGACCCTGATGATCTGGTCCTGTCTCCTTCCCGACATCATGGCACACCGTTCACCGCCTCCTCTCAGGCCATCACCACACCAGCTAAGCTCCTTCCTGCCAAGACCCTGGACAAGCTGTGACCTCTGCCTGAAAGTCACTTTCCTCCCATCCTTCAGATTTCGGCCTAAAGACTTTTGTATCAGAGAGAGGCCTTCCCTGAGTCTCTAAAATGAGCACAAACTCCTCCCCACTAAGCCCCTGTCCCCCTGTTCTCCATTAGCCTCTATATCAGCACCCTCTTTCCACTGAAGCCCTTTCTATAATTTCTGGTGTTTATTTGGGGCTTATTTTTCATTTGCCTATTTCCCCACCAGGATATGGAAGGAGTGGAGGAGTGAAAAAAAAAAATTCACTTAACTTTCTTTCCCCTTAAAAGAATAATGGCCTTCATATGGCTTGCCCTCCCTACCCCTTCTTTAGCTTTTCAGAAATAGGCTATCCATTAGGAGTTTGAGAGAACTATAAAAACAAATTTCAGGAATTTCCCTGGTGGCCCAATGGTTAATTCTTTGTGCTTCTGCTGCAGGGGGTGCGGGTTCGATCATTGGTTGGGGAATTAGGATCCCACATGCCGTGCAGTGCAGCCAGAAAAAAAATTTCAGAGGCCCTCTAGCATCTTCCCATCATGTAGAATTTATACCAGCTGGGAAAAAACTTGAAAGGCACATAACAATGGACAGGTCCTTTTTTAAATGGTGGTAGAAGAAAGTCTGAAATTGCAATAAATATCTGCCTGGGATGGAAGATGTATTGGATGAATATCTGCATTGGAAGGGTTGGTACAGGTCATCATCTAACTTCTCCCTTCTCATAGAGTAATCACACAATTTCTCAATTAAAAAATTCACACTGAAGTTACATTTATCATTATATTACTGCTCTGCCATGAACTTGTTCATGCGTTCTCTTTTAATGCTCAGCATCCAGGGAAGAACATTTAGGGGGTAGGGGGCCTTTCCACACGAGACTGTTCCTTGAGCTTAAAGAAATCCGAAGAAGGAATGATTTCTTAGGATTGTAATTGTCTTAGAAGAAGGTGAGGTTTTACTTGGGACCAGAAGGTCAGGGAATAGTGCAGAAGAGGGAGAGAATAACATGTGGAATCGGGGAGGAAGAGGAGAAAACAGCAGAGCCAGAGAACAGGAATGGCCCCGTGTGACTGAAGGAAATTCATCAAAAAATAGCAAAGTAATAATTTAAAAAACTGAAATTGGATTTGGTTTATAGAATATATACGGGACTTCCTTGGCAGTCCAGCGGTTAAGACACCTCACTTTCACTGCAAGGGATGTGGGTTTGATCCCTGGTTGGGAACTGAGATCCCACGTGCCACACGGTGTAGCTAAAAAAAGGAAAAAGCCAAAAAAAAAAAAAAGACTGTTGAATAATGAGAAATAATGAGTGTAACGTGCTCAGAAAAGCAAAGGGGAGCCCCAAAATTTGTTGAGCTGAGGTGACATCAAGAAGCTGTGTTTTAGGGAAATGCACCTGACCAGCAGACAGAGTTACCTGAAAGAAGAGAGAGACTCCAGGTAGAGAAACCAGTGGGGAGATGGTGTGGTTTGAGCACTTGAACTTCAGGAAGTGAAGTGGAGTGAAACAGAAGGGATAGCCCTCTCCGAAGGAGCAGGATGACGTCAGTGGTTCCTGAAGAAGGAAAGGTTAGAAAATCACCTGTGTAATTTCCCATGTGTTAGAAACCTAATAGGTTTACTGTGTCACTTAAGTCCTCTGTAGATGCCCAAGTTAAAATACTTAGGAAAGGGAGACTCCAGACAGCCCACACGCTCCTTTCTGTTTCCAGGCTGCTTTTATTACCTCTTCTGCCTGCGTCCCTTCCTTCCTTCCTTCCTTCCTCTCTCTCTGTCTCCATCCTTCCTTCTTTCCCTCCTTCCTTCCTTGCCTCTTTCTTTCTTAAAAGCAAAAGGAAGAAAGCTCCCCAGAAAGGCTGGCTGAATCATGGTTCTAAATAGGTCATGGCTGCTGAATAAAGAGAGCCCGCAATGATTCATTTCAATGGCTCCTTCAGCTCACAGCGTTAAAAGCGTTTCGTTCGGGGTGTTTAAGCTGCCTGCACAACGCGCTCTCTGGCTGATTTTTTTTTTTCAAAGTTGGTTTAATCCTAGCACTTCATAAAATGTGTGTATCCTTTAAAGCAAGGCGATTTTATTCATGTTCAGGAGAAATCTCTGAAAGGGCGGAATAAAACCCAAACGCACAGAAACAGGCCCAAATCCAGCAATGGGCAAACATAGATGTGCAGGTTAAGTGCGAGATTTCAGGAGACCTACCACTGCACCTTCCCTGCCTCCGCCACCTCAAATAAGTTTCTAATCAGATGCCAGAAATGAAGCATCAGAACCTGTCGAAATTTCCTCCTTGCCTGCCTGAACTATTTAAATCATTCCTTTCTATTGCATTTGACTAGGCTGAGAACAGTCGTGGAAATGCCCAGTGACTGCTGATTCTGGCAGTTTTGTGAATTATCACATAAAATGAAATGCTGGACTGCATGCCTTTCTCCATGGGGTTTATAATCACACTCCCACGCAGGCTCAGCACCCATGCTCAGCTCAGCATCACTCCTGCCATCGTCCCTCGGCGGGGTGCAGCCACAGCCACCAAAATACATTGCTGCAGATTAGACTGTGGTGTGCTGGTCACTTTACATTTTAAAAGACTAAAAGGAATAACCTATTTAAGAAAACCATTCTGATTTTCATCAGTCTGTCCGTCCTTTTCTTTTTCTCTTTCTTCCTTCCTTGCTTTTTCTTTAGGAAACCCAATGGGATGAGCTTCCATCAGGATCATGAAATAGCAGAGACAGGACATGCCATGGAGGTTCCCCATAGGATTCTTGCCTGGAGCTCCCAGGCTGCAGATTTCATTGGCTTTCTGGGAGGAAATGAGCTAGGTGTGATGAGATGACTATGACAGTAACTGGCGAGCATCTCAGATTCAGTGATGGGAGACAGCAGATTGGAAATGTTTAAAGAGGCACAGTGTGTTCTAGAAAAAAAATTCCCAAGGCAGCCCACTCAAGAAAATGGGAATTTTAGAAGATTTCTTAATGCAAAATTAAAAGCAAAAGACATTTAATAATAGCTCAGTTAAGGAGGAACTGTACATCATTAAGTAGAAAGATAGAGGGGGGTATATGATAAGCTAGAGAAAGAAAGGAGGTCAGAATTGTTGAGTTGTTCCACAGGCATTTCCTAAGCACCTACTACATAACAGTTTCCATGTTATATACTGATAGTATAAAGATGGGTTAGTCTTCCTCTCTTAGCTTGTGTCGCTAATCTTGGTCCACTAAAGTGTAAAGAGATGAGTTTTCTTAGATAGTATTGAAAAATGCTTCCATAGTTGGGGTAGTCACTTTCTCTCTATTCTTGGGCTACTTCTTACTTTGCAAGGCAGAGCCAGTCTTCCAAAGGTATTAAAGTCATTGCTCTCGTTCAAGGTAAGCTTTCCACACAACAGGCAGGCCACTAAAGATCCAGGAGTCAATTCATGTACCACTAATGAAAGGATTTGAAAACACAGCTTATGTTCTATAAAGGAAAATAAATATATATCTGATGGTTGCTCTGTAGAGCCAATAAAAAACTCTTAATTTTCTGCTTAATCCGTTTTCAATAGCAGATGGTTTTTCTATACTAGTATTCCCTTGCCCATCATTTTTGATCCTACTGAATAATTTTACTTTTTTAGTGCTGTTCATAACCCAGGAAATTCTTTCTGTTGTTTTATCAACCTGTTTGCTTTCTTGATCCTCCAAAAATCCTTTGAGAAAGACAATTAAACCATAACTAGTCAATGTTTTCCTCATTATAATCCTTCTAAGAAAAAAGAGCTTAGAGTGGGACTTCCCTGGTGATCCAGCGGCTAAGACTCCATGCTCTCAATGTAGGGGGCCGAAGTTCAATCCCTGGTCAAGGAACTAGATCCCACATGCCCCAACTAAGAGTCTGCATGCCTTAACTAAAAAAAAAAAAAGAAGAAGAAGATATACTGAAAACTGAAGATCCTGTATACCACAACTAAGAACCAGTGCAGCCAAATAAATATTTTAAAAAAGACGAGCTTCCTGGAGAACAAAAAAAAGGCAGGAAACAGTAAGGGTTATTACAGTATTATAAGACAATGGACTATGATAGGAAAAACAATTAAGAACTTCAAGAAAAGTAAACAAGCTCTAAAAAGAGATATAGTATACTACTTGACTTTTTAGTGGGAAAAAATGTAACCTGTATGAGAAGATACAGTCATAACAAGGTAACATTGGGGCATGGGGGAAGGAAGTGAGATAGTGTGAAAGAATATAGTAAATAGATGATGTATAAAGTTGTGAGAATGAGAAATAGAAGTACAGAAAGAAAGACTCTTCTAAATTAAAGGACATTAAAGATCATTGCATGTTCTTAGACAAGCCAGTTACAACAAAAGCCATTTGAAATATATATATACTTGTGACCAACCTGGATAGCATATTAAAAAGCAGAGACATTACTTTGCCAACAAAGGCCCGTCTAGTCAAGGCTGTGGTTTTTCCAGTGGTCATGTATGGATGTGAGAGTTGGACTGTGAAGGAAGCTGAGTGCCGAAGAATTGATGCTTTTGAACTGTGGTGTTGGAGAAGACTCTTGAGAGTCCCTTGGACTGCACGGAGATCCAACCAGTCCATCCTAGTGGAGATCAGTCCTGGGTGTTCATTGGAAGGACTGATGTTGAAGCTGAAACTCCAATACTTTGGCCACCTTATGCGAAGAGTTGACTCATTGGGAAAGACCCTGATACTGGGAGGGATTGGGGGCAGGAGGAGAAGGGGACGACAGAGGATGAGACGGCTGGATGGCATCACCAACTCGATGGACATGAGTTTGAGTAAACTCCGGGAGTTGGTGATGGACAGGGAGGCCTGGCGTGCTGCGATTCATGGGGTTGCAAAGAGTTGGACACGACTGAGTGACTGAACTGAACTGAACTGATGGCTGATTCATGTTGTTATACAGCAGAAACCAACACAATATGGTTAAGCAGTTATTCTCCAATTTAAAAAAAAAAAAAAACATTTGAACAACTGGGGAAATTGTCCTGGGAAACCTAGTGAATATGTACTAAGTTTATATGATATTAAGAAATTTGGGGAACTTCCCTTACAGTCAGTGGTTAAGACCCCAGCTTCCATTACAGGGGGCACCGGTTAGATCCCTGGTCGGGGAGCTAAGTTCCTGCATGCTGTCTGGTGCAACAAAAAAGTAAAAGAAAAAAGAAAAGAAATTATTGTCAAATACAGAAATGTGGTATACATACACAATGGAATTTTATTAAGCCATTAAAAAAAAAAATCCAAGGAAATCCTGCCATTTTCAACAACATGAATGGACCTTGAAGGCATTATGCTAAGCAAAATAAGTCAGACAGAGAAAAACAAATTCTGTGTTGTCTTACCCATATGTGGAATCTAAAACATAATAAAACCAAACAGAAACCAAACTCACAGGAAAAAAGATCAGATTTGTGGTTACCAGAGGCAGGGAATGGGAGCTGGTCATAGGTACAAATTTTCAGCTATAATAAAAATAAATACTACAGATGTAATGTATAACATGATAACTAGTTAACACTACTGAGTAATATAGATAAAAGTTATTAAAAGAGTAAACCCTAAGATATGGCAGAAACCAACACAATATTATAAAGCAGTTATACTCCAATTAAAAATAAATTGATAAATTTAAAAAAAGAGTAAACCCTAAGAATTCTTATCACAAAGAAAAAAAGTTTTTGCCCCTTTTGCTTTTTCTTTGTGTTGTATCTACATGAGAGGATAGATGCTGACTAAACATTGCAGTAATCATTTCACAGTATATCTAAGTCAGAGCATCATGTTGTACCCCTCAAACTAACATAGTGAAGTATGTCAGTTATATCTCTATAAAACTAGGAGAAAATGAAAAAAAATAAAGTGAAATGTATTGTCAGTTTTGTGTGTCGTCATTGTTGTTAAGTTGTATCTGACTCTTTGTGACACCATGAACTGCAACATGCCAGGCTTCCCTGTCCTTCTCTATCTCCCAGAGTTTGATCAAACTCATGCCCATTGAGTTGATGATACCATCCAACCAGTTCATCCCCTTTCACCCCCTTATCCTCCTGCCTTCAATCTTTCCCAGCATTTGGGTCTTTTCCAGTGAGTTGGCTCTTTGCATCAGGTGGCCAAAGTATTGGAGCTTCAACTTCAGCATCAATCCTTCTAAAGAATATACAGGGTTGATTTCCTTTAGGATTGACTAGTTTGATCTCCATGCTGTCCAAGGTACTTTCAAGAGACTTCACCAGTACCACATTTCAAAGGCATCAATTCTTTGGCACTCAGCCTTCTTTATGGTCCAGCTCTCATATCCATACATGACTACTGGCAAAACCACTGTTTTTGTTAGATGAACTAATAGTTTTTGTTAGATGACCTAATATTTTGTATATGCATTGTATAAAATGCCATAACTTTAATATAAACATATAAGCATTTTGAAATACTTCTACCAGTTAGAAACACATCAATATCTAGAAAACTTTTAGGCTTTTCTATTTTATTTTAAACATGTGTATGCATTACCTTGATTTTAAAATGTGTTTAATTAATTTTGACACTATATCTCTGGATTTGTGTCTCTCCGAATTCTAATTCCCAGCTATCACTACATCTTGTAGTTGAAGCTAATCTCCTCAAGAATGACTCTTGTTTCTCAAGGCCCTGAACTTTCAAAAAACAGATTTAATTATGTTCAGTGCACTTCATTTAATTAGGCAAGAATGCAGACTAACAGTTTTAAAAGGTTTTTCATTGTAAGATTGAAACAAAAAGAGATTGTGAACTAGGACGTTAAATTAACCAAGTATTCTTCCAGTGTTCTGGTTGGCTAATAGGCCTCAATCAAACTAAAAATGCACATCCTAACTAGTTGTGATGGATTGATGGTTAATAATATAGCAGACACATTGAGGATACCAAGGGGACTTCTCCATCAGTGTGATCCATGGGATATACTGTGGGTATGACCTATTTTTAAAACAGACAAAATAATCTTATATTTTAATGATAAAATTAAGATTCTTTCATGAATTTAATGAATAAAAATACTATACTTGAGAGAAAAACACTTCCAGAAAGATATTCCACCTAAGAATGCAGTTGACACATAAGGTGGTATAGTACAGATTTAACAGAGTGGTTGGTTGGTTCACATTTTCATTATTTAGATCTCTTTTGCATGAGAGATAAGTAAGATAACCAAAGTGTATGGTTTGATAGAATTTTTAAAGTAGTGTATGAATCATAGTGATAAATGAAAAGTTATCTAAAGAAAGACATCATTACATTGAGGAGAATATCCAAAACTTTTTTTTTTAAACAGGATTAGCATGTTAACACAGTGGTATTTTAATTTGATGGGGCAATATTGACATGTGACTACAAATCCACTTATTGGTTAATTTTGTCATTAATAAGTGTAATTAGTTATTGTTCCTTCATTCACAAATAACTACTGAGCACCTGTTTGCAGTATTTGTGCTAGTGGCTGAGACTATGGAAGTAAGCAAGAGAACTGTGATTCCCTCCATTTCTTGCAGAGTTTATAGTCTAGTGGGGAGAGTAGGTATCATTCAAGAAGTTAAAATGAAACATAATCTGTGTTCCTAGGGGAGAAGCAGAGGGAAGCCTTGAAAGCACAGGTTAAGGAGTGCAACTACATCACTAAAAATATAAACCAAGCACCTCCCCTTCCTTGGGGTTGAAAATCCAAGAGTAAATACCAGATCCCTGGTGATTGTGGTGGCTACCCTGGTGTAGGGGTTTCCCTGCTGTATATAGGATCCTTCTGCCCAGGGCTGTCTCCATTAACAATGCTGTTTATCTGGGAAGTTTGGTGAGCTTTGTATCCCAAAGGACTCAGGGCGGTCACTTGCCAGAATTATGGTGGTGGATGACATTATGGATAATTCTTCAGACAGTTAAAGGATCTAAAATCAGCCTGCTTCCCTGGTAGCTCAGCTGGTGAATCTGCCTGCAATGCAGGAGATCCTGGTTCAATTCCTGGATGGGGAAGATCCCCTGGAGAAGGGATAGGCTACCCACTCCAGTATTCTTGGGCTTCCCTGATGGCTCAGATGGTAAAGAATCTGCCTGCAATGAGGGAGACCTGGATTTGATCCCTGGGTTGGGAAGATCCCCTGGAGGAGGGCATGGCAACCCACTGCAGTATTTTTGCCTGGACAATCCCCATGAACAGGGGAGCCTGGTGGGCTACAGTCCATGAGGTCACAAAGAGTCGGACACGACTGAGTGACTAAGCACAGCTCAACACTAACCTGAATATAGACGCCAATATTGCAGCATCCATGATTCCAGAAAAACTGGAAAAGTAAATCTGGAAGTCCTGGATTGTCTCCAAGCATTTGAGTTAGATGGATGGTGGAGAACCAGCTAAGCTAACTGCGAAATTCTAACTCCAAGTAAAATATGTGTTTATCTTATGAGCCAGATTTGCATCATATTCTAAATTGTTTTTTTTTTTTTAATTTCAGAATGTCCTCATTGTTGAGGTAAGCTGACTTTTCTTTATCCATACTTGGAAGTTGAAAGACTTTAATGGTGAGTTTCGAAGTATAGAACTTGTTATCAAATTGACGAAAGATTTATTGAATTCCCACTGTGTGCAGACTTCTCCAAATTTACAGAATAGGAGTCAACTAGAATCTGGCTTCAAATAACTTAGAATGGAAGATTTGCAATAATAGTTGTTTGGTATTTTATCCTTTTGTATCTAATGCCACTCATGTCTAAATTGGTTCTTAGATCTATTTGTGAATCAGACATTTTCAAAGAAGAGAAGACTAGCCCACAGAACCAATTTTTTTAAATAGAAAAACCAAGGTTAGACCTCTCCTCACCCTTAATTCCGTGTTCTTGCTAGTGACCTCTAATGACTCGAAACAAGTCTCCCTTCAGCATCTAAATCATAAATAGAATCAGTATAAAAATTTGCTATCCAGGGGAAAGCTATAATTTAATTCATTTTTCTGTTTTTGTTTTTTTTTTTAAAAAAAAAAGAAGAAAAGAAAAGAGAAAGAAACAACGGGTCCTTTAGCCCAGCAGGCCTGTCTTATCAGCTGGCGAAAATTCAGGGGAGCTGTTTTTGTCGCGCTTTTGTTCCAGCCGCCTGGGTGTGCCATATGTATGTGCCGTTCTGACTCAGACATAACCCTTGAAGTAGACCCTCCAGCGAAAGGCACTGCCCGACCCTGGCTAAATTCAGACCTGTTGTTTTGATAATCAGCTCCCGACAGCTGATTTCTGTCCCACGGACAATCAATTCCGCCTGCCCATTCTGCTCTAATTGCGCAGCAGCTCATCAGCCAGGGTGAGCCTGCTCACGGCAGCCTCGTGCCCTCAGCTCACAGGCTGTCACCAGCTGCTGTCCACATACATCTCACTTCCCAGCCATCGAATCTCCTATTAAGTGGGGAGAGCACGTGAAGGGGGAGAGGGGGAAGCATTTATCTGTCCATTCAGCATATTCAGATGTGCATCCCATGTCCATGAAAATTCATGCGCCCCGTGTTGTGTTACATTACCTCAGGGCCAAATTTAGTCCTTGAATGCGCATGCACGAGTCCAAGTGCACTTGATAAAGAGCCCCACATGCTCTCCAAACACTGAATGTAGCCTTTTGACACAGCTGAAGGATTCTAGGAGGAAACAGTCACCAACATATTCCCCCCAAACCCAGCTTTCAGAAAGATGCACCTGTCTAAAAAATATAACCAGCTCTGCCTCCTACTTGGACTCCTAATTTGATGGCAATTCTAATTATGATGCATTATTAATAAGGACTAGACTCATCTGTCTGGATGAAAAGCCTTTTAATGCAGCCCAAAGGCATCTGGTTGAATTTGTCTGTCCTCTTTTCTAAGGATGTTGTTGGAACTGGGAGAACCATGAAAGCCTTGCTCAGTAGCATAGAGAAGTACAAGCCCAACATGATCAAGGTAGCCAGGTGAGTACTATGTTCACATCATCACTGCTTCTGTCTTTCCAAATCTGCCCAAGAGGGATGCTAACACAGGACGCTGGTTCCAAAGAATGCAGTCCATTCCAAACCACTAACCCTTTGCCCTGGGGCATTAGGGTTTGACCACACTGAACAAACAGCCCATTTGACAGCTAGCCTGAGAGAGAGGAAGGGGGAGAGGACATGCTTTGCTGTGTATCTGAGCCCCTTTCAGATGCCTCTGTTAGCTGTTTCCAGGAGCAGCTGGCCGAGCCCCAGTGCCCACGCCCCTGTCCCTCCCTTTTATCCAGAATCTCACTGATAAGGAGCCATAGGGAATTCGAGGGCTGTTCTGATGCCCCACATGCTTGAGGGGGAAAAAGAAAAAAGCACGTTTCAAATATATATTTTAATGATGTTCAATTCTATTTGTAAATAGAATTTACAAATTTACGTTTGTGAATTTGTAAATTCACAAACATTTTATCTGGATCACTAAAACATTTTTTTTTTCTTTTAATGGTAGTTTGTTGGTGAAGAGAACACCTAGAAGTGATGGCTTTAGACCTGACTGTAAGTGTTTGGCGGGGGGCGGTGGGTTGTCGGTGGTTTATTGGCTAGTGGTGGTGTTTTGTGTTTAAGACTCTTTCGTTTCCTAGTTGTCAGCATTCTATGTGAAACGGAAGCTATAAAAGATTTGATGGTCCCATAAATGCTCTGTGTCTCCAGCAATAGAACCGTCTACAACCAGGGGTTTTCATTTTCTAATTACACCTTTCCCAGGAACTCTGTTGTGTACATTGGATGCTTTTATTTTTAGGTTTTTCTAAAATCTTTGCACCTTCACTCCTAAGAACTCAGCTAAAATGGGGTTTGGGGGTTGGAGGGAGATGTGACCCCCCCCCCCACCCCTGGACTGACTTGGATGCATGGGATTCCTGCCTTGGCCTCTGTCCCCACCCGTCTATCCTCTCTGTGTCTCCATTGAACTCAGAGAAGCACTGGGAAGGTTGAGCGGTTCTACCATCTCCAGGAACTGTGAGCAGAGAATGCACAGTGATGACCTTCAGCAAGTTGGAATTTTAGCACACAAAGGGAAATCTGAGACTCTGCCCCACCACCTCCAAACACAAGTATAACCACACAGAGAATTAGAGCAAATGTCTCTAGATACCATCTTCACACTTCAGTTCAGACATGTGTTCTCAAGGAGTTTTCTCATCTAAAGCAGTTTCCTCCATCCTCCCCAGGATACGAATAGTTGTAATGCCAGAAACGATAAACAAGCTGCTTGATTATTTATTATTCTAACACTAGAAGCGATTTTTTTTTCACTTGCATGGGCCGACTTCAGCTGGATTTTTATAACTTACATTTGCACTCAAACCTCTGGGATAATTTGGCTACAGTTCTCATCAGCAAGCTGAACAAACATTAGCACGAGAAGCATGCTATGGATGGGTAATGTGCCAATGACATTGAACCAGTGATTCTTTATTCTGAAAACAAGTTGCATTCCTGGGTGGATGTCTTAAATCTAGACAATGTTAGCTCTGGCCAGATAGACCCAATAACATGTTCCTGTCTAGTTATTGGTTTGGGGAATATAATCTGAATATAGTTAGAGTCGGACAAGGTTAATAAACAGAAATCTTCTAAGGAAATAATCTAAAATACTATATAGAGAAAATTTCAGCTGAAGTTGAAGGACATGCACATCAGACATATCCAGCTAGTTACAAGTTTCTTGTGTCACAGCAACAGTATTAATAAAATAATAGCACTAGTAAGAGAATATTTTTTTTTAATTAAAAAATCGAAGTGTAATTGATTTACAATGTCATGTTAATTTCCTGGTGTGCAGCACAGTGCTTCAGTTATACATATATATTTGGATACACGCATGCATGCTTGGTCATGTCCAACTCTTTGCCACCCCATGGACTGTAGCCCACGAAGCTCCTTTGTCCATGGGAGGCTCCTCTGTCTATGGTATTTCCCCAGGCAAGAATACTGGAGTGGGTTGCCATTTCCTACTCCAGGAAATCTTCCAGACTCAGGGATCGAACCCACCTCTCCTGTGTTAACAAGCGGATTCTACCACTGAGCTACCTGGGAAGCCCATTTGTATACATATATATTCTGTTTTAGATTCTTGTCCCTTATAGCTTGTTACAAAATAATGAGCATAGTTCTTTGTGCTACTGTACTATACAGTAGGTCCTTATATATGGAATCTAAAAAATAAGTTGCAGATGAATTTATTTACACAATGGAAGAAGACTGATAGACATAGAGAGAAATTTTGGTGTGTCTGACTCTGTTTTAAGAGCTACAAAGAGATGAACATGTTTAATCCTCACAGCTTTCCTCTAAAGTAGGTGCTATTGCTGCGCCCATTTTACAGATGATGAACCTGCACACAGCCAGGTTAAAGAGCTTGCTGGGTCACAAAGCTGTAAGCGTACAGTCACTGTTGAGCCCAGGCAATCTGATTACTATCATGGCTGTTACTCTTGCGCTCCATCTGTAAGTAGCATCTGCAACTGCAAATATAAGGGTAGGAATTGCACTCACTTACCGGCTGGAGACCAGTCAGCTCTTTCCTGGCTGTTCTCCTGACCTGCTGGTCCAAGGTTCTTTTTACTGCATGACAGCTTTGAAGGTTTGACCTTTTGAACCGACTTTTCCCCAGTCTGAGTTGCCCATGCCCATTGTAGAGATTGCGTTACTCACTGTAAAGTCATCATTATCTTAACAACCAGGGGTTCCTGGGAATTGCTAATATTCTTGTAGCTAACTCAGAATCTTTGTTTTTTTGTCTTTCTTCCCGGATTTCTGAGGCTTTGTACTTTTTGGTCCTTTTTCATAGTTGACTTTTTCCTCTATGCTCAATGACACTTGTATCTTCTGACACCTTTTCTTCTGCTCTGCTTCTCCTCTTTGATTATTTTTCTCAAGAAACCTACAGTTTGGAGGGATCAAACGGGCTTTCTAACAGTGACACACAGTGCAATCCTTAGAAAAACAAGTCCCTCCCCTCTAGCACTTTCTGCGGGCAGGAACCAGTTGGTTTCTCCATGTGAAAGCATCCTTGATCAGAAGGACCAACGAGGAGGTGAGTAGTCAGCCACGGCGGTAACTTTCTCTGTGCTGTAAGTCCACTGGCTATGCCAAAGTACTGTTTTGTAAAAATAAGCAAGTACATCTCTCATTTGCAATACTGTAATAAACTAACAGAAGATTCCCCAACGTTGGAAAGAATTTGAAAAATCATTGGGCTATAGGCACATTTATTCAGTTTTAAAACCTGAGGAAGAAGAGCTATTTCATGCTCCTTAAGAATCCTTTTCAAGGACTTCCCTCGTGGTCTAGTGATTAGGACTTTGCCAGGGTAGATCCCAGGGTGGGAATCTGAGATCCCACATGCCTCATGGGCGAAAAACCAAAACATAAAACAGAAGCAATACTGAAACAAATTCAATAAAGACTTTTAAAATGGTCCACATTAAAAAATCTTTTAAAAAATTCATTTTCAATAAAAATCATCTTTCAGTATATTCATTTTTTTACTTAACCTGAGTACCTTAATGGGCTGTGGCTCAGTGGAAAAGAATCTTCCTGCAAATACAGGGGATGTGGGTTCGATCCCTGGCTTGGGAAGATCCCCTGGAGAAGGAAATGGCAAACCCACTCCAGTATTCTTGCCTGGAAAATTCCATGGACAGAGGAGCCTGGCAGGCTACAGTGCACGGGATCCCAAGGAATCGGATACACCGGAGTGACTGAGCACACATGCACACTCTCCTCCTGACCTCAGTGGAGACAGAGTTAATTGCTGTCATCTGCATTGTGGAGTCAAAGGCTAGCATTAGAGTAACTCTTAGCCTTGTCTTCCTCAAGCTGAACAGTCCCATCTCCTTTCACCTTGTCTCTCAGCTTTTGCTTTCTAGCCCTTTATCCAGCCGAGGACACTGAGTTCAGGGGGAGGATGGCTTCCTATTCACATATTACAGCATTGGGATACCTTCTGATTGAACTGCGCTTCATGCTTTTTGCAGTGTTTCCTTTGGCATGATATCATTGGATACTGCTTGCTTTGAAAAAACAGCACTATATGCCTGACTCAGACATACTTCTTGTTATCCGTGGGGCTTCCTGACCCCTTTCTCAGCTTTGTCTACAAGGACTGCAGTCATTTTTCACTGTCTGTTTATTGGTTTGTCCTGTCTCCCTGAGTAGTCACTCTGGCCCGGGTCCTACTGAGTTCCTCTTCTGCATCGTTTGCCACTTTTCTCACTTCTTTCTGCCTAATGGAAGGTCCTCACATGTTACGTGCCAACAGCAGCTTATGGTGGCTTTATATTTATGTTATTTAAATTGTGTTCTTTTTTTTTTTCCCTCCCTCTCTCTGTTCAGATGCTGGATTTGAGATTCCAAACTTATTTGTGGTGGGTTATGCCTTAGATTACAATGAATACTTCAGAGATCTAAATGTAAGTCTTGCATGCAAATGCCTAGCCCCATTTTCACAAGAACATTGCAATGATACCAATTTAACAGATTTTTAAAATAGCCACAATGATGACTGCCATTTATTGAGTGTCTTCTGTGTCAGGATTGTTTTGGGCACTTGGCATTCTTAGTCTCAGTGAATTCCCACCACTGCCCAGCAAGGTTGGTATTAGGATGATGGAAGCAGTTATGATTGTCTCTATTTTGTACGAAGGAAATAAGCAGAAAGACAGCTTGCTGCTGAGTTTTCTCCATCGTCATCAACTGTGTCTCCATCGACCATACTAACAGTGAATACTCAATAAACTGTTTAGTGTCAGTGCTTGAGATCTAGAAGTTTCCAATTACAGTGGCTTGTAGCTCATAACTCCTTCCCCTTGGGAGAAATGGCTATAGACATGGACCTTCAGGTGTGTGACCCTGACCACTGCTGAATGATCTGGAGGTAAAACATCAAACCAAAAGTGGACCAGTCCGTCTCTCTCCCCTGGGATTTAGAAACTTAAACCAAGAGCCACAAAGACCAAGAGGTTCGGGGTTTAGGCCTGGGCTGCTTTCTGGAGCCTGTTTCTGGCTTCCACTTGCTGCACTACTCTGCTCTTCCTCTGCCTTTGCGAGCTATCCGTCTCCTACCAGTGACAGCCTCCCGCACCCCCCACCGCTTTGCTTACGTTAACCCAACTCCATTTCTGTTGCTTGCCATCAAAATACTTCTGACACATTTCTGGCTACCCAAAAAGGATCAAAGGAGAGCCGGTATTTGTGTTTACTACAACTGTTTCTCTCTGCACTGTAGAAGCTGTAACTTTACCAGTAGGACACGTCTATCTCCACCACTACCTATATTCCACAATCCTCAGCGTATATCTTGTTGTTTCAGACCTACAAAGCCAGATTCAGAAAAGAGCTCAAAACTCAAACAGTGAAGAAATTTTTGTCTTAGTGTAATGGTCTCTTTAGATTTTACAGATACCTAACATGTGTACATGTATATGTGCATGTGTATGTGCATATACATAATATGTATGTATTATGTATATGCATAATACATACACACATAAATACATAATATGTATGTATTATGTATATGCATAATACATACACACATAAATACATACACATATAAATAAATACATACTGGGTTGGCCAAAAAGTTTGTTCATCTTTTTCCATAAGGTGGCCCTAGTAGCGCTTGGTTGTCTTCATTCAAAGCAATTTTATTCGATTGTATTGTGACAGCTGTCATATCAGTGTGCATCTTTTTCTAAAAAATCAAAATTAGTGAATTTTTGTGTAGCCATTTTAATATTGAAGATGGAAGAAAAAAGCAACATTGTCAACATGTTATGTTTTATTACTTCAAGAAAGGTAAAGACACAAGAAATGCAAAAAAAGACTTGTGCAATGTATGGAGAAGGTACTGTGACTGATGAAATGTGTCTAGAGCAGTTTGCAAAGTTTCGTGCTAGAGATTTCTTGCTGGACAATGCTCCATGGTCGGGTAGACCAGTTGAAGTTGATAGATATCAAATCAAGACATTAATTGAGAATAATCAATGTTATACCATGTGGGAGATAGCCAACATACTCAAAATATCCAAATCAAGTGTTGAAAACCATTTGTACCAGCTTGGTTATGCTAATCACTTTGGTGTTTGGGTTCCATATGAGTTTAGCAAAACAAAAAACCTTCTTGACCATATGTGCACATGTGATTCTCTGTTGAAACATAATGAAAACATTGTCTTTAAAACAAATTGTGATGGGTGATGAAAAGTGGATACTGTACAATAATGTGGAATGGAAGTGATTTTGGGGCAACCAAAGTGAATCATCACCAACCACACCAAATGCCAGTCTTCACCCAAAGAAGGTGATGTTGTGTATATGGTGGGATTGGCAGGGAATCCTCTATTATGAGCTTTTTCTGGAAAACCAAACGATTCATTCCAACAAGTACTGCACCCGGTTAGACCAACTGAAAGCAGCTCTCAAACAGAAAATGCATAATCTTCCATCAGGATAACGCAAGAGCGCATGTTTCTTTGATGACCAGGCAAAAGCTGTTACAGCTTAGCTGGGAAGTTCCGATTCATCCACTGTATTCACCAGACATTGCATCTTCGGATGCCCATTTATTTTGGTCTTTACAAAATTCTCTTCATGAAAAATAAAATTACAATTCCTTGGAAGGCTGTAAAAGGCACCTGCAACAGTCCTTTGCTCAGAAAGATGAAAAGTTTTGGGAAGACGGAGTTATGAAGTTGCCTGAAAATGGCAGAAAGTAGTGGAACAAAACAGCAAATATGTTGTTCAATAAAGTTCTTGGTGAAAACGAAAACTGTATCTTTAATTTTTACTTGAAAACCAAAGGAAAAAAAAAAAACCAAAGGAACTTTTTGGCCAGCCCAGTTCATATATATTTAAATGAAGAATAACAAAGTAGGAGATGATATTACTGCATCCCATTTTCTGCACTTCTTATTTTGTTAAGAGGCTGATGCATTTAAATCCTTTATTGTTTCAGCACATATGTGTGATCAATGAACACGGCAAAGAAAAATATCGAGTCTAAAGAAGTAAAATTTTACCATCGCCTCTCCAGATAACATCCTACTTACGACTCCACTCAGGAAGCCAGCTTGTAAAATTTGTCTCCCAGGCATCTTCACTCAGCAGGACTTAAAATGGAAAAAAAACTTTTTTTTAATGAATGAGCTTTCTTTCCTGAGATTATAGCATAACATAAAGAGTCCCAAAGGTTTTTAAGGAAAAGAAAGCAGTGCTTTTATTTGACTTGTTCCAAATTAAACACTCCACCTTATGACTCACAAGTTCAGTCTACCTTCACACCCCTGAGAAACTCCTTCTTTTGTTTTGATAAAGTCATTATGGTTGATTACTATACCCGCACCTACTTACTCAAATGTTTTTCAGTTAATTTTTTTTTTTTTTTTTAGTACTTCACTTTGGTGATATTTCACAGTCTTAGAACCTGGAAGCCTTTTCAGTGAACCTCTGAGCCCATATACTAGAAATGCAACTGGATTCCATACTAATAAAGGAGGAAAAGGACAATTTAATATAAATTTCAGTTTGCACACTTCTGACAGGCCATTATTATCTGCTTTGACAAAGCCTCTCTGAACAGCAGTGTTCGGTGCATCTTAATGATGTTATGAAATGGGCCTTTGCCCAGTGCTCTTGATTGGAGCTTCCGGTATGTGATAACGGTATGTCATGTATGCTTGGATTTACTCAACTGTGTTTAATACTCTGAATTTTAAATAGAAAAAACACAATGGCAGCAAGTACCCTGGTTTCTCAGCACCACTTGTTTATTCGTTTGAGACTTGAGCAAATAGCAAAATTGTGGGGGGAGGGGAAGGTGTTTTCAGTGCTTGAAACTGGGCAAGTATAAATTGTTCTTGTATTTCCGTCAGAGGGCCAGACACTATTATGTATTATCCTAAAGAAGAATACAGAGGCTGAATAATTTTTTTAAGTGGCCTTATGAGACTGATCACATAACCCAGTGAGCTACAGAAAACTAGGATACTTAAAAGTTTTTTCTGAATAACATTTTTTTCCATTTCCACTGTTTTATGGGAGGTTTTCTAATTTATAGGGATTTTAATTGAAAATAAACTTGAGTGCCAATAGAGCTGTTTTTTCCTCACTTCCTAAAAAGAGCAAATGCAAAATAAATAACTAAGCAGCCTTTGTTTGGTTCTGAACTGTATGTGGTGTATTGTTATTGAGTTCCAGCTTCCTTTAAAGTAATAAAGAATAAGAAAACTTGTTATGTCTCATAACTGCTTACTGTTTTTCTTCCGCCTTCGTATCTTTTATATACTTGTAGCCAATAAACTGTGTGTGAGCCGGTAGCTTAAATATACGGCTGCATACGTCTTCCCTGTGGCTTTATTTTTGTTAACCTGGAAAAAATCCAGTATATGCACCAATATAAGCAAACGATTAAGCCAGGCTTGATCTGCTGCTTTTTTTTTCTCTCTCTCTTAAGCTTGTTTGTAAGAACAAGGAATTTGAGTTGTAGAAAGAAGATTTTCCTGCATATCTTTGTTCCAGTCAGAGAAGAAAATAAACCACACCCAGCTATCCCAAGGGGCCAGCAGGCAGAGGGAATTCTTTCTAGCTTTGTTCTACAGAAGAATCAGTATCCAAGTTATAGGTTGAAAATTTAATCTAACTGGCCAGTTTCTTAAACTATCAACATAAATCTTCTAAATATAATTTCCCACTCTGCCACATTTATATCAGAGGACCTAGAAAAATCTAAAGACATTTGATTTTAAATATAAAATTATCCAGAAAGTATGTATGATTGAAAGATTTTTCTTGAAAATGTTCTATTTTAGTAACCATCAGTATCATTTTTGAGGACTGTAGGTTTATTCAGATTAGAAAGGAAATAGATCTACTTCACAAGATTTTGAGAAGGAATTATGAGAGTTAATACTGAAGAAGAAAAATCCATTAAACACACAAGAAAGGTAATCATTCCTGAAATGTTTTCTAGTCAGACAACATTTTGACAGTGATATCCAAGAACATAATCTTGGGAAGAATATTATTTCCTTTTCTCTTGAAAACTCTAATCTGTTTAGTACCACTGAGTTTATTCAACCTAGACCAAAAATGTAAAAGCATATCATCTGATTAACAGCCAATGCATTTATTAATTTAGTGTCCCAAAGCTGAGTAATAAGGGGGAAGAAGTGTGTGGCATGTTTCCCTGGAAAAATTTGCATTTGGTTACAATCAACATACTTACTAACACTTTGGGATCTTTCAAACAGTTCAGAACCCCTCGTTATAAACTGGCCCTTATTGGACTGGAACATTTCACATATTGAACCAGGTGTCCCCAAGCTGAACTGTGTGAGGGTCAGATCCTAATGTGTCTTTTTGGATTTTCTTAATTTATTTTTTTTTATTGAAGGATAATTGCTTTACAGAATTTTGTTGTTTTTAACCTTTGGATATCTTTGAGTATCACTTGTTTTGCTGTGTCTCAGGCCTGCGGAGACTATGAACACAGCCACCTCCCCAGCCTCCTGTGCCATGAACTTGGATCGGCCCAGCGGACACAGAAGGTAACCCATCCCACTTCTGAAGACCTGCTGTCATGGAAATATCGCCCCATTTTTGTAATCGAGTTACTATGTTCTAGGAAATTGAAACCCTAAACCACACCTCCACCCAGATGTCTGGCTAATTTGGGCAAAAAATAGCATTTGGGAGTTTTACTTACTTTACCATCATAAAGTTCCTTTGGGTCCCCTGATGACATCTGAGGCCTGGTGGGCCAGCGAGCTTCGTGAAGGGAAAAGAGGATCACAGGAGGGACTCTGGGAGTTGATGCTGGAGGTGTACAGAGTAAGGAAGGAGGATGCGCTAGGGAGGGCTGCGTGGTCCGCGGCCCCAGTCATGCCCCGTGAGTGGATCTGAACGCTGTGGAGCAGAGAAAGATGCCCTCAGGAAGAGCTGTTTTCCTAGCAGTCTTCATGCTACACAGTGGAGCAGCCGGGTGGGTCCCTGCATTTCACCGAGGATCCTGGTGCAGCTTTGCCACGGGGAGGAGTCCTAGGAAGACATCTCCCTTTGAAGACCCCAAGGACTTTGCTCTTGGGATGGGAAGAGTTGGGGGAGTTCTTGAGCTGGGAAGGGAGTTCACATCCAGGGTGCTTCATGAGATGTCCCCTCAAGAGACTTCATGGGCCACAGGTGTCCACAGGGGGCCAGAGCACCCCATGAGCTGAGTGTTGGTGACCATGTGTGAGAAAGCTCCGGGTGCCCCAGAAACAGCAATCACCTGAGTCACGCTGTTCCATGATGCTGGTGCACTGGGTGAGGATGGCTGGCCCTGGGCCGGGGAGGGTGGGGGGAGGAGGGGCTGAAATCCACCCACATTCCACTTGTCCAGCCTCGGTCTGTGTCAGGCTTCAGGTAAGGGTGTCTTAAAGGGGTATCTTTTGCTAGTCTACCAGAAAAGAGTGCATTTTTTGTTTGTTTGTTTTAGCAATTTCTCATCCAGGAGTGCTGAGTGCTGGGCTTGGTTGCTCAGTCGTTTCTGACTCTTTGCAACCCAGAGGGCTGTAGCCTGCCAGGCTCTTCTGTCCATTCCCAGAAGAATCCCATCTCTTCCAGGATTCACCAGGCAAGAATACTGGAGTGGGTTGCCATGCCCTCCAGGGGATCTTCCCAACCCAGGGATCGAGCCTAGGTCTCCTGTATTGTGGCGGATTCTTTACTGTCTGAGCCACCCGGGAAGCCCAGGAATACTGGAGTGGGTAACCTATCCCTTCTCCAGAGGATCTTCCTGATCCACGAATTGAACTGGGGTCTCCTGCATTGCAGGTGGATTCTTCCAGCCGAGCTACCAGGGAAGCCTGAGGTGGCTTTTTCTGCCAGAGTGAGATTTACTTAGAAACAGGTAGGGAAAAAGACAGGGTGGGTGCTGGAGCACCGCATTTTCCAAGTGAGAGGAATAAGCCTGAACTAATGGTACGGTGACCTCATCCATATCCAGATCCTAGTGGGTGTGGACTAGTGAGTAAGCTATGAGTAAGGATGGTGAAGTGTAGGCAACTTGTTCAAGAAATCTGGCTCTGAAGAGACACCATAGCTACAAGGTTTTTGAAAAGTGTAACAGGCTTGTGGATCCCTAGGGGTACAGTGGATAAGAATCCTCCTGCCAGTGCAGGGGACACCAGTTGGATCCCTGGTCTGGGAAGATCCCACATGCCACAGAGCAGCTAAGCCTGTCCAGTGCAGTGGTTAAGACTTCTCACTTCTGCCCCAGCCACTGAAGCCTGAGCCCTGGAGCCAATGCTCTGCAACAGGAGAAGCATTGCAATGAGAAGCCCTCAAACCACAACTAGAGAGTAGCCCTCGCTTGCTGCCACTAGAGAAAGTCCACTCACAGCAACAAAGACCCAGCACAGCCACACACACACACAAGATGGAAGAGGCTTGTGTATCTTTATTTGCTATAGAGAACAAAAAAATAAAGCAAAATAGTAGAGTGTATTCATTATCGACAGCTGTATAACAAATTACCCCAAAACTGAGTGGCTTAAACCAACAATAATTATTTCTCTTGCATGCTTCCAAGAGCTAGGAGTGTGGAGAGAGCCCAGTAGGGATGGCTCGTTTCTGCTCCATGATGATGGTTGCTTCTGCAAGAAGATGCAAAGGCTGAGGGCTAACCTATCCAGTGTGGCAGCCATTAGCCATGTGCAGTTACTTGAATTTAAATGAACTGAAGTTAAAATTTACTTTTCATTCACACTAACTACATTGTAGTTGCTCCATGGCCTCATATGGTAGTAAGCACAAACAGAAAATATCCATAATGCAGAAAGTTCTATGGGTAGCTGTGATCTGAAAGCCTGTCTGGTGGTTGATGTTGGCCTTTAGCCTGAACCTCAGCTAAGGCTGGAATTCTGTGTGGTGTCTCCATGTGGTTTGGACTTCCTCACAACATGGCAGCTGGGTTCCCTAGGCAAGTACAGAGACAGAAGCAGGTGGATGCTGTATCACTGCTTATGCGACAGGCTCGCTACTATCACATTCTATGAGTCAAAGCAGATACAGGGATTTTCCTGCATTCAAGGGGAGGGAACACAGATTTCCACCACTGAGGACAAATAGCAAGATTTCCTGCCTTTACTGCAGAAGTTCCAGGTTTGATCCCTGTTGGGGGTACTAAGATCCCTCAAGCCATGAGATATGGCCAAATAAATAAATAAAATGTGATTTCTTTCTTTAAAAAAAGAAAATAGCAACATCATATTGTAAGAAAATCAACTGACGGACTTCCCTGGCCAGTCCAATGGTTAAGACTCCTCACTTCTGATGCAGGAGGCGTAGGTTTGATCCCTGGTCCGGGAACTAGATCCCCCATGCCACATGGTGCTGCCAAAAAAAGAGAAAATCAAGTGAGATGGCATATATATTGCTGTGGCCATTTTCAGAAACCAGAAGATGAGATCTGCCACAGAAAGATGATGTGCCCCTCATTTCCCTACTAATAGGATTAGTGAAGGAATTGACTATTCAGTCGTCATAATGCATAATTGAATGTAGGCCTGCTTGCACAGATTCTTAAAGATTATAAAATGCTAGCTAGCCACATGGGAAAATATGAGATGATGAACAGCAGGCAGTAGCATACCTTGATTACAGAGACAGAAATACATGTCTTCCCACTGACAGTATCTGGAATAAATTAAGAAGACTTTGAATGAGCAGTTTTATTTCTGTTAAGGTGCTTTAAGTTTGAAACATAAAAAACTGTAAAATAATTTTTTGACAGGCATCCTATAGATGTAAATTCATTTTAGTATTTCCATTTTTATATGAAAAAATTGCATAATAATTTGGCCAAGAAAGTGATTAAGGATAGGGGTCCTTAAAAACACAATAAGATTTAAATGTAACAAAATGAACAGTTACATATATATATATGTAGTTATATATATATATATATAAAACAGTTACATATATATATTACATATATTATATTAGAAATAATACTCACCAAATGAATTACAAAACAACAGATAACTGAGTACTAATCTCTTAAGATTTTTTAATGAAAACTGCTCTGACTTATCTAATCTCCTAATATTGAAAGACAGAGGTGGTTGACTGAAAAAAGAAATCAATGTAATTTGTCTTATCTTTAGTAAGAATTTTGGCTCTGTTATGTGAAGAATATTCATCAATAGCCTGAGAAAATGACTAATAGTATATAGCTACTGAGTGATTGCACAAATCCTTATAATTGCATTCAAAAGAGATCTGTCATGAGCATAACAAAGCATCTCATGAAAGATTCAAGCCCAGACACTGGGAGTGTTGACATTTCATGAAAGATTTGGCTGCAACTATCGTGGGGCTTCCCAGGTGGCAAAGGGGTAAAGAATTCACCCGCCAGTGCAGGAGATGCAGGAGACGCAGGTTCGATCCCTGGGCCACAAAGATCTGGAGGCAGAAATGGCTACCCTCTCCAGCATTCTTGCCTGGAAAATCCCATGAGCAGAGGAGCCTGGCGGGCAGCAGTCCATGGGGTAACAAAAAGTTGGACGTGACTAAGCATGCACACACGCACACTGTGATCAAGGGCTATGTGAGAACTTAACAATAACTCGATGTAATTATTTAGCACAAAACTCAGAGGTAGGAATTGGCATCTCCACTTCAGAGATAAGGGAATGAGTATCAGAGAGATTAAATCGCTTACCCAGGGTCACACAGCTTTGTTCAAAGCCCATAAAAGGGACATGTGCTAACAGAGGACGAATGCAAGAATTTTGATCTCTTTGTAACTCTAAGCTGTAACTTAAACAAGTAAGACCTGAGAGGTTCCACTCTTTCAGTTAGAGGCAAAGGCGTGAAATGCTGAAGCCAAAATTCCAAACCCAAGTAATTCTGACTTCTGCATCACTAAGCTCTACTTTCAGGCCCAGCCAGTCCTTTCCAGGCCTTGCTTTTATTCATCTGTTCACCCAGAAGAGACAGGCCTCATTGTGTAGCTATGAGGAAAAATTCATTAATAGAAAATTGGTAAACCTATCGGCAATAGCAAACATCAAGATGCTTATAATTAACTTGAGAAAAAGAGATGGCCTGGGATGTTTACTTGCATCAAACACTGGGCTTCTCTCTGAGTCCAGCCTGCTAAAGCTGCTTCCATCCAGAGAGGCCTCTTGGTGAAGTCGAATGTCATTAAATGTAGAGAAGGTTCAGGGCAGAGCTGTTCAGCAGGAAAACAATCGAGGCAAGGTCACATGGTGAGCAAGGGCTCTAGAAGTAAGTGCTAATGTCTGTGCAATGTGCAGTTCATCTGTTCTTGTGCCATCAACAGAACGATGGTCCCCCAAAGATATCCACGCCCTCACGCCCATAGTGAGTGCATTGCCACACGTGGCAAAAGGGACTTTGCAGCTGATTTTAAATTAAGGATGTTAAGACAGGAAGATTATCCTGGATTGTTCAGGTGGACCCATTGTAATCATAAGGATCTTCATCAGAGAAGAGCAGAAGAGTCAGAGAAGGATGCAATGGCAGAAGAAGAGGTCAGAGACAGAAATTTGGAGATGCTCCCCAGGGGGCTCTCAAGGTGGAGGAAGAGGCCATGAGCCAAGAAATGGAGGACGTCTCTAGAAATGAACCAGTGAGGAAATGGATTGTCCCCTAGAGTTTCTAAAAGGAACACCTTGGGGATTTTCCTGGTGGTCCAGTGGTTAAGAATCCACCTTGCAATGCAAGGGACTTGGGCTCGATCTGTGGTCAGGGAACTGGGGTCCCACGTGCGATGAGCAACTGGGCCTGTGCGCACCGCGATGAGACAATCTGTATACCACAGTGAAAGGACCCACAGGACACAATGAAGTTTCCAAGTGCCACAGCTAAGACCCGAATCAGCCAAATAAATACATATTTTTGTTTTTCTTAAAGAAAGAAGCCTCTTGATTTAGTCTGGTCAGAGTTGTTTTGAACTTCTGGCTTCCAGAACTGCAAAATAGCACATTTGTATTGTTTTAAGTCACTGAACATGTAACAGTTTGTTACAGCAGCCCCCTGATAAACCTTCTGTATGCTGTATGGCAGGGGAACCTTTTCTTCCACAACTTCTACGGGGAGGCAGCACACCTAGACATGGGGGTACCACACAGGACGGCCACCACACACTACCCCACTCCCCGCCAGCAGAGCAGGAAGAGTGACGCATGGAGGCCTGTCTCTCCACTGGAGTCGGTGACAGGGCAGGATAAACCCAGGACTTTATTCACACCTTTAAACATCCACGAGATACACTGATTGTTTACTGCATCTGAGTATTGCTAGACCTCCTTACTTCTGAGTGACATAAAAAGTGCTGACTTTCTGCTGAACGCCTGTGACTCAGCACACCTGTGGAAAGCACGCACCCCATCAGGGCTGCATCTGTCTTACTCAATGTGTCGTGTGAGCCCAGCATCACGCCTGGATGACTGTGAGAAGTGCCATCACCATTCCTGACACCATTAGGTCACTTCCTGGTTGGGACGGTGGTGATGTGCTGGGAAACGGTGCGTGGACCCCTCTCGTGGTGTTGCCTATGACTGGTTTGTTCCTCAGCGCCATGAAACCAGGGCAGATTCCTGAGGGCCAGCTGCCTCATGGTGTAACAAACGCTTTTAATGCCAGTTTCACTTCATGACATCATTTCTCACCACTCTCCGTGCCCGCCAGACAAGCCTGTTTGCGGCCTGTGTGGGTGGCTCTCACTGATGGCTCCTTTGTCCTTCGGCACAAGAGGTATTTATTTCCACATTGCATGTTTTTTACTTTCTCTCTACAAATTCACAGCCGTCTTGTCTACCTCAGTAGGAAGCCAGGTGCACTTCTATTAATAGACCCCCTTCCCAGGTTCCATGGCTCTAACCTGATCCTCCCTCGAACTCATGTCTCCTGTTCTTACTGTGATTGGATTCATGAGGGAAGAGTCAGGTGGTCTCTTTTTGACCAGTGGTCAATTTTATGGATCGTGTGTAATCCCCAGGGAAATTGTAAGCCTCGAGAGGGGAGGAATCGTGTCTTCAGTCTCCTTCCTGTTATATTTTTGCCAAGACATCAATTAGCACAGCATTTGGGCTTCAGTGAGTATTTGACAAATAGTTCTAACTTGTTTTGTTCTCTCTTTTTAAGATTTTTTAAGGTGGACTATTTTTAAAGTCTTTATTGAATGTGTTACAATACTGCTCCTTTTTCTTTTTAATGTTTTGGTTTTTAGGCCACAAGTCATGTGGGATCCTTGCTCCCTGACCAGAGATCAAACCTAGATCCCCTGCATTGGAAGGCTCAGTCTTAGCCTTCCAGGGAAGGCTCCTGGTCTGTTCTTTTCTGCAGGTGGAGAAGCGGACCTTGGTTTTGCTGGGGTTTCACCCTTGAGCCCCCGGCCCTTCACTTACAAAATGAGGCAGTGGCTGGACCATGTCTAAAGGCTCTTTTAGGTCCAGAGTCCCACGGGCATATTTCTGTCTTAAGCGATGTCCCCCAGTCTGCCCTCTCCTTTCCTGCTGCTACTATCTGACCCCTCTGAAACCCTCCCACCATCATCAGCAGTCTGGAGGCATATTGGATACTCACGGTCGGCCCGGCCAGCCCCAACACTCAGGAGCACTCTACGTGTGGGGCATGGCCTTCTGAACAGATCTATGGAGGGTCTCCTTGTGTTTGAATAATGGGCAGACATGAATATAAGCAGCATTTTGGGGTTGCCGCTCCAAATGCCTTCCCTACTCAGATTAACAAGACTTCTTCCCCCTTCCTCTCTTGTATCTACTCAAAACACTGCCTGCCCTGGAAGCCCTCTCAACGCCCCCCTGAGACGTGCCTGTCTCGTGCAAGAGCTATGGATGCCATTCCATCACAGACATGGGGAGGAGGAGATTACCTGCACAGGTGGCTTCACAGGAGACGCTGGGTATGTATCTGAGAAGGCAAGTTATGAACTTGGGCAAGTTGGTCAACCTCAGACTTCCCGTTTCCCTTCCAGGGGGTGCTGGTTTGATCCCCGGTCTGGGAGCTAACATTCCATAAGCCATGCAGCATGGCCAAAAGGAAAGTTGTTCACCTTCTCCATGCCTCAGTTTCCTTATCTGTAAAATCAGGCCAAGAATGCTACTCACCTCATAGGGTTCTGGTGAGGGTTCAGGGAATTAGAACCAGGCCTACTACTTAAGTGCTTAAGTAGCTGTTGGCTGTTACTATTATCATTGTCATTATATGGGAGCTATTCAAGTTAAGGCTTCTCTGGTGGCTCAGAGGTAAACAATCCACCTGCCAGTGCTGAAGACTCGGGTTCTATCCCTGGGTCGGGAAGAGCCCCTGGAGAAGGAAGTGGCAACCCACTCCAGTATTCTTGCCTGGGAAATCCCATGGACAGAGAAGCCTGGAGGGCTACAGTCCATGAAGTCACGAAGAGTCAGACATGACTTAGTGTTCAGTTCAGTTCAGTCGCTCAGTCGTGTCCAACTCCTTGCGACCCCATGAACCACAGCACACCAGGCCTCTCTGTCCATCACCAACTCCTGGAGTCCATGCGAACCCATGTCCATTAAGTCGGTGATGCCATTCAACCATCTTTTCCTCTGTCGTCCCCTTCTCCTCCTGCCTCCAGTCTTTCCCAGCATCAGGGTCTTTTCAAATGAGTCAGCTCTTCGCATCAGGTGACCAAAGTATTGGAGTTTCAGCTTCAACATCAGTCCTTCCAATGAACACTCACCCAGGACTGATCTCCTTTAGGATGGACTGGTTAGATCTCCTTGCAGTCCAAGGGACTCTCAAGAGTCTTCTCCAACACCACAGTTCAAAAGCATCAATTCTTTGGTGCTCAGCTTTCTTCACCGTCCAACTCTCACATCCATACACGACCACTGGAAAAACCATAGCCTTGACTAGACGGACTTTGTTGGCAAAGTAATGTCTCTGCTTTTTAATATGCTGTCTAGGTTGGTCATAACTTTCCTTGCAAGGAGTAAGTGTCTTTTAATTTCATGGCTGCAGTCACCATCTGCAGTGATTTTTGGAGCCCAGAAAAATAAGTCAGCCACTGTTTCTCCATCTATTTGCCATGAAGTGATGAGACTGGATGCCATGATCTTAATTTTCTGAATGTTGAGCTTTAAGCCAACTTTTTCACTCTCCTCTTTCACTTTCATCAAGAGACTCTTAAGTAGTTCTTCACTTTCTGCCATAAAGGTGATGTCATCTGCGTATCTGAGGTTACTGGTATTTCTCCCGGCAATCTTGATTCCAGCTTGTGCTTCCTCCAGCCCAGTGTTTCTCATGATGTACTCTGCATATAAGTTAAATGAGCAGGGTGACAATATACAGCCTTGATGTACTCCTTTTCCTATTTGGAACCAGTCTGTTGTCCTAGAACTAATATCCAAAAAAAATGTCCTTTTCATTATAGGGGACTGGAATGCAAAAGTAAGAAGTCAAGAAACACCCAGAGTAACAGGCAAATTTGGCCTTGGAGTACGGAATGAAGCAGGGCAAAGGCTAATAGAGTTCTGCCAAGAGAACACAGTGGTCATAGCAAACACCCTCTTCTAACCACACAAGAGAAGACTCTACACATGGACATCACCAGATGGTCAATACCAAAATCAGATTGATTATATTCTTTGCAGCCAAAGATGGAGAAGCTCTATACAGTCAGCAAAAACAAGACTGGGAGCTGACTGTGGCTCAGATCATGAACTCCTTATTGCCAAATTCAGACTGAAATTGAAGAAAGTGGAGAAAAGCACTAGACCATTCAGGTGTGACCTAAATCAGATCCCTTGTGACTATACAGTGGAAGTGAGAAATAGATTTAAGGGACTATATCTGATAGACAGAGTGCCTGATGAACTATGGACGGAGGTTCGTGACATTGTACAGGAGACAGGAATCAAGACCATCCCCAAGAAAAAGAAATGCAGAAAAGCAAAATGACTGTCTGAGGAGACCTTACAAATAGCTGTGAAAAGAAGGGAAGCGAAAAGCAAAGGAGAAAGGGAAAGATATTCCCATTTGAATGTAGAGTAGAGTTCCAAAGAATAGCAAGGAGAGATAAGAAAGCCTTCCTCAGCAATCAGTGCAAAGAAATAGAGGAAAACAACAGGATGGGAAAGACTAGAGATCTATTCAAGAAAATTAGAGACATCAAGGGAACATTTCTTGCAAAGATGGGCTCAATAAAGGACAGAAATTGTATGAACCTAACAGAAGCAGAAGATGTTAAGAAGAGAGGTGGGAAGAATACACAGAGAACTGTACAAAAAAGATCTTCATGGCCCAGGTAATCACGATGGTGTGATCACTCACCTAGAGCCAAACATCCTGGAATGTGAAGTCAAGTGGGCCTTAGGAAGCATCACTACAAACAAAGCTAGTGGAGGTGATGGAATTTCAGTTGAGCTATTTCAAATCCTAAAATATGATGCTGTGAAAGTGCTGCACTCGATATGCCAGCAAATTTGGCATAGTTGGGCTGTGCTTTGCTGGAGCAGCCATGAAGAGATACCCTAAATCCAAGGTAAGAGAAACCCAAGTAAGACAGTAGGCCCTGACAGAGGGCATCAGAGGGCAGACAGACTGAAACCACAATCACGGACAACAGGCCAATCTGATCACACAGGCCACAGCCTTGTCTAACTCAGGGAAACCAAGCCATGCCTTGTGGGGCCACCCAAGACAGATGGGTCTTGGTGGAGAGGTCTAATAAAATGTGGTCCACTGGTAAAGGGATTGGCAAACCACTTCAGTATTCTTGCCTTGAGAACCCCATGAACAGTATGAAAAGGCATGACTTAGTGAGTAAACAACAATCTGAAACCAACTCCCAGTAGGACTTTCTTCTGCAGGAGGATGGGTGCTTGGGCAGGACAGAGAGAGGTGAGGTCATGGCAGAGCCAGCTGGCTTGCTGACAAGCAGAAAAACCCAGAGAGCTTCACACCCATATTTTTATCAGAGATAGTGAATCACAAGCATTTCATGTCAGAAAGACTTAACACTGAAATAGCTTCTAACATCTCTCCAGTGTTTTTATCACACTGTTTTATCTGGGCCTTAAAAAAAAAAAAAAAAGTTAAATCGTGCTTTGCAGGGTGGAGAAAAGAAACATCCCAAACACTTGTCATTGCTCTTCTTTGTCTGTGTGTCTTTCATGCCTGATGAACAGCGGGCTGCTCAAATGATGGCGTCTGTGGAGGGCTCTTGGTGAGGTGGAACCAGCCTACTGAGCCTCATTCAGCCCAGTGTGAGGACAGGAAATGAGTGCATTGTTCTGAAGGCTGTTTGTTGCCCCATTGTTCCTCCAGCCCAGGCCTGTGTGGGACGGTTTGTACTGCGGCACACACAGCGGCCATTATGCCCCCTGCAGCGCCCTTCACGCAGCTGTGAGCATCTGTGCCCGAGCCAGCGGAATTCACTCAGAAAGGAGCCACACCAAGTCAGGGCCCTCCTCGTCTCTGGGAAGGTCCTGGGCTCTCCCACGTTCCTCCTCCCACTTGGCCAAAAACAGCAAGCAGATTGAAGCCTGCTTGGATGTATACCCCTCTGGGCTCTTCAGAGGTGGGGCTTTGGGGTAGAAAGTTCCAGCCTCCGTATGGAATCTCCATTCACAACTTGCCGACCCAGGGTAGGGGCAATGATACCCAGTGACTGGAGGTGCCTTTCCCCTAAGCTGAGGGTCTAACCACTGCAAAGCTCTGGGTCAGCAGTGGACGGACATCCAGCCTGGTCATTCGCACCATGATGGCTGTGAGTTTAGCCTAGCATGTGTCTCAACAAAACTCTGTGGTTCTTTCAGGTTCCCTTTGGCCCACCTATCAGAGGACACGCATATAGGTCTTCAGAAAGAGAAATACTAGCTCCCGGGTTGAACATGGGCAGCCAGGAGGACTGGGGCAGTGAGCTCCCAGACAGACATCCAGGCCCAGCAGTTGCAGCCACCCGCTCTGTGTGTGTAGACGTGACAGCCTTCTGGCCCTCACATTGAGCCTAAGGTCAACAAGGGCAGCCCTGGAGACCTGATCATTTCGTCTTAGTCACAATGCCTACGTTGTTGGTTGATAAACACTGGTGCTTGAAGACTTGCTTGTATAACATGAACCAACCATCTGGGCTGTTCTTGGGACTGCAGTGCTGATCGTCAGAACATCTAACACAAGGAGCCAAAAGGTAAACATTCCCATAAAGCATATGTGTGTGGATATGTATGTAAATCTGTGTGTATAGACTTATCAGTATCAATCACTAACAAACGCAGTTTCTCTGTCTTTGCCAGCAAATTTCCAAGTGGGATGTAATTTAAAACGTGAGTTAAATAAATACAGATACGTAGATGTCAGTTCGGTGCCTCACTGGCTACATTTCCAGTTTTCACTGTTCGATGTCACCCTGCGGTTCATTCCCAGAACAAAGAAGGAAGTGAACTTGCCCACTTCCAGCCACTAAATGCTGCTTTGCTTGTTCACCAACAGAAAGGAGTGTGAAGATATTGAAGGAAAACGCTTCCCTGGGAAGCATTCATAGGAGTCCATCACTTTCTCCTAGGACACAATTCTTTTTCCAATCAGGAAAAGATTCTCTTGATAATCAGCTTACCCATTTCTTCTCCACTCTTCCCCCCCAACTGTGATTTGGAGGTTGGAAGGACAACAAAAATAACTTCACAGAGAAGACTAAGGATTACTCACTAATTATGTTCCCTTCCCACTCATCCGTCTTGCCAATCTTGAGTTTTGCCAACTTTTTTTTAAATGTTAAAAAGCAGAAGGAGGAGAAGGCAGCAGAGAACGGGAACAGATGAGGCCTTAAATCAAACGTGTTTTCATGGTCCCAGCAAGGTGTGTTCTCTCAGCGAATGGCAACCTGAGGTCTACTTGCTTAAGGCCAGTGTCTAATAGCAGTAGATGGAGCAGCCCCTTCAGGATGGAGGATGAACCAAACTAACATTAACTCTTTAACACAATTATTGTTCTTCAGGGTATCCAGTGAAAAACAGATTTGAACAAACACAATGTAAAAAACTTCAATGAAAAGAAATCTGTGAAACAAAATTCATAGGAATGAGTCACTTGTCAAGAGCATCTTTGCAAAACACTTGGGACTTCCCTGGTGGTCTGGCGGTTAAAAGTCCTGGCTTCCAATGCAGAAGAACATAATTCCTGGTCAAGGAATTAAGATCCCACATGTGGTGCGGCCAAAAAAAAGAAAAATAACCACACTCTAAAGTGGAGGTCTTCAAACATTTTTGCTCACAGCTCACCTTTCTTTCCAAAGAATTTTGAAAAGCTCTGCACTCCCTCACCTGTTTTAAAGATAACTTCCACAGTTTTTCCATGTAAGTATCCATGGTTGCCAAGGGTGTAATTTCCAGCAGATTGCAAATGTTAATGTTTTAAAAGAAAAGTACACATCACTTTGAAATGTGTCTGATGGAATCTAAACATGTAGACAACTTGATACTCATTTTCATCTGTTACCAAAAAAATACATGAAAATTCTTATGTAATATCTGGAGACAGTATGTCCTTTATTTTTATTTTTTCCATCTGCCATATAATTTTGTCCTAATGAAATGTACTTTTATCCTTGAAAGTCTTTGATTAGTCACACTGTTAGGCTTCTCTGTAACAAAATAGGTTTACAAACTGTGCTTCTGGCTGGAATTTGGGAGGAGGATTGGAGATAGATTTATGGTTCAAGGGAGTGAAGCACCCCTAAGAAAGTGCTCACCAGGTTGCTTCAGTGTCATGCTCAGTGTGAGAAGAGCGAACAGCATGGTGCCCAGGACCCAGAAGTTTCCACTGGTCCATCCCCTGTGAGCAAACTGCAGTGACTCAGCGGGTGAGAGGAGGAGGCAAGTAAAATTTGAAAGTGCTGTTACCTCGCAAAACTCTCTGTGAGACCTCAGGAACATGGACTTCCCTGGTGTTCCAGTTGTTAAGAATCCACCTGCCAATGCAGGAGACACAGGTTCAGTCCGTGGTCTGGGAAGATCTCACATGCCGTGGGGCAACTTAGCGCCTGCACCATAGCTGCAGAAGACTATGTGCTCTAGAGCTGGTGCTCTGCAACAAGAGAAGCCACCACAATGAGAAGACCACACACCTCAACTGGAGACGAACCCCCCAACTTGCTGCAGCTCGGGAAAGCCCGCTCATAGCAACAAAGACCCAGCGCAGCCAAAAGTTTAAAAAAACAGACTTCAGGCGCATAAAGCAGCACTAGTTTAGCCTGAAGTGTGAGAGTGTGGCCTGAAAGTGGGAGAAAAGGTCTGTACCTGCTTTAGGGAGGCCAGTCCTGGGCATCATGGACACAGTGCACCCTGGGAACAGCCTGCATACCAGCCTCTGTAGCCCGATTCTGGTGGTGGCTGCCCCATGGGGGTGGAAGAACCCACCCCAGAAGTAGCACTAGGGCAACATCTGTGGGCAGCAGCCCCATTGGCAGGCCCATGATGACGGCCCTGACTGGGCAGACACACCCCAACATCAGATGCAGCTTCCCCAGAGCGGCGGTGCCTTCAGCAGTTGCCTTGTGTCAGTGGCAGCTAATGGGAGCACCCTTGACCAAGTATCAGGTCTTCTGCTCAGCTGAGGTTGAGGGGTTTTGCTGCAACTTCCCGGGCGATGTTACAGATGGCCAACACAGGAAAGACTTGCTTGCAAACTCATGTGAAATACCATTTGGGTCCCCCTCAAAAACATTGGTATGAACTTTCAAGAGTCCCAGAGAAAAGTACTGCTTTTCACTCAACACAGCCCTCTCTTTTGGCCTTAGATGGACTCTCTGTGGCCTGGGCAGACTTGAGGTCTGACAGAATTTCTCCAAAACTTCCAGTAGACCTGTCCATTGTTATGTGATGAGAAGCAGCTTGGAAAGAGAGGATCCTGAGATGGAGGGTATCAGGATGGCATCTGAGTTTAACCCAAAGTACCCTCCAAGCTATGAGGGTTTGCCTTTATACTAACTGGGACTTTTCCAATATGGGTGATGACCTGATCTAATTAAGGGGAAAATGGTGTTAGTGTAGGTCAAATCAGTACAAAATAGTAAAGAAAAACAGAAGTTAGCCTGTTAAGGCCTCCCTCCCAAATCTTACACAAGAGGAGAAAGAGAGGGGTATTTGTTGATAATCAACTAGAAGTAGAGAGATCTTGCCTAGAAAATAACCATGACCGTAATGGAAGGGCACTGAGCTGAGCTGAGCTTTGTCTTCGGAGTGTCTGAAGTTCTCTGAATGAGAAGTCATAGAGGTATGCCAAGTATCTTACTGATGCATAAGTCTCCATCCTCTCGGCACAAAATAGAGGAGGCAGGCAGGAAGAGAATCTTTGTGCTCTAAGAAAGATTTCATGATGTAAGACTGAGGCCCTACTTCTAGCAAATCACCAGAGATTCAGAATCAGTAAGCAGCTGAGCCTGTCCAAGAATGTGTTCTGAAGAGAACTTGCTGTATCCACTCTTGAGCTCCCTTTGGTTTTTTTCCCAAGAAGCTGAGAAAACCTTGGACTGTAACGGCTCTGGGCTGGGAAATCATTCGGGCTCCTGAAAACAAGTCAGCATGGGTGTGTTCACGTTCCCAGAAGCCCCCAGACTCTGCCCCCCCATGGACAGGTGACACCCTTAACCCCACTGAGCCTGGACGAGACGATGCTTTGACTCTGTGGAAGCGGTCCCCAACCTTTTTGGCACCAGGGACAAGTTCTGCAGAAGATAATTTTTCCATGGACCAGAGCAGTGGGATGGTTTCAGGATGATTCAAGTGCATCACATTTCAGTTCAATTCAATTCAGTTGCTCAGTTGTGTCCGACTCTTTGCGACCCCATGGACTGCAGCACGCCAGGCTTCCCTGTTCATCACCAACTCCTGGAGCTTACTCAAACTCATGTCCATGGAGTTGGTGATGCCATCCAACCATCTCATCCACAGCATTACATATACTGTGCACTTTATTTCTATTATTATTACATCAGTTCCACTTCAGATCACCAGGCATCAGATCCCGGAGGTGGGGGACCCCTGTCCTACAGGATCATCACCAGGGCCTTGCACATCCTGGTGTCATCCAGACAGAGCCTGCCTGGCAGGGGGAATCTGGGAAAAGGGGGGTTGGACTAATAATCATGGGTAGCTGAAGAAGGAGGAAAGAATGGGAGTATAAGACTTCTGTGATCGGCAAAACAATTTTGTATGTCCTAATGTGCTCATCTGCTCTGCGTTACAACACTGAGAAGTGTTTACTTTACAGATGAAGAAACCAAAGTTTATAAAGCTGTGAGAAATTGAATTGGGGTAAAGTTGGAACTTGGATCTGATAGACTCTTGCTCCTGGGCGCTCTCCAACCCATTGCAGTCCTCCATAGGGAGAGGAGTCAAGGGGCGGTCACCTGCTCCATACGCTGGTCCCTGGCTCCCACGCGCAGGTCCTCCTGCCCACCAGCCCCAGCCTTGGGCAAGGGCTCAGGGCTGCAGAGAAGCCACAGTGAAAACTCATTTCTCATGAAAACTCCTCGTCCAGACCTGGAGCTGGTCATGGCCTTCCAGCATGTTGCATCTATTTATAGAATCAGATAAGGAAGGGGATTTCCTGAAGAGAAGGAAAAAGGAAACCTAAGGGTGTCACGTGGGCGCCCGAGAAGTCCCCTGGACCCTTTGTATTCACGTGTGGAATACTAGCTTCATCAGGCCAACTCGAACTTTCACCTTGGGAATATTGACAACAATTTACATAGAAAAGGAACAAGGTGGGGTCTTCAAATACAAGTCTCTCAGTTTGTCATTTGAGGCTTGGTTGCTAAGGAATCAGTTCCACATCTTGCATTTGATCAACAGCTGTGACTCCAGACTATTCGGTTTTGTTTTCCCTCTACTGAGTCTCTTTAAAACCAAAGTAACAATCCCAACATCTTGCCATTTGTAATAGCAATAGCCATAATCACAGCTGAAAATATATAGTAATTACTTGGTGGCTCAGTGATAAAGAGCCCCCCCGCCAATGCTGGTGACACAAGAGACGTGGGTTTGATTTCTGAGTGGGGAAGGTCCCCTGGAGAAGGCAATGGCAACCCACTCCAGTATTCCTGCCTGGGAAATCCCATGGGCAGAGGAACCTGGCAGGCTACAGTCCATGGGGTTGCAAGGAGTCAGACACGATTTAGTGCCTGAGCACACACACTACTGAATTTCTTTAAAATCAAAGTAACTGTCCCAACATCCTGCCATGTGAAATAACAGCCATCATCATAACCAACAATTATATAGTACTTACAGTGCATGAAATATTACTTTAATTTTATTCCCACAATGACCCTATGATCTGGTTACTATTGTACCCTCATTTCAATGTATCCCCACTTCAGCATTTCATAGATGAGGAAACTGAGACATAGAGTATCTTGCCCAAAGTCACAGGAGTAGAACCAGGATTCAAACCCCTGCAGTTTGGCCCCAGTGTAGGTACCTAACAAGTCTACAAGAGATATACTACAGTTGTCCTTCAGTATCCACGGGAATTGGTTCTAGGATAACCTATCCCCCAACCCCCACCCCTGCAGATACCAAAATCTGTAGATGCTCAAGTCCCTCATATAAAATGGCTTAGTATTTGCATATAACCTGCACTCATCATCCCATACACCTTAGGTATCATCTCTAGGTTTCTTGCAATATATAATACAATGTAAATAGTTGTAAATACAATGCAAATGCTATGTAAATAGTTGCCAGTGTGTCGCAAATATTTGCTATTTGGAAATTTTTTCCAAGCATTTTTCATCCACGGTTACTTGAATCCACGGATGCAGAACCTGGGGATGTGGAGGGTTGATTGTTCTCTGAATTAGAAGGGTTTCCCTAATTATTAACTAGGGAAAGAATATCAGATGCCTCATCAGTAATACAGCACAGCTGTGTTAGCATCATGCTATCAGCATCTTTCCTCTTGTGCTCACTCGTGTCCGACTCTTTGTGACCCCATGGACTGTAGCCCGTCTGTCTCCTCTGTCCATGGGATTTCCCAGGCAAGAATACTGGAGCAGGGTGCCATTTATTTCTCCAGGGGATCTTCCCAACCCAGGGATCGAACCCACCTCTCCTGCATCTCCTGCATTAGGAGGCAGAGTTCTTTACCACTGAGCCACCTGGGAAGCCATCTTTCTTCTTGCCTTTGCTTAAATTGTAAAGAAAGAAAGAAAAGAAAAGAATTCAGAATCTAGTGCCCTTAAGATGAAGTAACATCTGGTCTCTACAGTTAACTATTCTAATAATCTATTTAGGTCAGATTTGCAGATTGACACTCAATGTGACTCCAGGCTCCGTACTCATTGATCAAAATATGTGAAATAGTGGATAATTTCATTGTCAGCAAGCAAGGAGGCATTGGGGAAGAGAGCAGTGGGTAAGACTTCAGGCAAGAGGGAAAGGCTGGAGTTGATTGCTGTCATTTATATCACTTGCTGCTGGCAGGCAAGGAGTTATGTTTACTAAAGAAAAAAGAAAGGATATTCCTAATTCTTTGCTCTGTTCGGAAACGTTTTCCCAATAACTCCTTCCATAGTAAACTATGGCCATTTTTGTTTCAAAGACCCACTCTAAAAGCTCTTCAGACTTCTGGTGAAATATAGTGAGTTTAACACAAGCCTATACACTTAATAAAATGTCAGGAATAAATATGTCAATGGTGCAAAAGACCAAATGGATGATAGAACATCTCTCTAGATTAAAAAAAAAAATGGGTAAAATGTGATGCAGAATGGAGACCCAGCCACCTAAACACCTGCAAGAGTAAACGACAAAGAACAGAGCATCAGTTTGCCCCCAGGAAGCCTTAGAAAGCCTGGTCTTGAGGTCATCAAGTACTGTGGAAGGTTGGTGAGGCAAGGACCTGAAAACATGGATGAAGGACTGCATACACAGTGCGGCTGCTCTGGTTTTCTCTGTATAACCGGACAGACTATCTACCCTCCTACACACACACACACACACACACACACACAAAACAAGAAATTATCTTCAACCCGAGTCTTGATTTAAAAGGCCTAGGGCTTCCCAAGTAACAGTGGTAAAAGAATTCGCCTGCCAACACAGGAGACGCAGGTTCAATCCCTAGGTTGGAAAGATCCCCTGGAAAAGAAAATGGCAAACAACTCCAATATTCTTTCCTGAAAAATTCCATGGACAGAGGAGCCTGACGGGTTACAATCCATGGGGTCGCAAAGAGTCAGACACAACTGAGTTCCTAAGCACACAGCGCAGCACCTCCCACAAAGGACCCAGACCAGAATCATCCCTGGGAAATTTCTGAACATCAAAAACCAAGAGAAATTCCTTAAAATGTCTAGAGAGGAAAAATAAAAGCATTCACGTAACAAGTATCAGGAATCAAAATTACATTGAATTTCTTCATAAGGATAGTAGAAACGAGGGGTCAGTGGATCATTACCTTCAAAATATAGGACTTATCAAAAAGTACTATGCTCTATCCAGATTATCAGGATCATTTTAGATATTGAAATCCTCAAATGTTTTGCCTTTTGTATGTTCTTTCTCAGAAAAATATTAAGTGCTATTTTTCAGAAAAATAAGTGAGGAAACCAAGAAACAGAAATTATAGGAACTGGAGGATCCAACAGAGGATTACAGCTGGACAGACCTAGAAAGAAGTGACCTAGGTAGGAATAGGAAGGAGGGAAGGCTCCAGGGAAAAGATCTGAATTTAAACCACGACGACAGTACTGGATTGTTTGGAAAATAGAATCCAAAGGCATATTACAGAGCTAATGAAGTAGTTAGAGTTCACAATTATAAGAATTAAGAAAATAGTCAATAACTCCAGGAACATTTTTAAAATTTGAATAAGAAAGGGAACATAGTGATGCAATTCTGCTTAGCTCAGCCAAAAAAGAACCACATTTACATAATCATAATAACATAAACTCCAAATATCGATTTACTTAAAAACATAAGTAGGAAGATAAAACTCAGATCTAAATTGCAATATAAATTAGGAAGAATGGGAAGTGCCATTAGATTTCTAAAACTGGGTTCATAAGTTTTTTGTTTTGGTAATTTTATTATTAAAAAAATGTTGTTTAATTTTTACGTTGTATTGGGACATAGCTGATTAGCAATGCTGTGATAGTTTCTGGTGAAAAGCGAAGGGACTCAGCCATACCTATACCTGTGTCCATTCTCCCTCTAACTCCCCTCCATCCAGGCTGCCACGTAGCACTAAGCAGAGTTCCATGTGCCATACAGTAGGTCCTTGCTGGTTATCCATTTTAAATATAGCAGTGTGTACTTGTCCATCCCAAACTCCCTAACTATCCCTTCCCCCCATCCTTCGCCCTGGCAACCACAAGTTCCTTCTCCAAGTCTGTGAGTCTATTTCTGCTTTGTAAGGAAGTTCATTTGTGTCACTTCTTTTTAGATTCCATATATAAGGGATATCATACAATATTTGTCCTTCTCTGTCTTACTTCACTCAGTATGGTAAGAGATTGCCATCATAAGTTCTTTTAATAAAAGTTGAAATTCAGGATAAATCCTTGAAAGGCAGTGTGGATGTGTCATCCCAGACATCTAGGGTGGCAAGTGCCGTATTTTTGTGTTGTCAATCCCTGCAGGGATTGCTTCACAGAGTAAATGAATGAAGTGAAAGAGTAACACTTACAAGACAAAATGCACGAAAATTAGAAAAATCAAAAAGAGTTCAAAGAAAGAAAAGGTAACTTCCAGTTTATACTTGACTTAATTACTGAAATAATAACGTAACAGTCTATGAGGGATTTCAAGAGATAGTTAAGGTAATTTGGAGAGTTTATTCTTATTCCATTTAAATATATCTATGTGTATAAAGGTAGCATCTTATATATGTATATATATGCATATATATTTATAATAAGCGATGTGTATATATATGTATATTTTACATATATTCCAGAATGTTCACAGTGATGGATGGGTATTATGGTGTTGATACTGGTATTGTGAATGATCTGGAATTTCATCTATGTACTATTATTGGTATAGTTAGGAAAAAACAGTTTTAAAATGAGTTCTTTTTATAAAGACTGTGTTTTTTGTTTACTCTCCCTTTTGCATTTATAAAATTACAACATTTAGAATTGGAAGGGACAGAAGAGTAAATTAAGATGGCAAGCTGAGCACAGATTTCTAAAAATGATAGAAAGGAGATGACATGTTTAAAATAACAAACCCACAATATAACAGAAAAATAAGATGAGATATTCTTGGTGGACTAGAAATAAGGAATTCCTAAACAGGAGAAGGCAGGCAGGATTGGAATGATAGAGGAAGATGTTTTTCAAAAAGCAAAAGTCTGTTGTAGAAGGAAGAAGTCATTGGGGAATCCTCCAAGCCTCCAATACCAATCTTGGAGGGAGCAGTTATGAGAAGCAAGAGGGGAGCCCAGAGGCTGATGTAGGGGTAACTGGTTACAAAAATACAGTAGGAGTGGTCAGAGCCCTGACCGCCCCCCGGCCTGTAGGCAGGAACAATGAATGAGAGCTTTGGAAAAATGCTTTGGAAACATCCAGAATGGGGGATCTCTATACCTAGAACATTGACTGCTGGCACACCCCACCTGATAGGGTGTCCCATTCCTGCTAGAGAATAGTAGGAAGCAAGAAAGCATTCATGGGGTACTTCCCTGGTGGCCCAGGGGTCAAGACTTTGCACTTCCACTGCAGGGGAAGAGGGTTCAATCTCTGGTTGGGAAACTTAAGATCCCACATACCCGAAGGTGCAGCCAAAAAGTAAAAAATTATAAAAGAAAGCATTCCTAGACAGGATTCAAGGAGATTCCAGCTACAGTGATGAGCTTCCAGCTAAGAAAGGTCAATCATTTGAAAGCAAAGCAATCCTGCAGTATCCTGAATTGTGGTACCAAACTCAAAAAGTGAAAGTACCGCTAGAAAAGTGTCCTCTTCTGAGGACAGGGACCTTCTTCTGAGGGTAATCTTGTGAGAGAGAATGGGATATAACATCCCTGAAACCAGCAGCACGTTTTTTTAATGGAAATTATTAAAGGCTTGGAAATAAAAACTATGATGGTCAAAACAAGAATCTGCAGGATGGAGTCTGTATCTTCCTTTCTCCTAGTTTCTTGACTGTCTCTTCATGGACAGGGAGCTAATCTTATCAAGCAGTCTATTCCATTGCAGGTGAGCTCAAATTTAAAAGCTGAGCAGTTCTCTGTTAAATTGAATCTTTTCTCTTTGCTTTCAAACCCTTTGGTCCCGGGTCCTTCTCTGGAGCAAAACTAAGTTGACTTCCTTGTCTGCAAGAAAGCCTTTCAAATATTTGCAAGCATTTATTATGTCTCTCTCTTTAGTCTTCTTGTCTCCAAGCTAAAACAGTCAATTCATTCAACTGTTTTTATCTGACAGCTTCCAGATTTTCTTCTCCTGCTCTTGATTATTCTCAATACCTAGGATAGAGGATACTTAAATCAGTCCTGGAGTCGCACAAGATGTTTCAGATGTGGCCTAATTTTCCCACAGCAATATTATTACTTCCTTTGGTTACTCAACTGCTATTAATAACATCTAAGCTGACATGAGCATGGTGCTTTCCTTGAAGAATTCCAGGAAATGAGTAAGTAGGTCTATTTCTCTCATGTTTAATATCTGGATCTCTCTAGTAAATATTTAATAACCAAAAGTTTGGCTTCAGAGATTATAATAGATGCTGTTGGGGTTTCAAGGATGAATGCCACATAGTTGCTGCCCTCTGGAAGCATACAGTTTAGTAGGGAACTTAAGATACATGTATAAATAACCTCCAGTGTAGAACGTGTAAGAAATGGTAGAATAGGACAGATACGGAACTAGGGGATCCAAAGGAGATACATAATCTAAAAACAAAAATCTTTCCTGATAAAAATGTATCTCAAGAAGCTGAGAGCAGAATTCTTATTGCCCAGGTTCCTTGATCACACTTTGCCTTGTGGTTTCTTCCAGGTACCAGCTCAGTTCAGTCCTCGGTATGGGGTCCTTGTTATTCATTTTCTGTTTTTAAAGTTTTTATTGGAGTATATTGGGCTTGTGCTCAGTTCTGTCCTACTTGTTGTGACCCCATGGAGTGTAGCCCACCAGGCTCCTCTGTCCATGGGATTCTCCAGGCCAGAGTACTGGCGTGGGTTGCCACGCCCTCATCCGGGGGATCTTCCCAACCCAGATATGGAAGCCGCATTTCCTGTGTCTCCTGCAGGTGGATTCTTCACCACTGAGCCCCCCGGGAAGCCCTTATTAGAGTATAGCTGCTTTACAATGCTGCATTAGTTTCCACTGTACAGCAAAGTGGATCAGCTGTAGATATACATAGATCCCCTCTGTTTTGGATTTCCTTCCTATTTGGGTCACTATAGAGCATTGAGTAGCATCCCCTGTGCTATGCAGTAGATTCTCACCAGATTGTCAACCCCAATATCCCAATTCATCCCACCACCCATTTTCCCCCTTGCTGTCTTTTAAAAAAATTTTTTTTAATTGGAAGATAATTGCTTTACAATACTGTATTGGTTTCTGCCATATATCAAGATGAATCAGCCATAGGTATACATATGTCCCCTCCCTCTTGAGCCTCCCTTCCACCTCTCACCCCAGCCAACTCCTCTAGGTTGTCACAGAGCACCGGGTTTGAGCTCCCTGGAAAGTGAAAATGTTAGTCACTCAGTCATGTCTGACTTTTTGCAACCCCATGGACTGTAGCTTGCCAGGCTGCTCAGTCCATGGAATTCTCCAGGCAAGAATACTGGAATGGGTTGCCCTTCCCATCTCCTTTGAGTTCCCTGGATCATACAACAAATTCCCACTGGCTATTTTACATATGGTAATGTGTCTGTTTCAGTGCTACTCTTTTTTTTTTTTTAAGTATTTATTGAGTTTGTTACAGTATTGTTTCTATTTTATGTTTTGCTTTTTGACCACAGGAGGCATATGGGATCTTAGCTCCTCACCCAGGGATAGAACCTGCATCCCTGCATTGGAGGACAAAGTCTTAACCACTGGACTGCCAGAGAAGCCACCCCACTCCTTGTTGTCTTAAAAGAACTAAAAATAGAACTACCATGTGACCCAGAAATCCCATTCCTGAGCATATACCCAGGGAAAGCCATAATTCCCTATTTATTCTTATTGTTTCCTTCTAGGCTAGAAAATAGCCTGAGAGGCCTGGGTTTAGAAATGAGCCTTTCCAGTGAACTCATCCCTGGGTAAATGTCCAAAAATATTGAAAGCAGGAACTCGAGTAGATATTTGTACAACCATGTTCATTGGAGCATTATTCACAATGGCCAAAATGTAGAGGCGACCCAAGTGTCCATCAATGAATGGTTGAATAAGCAAAATTTGGAATATTTTTCAGCGTTAAAAAAGAAAGTAAGGACTTCCCTGGTGGTCCAGTGGTTAAGACTGCATGCTTCCATTATAAGGGGCATGGGTTCCATTCCTGGTTGTGGAACTAAGATCCCACAATGCCAAAAAGTAAACTAAAAATAAATAATAGAAAAATGTTTTTAATTAAAAAAGGAAGTAATTCTGACACATGCTAAAACATGGGTGAACCTTGAATATATTATGCTAAGTGAAATGAGCCAGTTACAAAAGAACAAATACTGTAGGATTCCACCTATATGAGGTGCCCACAAGAGTCAGTTCATTGAAACAAAGCAGAATGGTTGGCAAGCAGTGGAGCAAGGTGGGGATGGGGAGTTGGTGTTCAGTGGGTACAGTGTCAGTTTTGCTGGATGAAAAGGAGATGCTGGAGAAGGATGGTGGTGACGATTATGCAACAACGTGGTTTTTTATGATGCTGCTGAGCTAACTGGACACTTGAAATGATTAAAGTGGTAAGGTTGTTTTGGTAACTTATTTTATTTATTGATTGATTGTGGCTGTACTGGATCTCTGTTGTTGTGCATGGATCTCTCTTGTTGTGCGTGGGCTTTCTCTAGTTGCTCTACTCGGGCTTCTCATTTCGGTGGCTGCTCTTGTTTGGAGCCTGGGCTCAGTAGTTGCGACACACGGGCTTAGCTGCTCCATGGCCTGTGGGATCTTTCTGGTCTAGGGATCGAACCCATGTCCCCTGCATTGGCAGGCGGATTCCTAACCACTGGACTACCAGGGAAGTCCCAAAATGGTAAGTTTCATGTTATGTGTATTTTACTACAATAAAAAAAGTGTCTGCGTCTTCTTGGGCCTTAGATATTATAGCGTTCAATTCTTCATCCCTTTTCGCGATTCTGAGCCACAACTTTTCTCTTCCTTCTAAGGCCTGTGTTAGCTTAGAGGTCCCGATGCAGGGCTGCCTCAGGGCTGCTGTAACTTTGACACGTGTTAGCCTGTGTGTTCACAGAGCAGGGACTTGTCTTCTGGGACCACAGCCAACTAACTCACGCTAGAGTCTTCTAGGGCTAGACTCTCTTGCCATGTGGGGATCTCCTCTGCCCACACACCTGCCTGGAACAGCCCATCAGTTAACCAAGAGCATGTTGGGCTTTGGTCTGGCCTGAGTCTGAAGTGAAGGGTCCCTGCCCCACCCCTGCCAATCTAGCATTTTCCACAGAAACTCATTTTGAAGGAGGCTGTTTGCAATCCTCCATTCTCTGGAGAGGAACCCATCTCGGAGTTACCTACTCAGTAGACAAGCCAACAGACTTGAAGAAACTGAAGCGATAGTGTCGTAAAGAGCAGTCTCTTAATTTATGTTGACAAAAGTTGTTTAACGTAAATTATTTACGATGCTTTACAGTTCACTAGAGACTGCCCACAATTCACTCAATAGGAGGCCATCAGCAGATAACCTGAGACCTTGGCTCACCTCTCAGCTGTCGAATCCTTACAAGGAAGGGTGAGTCTTTTCAGGAAAGAAGAGTTATTCATTAATTAGTAAATATTTATTGATATTGATAGGATGATTACATGGTGTGTTATAATAATAGGGTTATGATAATGAGTCTGTGATTGAGTGGAAATCCACTGTCACAGGTCTGTAAACATTCTGCTTTTTAAAAAATATTTATTTATTTATTTATTTATTTTGGGCTGTGCTGGGTCTTTGTCACTGCACACAGGCTCTCTCTAGTTGCAGGGAACCGGGGCTACTCTTAATTGCCGTGCACAGGCTTCTCACTGCGGTGGTTTCTCTTGTGGAGCACAGGCTCTAGGGTGCAGGGGCTTCAGTAGTTGCAGCGCAACTTAGTTGCCCCAAGGCATGTGGGATCCTCCTGCATCAGGGATCGAACCCATGTCCCCTGCATTAACAGGATTTTTCTTCCTTGGACCACCATGGAAATCCAGCATTCTGCTTTTGTATGAAGACTATTTCACCACAATATTATAGACCCCAAAGCAGTTATATCTCCGGGGTATCCAAGGAGCCCACAAGGGCATCCCGTGGACTGCATTGTATCCCCTCCTCCCAAATTCATATGTTGGACTCCATACCCCCAGTACCTCAGAATCTATTTAGAAGTAAGATCCTTAAGGAGATAATTAAGGTCAAATGAGGTCATTAAGGTGGGCTTCATCTGGTATGGGTAGTGTCATTATGAGAAGAGGCGATTACGACACAGACACCCACCAAGGGACAATCATATGAGAAAAAAGGGAGGAGACGGCTCTCTACAAGCCAGGGAGAGAGGTCTTTGACACCTTGATTTTAGATTTCGAGCCTTCAGAATTATTAAGCCTAACAGAATTAAATTGCTGTTGCTTAAGCCATCCAGACTGTAGTATATTGTAATGACAGCTATAGCAGTCATACCCTCCATCACAGCCAGTCCACTCCTCTGATGCCTTCATAATCCCATTCCCTTCCGTGACATCATAGCCAAGACATTAGGACCAAACTGCATGGATTCACAAAGGAGCCAAAGGAACACACAGCTCATAAATCTTCCTAACAACACAGCATACCTTAGGAAGAAAAAGAAAAAAACAACATAGTGGGAGGAGGTAGGGATGTACCAAGTTACAGCTCGGCAAGCTGTGGATCTATTAAAGAAGCGTCTTTGTTATTACTCATATTTTCTCCCGGAGTTGGGCTCTTACAGCTTAGGAAGGCTTCCTGGAGCTGGCACTGTTGCACTGAAAGCCGAAGAGCCAGGCATCTGTTCGCCACTGTTGCAGAGAGTCCGCTGAGATTGTGCAACCTCTAAATAAGGGCCTCACTTTGATTAGAATGTACATGAACATGAAAACTCCCAAACTTCTATCCCAAGAGAAGGATGCCATTTCCAGCAGCCAGAGAGCGTAGGTGGTTAGCTCGAGTTCTGCTCTCCCAAAACGTCTGCTTTGTATTTCTCTTCCCTTCACAACCACCTTCAACACATCCCAGTGGAGGAGCCATATGGTCACACCGCCTCCTCGCCCTGGCCATGCCAAGACTCACTTTTGCTTCCTCAGGAAACACTGCAGACCCCAGGCTGAGATGCCTGGAGTATGAATCTTTGGCTCAAACATGATTCTGGTGCCATGGACCCTACCTATCGCCTAGATTTTCTTGCCAGGATTGGGAAGTGTTTTCTCAGCTTTTCCCTGATTTCTTAAGCTCTGTGCCCCGTGTGCTTCATCTGTTACAGCCCCTCCACTCTGGGTTTGTCCCTGGCTGCTCTGCTGACACTTGGATATTAGCTTCCAGTTCTCATCTGCTCACCTGGATGGTGCCCAGGAGTTTTCCCATTTTAGGGTTATAAGCCTGTCACAGGTGCCCTGGTAAACACAGACTACCTTTCGAGATGCAGTAACAACTCCTAGGCCAAACAAACTCTTTGCCCCTTATTCCAAAAAAATCTCACTGCCCCAAATCTGGCCAATATTTGAATACTTCTGCCTTCTCATCTTACCAAAGGAATCTTTGTGCCCAACTCAGTGGCAAAACAATTTTGATATTTATTTTTTTTTTTTGCATTTTCTCTTTTTTTTAATTATTTTAATTGGAGAATAATTACTTTACAAAATTTTGATATTTATTGAAAGCCAGAAGACTTCCTTGGTGGTCCAGTGGTTAAGACTTTGCCTTCCAATGAAGGGAGTACACGTTCGATCCCTGGTCAGAGAGCTAAAATCCCACATGCCTCGTGGCCAGAAAACTAAACATTAAACAGAAGCATTGTTGTAAAAACTTCAATACAGGCTTTAAAAAAAATCTTAAAAATAAGAAAGCTGGGCAAAAGATTCCTCCCTAATGTTGTCTGCCACTGATAGCAAACCTGAGTCCAGCATATGTTCTCGCTGGAATATATGTTATACTATAGCATTCCAAGCATCAGAAAACATCATTCACAAAATATAAACTTAAGGCTAAGAATGCTGCTTCTGACCTTTGTTGGGAATCACTGCTTTCTGTCTCTGGGGGTCAATTGAACTAGCATAATCACCTTTCTTTGAAACTGACACTCATCTAAACCCCTCACCAGCTCTTAGGCCAGATGATAGGTGTGCTTCTGTCATTTTGTCATTTTTGTTCCCATTTCCTCTTTTCCTAGTTGGCCACCTACATGCTGAATCACCTAGGATTCTGGGATGCTTTTCTTTTTTCCTCTGTCTCTCCACACTTAGGACTTTCTGATTGCACCATCTCTATTTGCCCAGAACCAGAGGCTTGAGTGTGCAGAGCTGTTTGTGCCCAAGGCTGTGCATTGTATGCTGGGAACAGGGTGGACGCTGCAGGCCCCAGCAGCTGCCCTAAGGAAGACTAATTGCTGTGCGGAAAAACTGAGAAATAAAAAATGCCTGAAGGACGATGCCAGACCCATTGAAGGATAGAATCCTTAAAGCACAGCTCCAGAAACTCCAGTCTTTTAAAGAAAACAGTCTTTTTCTCTCCCCCCAGTTATTTTACTTCCTTTGGCTTCATCCTGTTCTCTTAGACCATTCTAGGATCCATCCTTCCCAGACCTGAACAAGGCATATCAAGCTAACACACACACACATACACACATGCACACACACACACAGAGCCCAGAATCAAGGTCTCTGCTGTTGTCAAGTTCAGGATTAGCTGGAAAAGCCCTGCCTTTCTGGTTTTGTCTCCCTATCATGAAACGCCATTCTCCCGAGACATTCTTGTAATCCATGGCCATTCACCAATCAGAAAGCCCAGTGGGGTGATATTTAATTCATGTCTGTCAATCACAACACAAAGAGAAGTCCTTCAGCTGGCCACAGAGAGAATCCTCTGCTACAGAACAAAGAGTCTGTGGGGATCTGTGGTCCCAGCCTCGCCTTGCACTCAGGGGCGGGCCCAGCAGCACTGCTGGCCCTTGCCTGGTTTCAAAATAATTGTGGCTTTGGAAGCAGCTAGGCAGATTAAAAAGATTAAATCCACAGCGCGTCCCTTCGACACAGTCAGGGGAGAGGAAGATTGGGACTTTCATGTCTTAGCTCTTCAATCGCAGATCAGCATGTCCTTGGCACTGGACCTCTGCATCGAATCCAAATATTTGAATTTTAGAGTAATCGCCGTTGCCCAGCCCTCTGCACGAGTGGTTGTAGGAGCTCCGTGGTTTTTACACTGACATATCAGCAAAACAAAGCAGCTGAGATACGAATCTCGTGTATGAAAATGAGAAAGCTTCACTTCCCCGCTTTGCATTTATCTTTGGAAGTTAGAGGGATATGAATAATAAATAAATGAAATGAAACGCTTCCGTGGCAATTGTGGGTAACACAAACACAGGATTCGAAGGCAGCATCTGGACAACAAAGGAACAGTGCCTCAAGTTCAAGATTAGCTCACCAAAGCTTTTTGTTTTGTTTTTTTTTAATTCTCCAAAAACAGTCACGTGGAAGTACAGTGCACTTCCTCCTCTCCCTGCCTCTCCTGTACCAGTCTTGGAATCAAAATGATCTTTATGTTGTCACTACCTGTCGGGACTTCAGCTGAGGCTCCTTGGTAATGCAAGCCACATATCTTTTTACTGCAAGTATCCTTTCAATATATCTGACACATTATTCATTCCAAATACTTTCACATTTGTTCACTCAATTTTAAGGAAGGTGAGGGATATTTTAGCAGTCCTTCTCTAGGCTCTTTTTACAACTGGAGAAAAGAATGCAGTAAGGGAGGGTGATTTAGAAATAAATGAGGGGTCGCGCTGGGGGAAGAAAAACAGGTCAGTGCTTTGGGGGATGGGAAAATACCTGGTTTTGAACCTTACCCTTCTGATTCCTAGTATTCTGACGTTGGCAGGATCTCTGAGTTCTTTGATCCTCAGTTTTTTCTTCCCTGTTAAATGAAAATAATTCCTTTCTCATAGTAATCTCACTACAATTAAATCAGGTAACACAGATAGAGACTTCCAGGCACACAGTTCAGTTCAGTTCCGGTCACTCACTTGTGTCCGACTCTTTGTGACCCCATGGACCGCAGCACACCAGGCCTCCCTGTCCATCACCAACTCCCAGAGATTGCTCAAACTCATGTCCACCGAGTCGGTGATGTCATCCAACCATCTCATCCTCTGTTCATCCCCTTCTCTTCCTGCCTTCAATCTTGCTGAGCATCAGGGTATTTCCCAGTGAGTCAGTTCTTTGTATCAGGGGGCCAAAGTATTGGAGCTTCAGCTTCAGCATCAGTCCTTCTAATGAATATTTAGGACTGATTTCCTTTAGGTTTGACTGGTTGGATCTCCTTGCAATCCCAGGGACCCTCAAGAGTCTTCTCCAGCACCACAGTTCAAAAACATCAGTTCTTCAACACTCAGCTTTCTTTATGATCCAACTCACATCCATACATGACTACTGGAAAAACCATAGCTTTGACTAGACGGACCTTTGTCGGCAAAGTAATGTCTCTGTTTTTTGGCTCTTAGAAATAGTAGTTTCTTTCTTAAACCAACAACAACTTGCCCATAGAGAGGGAACTTCCACCTCCAAACAGGAGCCCTGGAGCCCTGGGAGAGCTTCATTGATCCTGGCAGCTGACTGGCCTTGCGGGCTTGGCTCCTTAGGCTGGATGCCCATGGGCTCCCTACCTGCTCCAGCAGCAGCAGCGGCCCTTCCGGAGCTTCCTCTGCCTCTCCTTCACTGGATTTGCTGCCTCTCCCATGGGTGGGGAGGGGTTTGGGGAAGAAGTTAACCCGGTGAGACCAAGAGCCTTCTTGCTGACCGATACGCTTCTTCTAGCCTATTAGCCTAGGCTGCAATTAATATTTCAAAACTAGAAAATCTCCAGGAAATCTTTCACATGTGTCTGCCTTACAAATGCAGAAGCAACAACAGCAGTGTTCAAGTTTTTTAAAAAATGCACCCTGGAGGACTTCACCCTGGTTCAGACTCTGCCTTCCAGTGCACGTTGGTATAGCCAGGATTTCCTTCAGGCTTGGGCTTGGAACTTAAGACCCATTTAGCTTTTCCAAAACCTCTGTTAGCTCAGTGGTAAAATGAGGTGCTTGAATGAGAATATTTCCATTTATGAGCTCATTCCTTATGTAGCCTCTGTGTTTAATTACTGTAAACTAGGGAGAATAACAGGGCTTCCCTAGTGGCTCAGTCGGTAAAGCATCTACCTACAGTGCAGGAGACCTGAGTTCGATCCCTGGGCCGGGAAGATCCCCTGGAAAAGGAAATGGCAACCCGCTCCAGTAGCTTGCCTGGAAAATCCCATGGACGGAGGAGGCTGATAGGCTACAGTCCATGGGTCGAAAAGAGTCGGACACAACAGAGAGACTTCACTTTCACGTTTAAGTTATTGTGAGGCTTAAATGAGGTAATCCATGTAGTAGGTGTGGCTCTCAAGCCACAAATTCTGATACAAAAGAGATAGATATGTAATTTTTGAAAAGTCACATATTCTCTGAGCCCTAAGCCTCTGGGTTACTGGAAATTTAACTTTGAAACTTCTTGGACCTTTCTCCCCACATCCCCAGAGTTCCAGGTGCCAGCAGTGCCAGCATGTCGTTGGGGGTGAAAAGGAAGAGACTCTAGTCTGTCTTTTCGATGTCTATCGCCCCAGCCCATCTGAGCCTTTCACCCACTCTCCTGCCATGCTTGTATGGACGGAAAACAAATGCACAGTCTAAAAGTTGAGAATTATATTTTATTCAGCAGATTGACCAGGATGAAAGCCCAGGAGTCAGCCTCTTCTATACCTCTGAGGGACTGTTCCAAAGAGGTAAGGGGGGAACCAGGATATATAGATATTTTTGCAACAAAAGTCAGGTAGTAGAAACATCAAAGAATTACTGTTAATTAAAGAAAACCCAGACATCTCCAGTTAACGAATTTAGTGCTTTTCCGTATGGGAATATACTAGAGGCTGAGCTCATTGAAATCATTCCTTTGATATGCATCTTAGTTGTCTAGGGCCAGTATCCTGTTTTTCTCCATCCTGAATCCCCCTCCGGCTGCACTGTTGTGATGGCTGCAGTGGTTGATGGCTTAATGACCAAAACGTCCTTTGTTTGCTGATATGGCTGGCGACATTCTTTATCCACACTTGAGAACTGACAGTTTTGACTATGAAACTGCACACCTCAGACGGGGACTTGAATCCATGGCCTTTTAATTGAAATTGCACACTTGGTCTCAGAACTTAATGAAGCTCAGTTTCTTGATGTTTCAGCAAAGAGAGAATTCAGTGAGAGACAAAGTGATAAGTAAGAAGTGGATTTATTTAGAAAGATACACATTCCATGAGTTTCCCTGGTAGCTCAGCTGGTAAAACATGCAGAACACCCCTGTTCGATTGCTGGGTCAGGAAGATCTCCTAGAGAAGGGATAGGCTACCCACTCAAGTATTCTTGGGCTTCCCTGGTGGCTTAGATGGTAAAGAATCTGCCTGCAATGTGGGAGACCTGGGTCTAATCCCTGGGTTGGGAAGATCCCCTGGAGAAGGAAATGACTACCTACTTCAGGATTCTGGCTTGGAGAATTCCATGGACAGAGGAGCCTGGCAGTCTACAGTCCATGGGGTTGCAAAGAGTTGGACAGGAATGATCAACTTTCACTTTTACACATTCCGTTGACAGAATGCAGTTCATCTCAAAAGGCAAGAACAACCCTGGGAGAAACACTCCACAGAAAGAGTATGGGCCACCTCAAAAGCAAGAGACCCTGAAATATGGGGTGGTTAGTGTTTATGGGCTGGGTAATTTCATAGGCTAATGAGCAGGAGGGTTATTCCAACTATTTTGAAGAAGGGGCAGGGATTTCCAGGAATTGGGCCACACCCACATTTTGACCTTTTATGGGCAGCCTGGGAACTGGGGTGTGTCATTTAGAGGCTAACAAGTTCAGTTCAGTTCAGTCGCTCAGTCACATCCGACTCCTCGTGACCTCATGGACTGCAGCATGCCAGGCTTCCCTGTCCATCACCAACTCCCAGAGCCTAATCAAACTCACGTTCATCGAGTCGGTAATGCTGTCCAACCATCTCATTCTCTGTCATTGTCTCCTTCTCCTCCCGCCTTCAGTCTTTCCCAACATCGGGGCCTTTTCCAATGAGACCCCAACTGTTCTTCGCATCAGGCGGCCAAAGTATTGAAAACAGCTTTAGCATCAGTCCTTCCAATGAACACCCAGGACTGATCTCCTTTAGGATGGACTGGCTGGATCTCCTTGCTATCCAAGGGACTCTCGAGAGTCTTCTCCAGCACCACAGTTCATAAGCATCAATTCTTTGCTTCTCAGCTTTCTTTATAGTCCAACTCTTACATCCATACATGACTACTGGAAAACCATAGTTTTGACTAGATGGATCTTTGCTGGCAAAGTAATGTCTCTGCTTTTTAATATGCTGTCTAGGTTGGTCATAGCTTTTCTTCCAAGGAACAAGTGTCTTTTAATTTCATGACTGGAGTCACCATCTGCAGTGATTTTGGAGCCCCCCAAAATGAGGCCTGTCACTGTTTCCGTTGTTTCCCCATCTATCTGCCATGAAGTGATGGGATTGAGTGCCATAATCTTAGTTTTCTGAATGTCGAGTTTTAAGCCAACTTTTTCACTCTCCTCTTTCACTTTCATCAAGAGGCTCTTTAATTCTTCGCTTTCTGCCATAAGGGTGGTGTCATCTGCATATCTGAGGTTATTGATACTTCTGCCGGCAATCTCGACTCCAATGTGTGCTTCCTCTAGCCCAGCCTGTGCTTCCTCTAGCCCAGTGTTTCTCATGATGTAGTCTGCATATAAGTTAAATAAGCAGGGTGACAATATACAGCCTTGACATACTCCTTTCCCAATGTGGAACCAGTCTGTTGTTCCATGTCCAGTTCTAATTGTTGCTTCTTGACCTGCATACAGATTTCTCAGGAGGCAGGTCAGGTGGTCTGGTATTCCCATCTCTTGAAGAATTTTTCCAGTTTGTTGTGATCCACACAAAGACTTTAGCATAGTCAATAAAGCAGAAGTAGATGTTTTTCTGGAACTCTCTAGATTTTTCAATGATCCAACAGATGCTGACACATTACAGTGAGCATATAATGAAGTTCAAGGTCCACCAGAAGTTGAATCTTCCGCCGTCTTGGACTTAGTTGGTTCTAACCAGTTTTCATCATAACGTCGATGGCTAGGTCATTCTCTTAAAGGTTGTACCCTGCCCCCTTCTCTCTGGTTTCTGTTAGCCTGGGAAGTCCAGTGCCTATAGTCTCTTGCCCTCTCCGAAGTTTTGTCCGCTCCACAGGTCCCTGCCAGGAAGCGGTTCTTCCCCAGGGCTCTGGGACCCATGTCTTCCCAACACTGACAGTAAATCCCCCACTGTTATGCATGGCAGGAGAGACCTTCACAGTCTGATAGCCCCGTTTCCCAGTACTTCTGTCTTTTCACAGGTGTCCTCTATGCCAGCCATGCCCAGGAACCGCCTGCAGCTCTCTGTGTCTGCCACGATCTCACATGCTTTACAGCTTAGCCTTTGCTGTCCTTTCTGTGTAGACTCTCCTTCCACCCCCTCCTCCCAAATTAAATCGGCTGTTGGCCATTCTTAAGCTTAAGCTCATTCATTGCCTCATTGAAGAAGTTTTGTTTTATCTGCCTCCAGACACACTGTGTCACCTGCACACACGCACCGTGGCACCAGCCCATTGCATTGGAGTGGCCTGAGTACAGGTCTCTTTTCACTGCTCGCCTCAAAGCAGTTTGCATTTCACCTGTGTCACAAGCTCCTACTTGAAACATAACGCATGCCCAGTGTAGATTGAAGTCAACTTTCTTCCTAACTGCAGCCCTGTCTCTCAGCCTTCCTCTTCCCTCTGTTCTCTCCTAACTGCCCTTGCCCTCTGCACTTGACTCCTTGGCAGCACTGTCCACATTTGAGCCATTTGGGTTATTAATGTGACTACCGGGTGACCACAGACTTGAATGAATTACATGCTCCCTCTCCCTGCCTTCTAATTACAGAACCAGGAAGGGATCTCAGTGGTCAGTCAGTCCAACCTCCAATTTAGCACAGGACCTACTCTATGGATGGTTCCTCAGTCTTTGCTAAAATAACTTCTCAGGCTTTTATAGTACACGGATATAATGGTAGCATCATGGAAGACACCAGCAAGTGGGGTAAATATTACCAAGGAGACATCCTGGCATGCAGAAGCTGATTCACTCCATGGATGAGAACAGGGCAGTCCTGAACCAATAGGGGCAGAGAAAAAAAAAAGGGAGGGCATTTATTTATTTTTTTTCAGCAAAGCTTATTTTTCTTTCAGATTATGGACCAGGTGAAAAGGATGCTTGACTACCTTAATCTTGTGGGCTGTGGCCTGTGGGCTGGTTTTGGCTGGGGTTCTACAGGTGGAACGGCTACAGCCTTCTTCTCAGTCTGCGAGGAGCCTTTGTTATCTCCGCAGCGAGTTTTGGACTCTGACAGTTTTTGAAGAAGTAAAAAAGAGGCAAGGACAGTGGCTCTTTGTGTCTCTCAAAGGCAGCACTGTTTCCTTGGGCTGGCACGGCCCACGGACAACGTGCCGCCCTTCATGCGGGATTGTTTTACTGCCCCGACGCATGGACTGCCCGGTGCCAGCCTTCATGTAGGAGAGAAAGGCTGGATGCCGCCCTGCGATGCCAGGACAACTCACAGAGCAGCAAATGGAGATCACCTTCTGATGATGACTGTCGACAATCCCTCCTCATCCTCTCCTCAAGTCCCTGGGGAGCAAGTGGGGAGCAAGTTTCAGGGCGTGCTTCCTGTTACCTGACTCACTTCAGGCTCCTGTTGCCTAGAGGTCAATGGTGGTCTTGATCTTAGAAGTGAGTTTCTAAAGAGCTCTCTCACGATTCCTCTGTTTAGATTCATTTTCAAAAGTTGAAAGTCAGTGAACAGCTCTATCTTTGGAAACGCTTACCTGTTTTATTTTAAATTGAAGTATCGTTGATTTACAATATCAGTTTCAGGTGTACAACATAGTGACTCAATATTTTTATAGATGATACTCTATTAAAAGTTGTTTTAGGGAAGACTTAATCTCTTGGTGCAATCGGAACCCTTCATTCACTGACATATTTAACAGGCATTTTTGAAGACCAACTCTGTGCCAGCCACTGCACCCGGTGCTGAGATACCAAGAGAAAACATTCCAGTCTTCGCAGAGCTTCTAGGTAAGTGACAGTTCCCTAGGATAAGTAACAAAGGGGGACTGTGTACCCCGGAGCACAGAGGAGGGTTCATGGAACACGGCCAGCGGGAGTCACGGGGGCCTCCTGAAGTAGGCGGTAACCGCGTTGTCGTTGTCGTAGTGGAAACACAGAAGTCAGCCAGGGGCTGGCGATGACGACGGGCATACAGCATTGGGGAGGCAGTGAGAGGGCCCAGCGCATTTAGGGAACTGAACTTAATTTAAAATGGCTGGGGTGGGGGTGGAAGGAGACACTGATGAAAAAAGACATTTTGAAAACAAGCCCTGGGTACTCTTTGGATTTTAGAGCTTATTCTAGAGGTAACTGGGAGCTTTTGAGAAATTTTTGCTGGATGATGACCTGGTCAGGGACACGATACAGACCATGAGTCTGGACAATAAATGATCCCACACAGAAGGCGACGCATTGCGAGGGGGCTGTGCCTGCCCAAGGAACACTGCTGCCACAAGAGACAAATGCAAGTTTCAGAAAGCTGGGATGTGTCCTTCATGCCCACTAGACTGTGTGGTTTTTGAGTTCCTTTTATTCCTGGACTTCTAAAACTTGGCTTAATAAAAAGTCATAGGTGCTCAACAAGTTTGTTGCATGAATGAATGAATGATTCTGCCTTCTGGGAGACAAGGGACCAAGCGTCATCTTTCTTTCGGGTGATTCATATCAGATTTTCTGATACTTGAAGACCAATATTCCTTTCAGTCAGTTCAGTTGCTCAGTCATGTCCGACTCTTTGCGACCGCATGAACTGGAGCACGCCAGGCTTCCCTGTCCATCACTAGCTCCCAGAGCCTAATCAAACTCATGTTCATCAAGTCGGTGATCCAAGCATCTCATCCTCTGTCGTCCCCTTCTCCTCCTGCCTTCAGTCTTTCCCAGCATCAGGGTCTTTTCCAGTGAGTCAGTTCTTCGCATCAAGTGGCCAAAATATTAGAGCTTCAGTTTCAGCATCAGTCCTTTCAATGAATATTCAGGGCTGATTTCCTTTAGAATTGACTGGTTGGATCTCCTTGCAGTCCAAGGGACTCTCAATAGTCTTCTCCAGCACCACAGTTCAAAAGCATCAATTCTTCAGTGTTCAGCTTTCTTTATGGTCCAACTCTCACATCCATACATGACCACTGGAAATTCCTTTAAGTCTTGCATTTTCAGGTTTCACACCCTGCACTCCTTCAACTGTTCTTCATGTGATATGGTTCTTTCCCTACCTCCTGTGTCCTTTTTCTCATTTGTCATTGTCCCTCTGATTAAAATGTGCTTCTGAGAAGTAAGTGCAAACACCCAGGTAAACTCTGGCCTCAGGAAAGGTTCTCAGGGACTCTTCATCTGATTGCTTTTCACCTGGTTTTTTTGGCAATCACTTAACCCTGATGACTCGGATCCTGCTTGTACTAAATTAAATCCTGAAATCTTTCCCATGTGTTCTATTTTTAAATCATAACTCCTTCTACAAAGATGAAATAAATTTTAAAATATGTCCCCTATTTGGAATATATGACTTACATTGCTTAATGTAGTGAGGGTTATACCTTTAACTTTTTGAAAACACAGCCTGTTTTCTTGGATCCATTGTTGCAGCCTATTAAGGCCATCTTCCAGTCTGATATCATCTGTCTGCAAACACGATCAGTGGCAGTTGGTGTTCAGTCAATGTCCTAAATCAAACCACCAGGAGAAATGTTTCACAGACTAGATCCCTGTGGCATACCAACTAGAAACTTCCCTCAAGTCAGTATTTTCAGAATGAGGTTGTGATCCTTTAGTGAAACAATGTAGTGGGTTGAAATCAGCATTTTAAAAAAAGTATAGAAAAACCTGTCAGAGTTATTACATGCTGTTGTTCAGTCTCAGTCGTATACAGTTCTTTGTGACCCCATGGACAATGCTGGGGTAGTCCATGGGGTAGACAGGCTTCCCTGTCCTGCACTATCTCCCAAAGTTTACTCAGACTCATATATATTGAGTTGGTGATGCCATCCAACCATCTCATCCTCTTTCACCCCCTTCTCCTCCTGCCTTCAATCTTTCCCAGCATCAGGGTCTTTTCAAATGAGTCAGCTCTTCGCATCAGTTGGCCAAAGTACTGGAGCATCAGCTTCAGCACCAGTCCTTCCAATGAATATTCAGGATTGATTTCCTTTAGGACTGAATGGGTTGGATCTCCTTGCAGTCCAAGGGACTCTCAAGAGTCCTCCAGCATCACAATTCAAAAGCACCTATTCTTCGGTACTCAGCCTTCTTTATGGTCCAACTCTCAAATCCATACATGACTACTGGAAAAAACATAGCTTTAACTATACGGACCTTTATCAGCAAAGTAGTGTCTCTGCTTTTTAAGATGCTGTCTAGGTTTGTCATAGCTTTTCTTCCAAGGACCAAGCGTCTTTTAATTTTGTGTAATTTTAATTTCCATGCATGGAGTAAAGACAAGTCAGATTTTGTGAAACTGTCACAGTTATACACATATACACATATTTTATTAAGGTCTATATTGCACAGTCACAGATGCAAACAATACTGTCCCATGAATCACATAGTTAAACTGGAGGATAAATATTGTGCTATCTCTTAAAAACATAGTAAATAGATTAACACAGAAATGAACTGAAAGTCCCATTGTCACTCTTGTAATTCTTGACTTTTTAAAAAATTAATTTTTATTAGAGTTGCTTTGCAATGTTGTTAGTTTCTGCTGTGTAGCAATGTGAATCAGTTATACATATACGTATATTCCCTCTTTTTTAGATTTCCTTGCCATTTAGGTCACCGCAGAGCACTGAGCAGAATTCCCTGTACAACAGGTTCCCATTAGTTGTCTATTTTATACATAGTGTATATGTGTCAATCCCAATCTTTCAGTTCATTCCTCCCTCCCTCCCCACCTTGGGGTCCATAAATTTGTTCTCTGCATTTATGTCTCTATTTCTGCTTTGCAAATAGGTTCATCTGTATTATTTTTCTAAATTCCACATATAAGTGATAATATATTTGTTTTCCTCTTTCTGACTTACTTCACTCTGTATGACAGTCTCAGAGACAGCATATTAAAAAGCAGAGACATTATTTTTCTGACAAAGATCCATCTAGTCAAAGTTATGGTTTTTCCAGTGGTCATGTATGGATGTGAGAGTTGGACTGTGAAGAAAGCTGAGCACTGAAGAATTGATGCTTTTGAGCTGTGGGGTTGAAGAAGACTCTTGAGAGTCCCTTGGACTGCAAGGAGATCCAACCAGTCCATCCTAAAGGAAATGAGTCCTGAATATTCATTGGAAGGACTGATGCTGAAGCTGAAACTCCAATACTTTGGCCACATGATACGAAGAACTGACTCATTGGAAAAGACCCTGATGCTGGGAAAGATTGAAGGCAGGAGGAGAAGTGGACTTCAGAGGATGAGATGGTTGGATGGCATCACCGACTCAATGGAGCCGACTCAATCACCTGAAGCAAGTTCCAGGAGTTGGTGATGGACAGGGAAGCCTGGCGTGCTGCAGTCCACGGGGTCACAAAGAGTTGGATACGGCTCAGCAGCTGAACTGAACTGATGACAGTCTCTAGGTCTATCCATAATTGTTGGCTTTTTGAAATGAAAACTTCAATTGTTTGATAAAGAGACAACTTCTTTCCTTTGAAAAGTGTTCTTGAAGCAGCAATCTAGTGTTTTCCAGGGTTTCTGCAATATTTCAGGCCCACTGTGGGAATACTGGGCCTCCAATCCCAGTCTGAGAGGCTCAGATCCACTTTGTTTTGTATGCCATGGTGCTGCCTAAGATTTTATCTGGGCTCCCAATGAGGGTGAAAGTTTCCTCTGGGTTAAAAAAATAAAAAAAGTCAAAGACCTTGCTTCCTAATAAATTTATTAGAAAATGTCTTTGACTTGCTAAGTAAGCATGTGGAGAATATATGGTACTAGCAGACCAGTTTAGTTTTGCCTGAAATGCATGTTGGGACCATTTGTCACAAGTACTTGTATCCTTCTGTTCAACCTACTTGATACGTTTTCTAGATTCTAATGTTAATATATTGATTAGCAGTAAATGTGAAAGTTATTCTTTTGAAGACAGCAAATACTTTCCTATTGTTGGTATTCTCCTTACATGTTGGACTGTTGCTTTCTGGTTGTTGGACTCACCTTGCATCTAATAGTCCTTGTCTACAACCAGTTATTCTTTCATCAAATATGATGTGATACAGACTTAGAGAGTGAATTTGTGGTTGCCAGGGGGTAAGGTTGTGGGGAGGGGACAGTTAGGGAGTTTGGGATGGACATGTACACACTGCTGTATTTATAATGGATAACCACAGGCCAACTCTGCTCAATGTTATGTGGCAGCCTGGATGGGAGGGGGATTTGGGGGAGAAAGGCTACATGTATATATGTATGGGTGAGCATCTTCACTATTGACCTGACAACATTGTTAATCAGCTATACCCCAATACAAAGTAAAAAAGTACAAAAAAAATACACAAAAAAGTGATGTGATAGCCATTAAAACTGTTCACAAATATTTTGATCTCCTTGCTCCAGGCAAACATATGATAGAATTGCACTTCACTATATTGAAATTAGTCATGACCATGTGACTGGCTTTGGCCAATGAAATAAAAGGGACATGTGTCACTTGTAGGCAGAGGCATTTCATTGCCGGGGTAGGTATTGTAGAGCTTTAACCCGCTTCCCACGTTGATTAGGGAAGTACTGGTGACACGGATGAGCACACCTGCCTTGCAAACCCATGTCAGACATGGAACAGAGTGCAAAATAAGCCGTTATTGTCTTGGGCACCTGGATTTAGGATTTATTTGTAACTAGAACAAAACTAGCCCATTCTAACGTGTGTAAAAATACACTTACTTTCCTGTAAACCGTATCTATTCTTTGTTTTCACTTGTGTCTTCGTTTCTATAGTGATAAATCTTGATTATTCTTCTTACAACTCCTCACTGTTTATTGAACTGTAATAATTTGCTCTTCTGATTTTCCAGTGTTTTTTCTTTCCTGTGAAAGAGTCATATTGCAAGAATCTTTCTTGAATGAGTATCAATAGTGGGGCAGTTGGAAGTTGTACTTTTTTCATTATATTTGGCAAAGAAAAAATATACTTCTTTTTAGAGGAGCTCCACCCTTCAGCTGCAATGCATTACTGTCTACCTAAATGCTCTTAACTAGCCAGAAAGCAAATGTTTCCCATTACAAATGACATTTATCAGTTAGTCTCAGGAATAGGGCTCCTTCATAATTGATCTTGCTTGGAAGTAACCATTATGACTCACTACTGGATCTCTCAGTGCTTTCAAAGTGAAAAAATGCAATGGAGGATATGATTAACATTGACCTATTGCATCCTTCATATGTGTATATCAACCATCACATTTATTTTTCCAATAGGACATTTTTTTGGCTATCACTATTCAGATACCCTCCTGAATATGCCTAGTAGCCTTTCGTGTGCATTAGTGCTTTAAATTTTGAAGTTTTTCATATAACCTTCATCATTATATTTTTAGAATCTGTTATTTTATTTTGTACTATTGCCCATGAATTGAATTATGGGCAATATATGCTGTTGCCCATATATTGTTTAAAAAAAAAAGTTTGAGCCAGTATCATTCAAACTTTAAGCTTGATCAAGGGGACCTCTCTGAAAGTCCAGTGGTCAAGACTTCGTGCTTCCACTGCCAGAGGCACGGGTTCGATCCCTGGTGAGGGAGCAAAGATCCCGCATGCTTCATGGCACAGTCAAGAAATAAATATTTTAAATATGTTTGAAATAGCGAATGTCCCCAACTTCCCATTGGATCATGTTCTAAAAACTTACAGTCTCCTTTTTGGAGCTTGGGTGACACTTCCCAGAAATTATTCTGAAATTCATCATTAGTTTCCACTCTAGCCACTCAAAGCCAATTTTACCCCTAATTGACAAAGGTACACATTTATTTGGAGAAAAAGTTTGTTCCTCTAAACTTCCTTTTTTAGAAATATTTATTTATGTATCTGGCTGCACCGTGTCTTTTTTAATTGCGGCATGCTGAATCTTTAGTTGCAGCCTGTAAACTCTTGTTTGTAGCATGTAGGATCTAACTTCCTGACCAGGGATCGAACCCAGATTTCCTACTTTGGAAGCACAGTGTCTTAGCCCCTGGACCACCAGGGAAGCCCCTCCCCTAAATTTTCTTATGAGAAGGAAAGAAATGTGGCACCCCTAGGAACACATTTTTCCCTTTTTTACAACCATGGACAAAAAAGTCTTTGCAAATCAGATATTTCCTTCAAAACACTTGTACTTAATTTCATACAGTAGCTTAAAAGATACAGATTGCCACAGGACTGGAAAAGGTCAGTTTTCATTCCAATCCCAAAGAAAGGCAATGCCAAAGAATGCTCAAACTACCACACAATTGCACTCATCTCACACGCTAGTAAAGTAATGCTTAAAATTCTCCAAGCCAGGCTTCAGCAATACATGAACCGTGAACTTCCAGATGTTGAAGCTGGTTTTAGAAAAGGCAGAGGAACCAGAGATCAAATTGCCAACATCTGCTGGATCATCGAAAAAGCAAGAGTTCCGGAAAAACATCTATATCTGCTTTATTGACTATGCCAAAGCCTTTGACTGTGTGGATCACAATAAACTGTGGAATATTCTTCAAGAGATGGGCATACCAGACCACCTGACCTGCCTCCTGAGAAATCTGTATGCAGGTCAGGAAGCAACAGCTAGAATGGACATGGAAGAACAGACTGGTTCCAAATAGGAAAAGGAGTATGCCAAGGCTGTATATTATCACCCTGCTTATTTAACTTATATGCAGACTACATCATGAGAAATGCTGGGCTGGAGGAAACACACACTGGAATCAAGATTGCCAGGAGAAATATCAATAACCTCAGATATGCAGATGACACACCCTTATGGAAGAAAGTGAAGAACTGAAGAGCCTCTTGATGAAAGTGAAAGAGGAGAGTGAAAAAAATTGGCTTAAAGCTCAACATTCAGAAAATTAAGATCATGGCATCTGGTCCCATCACTTCATGGCAAATAGATGGAGAAACAGTGGAAACAGTGGCTGACTTTATTTTTCTGGGCTCCAAAATCACTGAAGATGGTGATTGCAGCCATGAAAATAAAAAAAGACGCTTACTCCTTGGAAGGAAAGTTATGACCAACCTAGACAGCATATTAAAAAGGAGAGACATTACTTTGTCAACAAAGGTCCATCTAGTGAAGGCTGTGGTTTTTCCAGTGGTCATGTATGGATGTGAGAGTTGGACTGTGAAGGAAGCTGAGTGCCGAAGAATTGATGCTTTTGAACTGTGGTGTTGGAGAAGACTCTTGAGAGTCCCTTGGACTGTAAGGAGATCCAACCAGTCCATCCTAGGGGAGATCAGTCCTGGGTGTTCGTTAGAAGGATTGATGTTGAAGCTGAAACTCCAGTACTTTGGCCACCTGATGCGAAGAGCTGACTCATTTGAAAAGACCCTGATGCTGGGAAAGATTGAGGGCAGAAGGAGAAGAGGACGACAGAGGATGAGATGGTTGGATGGCATCACTGACTCGATGAACTTGGGTTTGGGTGGACTCCGGGAGTTGGTGATGGACAGGGAGGCCTGGCATGCTGCGGTTCGTGGGGTCACAAGGAGTTGGACATGGCTGAGAGACTGAACTGAACTGAATGCAAAATTAACTCATGTGGGAGTCTCATCTTCTCATTCAGATCTTCCTGCCATAAAATATTGATCACAATCTGGTAGGAACAGCAATCTAATAATAATTTTTAATGAGGTAATTCAGCTGCAAAATCAAAGAGAAGAATTGGAAAGACTTTGAACCTCTTAAGCTTAGTTGTGGATCTTATTTAGTAATAAATTGTGGGTGGGCTGTGTTCTGTCATCTTGACCCATAGATGAGCTGTTATTAAATATTGCTGAATATTAAATCAGCAGGGATTTTGGTTTTAGACCTTGTTTGCTCCATTTTGAGAAGGCAATGGCACCCCACTCCAGTACTCTTGCCTGGGAAATCCCATGGACAGAGGAGCCTGGTAGGCTACAGTCCATGGGGTCGTGAAGAGTCGGACACGACTAAGCGACTTCACTTTCACTTTTCACTTTCATGCACTGGAGAAGGAAATGGCAACCCACTCCAGTGTTCTTGCCTGGAGATTCCCAGGGACAGAGGAGCCTGGTGGGCTGCCGTCTATGGGGTCACACAGAGTCAGATACGACTGACGTGAGTTGGCAGTAGCACCGGCGGCAGCTCTATTTTGAAAGCAAAGAAAGGGTAGCCCTTCAACAAGGGAGGGAAGAGGAAAATCTGTCATCCGGTAAGGGATTTATGTTCTCAGTCTGCCTTTGATCATAATAATACAGTACTAAAAACTCCAAAAAAGATTTTTTTTAAGATATAGAGAAAGAGATCTGAACGGTGATGAATTTTGAAATATTTCCCCTGATAGCTCGGTTGGTAAAGAATCCACCTGCAATGCAGGAGACCCTGGTTTGATTCCTGGGTCAGGAAGATCCCCTGGAGAAGGGAGAGACTACCCACTCCAGTATCCTTGGGCTTCCTTTGTGGCTCAGCTGGTAAAGAATCCACCTTCAACGTGGGAAACCTGGGTTCGATCCCTGGGTTGGGAAGATCCCCAGGAGGGAAAGGCTACCCAATCCTGTATTCTGGCCTAAAGAATTCAACGGACTGTATAGTCCATGGGCTCCCAAAGATTTGGACATGACTGAGCAACTTTTACTTTCACTTCACTTTCAAATAACTATGCTCCAAACATTCAATAACCTTGACAGCCAAAGTCTTTGATCACTTCTTAAAGAGTAAATCTAGAGTCAGCCTTGAGATTAAAAGTTCTTGAGAAGATTGTCTTATTGTAAAATATAGAGTTTTCCATAAATCACCAGTATTAACTTGTTTGCTAAGGTCAATAGAGAATTCTAGGAGGTTTGAAAAATCTAGGAAAATGTGAAATTAAATAAAGTATATATAGGGCTTTTCTGGTGGCTCAGTGGTAAAGAATCTGCCTGCCAATGCAGGAGATGCAGGTTCGATCTCTGGGTCCAGAAGATCCCTTGGAGGAGGAAATGGCAACCCACTCCAGTATTCTTGCCTGAGAAATTCTATGGACAGAGGAGCCTGGCGGACTTTAGTTCATGGGGTCGCAAAAGAGTTGGACATGATTTAGTAACTAAACAACAACAATAAGGAAATACATAGGGTCCTGAATTTGAAGCCAGGAGGTCTTGGTTTTAATTTCTCTCCTATGCTAACTTCCTGGTCGCTTTGATGACTGATACTTAATTTAACCTTCTGCAACTATTAATATATCTCCTTGGATGACTTGCTCTCTAAGCCTTTTCCGACTTAAGTATCTCAGTAACCTGTCACTAGTCTACTCAGATAGAGGTATTTCTAGAGACTAAGTGTGTGGGAGTGACATTTGATCATCAGTGTCCCTCTTGAGCAATAGTGGTGGTAGCAGGTATAGCTGCCATTCACTGACATTTACTCTGGGCAAGATTCTATGCCGAATCCTTTAAATGTATTATCTCACTTAATCCTCAAAATATTGTTAGAGCGTTTGTGTATTTAGTCCAAGTCTTCCCAGCTATAAAATGTCTAATGTGGAAAGAAGTAGTGCACGTTGATCTTTTTATCATCTGCTCATAAATTAGCTGCCATAGCAGCAGCTTTAAATGGACACATAAATCTAATATATCCAATTTTACTAGAAATCAGACGTGTCTTGTGTGTACTGGCAACAGATTTTAGTTTAGGTAACATTTGGATCTATTTGTGGATGTTATTTATGTGCAGAGAGTACACTCATAAAATCATACAATGTTAGAACTATCAGAGCTCTTAAAGACATCTAGTGATTCCGTGTCCAAAATAGTAGCCACTGTGGTAGTTTAGTCGCTAAGTAGTGTCCGACTCTTGCGACCCCGTGGACTGCAGCCCGCCAGGCTCCTCTGTCTATGGGATTCTCCAGGCAAGAATACTGGAGTGGGTTGCCATTTCCTACTCCAGGGGATAACTGTATTGAAATTTTAATTTTAACTAGTTAGTTCGAAAGCTTAGTTCCTCAATCACCACCTGCAGCTCAGTAGACACACGCAGCTACCACATTGATCAGCACATTTATGGAATATGTTCATTGTCACAGAAATTTCTATTGGAAATTTCCAGCGACTACATTGTAATTCAACCCCTTTGTAGCTATCAGGATGCTTTTGGTTGCAAGTAGAAGAAACCCTGGCCCAAAATGACTTAACCAAAGAGTGAAAGAGTGGGAGTTTCTTGGTTCATGTAACTGGATAATCCATGACTTGACTCAGGGTTCTCAAGGCCAAGTGGGTACTTACTCCTGTTATCTGTTTCTTTCTCGTGACTACCCTCCCCTCCACCCAGTGACTCCGTTTGTCTTAAGGCCAGATCCATTCATTGTAACAATAGCTCTAGTTATTCCAGACCTTCCCATCAGAGGAAGAATTTGGTGAGAGGAGAGGGAGTAGTGAGAAGAGTGAGGGAACTAACTTCTCCAAAGACTTACGCTCTGTATAGACATGTCTCACTGATCCAAAATTGATGATCTTTGTCCCCAAGTAATCCTTATGGCCAGAGAGATAGAATGTTCTGGGTTTAAGCCAGTCAGGCCCATGCCTGGATCAGTTCTACTGTAATTGCTATAATTTCATGACTAATTTACAACAGATTCACAAAGAGATTCCACCCATCCCCCCCCAAAAAAAAATATCAGAGTACTTTAAGTAGAAGAAAAGAATAAATTTTGGTGAGTTGCCTTCCAAATATCCACGGTACCTTCGTTTTTACTGCTTCTCCAAAATTATGTATGTGTTGGTTCAGTGGCTAAGACTCCATGTTCCCAATGCAGGGGGCCTTGGTTTGATCCCTGGTCAGGGAACTAGATCCTGCAACTAAAAAAGATCCTGTATGCCCCAGCTGATACCTGGCACAGTCAAATAAATATATTTTTAAAAAACATTTCTCTTGCACTCCTTATAATACAAGTCCACACAGTTGAGGCTTCTGCATCTAAATTAATATTTTCTAAAGCTCTTTGACACTCTAGAGGGTGTTATTTAGGGTGAAGGATACTGTTAACTAGGTTCACTTACAGTGAAAGAAAAGTTACCCGTAATCAATTACATTTCTTTCAATTCTTTGCTCTTGGTTTTTAGTCAGTAGAAAATCTGGGCCTTATGTTTTTAGATTTCTGAAGTTTATAGAAATGTAGAAAAGAGGAATGCCCAGGCTGCTTCTTCCTCAAATATAAATATACAAGAGAAGAATCCACACAAATCTGTTTACAATTTAGGACAACAACAAGAAGAAAATAGAAAAAGTCATGGTGATGAGTCCAGAATGTCCAAGCCAGTTTTCAAGCAGCTGGCCTTTCAGTTACTAAGTGTGTTTATTTTTTCCATTCTCTCCTGAAACCATAGTTGCTACAAAATCCCAGAAACAGAACTGCCCTGAATCTACAGCACTGCTTTATTCCATCAAACCCCAGTCACCAAACTGTGATTAAATGGGTGTGAAGAATAAAATAGCCCAAGATTCCTAAAATGTCACATATTTGCAGTTTGACCAAAATGAAACCCAGCCTGTAGGCTTGTCTTATTACTTTTCAAAAGAGGGAAAAGTGAATCTCCACGGAGGTGCTCTTAAAATTATCTTTATTTTCTTCTGAGAAATCATACCAAATCATAAAGAAATTGTAGTGCTAGCATACCTACGAAATGGAGCCTCTCAAAGAAGGATGAAACTACCCAAAACCCTGGTGTGAGCTTTACATGCTGGGGCACTAGTTAGACAGCTTACGCCTGTCTTTCAGAACATGCCCACACCTTAGCTCATGATGAAGAGCTCCCTCTCGCTCACACTGGCTGCCTTCCATGAGGCCTTGATATCAAGCCTTTGGGGCAATACCTGCAACTCTTTTCTAAAGAGTGAACTAAATGAACCAGCCCCTTTGGCCTCTTAATGACTATTGAGTGTGATGGGGTCAGTTCTTCCTACCTGTAAGTGCCCATCATAGAAATCAGCAGACCCAAACTTGTATTCAAAGATTCCAACAACAGATTCTGCAGGTTGGACAGTTATTTTCTTGTTTGTTTATCTGCTTATCTGTTTCAGAAGTTTTGGAAGATGACAACAGCACATATTATCATCTCATATTAGCTTCTTTTTGAAAAAAAAAAAAATTATTCATTTGGCTGTGCCGGGTATTTAGTTGCAACACATGGGCTCTTTGATCTTCTCTGTGGCACGTGGGATCTTTACTTGCAGTATGCAACCTCTTAGTTCCAACATGTGGGATCTAGTTCCCCACCCAGGAATGGAACCCAGGCCCCCTGCATTGGGAGTGCTGAGTCTTAGCCACTGTACCACCGGGAAGTCCCCAAGTTAGCATCTTAAGACAGCAACCAAGCCTATCACCTTAACTATCTCCTATGAGTTTCTTTCTTTCTTTTTTTGTTTCTTAAGGTTGAAAAGATAAAAGGTAACCAGAATTCTTTGAGCCTTATCACCACCACACAACGCACACCTGTGTCTTTCAGGATGTATGTTTAATAGCATTGAGACAATAAGCATGCTGCTCTGGGCCTTATGGTACTATAATAAAGTGGGTTTTTTATGCTCTTATATGACTTTTCAGGTAATAGCTATAAGTCACTAATTAGATGAAGTAAGTAAATACCTACCTGAGTCCTTCATCAAGTTTAAACCTAAGGAAACTTACAGAATTGATGAGAAATATTCGACCTTTCCCTTTAGTTGGTATTCTCTGTTCCAATAGAAAAAGAAATCCCCTAATATTTATATACCTGTGTTATTTCAAGAGACAACACCCTAAGATGGTAAACAAGGATTCTGAGCCTTCACTCCTTCTAACTTATTGACAATGGCTAATATCAATTTAAAAAATTTTTTAAATTTATTTTTGGCTGCTCTGGGGTTTCATTGCTGTGCAAGGGCTTTCTCTAGCTGCGGTGCACAGGCTTCTCATTGCAGTGGCTTCTTGGTTACGGGGCACAGGTTCTAGAGCATAGGATCAGTAGTGGTGGTGCACGGGTTTAGTTGCCCCCAAGGCATGTGGGGTCTTTCCGGACCAGGGACTGAACCCTTGTCCCCTGCATTGACAGGCAGATTTTTAACCACTGGACCACCAGCAAAATCCTGGTATCAATCTTTATATTAGCAGGATCCAAATGTTTTTTTAAAGGTTTACTAGGGAAATAGGCAATCAGTTCAGTTCAGTCGCTCAGTCGTGTCCGACTCTTTGTGACCCCATGAATCTCAGCACGCCAGGCCTCCCTGTCCATCACTAACTCCTGGACTTTACTCAAACTCACATCCATCAGGTCGGTGATGCCATTCAGTCATCTCATCCTCTGTCGTCCCCTTCTCCTCCTGCCCCCAATCCCTCCCAGCATCAGGGTCTTTTCCAATGAGTCAACGCTTCGCATCAGGTGGCCAAAGTATTGGAGTTTCAGCCTCAGCATCAGTCCTTCCAATGAACACCCAGCACTGATCTCCTTTAGGATGGACTGGTTGGATCTCCTTGCAGTCCAAGGGACTCTCAAGAGTCTTCTCCAACACCACAGTTCAAAAGCATCAATTCTTCGGCACTCAGCTTCCTTCACCGTCCAACTCTCACATCCATACATGACCACTGGAAAAACCATAGCCTTGACTAGATGGACCTTTGTTGGCAAAGTAATGTCTCTGCTTTTTAATATGCTGTCTAGGTTGGTCATAACTTTCCTTCCAAGGAGTAAGCGTCTTTTAATTTCATGGCTGCAGTCACCATCTTGAGTGATTTTGGAGCCCAAAAAAATAAAGTCAGTAACTGTTTCCTCTGTTTCCCCAGCTATTTGCCATGAAGTGATGGGACCAGATCTTTGCCATGATCTTAGTTTTCTGAATGTTGAGCTTTAAGCCAACTTTTTCACTCTCCTCTTTCACTTTCATCAAGAGGCTTTTTAGTTCTTCTTCACTTTCTACCATAAGGGTGGTGTCATCTGCATATCTGAGGTGATTGATATTTCTCCCGGCAATCTTGATTCCAGCTTGTGCTTCTTCCAGCCCAGCATTTCTCATGATGTAGTCTGCATATAAGTTAAATAAGCAGGGTGACAATATACAGCCTTGACGTACTCCTTTTCCTATTTGGAACCAGTCTGTTGTTCCATGTCCAGTTCTAACTGTTGCTTCCTGACTGCATATAGGTTTCTCAAGAGGCAGGTCAGGTGGTCTGGTATGCTCATCTCTTGAAGCATTTTCCACAGTGAATTGTGATCCACACAGTCAAAGGCTTTGGCATCGTCAATAAAGCAGAAGTAGATGTTTTTCTGGAACTCTCTTGCTTTTTTGATGATCCAGTGGATGTTGGCAATTTGATCTCTGGTTCCTCTGCCTTTTCTAAAACCAGCTTGAACATCTGGAAGTTCACGGTTCACGTATTGCTGAAGCCTGGCTTGGAGAATTTTGAGCATTACTTTACTAGCGTGTGAGATGAGTGCAATTGTGCGATAGTTTGAGCATTCTTTGGCATTGTCTTTCTTTGGGATTGGAGTGAAAACGGACCTTTTCCAGTCCTGTGGCCACTGCTGAGTTTTCCAAATTTGCTGGCATGTTGAGTGCAGCACTTTCACAGCATCATCTTTTCAATTTGAAAGAGCTCAACTGGAATTCCATCACCTCCACTAGCTTTGTTCGTAGTGATGCTTTCTAAGGCCCACTTGACTTCACATTCCAGGATGTCTGGCTCTAGGTGAGTGATCACACCATCATGATTACATGGGTCATGAAGATCTTTTTTGTACAGTTCTTCTGTGTATTCTTGCCACCTCTTCTTAGTATCTTCTGCTTCTGTTAGGTCCATACCATTTCTGTCCTTTTATTGAACCCATCTTTGCATGAAATGTTCCCTTGGTATCTCTAATTTTCTTGAACAGATCTCTAGTCTTTCCCATTCTCTTGTTTTCCTGTATTTCTTTGCATGATCGCTGAAGAAGGCTTTCTTATCTCTCCTTGCTATTCTTTGGAACTCTGCATTCAAATGGGAATATCTTTCCCTTTCTCCTTTGCTTTTCACTTCTCTTCTTTTCACCGCTATTTGTAAGGCCTCCTCAGACAACCATTTTGCCTTTTTGCGTTTCTTTTCCATGGGGATGGTCTTGATCCCTGTCTCCTGTACAATGTCACGAACCTCCATCCATAGTTCATCAGGCTCTCTGTCTATCAGATATAGTCCCTTAAATCTATTTCTCACTTCCACTGTATAGTCGTAAGGGATTTGATTTATGTCATACCTGAATGGACTAGTGGTTTTCCCTACTTTCTTCAATTTCAGTCTGAATTTGGCAATAAGGAGTTCATGATCTGAGCCACAGTCAGCCCCCAGTCTTGTTTTTGCTAACTGTATAGAGCTTCTCCATCTTTGGCTACAAAGAATATAATCAGTCTGATTTCAGTGTTGACCATCTGGTGATGTGTGTAGAGTCTGCTCTTGTGTTGTTGGAAGAGGGTGTTTGCTATGACCAGTGTGTTCTCTTGGCAAAACTCTATTAGCCTTTGCCCTGCTTCATTCCATACTCCAAGGCCAAATTTGCCTGTTACTCCAGGTGTTTCTTGACTTCCTACTTTTGCATTCCAGTCCCCGATAATGAAAAGGACATCTTTTTTGGGTGTTGGCCCTAAAAGGTCTTGTAGTTCTTCACAGAACTGTTCAACTTCAGCTTCTTCAGCACTACTGGTCAGGGCATAGGCTTGGATTACCATGATATTGAATAGTTTGCCTTGGAAACGACCAGGGATCATTCTGTCATTTTTGGGGTTGCATCCAAGTACTGCATTTTGAACTCTTTTGTTGACCATGATGGCTACTCCATTTCTTCTAAGTGATTCCTGCCCACAGTAGTAGATATAATGGTCATCTGAGTTAGATTCACCCATTCCAGTCCATTTTAGTTTGCTGATTCCCAGAATGTCGACATTGGCTCTTACCATCTCCTGTTTGACCATTTCCAATTTGCCTTGATTCATGGACCTAACATTCCAGGTTCCTATGCAATATTGCTCTTTACAGCATCAGACCTTGCTTCTATCACCAATCCCATCCACAACTGGGTATTTATTGTTTTTGCTTTGGCTCCATCCCTTCATTCTTTCTGGAGTTATTTCTCCACTGATTTCCAGTAGCATATTGGGCACCTATAGACCTGGGGAGTTCCTCTTTCAGTACCCTATAATTTTGCCTTTTCATACTTTTATGGGGTTCTCAAAGCAAGAATACTGAAGTGGTTTGCCATTCCCTTCTCCAGTGGACCACATTCTGTCAATAGGCAATAATGAGATGAATTAAAGCGACTATAGGTCTGAGATCAAATACATTTTTCTGAACAATCTTAGGAAGGATAGGTTGCAGTGTGGTGTTAGAGGAGATGTCAGGGATGACATTGGGGTAAAATCCAGTTGTGATGCTTCCTGTCTGTGTGGCCTTGAAAAAACCACTTGAACACTCTGAGATTCTGCTGCTTCATCTACACAGTGGGGGAAATAATGCCCCCATCCTTTGCCTTAATGGATTATTCATTAGAATACATGTATTGTTATCTTGAAGTTTGTTTGTGATCTAATGATCAAAGTCAATGGCCCTTTCTGTCTTTACATTACTCAAGCTCCCTACATATTCAGTTAGGTAGCCTCAAACTCTCCTTTCATAATGTAGCACACTTCCAACTTTAGAAAACTTTGTATGTCCATATCTTTTGTTGACTTTCTCCTGCCTCTGGAGATAATACTCCAGAAATGATCTCTTTGGGCTTCTCCTCTTCGTCCTCCTCTCTCTCTAGAATCTCATTGTTCCCTAGGGCTAAGTTTCCCTTTAGAAGATGATTCTTATGTCTATGTCCCTAAATCCACGGCTCTCTTCTGGGATCCACACTGTTTCCAATTGCATGATCAATAGATCCACTTAAAAAGCTCATAGATAATTAACACTCAAGATAAATAACCCCTCAAACCAGCTCTTCCTATGAGATTGCCATTTCTCTAAATAGCACTGTTTTCCCCCCTAATTCCCCACTCTCAAATATTGGGTATATAATTGACTCCCCTGCTCCTTCTCCTCCTTGGTTTTCATGTTTTGTTGGTTTGCCCTCTACAAAATCCTTTGTGTCTGTTTCCTTCCAAATCCTGTGACATCACTGTGCTTCAGGCTTACCTTGCCTCTTGTTTAAACTATTCCATTAGCTTCTCTTCATCCTTGCCTCTCTAGTTCGTTCACTAGATGCTCCCAGGAAAATCTCCCTAAATCATTTTCCTAAAACACATACTTTTAAAGACTCTGATTGGATATGAAGTCAAATTCAGACTTCTTATCCTGGTTCCACTTATTCATTCAGTGAATATTTGTTGTTAAATGCTAGAAATACAACAATGAGAAAAACAAGCATGATTCCTGTCCTTGCTGAATTTTAAGCCTAGTAGGGAAGACAAACTTTGCATGAAAAGGCAACAGAAAGTTGATTAGAATTGTTAGCAGTTGATGCAAGAGAAATTAAGCTTATTTCAAATGGCCTCACCTGGATGGAAGGATCCATGAAGGCTCTCACACAGAAGTTTTATGTTTATATATCATATATGTAGGGCTTTCCCAGTGGCTCAGTGTAAAGAATCCTCCTGCAATACAGGAGACACAGGAAATATGGGTTCGATCCCTGGGTCAGGAAGATCCCCTGGAGGAGGACGTGGCAACCCACTCCAGTATTCTTGCCTGGAGAATCCCACGGACACAGGAGCCTGGGAGTCTACATTCTGTAGGGTCACCAAGAGTTGGGCACGACTAAAGCAGTTTAGCATGCATGCGAGGAAATACCTAGTGGTTCTTCCCTTAGTAATTGCTACTATCCAGAATTGCTCTGGTTATTCTTGTCATGTGAAATAAGAAAATGAAATCAATACAAATATCAGGAAGAAGAGGAAACAGAAGCTCTTAGAGCTAAGGAGAGAAGCAACTGAGCATACACACATGCATCATTTATGTTGTTGTTGTGTGTTCAGTCACCCCGTCATGGCTGACTCTTTGCGACCCCGTGGACTATAGCCCACCAAGCTCCTCTGCCCGTGGGATTTTTCAGGCAAGAATACTGGAGTGGGTTACCATTTCCTTCTCCAAGGGATCTTCCAGACCCAGGGATCAAACCTTTGTCTCCTGCATGTCCTGCGTTGGCAGGCAAGTTCTTTACCACTAGCGTCACCTGGGAAGCCCATCATATATGTAGAGACTTGTTTTCTCAAATCCTCTACTCATAATCTAACTTTCATTGAAATTGCACAACTTGGAATCCTTGCTTATGCCTTCTTCTGTGCTTTGTTCATGCTGAAGCTTTTATCTACAGTATATTCTGTGTGTCTTTCAAGTCCCACCTCCTCCATGTAGCTTTGTTAGTAATTTGTCCATTCATCTGTGATTTCTTGTTCCCTTGATCCAATGATCCAATGGTCTTGTTAAAACCATACTTGTTTGGAAGTCAAGACAGAATAAAGTCAGTTGCATGTCTAGATATTAGAAACAAGCAAATGGAAGATGAATGTGTAAGAATCCATTTGAAATAGCATCAAAAAATGATAAAACACAAACTTCTGCTTCCAGCCCAGTTTTATACTGCCAGCTGAAACAACCAAGCAACAACTAGAAAACTGATAAATAAATCAATAGATCAACCCAGACAAGACAGAGGAAGCAGTGACTGAAGCCAGTGAGCAGCAGGCAAAGGAGAGGCGTTGCTCAGAAGCAGAACGTACACGAGGGGTGTGCCGTGGTTGCTGACCAAGGTTCATGAGCTCGAGAGCTTGAGAGCTTTTCGACTTCAGCACATGCAGAGACAAAACCAGGCAAAACCCAGTTGACTTCCTGAGTTGAAGATGGTACTGAAGGTCCAGAGAGACCGTGGGAACTAGAATATTCAGGACAGAGGAATAGAGAAGAAAATTTTGCAGAAAAAGAGAAATCCAGATGCTTGCAGAAGGCCCCTGTCAGGTACGCAGCCAGGAATTGATCAGTGGGTGTCTGTGAGGAAACTACTTGAAAGTGGACATGGGTTAGTTGTAAATATTAATTAAGAACAGTCGAAAACTGGAAATAACCCAAAGATCCGTCAACAATTGAATGGACAAATTGTGGCATATTCATAGAATGCAGTATATTTATACTCAGCCATACCGACCAATCTCTAAAACAGGATGTGGAGTGAAAGAAGACAGTCACAAAAATGTAAGAACCGTGTCTTTGTATACAGGAAGTTAAAGAACAGGCAAAACGGATCCATGGTGGTAAGAGTCAGAACAGTAATTGCCCCTGGGTGTTGAGGCTTAACTGGAAGAGATGAGAGAACTTTCTAGACTGGTGGAAATGTTCGTTGTCTTGATAGGGGTGGTGGTTTCATGGGCTTATACGTTTGTCAAAATTTATCAAAATGTGTGCTTCAGTTTTCTACCCTTTATATACATCTTGCTTTAAAAATTAGACAAATATTAACCTTGTCGGGTAATTAGCAGATAGATGATGAGTGATTGCTTATAAAGCTTGTGTTTCTGAGTATTTAATTTTTTTAAGGAGGCTTTAACTTTTTACTCTGTCAAGTCATCAAATATATGACATCTATTCAGACTTAAAATGCATCTGTTTTTACAAATTGTATAAAAATTTCAAGCCTTTACTTCATCAAAGAGTTAAAAGGTTTAAGAAGTAAAAAAAAAAACAAACAGAAAACCGCTGAACCATGTCTGTAAAACATGTTACTGAAATGGAGATGAGATAGAACGGACTTCAAGAAATGAAACTCCACTATAACAAAAATAGAGAACGATGAAGAAAGGGAAGAACAATTAAAAATTACAAGAATAATTAAATGCCATAGGACAAATGCAGTAGAAGTCGTGAGTGTGAATAACCCACAAGCCAGGATCCATGTAGAGGAACCTAAGTCAGTAAACATGCATTAGAGCTGGGAGCCCTGCCGTGACCTTGGTCCTGCTCTCATACCACACATACCTCTCATTCCACGGGACACAAATATGCCTTTCATATTAGAAAGAAGACTCTTTCCTATATGCTCGGCCTTTCCAAGGGCCATCAATAAGCCCAGGGACAGATGTTTGGACCGAAGCTTACTTGAGTTTTCTAAAACCTTTATTTCTTCCCAGACAACTCAGTCTTATTCTCTGAAAGTTTATTCACTGAACTCATTAAGTGCTTTATTTGAGAATGAGATTTTAACATGTGTTTTCAAGAAAATACATAGTTTGAGAAATTATGTTCATATAATTAATAGTTATAAAGATCTAGAATGGGGGTGGCATGCTGGTGACAGCCACTTTTTTTTTTTTTTAAACAGAATCTTGGGGTTATGAGACCAAGGACATGTAAGTTTATTTTTTATTATTTTTGGCCGAGCAGCATGTGGGATTTTGGTTCACCGAGCCGAGATCGAACCCGTGCCCCCTGCATTGGAAGCACGGAGTCCTAACCACTGGACCTGCCAGGAAAATCCTGGCAGCCACTTTCTTGTGATTTGTTCACTCCGTTGTCTCTGTTCAGCTGTAAACAACAAGAGGGCAGGAACTGTTTTACTCCTCTCTGTATCTTCCTCAGAGCCTTGAACATGACTGGAGGTTAAGCATTGCTTTCTCAATTAAAATTGAGCAAATTGGCTTTCACGTTTCCTCTCCATTTCCAGGCACTTGGAGTCCTCAGGCACAAGTTCTTCTAGTCTGCATCTTCATTGCTCTCTTTAGAGTGTTTTGATGTTTGAAGCCCTTTATTCATTCGTGCATCTCGTTTATTTCTTCCCTCTTTCCCAAGGACCTCAGCAGCTAAATAGAGAAACTGTTTCCGTCCATGGGATGAGTCCTGTTTTCTCTATGATTTCCTCCAAAAGAAAGAGCAATAAATAAAGCAAGGCAAACATGAGCTGTGTCAACAGAGCAAAACACCTGTGGGACAACAACTCGAAGCTGTCAAAGACTTATGCAACTTTTTAATGGTTTGTCCTCAATCCAGCAGTAAGATTTTCCTGACAGTAACTCTCTCCCTGCCAAAGAGATCATGACCCTTGAATCTGGTAGAGAAATTGAGTATAATACTGTACTGTTGTTTCTGGGAACGCTGGACAAAATATGTGATTGCAGTCTTGGTCCAGAAAGATGTTGTACATAGATTAGCATGTGAGACAGAAAATGATTCTAGTGATAGCAGCCAAAACATCTAAAATATATACAAGATGTACAGTCTGCAGAGCAGTTTTACACAGATTATAGCCCCTCCTCCCCCAACACATACACACACACACCCTAAACCAAGGGGGTGGATTTACTTTTGTTCATTGTACAGATAAGAAATGGACTCTGAGCAATGGAAGTATTAGTCACAAAATCATATTCCTCCTTCATATTTCTGACTCTTATAGGTATACATTGACCATCTGATTCCATTTATGAAGTGTGTAGTCTTACTGACCTGTAGTAAAACCATTCCTCAGCTTTGATACACTATCATATAATTCGTCAGGGTTGGGACTTCCCTGGTGGTCCAGTGGTTAAGGCTTGGCCTTCTAAAGCAGAGGGTCAGGTTCAGTCTTCGGTTGGGGAGCTATGATCCCTTCTGCCTTGAAAACATGAAATAAATGTTTTGCAAAACATGAAATAGAAGCAATATTATAACAAACTCAATGAAGACTTTAAAAATGGTTCACATAAAAAAAGTCTCAAAAAAATAAAAATAAAATTCATTAAGGTGACTTCTGATTTAAAAAAATATAAAATTTCTCCCAATTGCCCATTAAAATAACTATGAAACTACAGAATTAAAAAGAAAAGTTATCCTAAAGGAAAATTAATACAGTTATACAACTTATTAGAATCTGGGGTGAATCTTGACCAACAGAAAAGTAGATTTGACAAACATCAATGGAAAATATAGTAAACACTTGTCTTGTGCCAGGCATGGTGCAAGGTACTGGGAATGTATTTTTCAGTAAATACAATTGCAGTCACGCTTACAGAGTTCACAGTCTAGCTCCACTGACTCTAATCTCTCAGGCATAGATTCATAGTGTATCTAAACTGCCCCAAAAGAGGTAGGAATATGCTTTTTACCATCCCAGTGATTCTTGCATCAGACACCCTGTATCTGTAGCAATTGGAATATTGGGTAGATGGTACTTGGTCTAGCGTTCCTAATCTATCTCAAAGCCAGAGCACTGATTTGTTCTTCTTGCTCCTCATGACACTCTCCATTCCTTCCCACCCCCTGTCTTTCTATATTTTTGCATTAGCTGAGAAGTAGGTATATAAAGAGGGCTTCCCAGGTAGTGCAATGGTAAAAGACTGCACCTGCCAATTCAGGAGATGCAAAAGACCCAGGCTCAATCTCTGGGTTGGGAAGATCCCCTGGAAGAGAAAATGGCAACCCGCTCCAGTATTCTTGCCTGGAAACTTCCATGGACAGAGGAGCCTGGCAGGCTATAGTTCATGGGGTCACAAAGAGTCGGACATGACTGAGCACATAGCACACAGGTATATAAAGTCCTTAGCGTGGCCCTTGAGTCCTAATAAGTTCCCATTAATATCAGACATTGTCATTATCATTTTTATTTTTATGACTCAGAGGTGATTATCATTCTGGAGAGTGATGGCACAGAACGTAGGGCTCAGGAAAACTGGTGGTAGTAAATTGCAGGTGTAGATTCCACGTGTCACGTTCCAAGGGCAGAGGGGCAAGATCAGAGAATGCCAGGAGGAGTGCTGTATTAGGGTTCTCCAGAGAAACAGTACCAATGCAATGTATATAGAAAGAGGTTTTTTCATAAGGAATTGACTCACCCAATTTTGAAGACTGAAAAGTCCCAGGAGCTGCAGTGGGCAAGCTGAAGACTCAGGAGAACTGATTATGTTGTTCAAGTCTAAAGCTGGCAGGTTTGAAGAGCCAGTGTTTCACCTTGAGTTGAGAGGCAGAGAAAAAAGCAAGGCCCCAGCTGGAAGGCAGTCAGGCAAAAGGAGTTCCTTCTCCTTCAGCTTTTTTGCTCTGTTCATGCCTTCAACTGGTTGGATGAGGCCCACCCACATTGGGGCAGGTAATCCGCTTTATTCAGTCTGCTGTTGTTCAGTCGCTAAGTCAGGTCCAATCTTTGCAACCCCATAGACTGCAGCATGCTGGGCTTCCCTGTCCTTCACCATCTCCTGGAACTTGCTCCAACTCATGTCCATTGACCCAGTGATGCCATCCAAGCATCTTGTCCTCTGTCATCCCCTCTGTTACTCAGTCTACTCATTTACATATTAATCCTATCCAGAAACACGCTCACAGACACACCCAGAATTATGTTTGATCAAATATCTGGGCACCCCTTCCAGTCAAGTTGACACAAAAATTAACCATTACAGGTGCCTAGTGAGGATATTAATTTTTCAGTGATTCCATAATTTTGAAGTGCAAGGGTGAGATGTCACAAGTAGAATCACAACAATTGAAAAGACCCTAAAAACTGGAAAGTGGACAAGTAGAATTTTAACCTGCTCTCAAACGGTAGATTTGAGAAGGGAACTCCATCTTCCCACAAATATACAGAGTGGGACCAGGACAGTCCACGCTTCTGTCTGTTGACAAAAAGTGTGAGTGGATCTTATTGAAGAATGAGAAGCGGAAGAAAAATAAGGGTCTATAAAATATGGTATAAAGCTAGAGGAAGAGAATAATCTCCACAAAGTTTTGAAGAATTTCAGGAATCTCTTTGCCTTCCTCCACAAAGTGCAGGAAAATGCTATCTCAGTGAATGAAAGCAGAATGACAAAGAGGGAAGAAAAAGTCTGAAAGATGACAGGATGAGATAAAAAGGCAAAATAAGGTTTAAAAAGCAAAGAGAGTAAGAATTAAAAAAAAAAAATCAAAACCCAAAACCAGCACAGGTAAGATAAAATTCCTTTTCATTTATGAGGAAAACACACTGAATTTTCTGAATATGCAAGGGCTAAGGAAACACCTAGTGTTTCTTCCCTTAGTAGTTGCTACTATCCAGAATTGCTCTGGTTGTTCTAGTCATCATGTGACATAAGAAAATTAAATCAATATAAATATCAGAAAGAAGAGGAAAGAGAAGCTCTTAGAGCTATGGAGAAAGTTCAGTAAGTTGGTTGGTTATAAAATAAATATGCATATTTTTTATTTTTCTGTATACCAATAAATGGTTTGAAAATATATAATCATAAATCACTATAAAGTATAAAATACCTAAGAATAAGCATAAATAAGAGCTTCCCAGGTAGCGCAGTGGAAAATAATCTGCCTGTCAATACAGGAGATTCAGGTTCCATCCTTGGGTTGGGAAGATCCCCTGGAGTAGGAAATGGCAACCCACTCCAGTATGCTTGCCTGGAGAATCCCATGGATAGAGGAGCCTGGTGGGCTACAGTCCATGGGGTCGCAAAGAGTCAGATATGACTGAGCACACATGCACACAAGCATAGAGAGAAATAGGAATGACATGAAGAAAAGGTAAAACTTCACTGAGGGTAATACAGGAAGACAAATAACTGAAGAGAATGCCGATGTTCACGAATAGGAAAATGCAGTATTCTATTCTTATATACTAAAAGTAAATTCTTTCTGAATTAATTTATCCATTTAGTACTATTTGATTAAAATCGTAACAGGATTTCTTGAGATGACTCATCAAACAAGAATAGCCACGAAACAAATTAGAAAAATACTACTAAAGAAAGAGGCTTACCTTACCAGATTATCACTAATGGTGGATACACGGTAAACAATGGATTTTCAGCTCTGATCTTGTTCTGCCATCCTGGCTCAGCTTTCCCCCTGCTGGTGCACCCCAAATCTAGCAGGAACTTGGAAGTCAATACGTCCAAAGCCCCCCTCCCCAAATAGCTCTCAAATTATCAATTGAATCCGAGTCGTGTGGATTCAGACTGTCTAGTACTTCTGTTTCCACTATGACTATCCTGATCAGGCTCTTGTCTCCCGATACCTAGGCTTACTGCCACAGTCCTTGCTCAGATTTCTGACTCTATTCTCTTCTCTGTATGTGGGCTCCATCCAGTATTTCTTCTGGCAACCATGGTGCTACTTGATTAGCTCCTGTGATATCACTCAGTTCCATGCCTCAACACTTTTAGTGAACTTTCCCCCACCCCGCCCCCGCCATTTATCTACTATATAGACTCTCTGCTCTTTAGATTAATTTCATTAAAGGTTCTAGACTTTTCAGTCCTTACCTGTCTTCTCAGCTTTCTTTCTCATGAACCTTCTTCCTGCCAACTATGGTCCAGTCAACATGAACTGCTCACTGGGCCCTGAGGATGCATCCTACTTTGCTATTTTTGTGATTGCACTAATTCTCAAATGCCCTTTCTTCCAATTCTGCCTGTCCCAGTTCTACTCCTTTTAATCTCATTTCACTTCTAATTGATTCCCTAGACCTTGGGGTTTTCCTGTATGTCCTTTGGTACCTCATATTCTACCCCAAAGCATGATTATTTCTAGAAAAGTTTTAATCTATTCTACCAGAATAGAAATTCCCTACAGGACATTGCTTATTCATCTGTGTGTGTTAATAGCCTCCATCACAATGCCTTTGAAAAGAGTAAATGATCAATCGGGATGGGGAATACGTGTAAATCTATGGCTGATTCATATCAATGTATGACAAAAAAAAATAATAATAATAATAAATAAAAGTAAAAACAAAACAAAACAAAAAAAAAGAGTAAATGATCATTTTATATGTTGAAGTCATTAATTCATGGACATGCCTACAATTGACCCAAATAATTGAAAGCTTAACAAGCATTTTCCCTGGTGACTCAGATGATAAAGAATCTGTCTGCAATGTGGGAGACCCGAATTTGATCCCTGGGTTGGGGCAATCCTCTGGAGAAGGGAACAGCAACCCACTCTAGTATTCTTGCCTGGAGAATTCCGTGGACCGAGGAGCCTAGAGAGCTACAGTCCATGGGTTCTCAAAGAGTCGGACACGACTGAGTGACTTACACACACAAGGATTTAGTTAAAGGAAACTGAGTGACATATACTGAGCTATTCATTCAAGAAACTCTAAAAATAGAACATGAAACACTGATAGCTTTTGATCATTGTGTGGTTTTCCAGAAATGTTTTTATTTTTTACAATATCAGTCCTTCTTTATATTTTTAACCTTCTCTAATTTTTTCATTTCTTGACTTTTCAGAATGAACAGAAAGAAATCTAATTTTTCTTATTCAGCCATTTCATTCCATTGGTATAGACAGGGAGATAAATTAAACAGATATTTATGAAGGTGATTCAACTAAGATTTTACTATCCCTTAGTCTTCATGTCAGGCAATCTTGATACACCTAGGAAAGGTCATTTTAAAAAGGAAAATAGTTTGTCATCAAAATAGTTTTCTGTAATATTAAAAACCAAGATGAGTGTGAAGCAAATATTAAAATTTTGTGAAATCATATTGTCAATTTTATAAAAGGCATTTTGTTGTTTTTCAGCCTCTCAGTCATGTCTGACTCTTTGTGACCCCATGGATTGCAGCACGCGGGTTTCCCTGTCCTTCACCATTTCCTGGAGCTTGCTCAAACTCATGTCCATTGAGTCAATGATGCCATCCAACCATCTTGTCCTCTGTCATCCCCTTCTCCTCCTGCCTTCAATCTTTCCCAGCATCAGGGTCTTTTCTAATGAGTTGGCTCATAAAAGACATATGAATTTTATTAATAGAAATAATTGACCATATTACTTAAAGTGCTTTGCCTTAATTAAATCCTCAAAATAAGATGAACATTATTCCCACTTTGCAGATTGGAAAACTGAGGAAAGAGTGGTTGACCAAGTTTGCAAAGCCAGGATTCAATTTAGCTAGGATGTGGACCTTGGCCATGTGAGAGCAGAACTTGATGCCTTAACTGCTATTCTATTTTGACTCACCATAAAAGATAATGGAGTACTTTCCTTCTTGTTGCGGCTAAATACAACTGAAAACCTGGACAGTATATATAAAACAAACATAAGAAGACTACATGACAAGATGTTCTGTGTCAGTAGACATTAGGGAAATGCAAATTAAAACCACAATGAGCTTTTACTACACACTTATCAGAATGGCTACAATAAAAAATAATGATAACACCAAATGCTGGCAAGGATGTGGAGAAACTTGATTACTCACACATTGCTGGAGGGAATGCCAAGTGGTAGAGTCACTCTGGAAAACACTTTGGCAGTTTCTTAAAGAAAAAACAAAATCCTGTAATTAGCATTTGACTCAGCGATTGCACCCATGGGTATTTATCCCAGAGAAATGAAGACTTACGTTCATGCAAAAACCTGTACACACATATTTTTACTGCTGCTTGATTCGTGTAACAGCCCCAAACTGGAAAGAACCCAGATGTCCTTCCTCACATGCACAGTAAGACAGACAGAGATGGCCACATCATAGAGAACTACTCAGTAATCACGAGGAACAAGCTACTGATACACATGACAGCATGGATGAATCACCAGAGAATTATGTTGAGTGAAAAAAGGTGATCCCAATAGCTTACAGACTGTGTGATTCCATTTATGCAACATTCTTGAGATGACAAAATTCTAGAAATGGAGGACACTATAATTGCCAAGAGTTAAGAAGAGGTGTGGAGTGGGAGAGATACGTGGATTGCAAAACAAGACAGCCAATTCTTGGTTGCAGAACAGTTGATGTTATGGTGATTACCTCAAGATACCACACCCCACCAAGTGACGGTAAAAACATATTATGGAGACCGTTTTCCCTCACCCACCCACCTACATTAATGCTTCCTGTTCCCACCTTGATCGTGTACCTGTCAAGTCTTTCATACATTTTAAAGCGGTTTCAGTTTTAAAGCTTCAATGTTTACTTCAAATTCCTATTAATTGGATTTATATACTGTTCTCCAGGAGACTAAGAAGTAAAGCTTTATGTTTTTATTAGTCTTTGAAGTATTAGGGTTTATTTTGTTTCTTAAAATAATAGACTCAAATCTTAGCTTTAAAAAATCTTTTCTATGGAAATAAGGAAGAAGGAAAAAAAATCCCTTTGGAAAGGATGAATACTCTTCTGTACCACTCAGAAAATCAAAGCTATTTTGATAAGTTTTAACTGCCGCCTCACCCTACTTGTTTGACTTTATTTGAAACCAGAATAACTTCCTGTTGCATTGCCAGATGGCTAGTGATTTCATGGCGACATCGCCCACACGTGCTTTCATGAAGTCTAAACAGAACAGTTCACATTTCTGGGCTAAATCAGAACTTCTGAAATGCCTTCTGCTCTACAATAAAAGAGCAGAGAGATGGGAAGCTTTACACACTTTTTGAAGAGCCAGGCTTCTGCACACTTCTGTGATGTAACCATTCTCTTTTCCTCTACTTGCAACCAGAGCAGTGGGTACCAGTCTTGGCTGTAGGATGCAATCACCTAAGCAGCTTTCAAAAACTCTGATGCCTGTGCCCCATCCCCAGAGGGCTGTAGTGATAGGTTTCCAGTGTGACCTGAGTCTCAGGAGTTTTTTTAATTTAATTTTTATTTTATATTGGAGTACAGTTGATTTACAGTATCATATTAGTTTCAGCTGTATAGTAAAGTGGTTCAGTTATACATATACATATATACATTCTCTTTCAGATTCTTTTCCCACATAGATTACTACAGAATATTGAGTAGAATTCCCTATGCTATATAGGACATCCTTGTTGATTATCTATTTCATATATATAGTAGTGTGTATATGTTAATATCAAGCTCCTAATTTATTCCCTCCCCCCACATTTTTCCTTCAGTAACCAGAAGTTTGTTTTTGAGGTCTGTGAGTCTTTCTCTTTTATCAATAAGTTCATTTGTATCACCTTTTCTGATTCCACATGTAAGTGATATCATATGATATTTGTCTTTTTTTGTGTGTGTTATCTGTGTTTTTTACTTAGGAGGATAATCTCTAAGTCCATCCATCTTGCTGCAAATAGCATTATTTCATTCTTTTTAATGGCTGAGTAATATTCCATTGTATGTATGTACCACATCTTCTTTATCCATCCCTCTGTTGATGGACATTTAGATTGCTTCCATGTCTTGGCTATTGTTACTACTGCTGCTATGTACATAGGGGTGCATGTATCTTTTTGAATTATGGTTTTCTCAGGGTATATGCCCAGGAGTGGGATTGCTGGATCATATGATAGTTCTGTTTTTAGTTTTTAAAGGAACCTCCATACTTTATCCATAGTGGCTGTACGAATTCACATTCCCACCAACAGTGTAGGAGGGTTCAGGAGTTTTTAGAACGCCTGGAAATTAGCCTGGATTGAGAAGCACAAATCATTATGCATTTGATCAAATCCACGTGCTATTTAATTTGCTGTTTTTATCAACTCAGTTCCTAGCCTGATGAAGCTACAATTTTCAAAATTATAATTGGAATTCTAAATCAGATTTTACATCAAGGTTCTAAGTTCCCTCTTTAGTAATTAGCTCAATTTTTAAAATTAGTAAATTAGGGCTTCCCTGGTGGCTTAGTCGTAAACAATCTGCCTGTCAATGCAGGAAACATGGGTTCAATCCCTGGTGCAGGAAGATCCTGTATGTCGCAAAGCTACTAAGCCTGTGAGCCACAACTATTGAGCCTGTGCTCTAGAGCCCAGGAGCTGCAACTACTGAGGCTCGTGAGCCCTAGACCCCATGCTCTGTAACAAGAGAAGCCACCACAATGAGAAGCCCACTCAGTACAACTAGAGAGTAGCCCCCACTCTCTGCAACTGGAGAAAAGCCCGCCCAGCAATAAAGCCTAGTGCAGCCAAAAATAACTAAATAAAAATAAAAGAAATTATTTTAAAAAATTAATTAAATTAGTAAATTAGTGACCTTGATCTTGGTAATCATTCTACATCTATTTATATAAAATCATCAGGTTGTATGTACCCTTTAAATACAGCTCTATTAATCAACTATTCCTCAATAAAATAAAATGCTCCTAAATTTTACTAGTAAAAAACTTTAGTAAATTAGATTTTGCAGTTTGGGTGTCCATGAACAAAATGGAGGTCCCTGACATGTAGCAGGTTGTAATTTGGCTGTAGCACAAATTTGAATGAGACACTTCACAGGCTGGAGAGCTGGGGCATGTACTTTTCTATTCAATTTTGCAATTTTCCTGTTGTTATGGCTAGGCTAACTGTATGGCATCTTCATGAGCACCTTTGGAAATGGCCAAAGAAAATGTTGGTGAAAGTGAAAAGATCAGTTCACTTTTGGAGTGAAGATATCCATCAAAAACATTCCACTGTGAACCATTTCCATGTTTCTATATTCATGTATTTACTCACCTTCCTGCTCCACCCCTCAACATATGCACTCATATTCTCCACCATTTTCAAGAGCCACTTTTGAAAACTATTTATTTGACTGTTCTGGGTCTTAGTAGTGGCATATGGGACCTAATTCCCTAATCAGAGATTTAACCCCAGGCCTTCTGCATTGGGAACACAGTCTTAGCCACTGAACTACCAAGGAAGTCCCCTCAAGACCCTAATTATTTCTATAGTGTATTTTAGCAAAAGAAGTAGCAAGTATCTCTTCTTTCCCAACTCTACCTCCTTATCACCATCCTGTTTTTCCTATGACTTCACTCTCATCCTTTCTTTGCCCCGTAGTGTACATCCTCCCAACTGAAAATGGAAAAACTATCTTATGCTGTTTCTGTTAATACCTTGTGAATGGACTGAAGCCTTTATTTTATTTATTTATTTTTTCATTTATTTTTATTAGTTGGAGGCTAATTACCCCACAATATTGTAGTCAATGTAGGACTGAAGCCTTTTTCATGGCGTGGTATATGGTCAGTTGTCATCACTGTTTCCTGGGAGCCCTGATGGCAGGTAGTCTTTTATTTTCAGAGAAGGAGTTTGATAGAGACTTATTTTAAGCTTGTTAATTATGTTTTTCAGACCCTCAGTGTTTTTATTCTCCCATCAGTTTGCCCTGACAGAGACTGAAGAAAGGCATGTTAAATTTGTCATTTAAAAAATGGAAGTAATGGTTTCTCATAAATAATTTTAGGGGGAAATGGTGATCAAATGGTGATCAAGGCGCTGCTTCTTCTCATTCCCCGCTCTCAATTCCACACCCCAAAGACAAATGCTGTTAAGTTTCTGATTTTCGTTGTGCTGTGGAGATAGATTGTATTGTATATTATGTCTAAATATATTGTATATGTTATAGAATGTGTTTCTGATATGTCTTCAGAGCTTATTTTGTGTGTTTAGTCACTCATTTGTATCGTGTCCAACTCTTTGCAACCCCATAGACTACAGCCTGCCAGGCTCCTCTGTCCGTGGGGATTCTCCAGGCAAGGACTGGAGTGGGTTGCCATGCCCTCTTCCAGGGGATCTGTCCAACCCAGGGGTCGAACCCAGGTCTCCTGCATTGCAGGTGGATTCTTTATCAACTGAGGCACCAGGGAAGCCTAAGAATACTGGAGTGGGTAACCTATCCCTTCTCCAGGAGATCTTCCTGACCCGGGAATCAAACCGGGCTCTCCTGCATCACAAGCAGATTCTTTATCAGCTGAGCTACAGGGAAACCCAGAGCTTATTTTAAAGAACTAAAGTAGTGCAGCTAAACCCTTGCCCCACCCCTCTTTTCTGTCCTTCCTTCTTCCCTTCTGAAGTTGATGTGTATTATTCTATGATTTTTACACTTTTCATTCGGATGTGTTTATCATAAACAATATATGTTGCACATATGGATACATAGGCATATAATATTTACTCAAACCACTCATTCCTTCACAACTTACCTCTTCACTCAACATAATTCTCTTGATATAAATTGATATTTGTTGATATATTCATTTTACCTGCTAAATAGACTTGCTTTGCTTACATAAAACTGATTTTACCTTTCACCTACTGAAGAACATATTATATCTGATTTCCTAGAAAGGGTTACTTTATACTTTCTCCTTGGATACAAAAGGGGCAGTTTCTCTGGGGGAGACACATAGAAGTAAATTTTTTTTCTAGAATAGACTATGTAGCTATGCCATTTTCCTAGCTATTATATTTTTAAATATGCTTGGCAAAATGGTTTTCATTTACTCAACACATATTTTATTGGGTGTCCAGTATAAGCCAGGTCTGTTCAAGGCACAAGGATTTAGCAATAAACAAGAGACACATTTCCCGTTCTTCTGAGGTTTACGTTCTAAGCTGGGAAGAGAGGCAATAAATAAAAATATAAAACACCAGGTGGCAATTAGTGCTTTGAAAAATTAAAGTCTAAGGGGTGGGGAGAGAGCAGTTGGCTTGGGGTGGGGTGGGTGGATACTATACTATTTTAAGTGGGGGCAGGGGATCAGGGAAGACCTGTCTAGTGAAGTGGGAACAGCAGGTGCAAACAGCAGGTGAGCTGCAGGAGTGTGTGTGTGTGTGTGTGTGTGTGTGTGTGTGTGGAACAGCAAGGGTATGGGTGTGGCTGCACTAGATCCAATAGCTAGGAGGTGGATCAAACAGAACCAAGGTAAACTATTGTAAGAATTTGGAGGACTTCTCTGGTGGTCCAGTGGCTAAGACTCTGTGCTCCCAATGCAGGCGGCCTGGGTTCCATCCCGGGTCAGGGAACTAGATCTCACTTTCCACAGTGAAGATCCAGCACAACCAAATAAATAAAACAATTTTTTTTTTTTTTTAAAGTTAGGGCTCTTTATCCAAGTGAAATGGGAAGCCAGTAGATGGTTTTAAGGAAAGAAGTGATGTGATCTGACTTAGGTCCTAAAAGGGATGACCCTGGCTGCCATGTTGAGAGCAGACTTTAGTTGTGGGCAGAAGCTCCAACACTGGTTAAAGACTGTCATCTTCATTCAGGTGACAGATGATTGACTTGGATTTGCATGAGAACTATGGAGGTGAGTAGAAGCTGGATACAATTTGATATTAGAGCTGAGAGTTTACTGATGGTGAGATGTGGGGTGTGAGAGAAAGTCAGTCAAGGCTGTCTCAAAGCTTTTGGTCTCAAGCAACAGGATTATGTTAATATGGGAAAAAGAGATGAGGGCATCTTACACTTGAGACCTCTTTTGAATCTCAAGGTGGAGATAATAGTCATAACAGCTTTTGCAGACAATCCAAGGGGTGGGGCCAGAGCAACCAGAGTTGCCATTTGCTGGCTTGATGAATTTATATTTCCCACCTGCAGTGTGTAAGAGCTTCTGTTTTCATCAACATGTCAACACTTGATGTTAGCAGACTTATTTTTGCCAGTCTGATGGATTTGAAATGGTCTCATTATCATTCTAATCTGCATTATCTTGATTCCAGTGATACTGAGCATCTTTTATGGTTAGTGGCCACATGTGTTTCCTCTTTTGTGAACTGCCTATTTATCTTTTTGTATTTTATTTATTGGTTTATAGGGGCTTTTTATAAACTGTCAATATAAATCTTTGGTGGGTTATATCTCAACAACATACATCTTTTCATGGCTTGTCTTTTCACAGTATTTATATTATTTAGTCACCCAACACTTCTACATTAAATACGTAAGAATACTATTTCCATAACTCCCTGTAACCATTGAGGAAATTACTACCATTAACACTTTTTTCACCTTTCTTTGTCCTTTCACCTCTCAATTTTTTGTACCCTCATTCCTATTCTAGTATATTATACTGACAGCATTATTACTTTTCATTTTAGTACTTTTCTTTCAAGATTTACAATGTGTACATGCTATATAATCACGAGAATAATCAGTTGTTTCATTCCTTTTATATTTACTCCAAGTCTTCTCTTAGTGAATGACACAATTATATCAGAGAATTGTTTTGAGGAAAGGTGATGTATTTCCCAAGTCTTTATATAGTTGAGTGTCTTTCTGCAGCTTTTTGTTTTTTGGCTGTGGTGCTAGCCACATGGCATATGAGACCTTTCCCAACAAGGGATCAAACCCATTCCCCCTGCCTTGGGAATGGGGAGTCTTCACTTCCGGTGGAGTGGGTCCACCTCACTGGACAACCAGGGAAGTCATCTGCTGCTTTTAAATGTGGATCACTACTTGATTGTCATCTTTGTCACATTCCTTTTTTCTTCAAAACTCTGTTCCTATCAGTTCATACTGAGAAGAGTTCTGAGGTCAGTAATGTTTTTTCTTTGGATCAGAGGTCAGCAAACTTTTTCTGGAAAGACCCAGATAGAAAATATTTTAGGCTTTGCAGGCAATACGGTCTCTTGCAATTAAAGTGCTGAAGCACCCACAGACAAGTAAACAAATAACCATGGTTGTATTCCCATAAAACTTTCTTTTCTTTTTTCCAACTTTTAGGATTCTTTTCTTTTTTAAAATAATCTGAGTTTAACAACTTCCCCCTCCCCACGAGTAAATATTCTCTTTTAATAATTCCTGAAGCATGGTAAGTCTTTCTAATCTTTGACATTACAAAAAAAGTTCACATATAGTTTAGACAAAAGCTAAGGTCCTATACCAAAAAGATCTTAGAAATATGATGGTCCTTATATGTAGAAGTGGCGAGATGGAAGGCTGTGTCTGTTTCTGGTATTAATAGCAATCCAGAAGTAGTCAATTCAGGCCACATCGCTGGCACCTTCCGCAGGTGACTTCCATCTGTGGGTCAAAGGAGCTGCTGACATTCTCAGTACCTACTGTAAGATTCCCAGATAAGACATAAGTCACTCTGTTTAATTTGAATTGTAGATAAACAACAAATAATTCTTTAGTACAAGTATGTCTCACGCAATAATTGAGATATACTGAAAATGTGTTCTTTTACCTGAAATTCAAATTGAACTGGGCATTCTTTATCTTTATTTGCTAAATCTGGAATCCCTTTTTTTCAGCCGTCATGAAGAGGACAAGGGGTTAGAAAGGCACAGTTTCAGTCTTTTAAGGGAAATCTCCAGAGTGGCAGACCCTCATTCCTGCCCACCATTCATTGGCTTGAGTTTAGTCTTAGGGCCACATCTAGTTAGAAGGAAGGCTGAGAAACCAGGTCTAGCTTACTGACCACGTGGCCAGCCAAAATGCTATTTTTATGAAAGGAGAGAACAGATATAGGAGGGTATACTACATCTTTTAATAATTTTCTTAGTTCCATTACTTCTAAACTCTTTGTTAGATGCACTGGTTTTTCCAAATTGGATTTTGGTTACTTGTCCTCCATATTTTTCACCTCCTATCTAATCATTTTAACCTTTTTGTCTTTTTCTTAAATATTTGAAGAATTTTTTAAAAGCCTGTCATCCTTCCCATTTTCTGCCAGATGTTTCTTCTCTTTTTTTGTCCCTACTGTACCCATGTGAGATCTTAGTTCTCCCAACCAGGGATTCAACCTATGCCCCCTGCTTCCCCTGGAAGTATGGAGTCCTAACCACTAGAACATCAGGGAATTCCCCATATGTTTCTTCTTATTCCTTATAATTCAGTTATTATACACACACATATATATATAGAGAGAGAAAGAGACAGTGGCTGAATTATTTTTGAGTTGATTCATCCAATAAAGAGCCATAGTAGGAGGTTGGAAGAAGGCAAGAGGGTGGGTTCATATAAAGTGGCATAAGATTGGGCTCTCTCTTAGTTGCAATATCTATTTTTTTTCTTTCTGTGTTGCAATTTTAGAAAATTAAAATGTAATTGAAAAATCTTTGGGGAGAAAAGTGATGCAAGCATGCAGCTATCCTACTGAAGCCCAAATATGAATTGCCCTATATCATCGTGCAAACCTTTCCTATCTGAAAGTAGAATCCTTGGTTAGTTGACCTTGGGATTAGAAGAGAATGCAGGCAGTGATAGGAATAGAGGAGTGGGATCTACAGTGCAAGGGAGTTTTGAAAGATAGTGAGTTTCACTGAGCCAAGGATTGGTGGGGTCTTTAGATGTCCCTCCTCTTTCTGCCCTGAGAAAGTGAACGGGAAGGCTAGGATATTGTTTTCATTCTGAAGAAAAAGATTTGATTGCTCTGGATCAGGCCTACAATATCAAAATCAATTGCTAACACAGTTTCTTAGTTGGAATGGTTGGTATTTAGTTTTTTTTTTTCCCCAAGATGATGAAGACATATTTCACTTCTCCAATTTGACTCTGGATTGCTACCCAGATTTCACAGTATTTTCACAGGATGTTCCAGCTCATATTTAGTTGGGTGGGTGGAAACCTTTAAAAAACTGGTCTCGTATTTTTAAGGAAAACTGGAGTGCTTATAAATGGAAGTCACGATTCTCAGGGTAAAAGAAAAACGTGGACATTTTAATTCTTTTTCCTCAAAATATAGACATAAACTCTTCATAATGCTGATGAATATAAATACCATACCACTCAATTTTAATTATGGAGGTGCTGAAATAAATATTTGAATTCAGAAGAGAATGTCTGCTACATGATTATGGTTAACTATGGGCTTTATTATTACTGCCAAAGTGCAAGTCCTTGTGAGTTCTTGGCATGGTAATGTGGTCAAAAATCAGTCACCAGAGGTAGAGTCAGGTAAAGAGATAAAATGTGGTACTTCTGGAAATTGAGGCCCACGTCAAGTGTTCTTCTTGTGGGCACCTCTCGTAATTTATATTTTCCCTTTTAGGCACATGCACACAGACACATATATATCTTCCAGCAACTCAGAGTGTTGTTGGATGGCCAGGAATTTCTTGAGGTATAAATATTTATCAATAATAGTCACACAATCATCATTCCTTTCTTGAATAATTTTGTAGTGAAATGTGCAAAATCTGTGGTAGGTATTATGGAGGTCTGAAGAAGAACCAAATGCCCTAGGAATTGGCCCTAGAGAAGTTTATAGTCTAGGTAGAAAAGGAGATAATAATCAGGTTCCTTGGAGAAGGAAATGGCAACCCACTTTGGTATTCTTGCCTGGAAAATCCCATGGACAGAGGAGCCTGGCCAGCTATAGTCCATGGGGTTGCAAAGAGTTGGATATGACTTAGTGACTAAACCACCAACAAATAATAATATAAGATTGTTTATGATCAAGTAACTTATTAATAGCAACAAATAAACATATAAACCACAAAGAAACATTCAAGCAGAGTACTGGTCCAAAGAAACGAAAGACCAGGTTAAGTCGAAGGCAGAGAAATTATTCAAGTGTGTCTATTGTGTGTGGCTATACACTTGCTACACACTATATACTTTGAATAAAACAGCATCAATACCTTATAGATTAGAAATTAATAATTGAAGATAGTGATCTTGCAGACAGAAATAATAAATCACATATTTAGCAGATGCAGAGCATTAAATTAGTAAATATTTACACTATTTAAAAGAGGTGATGAAGGAAAGAGAAACTTAGAAATTATTATTTTTAATTTTTAAATTTTTAAAAATTTTAATTGGAGGCTAATTACTTTACAATATTGTGGTGGTCTTTGTCATACATTCACATGAATTAGCCATGGTGTACATGTGTTCCCCATCCTGACCCTCTCTCCCACCTCCTTCCCTATCCCAGCCCCAGGGTACATCCCAGTGTACCAACCCTGTCTCATGCATCGAACCTGGACTGGCAATCTATTTCACTATTTTATATTATTATTATTCATTATTTCTATTTTATTATTGACTGTGGCATGGCTTTTGAGATCTTAGTTCCCCCCACCAGGGATTGAACCTGGGCCCCTGGCAGTGAAAGTATTGATTCTGATACACTGGACCATCAGGGAATTCCCTAGAAATTACTTATTGTGGAAAATCATTGCCTCTTCTTGATTACAATAGTTAAATGCCTTGCCAGAAAGGTGAGTTTTCAATTCAACAAGCAAGTCTTTTTTCAAAGAAATATTAGTAGGTAATGTGTCTTTTTCTATTGTATGAGTAATAAATAAAATATACAGTGTAGTCTTAAAACCAAAAAAAGGCTTAATCCTCTGGGGGCCATTGGTCTTAACTGCCTCAGACTCATAGTTCTGCAAATGCTTCATCCCAATTACACATTTCATCTGTGGAATTTGCTGGCAAACACTTGTGCTTCTTAGAATTGCCAACTTCCATACTGAGAGTAGAAGTCATCCATAGATTATCACCAAATGCCATTAGACCAGGGGCTAGGACAATTTATTAATAGTTCTATTTTTGGCTTTGAAAGATAATGATTTACCAAAACAATATTATTGTGTCATTAACAAACTCAAAGCTGAACATTTTGAGGTTATAGTTCCCATCTTTAAGAATGTCTTGCCTACATTGCAAGAATTACAGTGTACAAGGTTGTCTTAGAGTTGCTATTAATATAAGTGTAGGTGGCACCAGTGGTAAAAAAGGAAAAAAAAAGAAAATCCGTCTGCCAATACAGACAGAATAGACACGGGTTCGATCCCTGAGTTGGGAAGATCTCCTGGAGTAGGAAATGGCAACCCACTCCATCATTCTTCCCTAGAAAATTCCACGGACAGAGGAGCCTGACAGGCTACAGTCCATGCGGTCGCAAAGAGTTGGACACGAGAGAAGCAGGGGCAGGGGTGAGGAATTTCTGGGACTGTTTCAAGGGAGACTCTCAGAAGTTTTTTTTTTTTTTTTTTTTTATTAGTTGGAGGCTAATTACTTCACAACGTTTCACTGGGTTTTGTCATACATTGATATGAATCAGCCATAGAGTTACACGTATTCCCCATCCCAATCCCCCCTCCCACCTCCCTCTCCACCTGATTCCTCTGGGTCTTCCCAGTGCACCAGGCCCGAGCACTTGTCTCATGCCTCCCACCTGGGCTGGTGACCTGTTTCACCATAGATAATATACATGCTGTTCTTTCGAAACATCCCACCCTCACCTTCTCCCACAGAGTTCAAAAGTCTGTTCTGTACTTCTGTGTCTCTTTTTCTGTTTTGCATATAGGGTTATCGTTACCATCTTTCTAAATTCCATATATATGTGTTAGTATGCCGTAACGTTCTTTATCTTTCTGGCTTACTTCACTCTGTATAATGGGCTCCAGTTTCATCCATCTCATTAGAACTGATTCAAATGAATTCTTTTTAATGGCTGAGTAATATTCCATGGTGTATATGTACCACAGCTTCCTTATCCATTCATCTGCTGATGGGCATCTAGGTTGCTTCTATGTCCTGGCTATTATAAACAGTGCTGCGATGAACATTGGGGTGCACGTGTCTCTTTCAGATCTGGTTTCCTCAGTGTGTATGCCCAGAAGTGGGATTGCTGGGTCATATGGCAGTTCTATTTCCAGTTTTTTAAGAAATCTCCACACTGTTTTCCATAGTGGCTGTACTAGTTTGCATTCCCACCAACAGTGTAAGAGGGTTCCCTTTTCTCCACACCCTCTCCAGCATTTATTGCTTGTAGACTTTTGGATAGCAGTCATCCTGACTGGCGTATAATGGTACCTCATTGTGGTTTTGATTTGCATTTCTCTGATAATGAGTGATGTTGAGCATCTTTTCATGTGTTTGTTAGCCATCTGTATGTCTTCTTTGGAGAAATGTCTGTTTAGTTCTTTGGCCCATTTTTTGATTGGGTCATTTATTTTTCTGGAATTGAGCTTCAGGAGTTGCTTGTATATTTTTGAGATTAATCCTTTGTCTGTTGCTTCATTTGCTATTATTTTCTCCCAATCTGAGGGCTGTCTTTTCACCTTACTTATAGTTTCCTTTGTTGTGCAAAAGCTTTTAAGTTTCATTAGGTCCCATTTGTTTAGTTTTGCTTTTATTTCCAATATTCTGGGAGGTGGGCCATAGAGGATCTTGCTGTGATTTATGTCGGAGAGTGTTTTGCCTATGTTCTCCTCTAGGAGTTTTATAGTTTCTGGTCTTACATTTAGATCTTTAATCCATTTTGAGTTTATTTTTGTGTATGGTGTTAGAAAGTGTTCTAGTTTCATTCTTTTACAAGTGGTTGACCAGTTTTCCCAGCACCACTTGTTAAAGAGGTTGTCTTTTTTCCATTGTATATCCTTGCCTCCTTTGTCAAAGGAAATTTACACACTTATTAGTTATGCTCGAAAGAAGAAAATATCAGCCTTTCAAAGTAAACAAAGCTAGAATTACTGTGAGTTCTTACTTAGCCATGATATTTGGGATAAAGAATACCAAGGTACCAAGTGCGAAACTCACAGTTAATTCCAAGTTTCCTCAGTTCCAAAGATCCCCAAACCTATTGTTTCACCAAATCTCTCACTGGAACAGTTTACAAGTAGCCACAGGATTTAGGTTTGGCTGGTTTTCCTTTCTCCTGCCCTCCCTCTGGTGGAGGTGTTAATGAGTGAAACACCCAAGACGGGCAGCTGAAAACAACAGCCAAGCCTTTTTTGCATCCTCCACCAATTATACTGTCAGCCTTTGGAAAGGAGAAGACTGCTGTTTCCCAGATGCCTAGAGGGCGTCCACATGGTCTACTCAGAATGCATCTAAATGGGAGCTCAGGCAGTTATTAAAGTATTGTTACTGTTCATGCCTTAGAAAGGAATAGACCTAATTTTTTTTAAGCTGGGTTAATATGTTCCCAATAAATGCCAATGAAATAAAAGTATAGAGTTCCTATTGGGACAGGACAAACCCCTCCTTCATAGTAATATTTTATATTACCATGTAATGTAAATACATATTTATATGTATTTATAATAGTAATATTTATTACTATAATAGTAATAAAATAGTAATATTTTAATTGGAATAATGTTTTTACCTTTTATGTAAAACTCCTTTATGTCTATTGTCTCATTTGATGCTCTCAACAGCCCAACAAGAGTGGGAAGGTCCTGTCATACTGGAGATCCCAGGAGAGGACTAGGACTCAGGTTTCCCAAATCTTAGCTCTGTGCTTTTTTTCTTCTGCATCTAGATAGCCTAATGCACATAAGATACATATGGTAGGGACTTTCCTAGTGGTCCAGTGGTTAGAACTTCGAGCTCCCAATGCAGGGGTTATGAGTTCAATCCCTTTCCAGGGAACTCGATTCCACATGCTGCAACAAAGATGGAAGAACTTGCATGCCACAAGTAAGACCTAGTGAAGCCAAATAAATTAATTAATTTAAAAAAGATACATATGGTAGCAAGAACAACAGAATCCTACTGATTCCAGATGTAGGGTTAAGTCAGTTACACACAAAATACAATGATCAGTACAGGATAAGCTAAGTAAATGCTGGCTACTGTTGTTATTATTAAAACTTGTGTTAGAAGTAAGGATAGTGTTTTAGAGAAAAACGTGGACTCTGAACCCTATGCCCTGGGCTTGAATTCCTGCTCGGCAGTGTACCTGTCTCAATAAGTTTTGTGTAAAGCTCTGGGAGGACACAACTGAGCGACTGAACTGAACTGAAAGCTCTGAGAGGAATACTCAGATGGCAGTGCTACATAAAGAGTAGTCACTGTTACTTGCTAGCTCTAGTACTTTACAGAAGTAAAACTGTGCCCTAGGTCACATGGTAAATGATGAAGCTAGACTGTAATCCCCATCCTTCCACTTATCTCCCATAGAAATGACTTTCTAGATTACATTGTGGGCATGCATGCTCAGTCATGTCCAGCTCTTTGCCACCCATGTACTGTAGCCCACCTGGCTTCTCTGTCCGTGGAATTCTCCATGCAAGAATATTGGGATGGGTTGCCATTTCCTCCTCCAGGGGGTCTTCTAGACCCAGGGATTGAACCTGTGTCTCCTGAATTGGCAGGAGGATTCTTTACCACTGAGCCACCTAGGAGACCCCCTAGATTATGTTCTTTTCCCAAAATTCCCAAAATGTGTTTTACCTTCTTTTCACATCTCCTTCCATGGCCAACATTTAGTCTCCTTTACCAGACTGATGCTGGGAGGGATTGGGGGCAGGAGGAGAAGGGGAGGACAGAGGATGAGATGGCTAGATGGCATCACCGACTTGATGGACATGAGTCTGAGTAAACTCTGGGAGTTGGTGATGGACAGGGAGGCCTGGCATGCTCTGATTCATGGGGTCGCAAAGAGTCGGATACGACTGAGCGACTGAACTTAACTGACTGACTGACCAAACTGAAAGCCTTTATTTCCAAAATCGACGTTTATAAAAATTTCCATGACAAAAACCTTAACTCTAGATGTCCTCAGCTGTGAGAGACTCAGGTTATGCCATGCATGCCCATTTGCATTTGTAAAGAAGCTGTTTTGTGCTTAAAATTGTTTTTTCTTTCTGGACATAGTCTGTAAGCCCACTAGAGGTACACTACTTGAACCCTGTCTTTCTATTCACTTCTAGTTCATTTACTCTACAGTATCCAGAAGTGGATACTGCTATAGCCCAGTGGGCTGTTCAGTAAATTACCCACTGACCGGCAGGCATTTCTTGTTTTATTCTTTTTCTTTTTTTCTTTGTTATTGGCTGACTAGTTTTGTCAGGGGCTGTCCAGACCATGCAAATTTCACAGCCATATAAAAATGAGTCCTTCCTCTAATTAAGGCGAAGGACTTAGCTGTATATTCGAATGTTTGGCACCTTCCACTCTTAGGAAGGTCTAAAAAACCACAGCACAGGTTTTCAGGCTCCTGAGAGTGGTTTTGGATTTTTTTCTCAACAACAAAAAAACAGGACCGGAGGCTCGGGACTGCGAGCTGGGTGTGGACGGCGGGGTGGGTGGAGCGGGGAACTGTCTCTAAATCTTATAGGGAGAGTGTGGTTAAAAAAAATAAGAAGGAAAAGATACGCAGACCCCAAAGCTTCTGGGTTTTGTTCTTTTTTTTCCTCCCTCAGCAGAGTGGTGGCGGCTGATCAGACACAAAAGCTGGTAGTTCCCCGCCCGCGTGAAGATAAAATGCCCCTCAACAGCATCAGCGGGAGGACTGGGAAAGGGAGGAGAGGCGTGTCTGGGAGGAGGCGAGGATGAGGGTGACAAGGTGACAAACCCCGCCGCCGCGGCCCGCTCCTCCACTGCAGCCGGGCGAGGACCGGAGCTGCGAGCCACCACCCCGGAGCGGGGCGGGGTGGGAAGGGGAGACCGAGGGGCGGTGGCTTTCCCAGCGGGGGCGGGGCAAAGGGTGGAGGGAAGCCTGAGTCAGCAGGCCCTGATTGGCTGATGTTCTCTCATCGCGTCCTCCGATTGGGCCATTTGCAGCGGGAGATGTTGTGAAGCGCGGCGGGGCGGAGCGAGCTGCCAGGGGTCTGGGCCGAAGCCCCGGGATCTGGCGGGGAGGGGCGGCGGTGGTGCTCCCGGCCCCGCACCGCTGCGACCTGCGGGGAGAAGCGCCGCCACCTTCCCTCCCAGTTCCGCTAGCCGCGCCGAATTGTTCAGCTGCCCTGAAGATATGAAAAGGGCAAAGGATTGAATGAATAACGCTTCGCTGCGAGCCCCCAGCCTCCTTAAAGAGAAGCTCTTTTGCTGTCAGGCGTTGAAAGGACACTCCCTTCTCTTGAAGTCCCATATCGCACCCCTCCTGCTGCAGATAGGGGCAAAAACTCACCCGGACGCGTACCCCCGCAGTCTGGGACTCGTGATCCCTGACCGCCCCCCGCCCCCCGCATCTGAGTATCTAGCCGTAGAATCCTCCCCCGCTCCCCAGCCCTGACGCCGAGCACAGGGTCCCTTTCCAGTGGAAGCCCAGGTTCCTGGCTGCTCCCGCTCAGCGCTCGGGAGATTGGAGAAGGCGGGGAGGGTTTTCTGTGTTTGGTTTTTGGGGAGGTGTTGGGGGCGGGTGAGGGCTTGTAGGTCCCGACGTACATTGGGAGGGGGTTGGCGAGCACCCCCACCCACCCCCGCCCCAGGCTAATCCCCCTGCTTCAGCGTCGGTTCCCGGGACCATATTATTCAAGACAGAAAATATTCAGCCCCAGAGCCTCCCCTGGGGAGGGGAGGGGAAGGAGGTGGAGTGGGAGGAGGTGGATCCAGGGAGGAAGAAGCGAGAAATCCGCCCCCGGGAAACAGCTCGGCGCGGCTGCGGAGCGGAGCAGTTCTGTCACTTGGCGATCGCGGGCGCCCGAGCGCGGCCCCGGCCCGGCCCGGCGAGGCGAGGGGAGAGTCCGGCGGCCGCCGCCCCGCCCCACGCCCTCCCGCGGCGGCCGAGAGCCCGGGGCCGGCCGGGGCAGGTCGCGGCGGTGTCTGGGAGCGGTCGGCCGGGGGCGGCGGCCTTGGAGCGCGGCGGCGGCTGGTAGCGCCGGCTCGTCCTCCCGCTCGCTCCGCTCTGCGCCCGGCGTGCGGGGCGCGCCGTCCGGGGGACAGGCCGGGCCCGGTGCGGATCTACTCGGCGCGCTTGCTCCGGTGCGTGTCTGCTTGACTTTCCGCCTCGGCGGACAGGGCGCAGCGCCGGCGGGCGGGTGGAGAGGGAGAGCCGGGCTTGCCGCGGGCTCCCTCCCTTCCCGCCACCCCGGGCCACCCCACCCGGCGCTGGCGCGGGGCCGGAGAGAGTGGTGGCGGGAGCCCAGCGGGGGCGGAGGGGCCGCGCCCGCGTGTGCGGAGCGAGGGAGGGCCGGCGGGAGGAGGGAAGGGCACAAAGGCCGGCGGCGGGCGCCGGGGTCCCGCCGGCCGGCCGTGGAGGAGGGGCGCCTCCCGTGCGCTCATGAATATTAACCGAGCCTGCGGCCTAGCGCTCCCCGGCTGGGCCCGGCGTCCGGCCAGCGTCCCAGCCGCTCGCCGCGGCGCCTTGGAAGCCGGGCCAGGCAGGGCGCGGAGGGTGAGCCCCCTCGCTTTTGGCTTTTCCCCCGGGTCTCCCCACTCGTTTTTGAAAGTACATATTTGGGCCGCCCTTCCCGGGAGATCGCGCTCCCCGACCCGCCTCTGGAAGGGGCGGAGGAAATAGTGGTAGGTGGGTGGTGGTTTTCTTTTTCCAAAAAAAAAAATCCCCCCCCCCCCCAGGCGGCTCCGGGGAAACGGGACGGTCGTGTCGAGGCGTAGTTTGGGGCGCGGCAACTAAATAAAAGTTGCTGGGGCTGCGGTATCATTTCTGTGGCTCCGGAATAATGCCCCGGAGAGGGAGTCCTCCCGCTGCTGCGCACACCTCCCAGCCCGGCCCCGCGCCGTCCCCGCCCAGCCCCGCCGCGGGCCAAGGAAAACAGCCGCCTCCTCGGGGACACCGGCCGGTCGGGGCGGAGGGCGGAGGGCGGAGGGCGGGCGCCCCAAGTCCCCTAGGCTGCCTGGAAACGCGCGTCCGAGCCTGACTTTTTGTTTTTCTTTTAGGGAGCTGGGGGGTGGCGGGGAGCAAGGCGTGCTTTTGAAAAAGTATTCTCCCATTTTAGCCTCGTGGGTACAAAACTCCTCCAAAGTCTTCTTATCCGGGTGATGCAGAAGAACATAAGCTCCCTCTCATTTGCCCAGAAAATACATGAATTTAAATGCACTTGAAAGGGGAATGTTTTTTTCTTGACGGCTGCACAAAGTCTGGGCATGTTTGAGGTAACCATCGTGCCGTTCTGATGTTTCTCATTTCCCCCTTGATTTAAGATTTCCCCTCCTTTTCTTTCTTATTTTGTATGGGAAGATTATTTCATCTTTTGATTCATCAGCATGGGCCGAATTATCTTTCCAAGTGTTGGAAGGGCGAGCTTGGAGTAGACGCGTGGGCAAGGCCAAGGTCAGCGTCTGGAGAAAGTTCATGTCCTTTAACTTTTCCCTCTTTAGGAAAGATCTCTTTGGGAGAGCCTTCACGACGCGCTCGCATTGCTCTCGGACTTGGGAGGAGCGCTAGGAACGAAGGGGACCGCTTTCTGCAGTTGGCCTCACTGGCTGCCCAGGAGACTGGTCTTTGTTTTTTACGTCTGGAGAAATGGACGAAGACGGTGAAGGCCGTTGAAGTCGGAAGAAATCATCATCAGGGCATTTGAAAGGCGCTTCATTGAAACCTTCATTTGTCTCAGCAACCCTGCACCCTCTCGGAACCTGGTGTGGAATTCTTACCTTTTTGGTGCATGGTGGCATTTCCCTCCCAATGTGGACTCCCAAGGGTTGGTCCCTTCTTTGTAATTTGAAATGAAATGATGGCCACACGTCGGACTGGTCTGCCTGAGGGAGATGGTGACACCAAGCTCAAGGTCTGCGGGTCCCCCACCTGTGAGGTAAGCGCAGAGCTGATGTCCCTGCCCTGCTGTGTGGCTTGTGTCTCCGAGGTGTCTGTCCTGCCAGTGGGGGGCGGGGGTCAGCTGCCTTGGGGGTCTAAGAAGATCGATCGGCTTTGGGGGCTTTGGGCTGAATGGTGGGAGTGTCCCCGCCATACCGGTAGGGAGGTGAAACCTTGCCTGGTTTTGTTTCTAGACACTTCAGTGATTCTTTTGCAAGGGCATTTTCCTTACTTTGAAGTGTCCTTATCTTGATCATCTCAGATCACAGAATTCTCCATTTTTAGGTGACTGGGAATACCACCAGCTTGTTTTCCTTCACTCCCCAACATCTGATAATTTTGAAGTAGGGCTGGACAGGGGTTGGCTTTGTATATTTCATGTGTGTATCCAGGGTTCCCTCTGGAGATTGAGAGGGGGCAGCTGGAATCCTTGTAGCTCCTGGACCACTTTCTTTCTCTGACACTGATGCAGGTCCTGCCTGCTTGCTGTTGCTGTGAATCTCTGCTTTGGGTAGAAAACCAAGTCTTTTCCCCTGGCCGGTTTAGGCACCGCTTTGGAAAATGGCTCAATGGAACTGTCATTCCAACTGCCTTAAAAATCTCCTGCCTTCCCTGTTCTTCTGTTTATGCCCTTCCTTTCACTGCTTAGAAGTGCCATGAGTGTCAGCCTGAGCTGTCAGGGGGCTCGTAAAGCCTTTATACCAGCATCTTCCGAAGAGCCCAGACGGTTTTACACCAGGCTTCCTGAAATTTTTTGAGCAGGCAGGACAGAAATAGAAAAGCCGAGTATTGGTGGCACCCCTATGGCCTCTTGCCTCTCCTGTCTTTTTTCCTCATTATTTTTGGTGTTTGTTTCTATAATGGCTTCTTTGTGTTTACTTTGTTATTGATGGTTTCTGTAATTAGGTTCTTTTAGACTTTGCTTTTGAGATGCCTCTGTTTTTATGGAAAGGTTGACAGTTACTTTAGATAACAGTAACATCTCCCAGTGAGACATCACTGTCATGGTTTATTTCTTGTGCCTTGTGTTACATTTTAACTTTCTGGTCATTGAAACTGGGTCTAGTTCTAAGTGTGTGAGTTTTGGCATTTTGAGAAAAATGACTCGTTACATTTTTGTTGGTAAAGCAGCAGAGGAGCTTGCTTCATGCAGCTGACCTCGTACTGGATTAGAAAGTTTATCCAGAAATCATGGTGAGCTAGATCAGTGTGCCATTAGTATACAGTCGATTAGAACTACAGTATAGGTTTACAGTTAGAAACAGTGTTTTACTTTTCGACACCTGCAAACACCTGCTTCCAGGTAAAAATGTGATTAAGTATAACACCACAATCCTCTGATCATGGTGAACCATAATAATGCCTTTTGGAAGGCCTAGTGATTGCTTAATGTGTATTGTTGCTCCGTAATGATAGGTACTGTGGTCCTGAAGCCTTGTTTGTCATTGACTCCTGAAGACTTTAATTAGCATGCTATTTTGCATTATATTTGCAGGAACTAATGTTATTTGATTCTTTTTTTTTTTTTTTTGTCATTTAAAGGATGTCCCGGAAACCAAGAATTTGTAATAGACACATCTTGTCCTCAGCTAGAAGGCAGTTTCCAGTTGCAAACTTGGCTTTTATTAACAATGGCAGTTATATACCTTTTAAGGGCGGTGAAATTTGTTTTCCTTTAGACCTTACTGCTGATATAACCATAGTATTTCTAGTTTGAAAGCCAAGGAAATACTGTATTGTCTGTATTATGCTCATTTAGAGACACTATACAGTAGTTGGATTTGATATTACACTCAGGTGTTGTTTGGCTTTTTAAACAATAGGCAGATAGTTTGTTTACATTCTATATCGAAGCAGAAATAAAGGGGCTCTGTGTTGTCAGAAAACATTTTAAAATCTCAGGATGGGGGGAAGTTGTATAATTACTGTCTGTTTAGTTGTCTCATACTCCCGTGCACATTAAATCTTGTGAATATTTAATAATAAGAGAGTTGCCATTGAAATACTTTAGGTAGCAACTTGGGGCTGATAGATATTTAAGTTTTTGAATACCACACTTAATTTTTTTTTTTTTAATACCACACTTAAATTTTCTGATTAATTTTGTTAGAAGAATTACATTCTGAAGTAGTACTGCTATTCTTTTCAAAATTTTAAAAATCACTGGCTAAAAAACTAACAAAGAAAAAAACAATAGCTACACCCCTGAAATGTGTATTTGAATAATAAATTTGTGTGTTTTTAACCTAACCAAGAAATGAGAGTATATATCTTAATATTAATGGTATTAGCCAAAAATTAACTTTGGCAGCACAGGAGAAATCAATGTAGGGAATTAGAGGAGTCCCTGTCTTATGCCTTATCTAATTGACTAACTCCACCTGCTATGAGTAAGGTCTGTTGCTTTGTTGAAAAACAGAAGCTTCTTGTTTATCTTAAATGTTTAGAATTTAATTGTGTTGCTATGTGGATAAGCATCACCCCCTCCCCCCAAGAGTATATTGGAAAGGTAAAGAACAAACAAATAACAAACAATCCTTTTCCAATAAAGAATTGCGACACTTTAATAAAATATATCCAACATAATACAATAAAGATAGCATAGATGTCAAGAGAGATGTGTTTGAACATCTAAAGATATATATTTCAAAGTTCATTCACTCTGAGCCAGATAAGTGTTTCTTTGGTGTGTGTGTGTGTGTTGTGCAGACATGCGTGTAGGCTGATCTGTGATACCTAGCCTTGAATAACTGCTTACAAAATCACTTTGTATAGACTCCTGAATTCTCTGTTGTATCACCTTTTTTTTTTAATATCACATAGCGTTTCTTCTTTATGGCTCAACTTACTTTTTCTTTCTCTTTTCTTTTTAGGCAAAGCTCTCTAGGTCATATTGGTTTTCCAATTTCTAACAGTTACTTCATTTTTAATCTCTAGTCTGCCGGGTTGTCCAAGTGTGTAGCACTTTCGCTGTCTATTATTAGAACAATCTTATTTACTCATGCAAATTAACTTAGTTCATTTTATGTCTTGCTTCTTCACCTAGACTCAGATGATTCTGTGACTAAAAGGTCCTGTAAGCTGATGAAAAATGTTTGTTAGTTGGTTTTGGAACAATGTTTAAGTAATAAAATAAGACATTTTCTCTGCAGGAATTCATTCTTGTAAAAATTTGCACTTTTGCTCTTTTCCTGAAACACTGTACACTTTACTTTTATCCCAGGCTTCCCCGTTCCTTCTCAGGCTGTCCCTCTCTCTTTCTCTCTCTCTTTAGGCTGCTTCTTCCTCTGCTGCCTCCTTCCTGTTGGTGTTTACTGGAGCCAGGCCTTTCCACTCCTCTCCTCTTTTCTCTCTCCCTGGGTTTCATTTTACATTCTTCCAGGGCATTAATCTACATGCCCGTGATTCCTAATTTACAACTCTATCTCAGATTATATGGCTACTCTCTAGACCTAGATAGCCAATTGCCTATTTACCCAAAAGCTTTTTTGGGAGATAAGCTGCATGCTTTTGAAATTCATCAGATTCTACTCCAACCAATATCCTGCCATCTCCCTGACTTCCTTCTTTTAAGGACTAGTCCTGCTAGTTATCTGTCCAACTCAAAACCCAGCCTACCATCCCTGACCCCTCTCTCTCCTCCTCCCTCCTGTCAAAGTCCTATTGAGTCTACATTCCAGGTCCTGCTGCTGCTCCCTGAGCTCAGGTCAGCGGCATCTCGGCGATGGTGATGAATCACCGACCAGGCTTCCCAACTAGTGTCCCAGGCTCTCTGCCTTGCCCCCTTCCCGCTCTGACCTGCCTCTGTAGCCAGAGGGCGCCTCCTGAAATAGAAAGCTGATCATTGCATTCCCTGACCTAAAACAGTTTTCTGGTTTCCCACTGCCTTTGGAAGAAGGCTCAGACTCCTAAGAACAGTCTTAGAGGACTTCTGGCCCGCCTTCTCCTGCTCATCTGTGACCACCCTGAGCTTCCTGTGCTGAATGATTTCCAGTTCCCTCCATGGCTGCTGGTTCAGTGGTAGAGAACCTGCCTGCCAATGCAGGAGATGTGGGTTTGATCCCTGGGCTGAGAAAATCCCCTGGAGGAGGAAATGGCAGCCTACTCCAATATTCTTGCTTGGGAAATCCCACAAACAGAGGAATCTGGAGGACTGCAGTCCATAGGGTCACAAAGAGTTGGACACCACTGAGTGACTGCACAACAACCAGGGCCTGACAATCTCCCTCTCTTCCTTTTAGGTCCTTATAAATCCTGTTTTTTTTCCCAGGCTTCCTTTCATTCTCCCCTCCTCCATTGCCACCCCTCCTTGGCTGATTTTTACTCTCATTCTGGTCTTTTCTTCAACATCACTTCCTCAGGAAAGCCCTCCCTGACCTTCCAAACCAGGCTAGTTGGCCCCAGTGCCTTACCCTCCAGCACCCTGAGCTTTATCAGGAAGATCACTTACTAGTTTATTTATGTATATTCCCCTGGATTGCAAGTCCCATGAAAACTGGCCCATGTTTGTTTCTAGTGTGTGGTGCATAGTAGGTGTGCAGTAAATGTGTCAAAATAATGAATAAATGTGCAGAAAGTGCTTTAGTTTTTATGAACAGTTTTCTTAGACCCCAGCACACCGTACTATCTTGACAGTCCTCCTGCCTCACTGTTCCCGCCTTCTCAGTTCCGGAAGTTTCCTTGGCCTCTTGACCTGTCAAGTCTTCATATACCTTAAGGTTCAATTTGGCCCTCTCTTCTCTCCAGACTCAGTTTCACAGTTTTAAATATCAAGTATAAGCTGGTCATTCATATACATACATATATACACAGATATGTGTGTGTGTGTGTGTGTCCACCCCAACTTTGCCCTTGAATTCGTGTTCCCCCATCCAACTGACCTGCCCGCTCGCCTGCTAAGAAGCCACATCCCAAACCAAATTCCTCCTCCTCTCCAGCCCCTCCCCCTGCCCAGCTTCCCCATCTGCTCTTTCACTCCGTCCACAGTTTTCCTCATCTGAAGCAACAGCAGCCCCACCCTCCCAGGCCAGCGGCTCCGGAGCAATCTTTGCTCCCTCTTTTTCTCTCTGGTGCCTCTCATGCAGATCTGACCGCCACCGAACCCTCAGCCTCGCCTGCCTGCGGTCTGTCCCCCCCCAGTCATCTAATGGACCTTTCAGACGTCAGGTCCTGGCACTCATTTGTTCTGGTTCTCCTAGTGGCTTCTCATCGCTCTCAGGATGAAAAGGCAAGGTTCTCAGAGCAGCTGCAGAGCCCTGGACAGTCTCCGCCGCCCTCCCTGAGCTCACCTCCCCATCGCTCCCCGCTTCACCCCACCCTCGCCCTCCTGGTGCGCCCCAGAGCCTTCCCACTGGGTACCGCCTCCTCGGAACACTGTCCCCTGGTGTCTGCACCTGCCTGCTTCTTGTCTCCTCCAGATTTGCTCAGAAGTCACCTTCAGGGAGAATCTCCCCTCCCGGCTCCCCATGACACCACCTGCCTCCTTCCTCACTTCACTTTTCCTCCCCGTCACTTACTCTCCATCTGACCTGCTCAGACCATCTGATTTTGCTTATGGGTCTGGACAGATGATTTATGTAAGTGTTAAAAGTACAGTTTGTTTGGTTCACCTGGTATTTTCTTGTGCCTGGAAAGGAGTCTAGCACATTGTAGGCCTCAGATATTTTTTCAAATGAATGAATGAATACTTAAGGAAAATATCCAAAGTGCTTTTGAGTTTACATGTAGGTGTGCAATACGTGAATTCTTAATTTAGGTTATACAACAAGGTGTAGTGTGAGATATAGGTTCTTCCTCAGACCTCCATTTCCATTAGGATGGCTGCTCACGTCTTTCTTACCTTTGGGAAGCTGGTAACCAAGAAACAGTAACCAAGGCAGTGTGTAGTATAAATGTGTGAAGTAATTTGTGCTAAGGTAAGATACTGGTAATTAACAGACTAATGGGAGGGGAATCAGATCGGTGGCAAAACTATAAAAAGGAAATACAGTCATCCCTCTGTATCCACAGGGCTTTGGTTCCAGGACCCCCCACCCTGTGGACCCAAGAATCCTCGGATGCTCAAGTTCCTTATATAAAATGGGGTGGTATTTGCATATGCCCTTAACATCCTCCTTTATACTTTAAATCCTCTCTCAATTACTTATAGCACCTCATCAATGTGAGTGGTATGTAAATAGTTGCCAGTGTACGGCACATTCAAGGTTTTCTTTTTAGAACCTTCTGGAAAATTTTTTTCTGAATATCTTTGTTCATTGATTGAATCCACAGATGCAATACCTTCAGATACAATGGGCCAACTGTATGTCTGAGGTTTTCTTTCTTAAAACAATTGGCCAGTATAGGAATGCTCCTTATGTTTTTAATATTTTTGATGTCATAAACATTTCATTGGAAGTTTAAAATTGATCACAACTTTGACGATGGCAAAATGTTAACAGTTGTTCATTCTGGATGGGGAGTATACTGGAATAGTATTATTTTTGGAATTTCTTTTTTGTTTTAATTCCAAAGTTGCAGTGAAAATGATAGCATTTACAGATTTAAATAGGTTATATGTTATCAGTCTTGTCAAAATCTGGTTTCTAGCAAAGCTGCATTGCTTAAAATAACACTTGGACATTTTTTGAAAAGGATACACATTACACAAAACAATACTTAGACATTTTTAAAGAAAACATATGTCTTCTTTAATGTCAGCTAGATTCTTTGTAGGCTACTGATAGTACAATATAACATAACACTGTTATTTAACTTGAAATGTGTGTTCCTTCATATACCTGAATCTAAATGACAGAACACCATTGTATAGCAGAAGCTTTACACTGCAAGTTAGGGTGAAAAGTACAGCCTGTTGGATTTTAAAAGGGTGGCAGCAACAGAAGTCTAGAATTGGAGGTATAGAGTGGGACCCCTCTCTGGCTGTCGTGTCTAGCTTAGAGCTGGGTACCAAGGTCTAAGAAGATCCCTCTTCACATTATTAGTGTTTTGTAGCGTTCATTCCTTCCAAAGGAAACATTTTATGAAGACCTTGTGCCTTGCTTACAGAATCTCTAACCCTGTCCTCATTTCTTTAGGTAACAGAATCTGATACAAGTGTGATACTCAGTTTCTTTTGTTCTTTGCTTTGTGAAGGGACCCATCATCTTATTATATTTAACAACATGCTGATTTAAGTATGGGCAGTGCTGAATGGAGATGCACAGATGCTGTTATCAAATGCAGCTATTTTCTGTTACAGAAAGACCATATGGTAGGCACTTGTTTTTCTCTCTGGTTGATGTGATTACATTACTAAAATGAAAGGATATTGGACTTAGATTGTCCTAGTATTTATTTAATTTTAATTGACCATAAGGCATTAAATGTCTTAAAAATATTATGAGCCATCTATATATTCTGTTGGTTTGAAGCAGGAAGACGTCTTCACTCAAAAACTCAGTTTTGGATTGCTTCCACCAAAATAATTTTTTACTTTATAAGTTGTCATATTCTTAAAAAAAAACTGAGTTATGCAGATAATTAATTTCACAAAAAAATCTGGAAGATAGCCTTTTGTACCTCTAAGATAATCTGAAGATGAGTTGATTTCTGTACTATAGGTTTAAGAAGTTTAGTGTGATAGTTATCTGTTAACATGGAAACAATTGCACTGTGTAGATGTATGAATAAGAGAATGGATTTAGAACCCAAATTGGGTATTTCTGAAATATTCATCTATTTTGGGGAAAGTTTTTAGGTGGATCAGAAAAACTGTAATCAAAAAACAATGAGTTAAAGAGTGTATTTCTTTTTTTCCTTAGGCCAGCTACTATTGAGCCTTCCTTTTGTTTGATACTGGGCGTGTTCTTCATTCAGACTTGGTTGCTTATTGCCTTTTCCCCTGGTGGCTTGTCTCTGTTCTGAATAGACACCTGGTGTAGTTATGAGTGGTGGTAATATGTACATAGTCTGTTTATAATCCCACAAATTCATTTTCCTTTTTATAACCTAATGAAGATGTAGTCGTTTGACTTACACTCTTTGGTTCACTGCATTAATCTTTAATAGATCTTGACAGGACTAATATTCTTAAGAACAGCTTGACTTTTTTCCTTACTCAGAATGGAGAGTATCCTTAAATATTAGGAGCTAGAATGATCTTGGGGATTAAGAGTCTTTCTCTTTTTTTAACCTTGAGATATCTAGATGTTTTTAATTCCCAGTGTTTTCCTAAAAATTCTATATTTAAAAGAATTTGTGTTGGGACTTCCCTGGTGGTCTAGTGGTTAAGACTCTCTGCTTCCAAGGCAGGGGCTCGGGTTTCACCCCTGGTTGAGGAACTAAGATCCCACATGTTGTGTGGCATGACCAAAAAAATAAAATGAAATTTTAAAAAATCATTGAAATTTTGAAAAGTCATTAGAAAAAAAGAATTTGCTTTAGCTAGATCAGTGAGACCTACTTTCTCCTTTGGGTTCTACATACTGACTTCTGGAAACATTAAATACTTAGTAAATGTGATGGAGAGGAAGTACTCTGGGCACCCAGTTTAAATCAGATCTTTATTATAATGCTTTTAGGAAACTTTTTGGTTTACTTATTTTTTAGTTTAATACTACATTATAGAACTCTCCTCTGCTTATAAGGGAAATATATATATATGTGTGTGTGTGTATGTATATATATATATATATATATATATATAATCAATTTTATAAATGAAGGAAAAGAAACTCTTAAGAAGCCCTGTACAAAGATATTCAAGAGAGGTTAGATTTGTTTTGTGTGGCTGTGATGAGCAGAACTAGGATCAGCAGATAGACAGATGGGCCAATTTCCAGAATTCAGAAGAAAAATTTTTGTTAAATTAGAAGTTAACTGAAATTGAATGTGTTTCTCACGGAGGTGGGATGATCTTCTGTTTTACAGGATTACAGAGGGAATTCCTGCTTTGGTAGGAAATCAGACATATCTGGATGATCATTAGAATCCCTTGGACCACCTTTCGGACAACAGGTTCTTGTCCCCATCATTATGTTAATGAATCAGAATCCTTGAGGATGAGACCCTCCCCAAACCTTTGCTTTTAAAAAAGTCCCATGGTGATCTTCTGAGTTTGAGAAGAACAAAACAAAATGACATTCAAGGTCTGGGTTCTTAGGGCAGCCTGATTTCAGAATTGTTGTGACCAAATTAAAATCAACATAAAGAAAATAATAAAAATAGGGGGAGAAAATTTAAATGCTTGTAAATCAGTGAATATTTCAAGCTTAAAATTATAATCATTTTCTTTATATAATCAAATGTATTTCTGTATGTCATTAGTATAATAAAATAATATTCTTTTCAAGTAAAGTAAACATTATGTCAAAAGAGCACTTTAAAATTCGACAGTAATAGGTGTACTTTTTTGTATGTAATACTCTCTGTTGTTGTTACACTTTAATCAAAAGTTAAATATTTTAAAGTGATAGAGCTCTGGTTATATCAAAACTATTGTTTTGTTACTTTTTAGACTTATAAATCATTTGTTTCATATCAGTTCCTGGAAGGCATATTTCCTTTAAGCAAATAGCCATTAAAATGATTTCACTTGCATCTTAAAATCATTTGTTCATATTAACTCTTCATCAAGAATAGAAGTTAACAGTGAAAGAAAAAAATGTCTTTCTTTACCAAAGTATACATTGTGAAGGGTTTAAGAAATCATTCTAACATAAATCATAGTAAACTAATCATTAAACAGATAATTTCTCTTTACACACCCTTCTCGTTTGATACCAACAGCTGTTCTGTCTGTTCATTGAATCCATCTTGTCTTTTGATGTCACTGATTTGTTAGATCCTTTGGATGGTATGCTACAAAGACAATCTGAACTAATAACAGAGTCCAACTGCCAGTTCTGCAAAAGAAGCAAGATTTCTTGAAGTCAGTGAAAGTGATATTGCACAAGGAGCAAAAAGCTACTCATAGAATCAGCCTGAGACCAGTGAAGAGATACAGAAAGTATCATCAAGGTTGATAGGCTTCTCTAGAGAGACTGATTTGAATTCAAAGGATTAAGGGAAGCTTTGAGAACACTGATGCCCTTGAGGGCATTTACAAATATGGAGAAGTGACATTTTCTTCTGGGAAGTGATGCTTAGTTTGGACCCCATGTCTTAAGCTCTGTTTACCAAGGGACCTAAAAAAGTGGGCATGAATCTAGAAGAAGGTGATGAATAGATTTCTTTTGTGCTTTCTAAGTAGAGACAGTGCCACTAAGAGGGAATAGAAAATCTCTAGTTGACTTAGAGATAAAGCTGTTTACACAGAGGTCTAGGAGTAGCATTTTTAGAAGTCCTGCAGTATAATATTTTTAGATGTACAAACACATCAGAGTCTGAATATTTTAGATGTCTTCATTTCTTTTTGTAAAAAACCCCTTTATTGAGGTACAATTGATGTGTAAAATGCCGTATATATTTAATGTATACACTCAGTGAATTTGAGGATAAGTTATACACCTATAAAACAATTCCCACCATCAAGGCCATAAACATATTCCTTACCTCTCCAGTTTTCCTCCCACCCTCTTTATTAAGAGACTTCCCTGGTGGCTCAGATGGTAAAGAATCTGCCTGCAATGTGGGAGACCTGAGTTTGATCCCTGGGTCAGAAAGATCCCCTGGAGAAGGGAATGGCAACCTACTGTAGTATTCTTGCTTGGAGAATTCCATGGACAGAAGAGCCTGACAGGCTACACATTCAGTCCATGGTGTCTCAAAGAATTGGAGATGACTGAGCAAATAACACTAACTCACTCTTTATTATTGTTGGTATTAGTGTAACATGTGTGAGGCCCACTTAATATAAAAAATCTACCCCCTGAAAAAAAAAATCTACCCCCTTAACAAATTTTAAATACGTCATTGTTTAGTTCCTAAGACAGGTCCGATTCTTTTGTGACCCCATGGAATGTAACCCGCCAGACTCCTCTGTCCATGGGATTTCACAGGCAAGAATACTGGAGTGGTGTGAGCAGAACTGCAATCCCTAGCTGAGACAGAGATTGACAGAACGCCATCATTTATGGCAGCTATAACTATATCTGCACTGGACCAAGGAGGAATGCAGATTCTCTTCCATGTAGGAGAGGAACTTGGAAGAAGAATCATTTTTCCCTGTTTAATCCTTGGCCACTGCTGCCATTCTTGGCTGTCTTTTCATTTGATCACCATCATCTTTTTATCTAACTATTACTTTCAATAAGTTACTCAAACATTGTGTTTGGATCAAGTGGGATCTCTAGGAAAAAGGCAGATATATAAAGCCTAAAATTTATATATATTCAGGAAGCATAAGGATACCCAAAAACACATGGCTTAGAAAATGAATACTGCTTGATTTCTATAAACTCCAGTGACGTGTTTGTTTGGCATGGATTTGACAGGCAAAGAGTTCGTCTTTTCTCGCTGGCTTTGAATTGACAGCAGACAAGACAGGCATCTTTTGGTAACCCATGAAAAGGATTTTGAACGTCAGAAATCAGTTTGCAGGATAAATGAATGAAGAGGAAAAACATAAAGTGTCCACATCAGGATTAAAAGGGGGACACCATTCAGAGCCCACAGACATTAAAAAGATAAAAAGGGAATATTTGAATAACTTTATGCCAATGAATTTGACAATTTAGATGAAATGGGCAAATTCTGTATAAAATTCTGACACCAGTTCAGAGGGCTGTGTGTGTGTGTTGGGGGTGGTGATGGTGGAGTTTTCCTCATCAAGCAATTCTCTGACTTCAGAGCATTGAGTGTCCTACAATTGAACTTCATTTGGATGCTGTCTACCCGGATATGGAATCAGATCCTCCAGGTTAAGGACTCAGTCCCGCAAGACTGCCCCCTTCCCGCCCCACCGCCTCCCTACCTTCTGCAACCTCAGCGTCCAGTTGCAGGTCTAAGTTGCCACCTGAGTTTCTAACCTACTGACTTAGATTGTTGGTTCCAATGACCCCTTCCTTGGTTTCAGTTAATTTGCTAGAGTGGCTCACAGAACTCAGAGAAACATGCTACTTACTAGATCATGGGTTTTATAATAGAGTGTAACATGGGACAGCCAGATAGGAGGGACATAGAGGGCAGGGTGTGGGGGAAGGTGTGGAGGGTCCACCCCCTCTCCACATGCTCCACTCTCCCCAAATCCCCATATGTTCACCAGCCTGGAAGCGCTCTGAACCTCAACCTTTCGAGTTTTTATGGAGGAAAGATGGTGGCCCTTGAGTAGAGTCTTAAAGGACACGCAGAAATTTCTGAAGCAGGTGGTGGCAGAATGTTGCAGGCGGAGCGAACAGGATGGCAGAGGCAGAGTGTGAGAGAATGGTAAAAGAGGAAACCCACCAAAAGATGAGGAAAAAGTCATACTAAAATAAGCGCTTGACAGTCTATACATAAATTTCCATTTAAGATTTTCCTCTGCCTCTGCTTTCCCTCTGCTTCCCCTTCCTCTTTCCTCTGCTTCTGAGTAAGGATGTATGTATTGTATGAATGAAACATACAACTTGGAGTTTGGAACTGATTTTTGCTGCTTTTCTTTCCAGTTCTGACTGTTTTTGAGACATTAAAGTTCTCCATAGAGGACCTCTAGTGTATTTGGTAACAAGAATCTGATTTTTTATAAAAGCTCGATCTAGCTAGCTGTAAGCAAGTAATTTTTGTCAACCTGTAATATCTGTGAATTCTCAAGCAATTGACCCAGGGACCCTGAGAAACAGTGATATTGGTGACAGTATTTTTTTTTAAGCTTTCCTTTTAAAAAGAGTTAAATCAGAGAATTCTCCTTGTTAAAGATCTTAATGTATCCTGGTTTTGTAGCTGCCTTCATTTGTTTAATCTTTGCTTCATTTCCTTCCTCTACTCTTTTATAACCTGTGAAACTGCTGGGGTTTTATGGTGTGGTTTTGCTTTTCTATAGATATTCTGAACAGGCAAGGTCAGGAAAAGTGAATCGGTCTTTTTTTTTTAGATTAGCTGCATGTATTTGTGTGTCTGCCAACATAGTCTCAGATTCCTCGTAGGGAATCGAGGCTACTGCTGGTGTTTAGCCGATCAGTTGTGTCTGCCTTTTTGTGATCCCATGGACTGTAGCCCACCAGGCTCCTCAGCCCGCGGGATTTCCCAGGCAGGAATACTGGAATGAGTTGCCATTTCCTTCTCCAGGGGGATCTTCCCAACCCAGGGATCCAACCCTCATCTCTTGCATTGGCAGGTGGATTCTTTACCACTGAGCCACCTGGGAAGCTCCATGAGGTTATATAGTTTATTATTTATTTTGCCTAAAAATAGGTATCAGAATAAAAAGTTAGTAGTCCTTTGATTTCCAGCATACAGTGTGTATCTATTTGTCTCCAGTTTTGTGTCACATCCTTTTAATGTTTTTTTATTCCTATAATAATTTAGATATCTATGCTCTTTGCATTAACCTTACTATTTATTTCATCTTGATATACTGTTTATAAGTGCTACTGTTTCCTAGACACATACCAGAGAAGGCAATGGCACCCCACTTCAGTACTCTTGCCTGGAAAATCCCATGGATGGAGGAGCCTGGTAGGCTGCAGTCCATGGGGTTGTGAAGAGTCGGACAGGAATGAGTGACTTCACTTTCACTTGTCACTTTCACGCATTGGAGAAGGAAATGGCAACCCACTCCAGTGTTCTTGCCTGGAGAATCCCAGGGACGGGGCAGCCTGGTGGGCTGCCGTCTGTGGGGTCGCCCAGAGCCTGGACACAACTGAAGTGACTTAGCAGCAGCAGACACATACAGTGAAGCAAAGTCGACTTCAGAAAATGTTTTAGGGTTTTCAGAGAGAACACTGAACCCCTACTAATTACCATAATACTGATCATTTACCTTGTTTACTCCTCAAAGCAACTCCATGACATGTTTACTATTATTATATCCATTTTAAGCATGTGGAAATGGAGGTAGAGAGAGCTTAATTAACTTCACCAAGGTTACACAGCCGAAAGGGGAAGATAGAAATTTAATGGATAGTGTGTTAATATGACCATAACAGCTTTAGTAGAAGGAAGAAAAAAATTTCAAGGAGAAAGTCTCTACTTTGATTGAGACTTACTGGTTTCGCCTAGATGGAAATAGTTTGTGTTCCATTAGCTAAATGGTAAACAGTTCAATGGCAGATTGATAGACAGCTTGAAAATTTTGTCAACCCTCTGTTTTGTCTCTTGGCAACCAGAGAACCCGATGACTTTATGTCTTTAAAGTGTCAACTTATGGTACACAGATGACTGGCCTCTTCTGTTGCTTCAGTGTATTAAATTCCTGAGCTAAAGCCGTGTGCTGAATTTATTGAGTCTCAGGAATGGTCTTTTAAGACTAAGGTTTGGAAGAGAACTTTCTATAAGTGTTTTAAGTTTCTGCTTATCCTTTCTCCAGAGTGGTAGGTTAGTCATATATAAGACGTATTTTGCTGAAGAAAGCCTGCAGTTCATTTAGAGCTGAGTGGCTGTGATAGGATTTAAGGGATAGGTGCTTCCACATGTGATGTCTTCTTGTCCCACATGAAACATTTGTTCAGAAGAAATGGGAGGTCCATTGTCTCCTGAAGATACATGGAATCTGAAGTGTTTTCATGTTTGTTTATGTTCATTTTACCTGAGATGTCTTTCCCATGTCTCGTTTATGTAAACCCCACACTTCCCTCCAGGTCTGGCTCACATTTTGAATACTTGCTTAGAAAGCTTTTTCTCACCTTCGTTGCAGCAGGTAGAAAAGATATTCTGGAAGATGGTCTTATGCTCTGTAATCTTTTTGCCCTGTTCCTTTTTTTTTTCCCTTCTGAACTCCTTGCTGTCCTGTTACCCTTATTTCCAGTGTTGTTTGTACAGATCTATAATCCATCATCCAAAATCCTTGAGCTTTTCAGAATTCAGAAGTTTTCAGGTTTTAGAAATGTGTGATGATGCAGGTCGTGAGACAGCCCGCAGCTATCAGAGTAGTCATTTCTGCTGTAAAATGTATGAATATTTATTTGTGTCAGGTTGGGGCAGGTCAGATTTCACTATCAATGAGTTGCAAAAATGTTTTGACTTTCAAATCTGTTTGACTTTTGGTAGTGTAGATATAGGACTATAGGTCCAGATTGCCTAATTTTTTAGGAGTATAAACTGTGTACGAATGTGAGAGTTGGACCATAAGGAAGGCTGAGTGCTGAGTAATTGATGTTTTCTAATTGCGGTGCTGGAGAAAACTCTTGAGAGTCCCTTGGACTGCAAGGAGATCAAACCAGTCAATTCTAAAGGAAATCAACCCTGAATATTCACTGCAAGGACTGATGCTCAAGCTCCAACACTTCAGCCACCTGATGTAAAGATCCGACTCATTGGAAAGGACCTTGATGCTGGGAAAGATTGATGGAAGGAGGAGAAGGGGATGGCAGAGGATAAGATGTTTGGATGGCATCACCAACTCAGTGGGCAGGAATTTGAGCAAACTCTGGGAAATAGTGAAGGACAGGGAAGCCTGGCCTGCTGCAGGCCATGGAGTTGCAGTTGGACACAGCTTAGTGACTGAACAACATAAACTGTATATTGGGAAAATACCTAGTAATCATATGCTACTATGATTTTTTTTCATTCTTTCCCTAGTGGAAATGAATCAGTACTCTGATCGGCTTTCAGAGGTGACCCATGTGTGTATTCTGTGCATATCTAGTATTAACTGGTAGATGTTTCATTTCTTATTGTAGCTCCAGTTATCCCAGTTTTGACTGGTGGTAGCCTTTTCAGGCTTTCTCCTGAGTACCTTATACATAAACCTAAATTTCTTTGGTAGCAGTATGATCTTCCAGCATATCTTTTATGTATATTTCCTGCCCAAGACACAGAATCAGCTATTCCTCCAGGAAGCCATGCTCTTTTTAAGATTAACTAATTAATTAATTATTTTTGGTTGCACTGGGTCGTTGTTGCTGAGTGTGGGTTTTCTCTAGTTGTGGCAAATGGGGGCTACGCTTAGTTTCTGCACAGGCTTCTCATTGCAGTGGCTTCTCGTTGCAGAACATGGGTTCTAGAGTGAGGGCTAAGTAGTTGTGGAACATGGCCTTAGTTGTCCTGGGGCACGTGGAATCAAGCCCATGTCCCCTGCGTTGGCAGATTCTTAGTCACTGGACCACCAGGGAAGTCTATCATGCTTTATTTTAGCAGTAGATGGTATGCAAGATTGCGCCTGGAAGTTAGAGACATTCATTGCTACTGGGTTGCAACTGTTTATGGTCCTTTTCGAACTAACATTTCATTTTGAAATAACTTTAGGCCCACAGAAGGTTGGAAATGTAGAGAATTCCTTTATATCCTTCCTCCAGATTTCCCTACTGTAAACATCTTAAATAATCACAGTACAATAATCAAAAACAAGGCAATTAGTATTGCTGCACTATTATTAAATTACACACTGTGTCTAGGAATGAGTTGTAAAAGCTTGATTACAGCTGTATCTTTAGTTTCCAAGTTCTTTTCTTTGGGTATGAACTTTTTTTTTTTAGTAGTTCTTAACTATTAAGAATCACCTGAGAACTTCTGAAAATCAAGTACCTGAAACCTTTCTTCGCAGCCCATCATCACCCCCCTCCCCCCCATCCCCAGCCTCTTTCAGAATTTTTTAGAATCTCAAGATGGGCATACAATATATGGTGTAGGGATGTAGGGGTTTTGCTAGAAATCTGCTCCGACAACTTAGTGAGATCATTTGAGGAAAGGTACAATTTGTGTTTGGCCCTCAAGCGGTGATAATGACCCCTTTAGACTCCAAGACAAAACTATCTTAAAATGATTCATGTTTACTGCTTCTAGTGCCAAAGATTCCTGTTATACTTAGAACTGTCTTTCCATATTCCATACTCATTCAACAAATATTTGTTGAGTACCTTCTAAATGGGCTTCCTTGGTGGCTCAAACGGTAAAGAATCTGCCTGCAATGTGGGAGACCTGGGTTTGATCCGTGGTTTTGATCCCTGGTTTTGGAATATCCCCTGGAAAAGGGACTGACTACCCACTCCACTGTTCTTGCCTGGAGAATTCCATGGACTGAGGAGCCAGCCAGGCTATAGTCCATGGGGTCACAAAGACTTGGACACGACTGAGCCACTAATACCTTCTAAATACCAGGCACTGGGGATGCAGCAGTGAAAAAGTACAGACATGATCTGGTTGCTGCATTCATGGATGTATTTGGATGGTGGGAAGTGGGAACAGTGAACAAGGAATGATAACAGAGTGCTGTGAGTCACAGTGTCGTAAGAGAAGAGCAGAGAGCTATGAGTATATACAGCAGGCAGACCTCCCCTAGTATAGGGATCAGGGAAAATCTTCCTGGGAAGATTGTGTTCAAGCTATGTCAGGTAGGAGTTAGTTAGATAGAAAGAAGAATGTTCTGGCAGAAGGAACAGCCTTAGTTTCTGAATATACCCCATGACTCCAGCAAGGAAAAGGTTCTGGTATCTTACTGGAGAAAAATGTACAAGACCAGGGAAGAGAAAAATATAGAAGTGAACATTAGCCTTTATTGGGTCTTTTCAAAGCTTTTACGTTTTCATAGAAATATCAACTCTCAGTTTTATTCATATTTTATCAGTTTCCGTATTGTGTAAGCTAAGCTACATAATGCTACCAAAAGTAAGACTGATTTAGAGATTTGTGTAAAAGTAAACTGTGTTAAGCATAAGTCTCATTTGGTGGGAGCAGAAATTAAGTGGCTGGAAAAAATTTTCCCAAACATGGCAGGTGAGCTTGCCATGGGACCAGCCAGCCTTCGTACAGTGGGACTTGAGAATTCTGGTTTGTCCAGCAAGTGTGTTAGGCAAAGGTCAATTAAACCAACACTGACTATAATTATAGTTTGGGGAATAAGATGAGCTCATAGGAAAAAGGGTGAGGAGAGAGAAGAGGGCCAGGGTTAAAACCTTAGGGAGCACTGCCAATTAAGGAGAGAGAGAAGACAAACCAGCTAAAGATTTTAAAGAACTGGTTAAAAATAAGCCTTCCCACAGCCTCACTTTTTAGATTTTAAGGCCTTTGAATCTGACTTCCTACTTAGACTATGAATAGCCTTGCAACTTTGTTTCACCTGGCTTTTTGAACTTATTTGCTTTTGAAGGCTTTTTCAAAGATTCTTTAGGTGGTCCTCTGTGGGCAAGATCCCAGAAGATCCCAGAAGCAGTGAGAAAGAATGTTTGGGAGATCAGCTGGAGGCACTTGTGGAAGTCCAGGAGCAAGCTGATGAGGGTCTCAATATAGGCAGTGACAGAGGACTCTGGTTTCTGTTTGCCTGACCAGGGGAACTTATGATGCACGTTTATGCAAAGGAGGTAATACAGAGCTGGGACAGGTTGTGAAAGGGAAGACCAGTTCCACTTTGGACACGTGGTCTAAGGTTTTGCGTGTACTTAGTGAGAATTCAGACACAGATTTGGAGCTTGGGAGAGAGGGTAGGGCTGAAGAGAAGTTTGGAAGTAATTCATAATGAAAATCATGAAGGATGACATCATCTAGGGATAGTATAAGATATGAGAGGTAGAATTCTAATTGAGACAGGAAGGAAGCCCATCTTAAGAATAGTAGTAATCATTTATGAAGAAGGAAATGGCATCTTACTGCAGTATTCTTACCTGGAGAGTCCCACAGACAGAGGAGCCTGGCGGGCTACAGTCTGTGGGGTCACAAGGAGTCGGACATGACTGAGCGATTGAACCATAGCAATCATTTATTAGGTGTCTGTTAGATACTGTTTCAAGTATGTTACAGATACGATGTTATTTCATACTGAAAACCGCATGACAGCAGGTGTTGAAATTTGTCTCCATTTTATAACCAAACGAGTTGAGGCTCAAAAGTTAAGCTGTTAGCTCCTGTTCATACATTTGTAAGCAGGAGTTGAAATGATATCTGTTTTACTAAAGGTCTAGGCTTTTTTTCTTTTTTTTTTTTTAACAAGAAAGAGATGGTCAGAGAAATAGGTTGATGCTGCCTCAACCTAGTGTTGGGAGCTGGCTTGTCGTGGATGGCGTGATAGATTATGCCATTTTCCCAAGTTGTGATTTCATTGAATGTATAAATGTGAGCCTGTGATATCCAGAAAGAAGGAAAAAACAGTAATCTTTTTAAACAGCAAGTGATCATAAATATAGAATAAGAACTTTCGGAAGAGACTGTCCTTCCTGATGTAACAGAGTGAGTGTAGCATCTTTCGGAAGATGGTGTTTTTCTGCCGGTGAGCTATTGCTGCTTGGACAGGAAAGGGAGGGGAAGATCCTCCTTGTCGGTCTCATCACTGCAGAGCTCTGGGAACAGGAGCTGAGTCAGAGAAGACGCAGGCTGCACTCTAGGCAGTCATGGCCCAGTTCAGGATCTTAGACTGCATGATCAACCACAACTGGAGTTTATTATGCAATCTCTATTGTGCATGGAGTGGTCAGGTTTGTTGGATACGTATATATATATTTGCTTTTTTAATTCAAAACTGCTGTAATATATTAAAAAAAAATTGTCAGTGAAAACGCTGGCTAGGAAATCACTGTCTTCCTTTAACAGTGAAAAAGCAATCTTTAGACTATGACTTTTCTTGAAATACTTGTTTAGCTTGGCATATCTCAACTCTCATCATCTGAATTTCTCTAAAAGAGTTAACTCTGATGAGACTTTATTTGGAGAGCTTTCAGTGTGGGGGAGGGGAAGTTAGAACAAATTAGTGAAAAAATAAAACTAGGAAAAATTAAACCAATAGAATTGAGACATGATGAATGTTAGACTTTTTAGAGACATTTAATATTATATCTATGAGAAGGTAGGCAAGAGTTGGAATGAGTTGCTTTTTAACTAGTTTTTCATTTTTAATGAAATAATAGTTCTTGATTTCTTGCATTATGGGATTAAATGTAAGTTTATTTTTGGATTCTGTTACTAGACTACTACATTGCCTTTTGAGAAAGTAGTTATTCTGTGATAGAGAAATTTTGCCACGTATTTTTTATTTAATGGCAGTTATCATATGCTTTTGAGTTTTCTCCCCTAGGAAGCAAAAACTCTAGTTTCTCCCTTCAACCTTCAATCAACATTATTATCAAGTACAGCCTGCTTTTGTAATTCATAAATAATATTGTTTGTATTTAGCATAATAGCTTCTGTTACAAAATAGAAGCCTTATTGATATCTTCTATTCCAGTGATCAGTGAATCTTATGAATTATTTACCTCGTAGAATTATTCATCACTGTGGGTTTCTGTCTTTGTTATTTTAAAAAGTTCTTTAGTATTGTTTCAAGTTTATTAATAGAAGCAAAACTAAATTTAAAATATTGAAAGCAGTGAATGACATGATACGTACCACCCCCTCCCCCACCCCCCCCACACATAACCCTCCCCCATCTCTCATGCCCCCATAAACATGGCATTAACAGGAGCTTATGGAACATGAACTTAGTTCCAAGTGGGACGTTTGGGTCTCTGTACCTTTCTTTATGTCCCATTCTTTTTGTTCTGGAATGGTGGGAAGATATTTTCATGGTTTATGTTGGGAGCAATAGACTAATGTATCAGAGACATTAGAGATGGAGAAGGTCATTTAGTCTATATTTCATCCAGCAAGAGATTGATCCCTCAATGCACTTTCTAGTTCTTTCCCTAATGGATTTACATTACCGAAAAATATGGATTTCAAATGGCTACTTAGAGAATGAAAGAAGATAGATACTGCAATTATCTTAGCATGTAAAATTCATAATGTCAGGAGCTTACCAGAGCTGAAACTTTATATTTAAAAAAAAAGAGTGTTTAGTCACCAGTTTGCCCCTATCACTAAACTTATTAGTCTCATCGTCAGAAAACTCTAGTTTGAGATCCAGGACCTCGTCAAGACGTCTTCATTGTAGTTAACCCTAAAGAAATATTTGGGCTGCAAAAGAATCACTGGATAAGGTGATCCAGTAAGTCAGTAACCGAAAGTGCTTTTGGACACGACTTGGCCTGGGCTTTCGCAGGATTGCTGCTGCTACCTACCCTGTGGTTTAGACCTGATAATAGGCCATTTAGTTGCTAGCATCTCTCAGAAGAAGAGTTTGCAGAACTTAGCATGAAGTTAAGGCTTCCCTGGTGGTTCAGATGGTAAAGAATCCGTCTGCAATGGGGGAGACCTGGGTTCGATCCCTGGGTTGGGAAGATCCCCTGCAAAAGGACATGACAACCCACTCCAGTATTCCTGCCTGGAGAATCCCCATGGTCAGAGGAGCCTGGTGGGCTCCAGTCCATGGGGTCGCAGAGTCAGACACGCCTGAGCGACTAAGCATAGCATAGTATGAAGTAAAACTGGCACGTGGGCACTGCCCTGGCGTTTATGTCACTGCTTCAAGTTTTTGGTGGAAGTCGCCAGCTCGGTGCTTTGGGGTCTAGGCAGTTTCCATAAAAGGGTAAAGGCAGCTGGGGAGAGTCAAATGGAGGCTACCCGGGCCTGGAGGAGACTGGCCAAGTGGGGATTCAGCTTCGGGAGATGGATGCCTTGTCGAACCTATTGTCACATCATTGAGTTTTCAAGAGAAACTAAAAATTTGCATTTTTGTGCGCAATTCATGCTATTTAAAAAATGTTGACTGATTCAGATTTTTTTAAAACACTGAGATCTATGCAAAACACATCTGTGGCCAGATGTGGCTCTCAGCTTTCAATGTTCTGACTTATAGAAGGACTTAGGGCAATGGCTGGATTTATTTGAGTTTTATTATGAAGTTAAGCTGCCCAGGGACGCTGCTGAACACCTTTGGAAGCTTAGGGTGTTGGTAGGGAGTGTGGGAGAGGAGAGGAGTGAATGAAAAGGCAGGATGAGGGAGGAGCTGGTTCTGTGTGACTCGGCATCACTCATTCCCTCTCCTTCCTTTTCTAACAGTACCTGCATCACAGAGTGTTGTGATGATTAAATGAGGTGACCTGGGTGCAGTATTTCACACAGTGTGTGGATAACCACTCAGTACATACTTGCTATCATTAATATATTCTAGTTTGATACAGTGTACCTAGAGGTGATGCTCTGGGAGATTTATATTGAAAATAAAAAGATGGGAGTAAGGGGGCTCCATTAATTTAATGTTTAGAGTTGTAAAAAATACCTGTAAATAAAATGCATGGTCATGTGTAAAAACTGGCAAATATAAGTTGATTTACTTAGTTCAGTACAATTCCTATTAATATTTTGATATGTTTACTGCCAGCTTTCTTTTTCCTATGCACAGTGTTTTCTCCCTCTGTGTGTGTGAGGGGCATTTTTTAAGTTGTAATCGTAATATGCACATTTTGTCTTGTTGGGATGTCATTTTTTTGTGTATGTGTGATATCATTTTTAATGGCTGTATAATGTTCTAGCCAGAGGATGGACACACACACACACACACACACACACACACGCATTTGTAACATTTAATATTTTATATATATAAATAATATAATTGCTTATCTGTTGTTGGAGATTTAAATTGCTTCTGATTTTTTGCCATTGGAAATAAAGTATGGTGAATATTTCTGTGATTAAAATTTGTTTTCCTGTGTAGGATCATTTTCATTGGATACAGTCTCAGAAGTGAAATTACTGGGTCAGAGTGATGCATAACTTTAACAAAACGCATTTTGGATTAAGAAAATCTTAGGAAAAAATTCTTAGGCTTTGTGAGAGATGAATGACGTTTTAAGTTTTATAGACAGCAGTACTGTTAATGCCAACAACAGCATTCAGAAGGGAAGAATCCTGTGTTTTTTTCCCTCTTTTTCCATGTTGGTACATGAGAAATTTTAGATGTTCTTATCAGCATTTAGAACCTGGGGCTGAATGTGGACAGCAGAGTCAGATGTTGGGTATTAAAGCTTCATGTCGATGACAGCCTGTCACCCTAGTTCTGGATTTTCCCACAAGTCCACTGACAACATTGCACCATTCTGAAGGGAAACGCAGACGCGCCAGGCATGGGAGGTCCTGGCTTCGCCATTCTTTATGTATGTCCACATAGAGCTCGCAGTCGGTTTCTAGCTCAGCAGCCAGTCTGATCCTGTTAAACATCTGAACGTTGTTACTCTATTCATAACGTTCTAACTCTATAGTTATTCTGTTCTAGTCTGGGTCCCCAAAGACCGCCCAGGTCACTCAGCAGAAAAGCCTGGGGCCTTATGTGCTGTGCCTGTCTTCTTCCATCATCACCACGACCCTGTTTCCACTTAGATGTTTCCCTTCTCACCCTGGGCTCCTTGCTCTTCAGCCCCACGACCTTTGCCCTGCCTGTCTGTTCCCTCTTCCAGAAATGCTTTTCTCAAAGATCTGTGCCTAGTTTAATGCTTCACTTTCTTTAGGGTTTTACTCACCTGTCCCTTTCTCACTGAAGTGTTCTGTTCAAATTTGTTATAAGTGTTACGAAGGGGAAAATAATCATATCATCCAAGAAGAGCCATTGTCTTTCCTTTGAAAGAAAATTAGAAGGATGATTAGAAACTTTATTGTTTCACAGAATAGTCGTTCTGTTGATATGTTTATCAGTTGAGTTCAGTTCAGTTGCTCAGTCATGTATGACTCTTTGCAACCCCATGAATCACAGAACACCAGGCCTCCCTGTCCATCACCAACTCCCGGAGTTTACTCAAACCCATGTCTATCGAGTCGGTGATGCCATCTAGCCATCTCATCCTCTGTCGTCCCCTTCTCCTCCTGCCCCCAATCCCTCCCAGCATCAGGGTCTTTTCCAGTGAGTCAACTCTTTGCATGAGGTGGCCAAAGTATTGGAGTTTCAGCTTCAGCATCAGTCCTTCCAATGAACACCCAGGACTGATCTCCTTCAGGATGGACTTGTTGGATCTCCTTGCAGTCCAAGGGACTCTCAAGAGTCTTCTCCAACACCACAGTTCAAAAGCATCAATTTTTTGGTGCTCAGCTTTCTTCACAGTCCAACTCTCACATCCATACATGACCACTGGAAAAACCATAGCCTTGACCAGACGGACCTTTGTTGGAAAAGTAATGTCTCTGCTTTTTACTGTGCTATCTAGGTTGGTCATAACTTTCCTTCGAAGGAGTAAGCGTCTTTTAATTTCATGGCTGCAGTCACCATCTGCAGTGATTTTGGAGCCCCCAAAAATAAAGTCTCACATTGTTTCCACTGTCTCCCTATCTATTTGCCATGAAGTGATGGAACCGGATGCCATGATCTTAGTTTTCTGAATGTTGAGCTTTTAAGCCAACTTTTTCACTCTTCCCTTTCACTTTCATTAAGAGGCTCTTTAGTTCCTCTTCACTTTCTGCCATAAGGGCGGTGTCATCTCCATATCTGAGGTTATTGATATTTCTCCCGGCAATCTTGATTCCAGCTTGTGCTTCTTCCAGCCCAGCGTTTCTCATGATATATATATAAAATATATATTTTATATAAATATATATATAAAGATCTATTTCAAGGATATATATGTGTGTGTGTGTGTGTGTGTGTGTGTGTGTGTGTGTAAAGATCTATTTCAAGGAAGAAGAGCCAGAGAGGAATCCTGGGTTGTTTCCTTGAATTGGAAACCAGGAGAGAGTCATACTGAGGATCTTGGTTTAAGGTTTTCCTCCCTTCTATGAGGAAACCAAATGGAAGACAGAAAGGCTGGCGGAGAACTTTAAAAATTTTTTTTTAAACTTATTGCTTCTCCCTTGAGCGTCTCTTCATTATTAAGAAGTAGTTGGTAGCCTAAGGTTCCCGTTTTTCCTTAGAGCTGTTAGAACCAGCTGCTGCTTCTCACACCACTCCAAGGAGGCTTTCCTTTGGTAACTGAGGGAATTGGGAAATAGGCCTTTTGACACTTAAGCTACTCTGTATGGTCCACAGGCCTGCAGTGTGTGTGCTCCCAGGAAGCTTGTAAGAAACTTTGAGACTTTCAGGGCCCCGCCCAGACTTAAGAATTTCATTTTATTTATTTATTTTTTTCCAGTGGAAGAATTTCATTTTAATAAGACCCTCCAGTGATTCTTCTGCACTTTAAAGCTCCACCTGGAAAGAGTTAAAGCTGTTTTTTTTATTATTATTATTAATTTTTGACTGCACTGGGTCTTCGTTGCTGCACGGGTTTTGTCCAGTTGCAGCGAGCAGGCTTCTCATTGCAGTGGCTTCTCTTGTGGAGCACGGACCCTAGAGCACAGGCTCAGTAGTTGTGGCACGTGGGGTCTTCCTGGATCAGGGATTGAACCCGTAATTGGGTTCTCTCCTGTATTGGCAGGTGGACTCTACCATTGAGCCCCCACAGAAGCCCTAAAGCTGGTTTTTGTTTGCTTGTTTTTTAAATAGATACTTAGTTTAACTGCTTTTCTTTAAATATTATTTACATTGTGTGTGTGTGTGTATGTTAGTTGCTCAGTCGTGTCTGACTCCTTGTGACTACATGGACTGTAGCCTGCCAGGCTCCTTTGTCCTTGGAGTTCTCCAGGCAAGAATACTGGAGTGGGGTGCCATTGTTTCCTATAGGTGATCTTCCCTGACCAGGGATCGAACCCATATCTTTTGCATTGGCAACTGTTTTTTTTTTTTTTTACCACTGAGCCACTAGGGAAGCCCCATTTAAATACTTATATTTATAGTAAAGTTCTAAGGGATTAAGTGCTTCCTTTTAATCACTGGATAAGAGACCAGTTAATCCAGAATACATGAACTTAAAGAACAAGAGCTCAACTTTCCTTGTTTTATGCTTCGTTATTAACATAGAAGGAAAAACCGGAACCATCTTTAACTTTTATTATTTTAATTCAGGTAGCCTAAAAATGAGGACTCCAGGTTAAGGACCCTGAGGATTTTGCCTTGCAAGGCATAATAGTGTCAATGGCCTTTTCTCTTGACTTGACCTCCAGTTCAGCCCTCTGTGTAGCCTGTGGTGTGCTGACTGCCCACTTCTGTGCAGATGGCCTGGGCCTGGAGATGTGTAGGTGATTCCAGCTGGAAGAAGCTAGCTGTCGGGCAGGGTTAATATAAAATTAGCAGAAACAACGTCCGTGTTCAGGGAATACGAGTGACATTGCCAAGATGTGCCGATGACTGATTCTCCACAGGTAGAGCTTACAGGTGAAACCAGGGGGGCTGAGAATTCACGGCCAGAGGCCTCTTCACTGTTGTTAAGAGAAGTCCAAGCAGATCATTTCTGCATTTCACCAGCAGTGTCTGAGAACTGCTGACCTAAAATTGGAACTCTCAGAATTACTGGCAGAAGGCAGAAGAGATAAAAAAAATATCCCATGTGCCTCTGTGACCAGACTTTCAACACCAGGGCTCGAAAATGCTGAAAAAACCGTTCCAAGAGCTTGATATTTTGTAAGAGATAAAAATAGGAAACATTTAGCGACCACTTAGTAGGTGTCAGGCGCTTTATGTTGTTAACCTCCTTTAATTCTTCTACAGAGATGATATTATTTTCTTTTTAAAATTTATTTTAAAAAATTTAAAGGCTTATGGAAGTATAATTTGTCTACAGAAATTCACTTCATAAAGCATATAATTTAATGGATTTTGACAAATTCATCTGGTCATGTAACCGTCATGATAATTCATATATAGAACACATCCCTCATCCTAAAAACTCATTCTCTGGGGTCAGTTCCCTGCTGCAGTCCACATTCTCTGGAAACCACTGATCTAATTTCTGTCCCTACATAATGGGAATCCTATAGTCTTTAGTCTTTAGGGTCTGACTTCAGAGATATTATTTTCATATTCCCATTTTACAGGTGAGGAAACAGATGAAGTAGGGGTTAAGTGGCCAGCCACACAGCCTAGAAGCTGCCAAGCAGGATGGGATGTAAGCATGGGGAGAGGGATGTGGGTGGGTCAAACTCTGAAGTCTCTGCCCTTACCACTCACACTGTGCTGAGGGATTTGATACAACATTCAACGCATCAGCTTTTAAAACTAGTCATTCTAAAGCTGTGTTAAGAATGTCAGTTCTGTTCAATTGCTCAGTCGTGTCTGACTCTTTGCGACCCCATGGATTGCAGCATGTCAGGCTTCCCTGTCCATCATCAACTCCCAGAGCTTTCTCAAACTCATGTCCATAGAGTCGGTGATGCCATCCAACCATCACATTAAGAATGTGGAGTAAATGAAAAAAATTTTGTGTGTATATTGGAATATATATATGTATTTCCAATTAATCACTGCTGTAGGGAGCAACAGAGAAAAATGGAAGGAAAAAGGAGCAGAAAAGGGGGGGTAAAGGGTAGGAATGTCTGGAATGATGACTACACAGGATTGAAGAAGAGATAAAAGGTTGAAGAGCTGGCTAAGAAAGGTAAAGGAAACAGACAATTTGATTTTGCCATAAATAGTGGTAGCTGTGAGATTTAAGTGCCTTGTAATGTTGGTTAGTTGATGTCACTTTCTTAGTCCTTCTGATACTGAGACTTTGTTGTTCATTGTTCAGTCACTGAGTCATGTCTGACTCTTTTTGACCCCGTGGGTTGCAGCATACCAGGCTTCCCTGTCTTTCACTACCTCCTGGAGTTTGCTCAAACTCATGTCCGTTGAGTTGGTGATGCCATCCAACCATCTCATCCTCTGTTGCCCGCTTCTCCTCCTGCCTTCAATCTTTCCCAGCATCAAGGTCTTTTCCAGTGAGCTGGCTCTTCACATCAGGTGACCAGACTATTGGAGCTTCAGCGTCAGTCCTTCCAATGAATATTCAGGGTTGGTATCCTTTAGAATTGACTGGTTTGATCTTGCTATCCAAGGGACTCTCGAGAGTCTTCTCCAGCACCACAGTTCGAAAGCATCAATTCTTTGGTGCTCAGCCTTCTTGATAAACTTTAGCTTTGTTAATATATAAAAATATAAACAAATATATTATGAGTCGGTGACCGTGTTAATATAAGCAATTCTTGATAAATATTGAGTCTGCATGAACAGAGAAAAATGTTGAAATAAAGTTTTAAGAAGTAGCATTGTACTTCCCTGGCAGTTCAGTGGTTAAGACTTCACCTTCCTTTGCGAGGGGCTTGGGTTTGATCCCTGGTCAGGGAGCTAAGATACCACGTGCCTCACGGCTGAAAAAAACCAAAACATAAAACAGAAGCAATGTTTTTGTTTGTTGTTGTTTAGTTGCTAAGTTGTGTCTGACTCTTTGTGAGCCCATGGACTATAGCCCACCAGGCTCCTCCATGGAATTTTCCAGGCAAGATACTGGAATGGGTTGCTGTTTCCTTCCGGGGATCCTTCTGACCCAGGGATTGAACCTGTGACTCCAGGATCTCCTGCATTGGCAAGCAGATTTTTTACTGCTGAGCCAAGCAATAGTGTAACAAATTCAATAAAGACTTAAATGGTCCACATTTTAAAAAAAATTTCAAAAAGTAATGTCATTAACGTTCTTTAGCGATATTCATAATTGCTTTTGAACTGAAAACTGGTGAAGTTAGAATGTTGAGCTTAGTTTAGTTAGTTTAAATATCTAGTTTATATTGATGTTGAGCTTCAAGCCAGCTGCCTCTGGACTTGTCACTTAGAGGGCCCAGAGGCTGACTCTGTCTTGGCCTAGTATTCTTCCTGGGAGCTTTTGATGGGTGAAATCAGGTTTAAATGAATGAGAAAGACGAAATGGAAATCTCTGAAGGAAAAGGCAGATTTCTGGACAGAGCAAATGGTCTGTGGATAAATAGGATGACAGAGTCGCCTGTTTAGATGATAGCTGAAATTGACTGCAAGGAGAAAAGCACTTACAAACATTAGCTTTTTGTGTTCCTCCTCCCCAGCCTTGGGGCAAACTGCTTGGCATGTTAGATGGCCTGGTGGAAAGAGTGAGCCTTGGACTATGAGTAGAGGTTCCTGCATATCTGTCTGCTCTGCTGTCTCTTGGTTATGTGATTCTGAACAATTCTGTCATTTCTCTGGATTTTAGTGTTCTTATCTATAATCTGATTAGCGGATTTTCAGGGCTTCCTTCTTCCAGTTATAACCATAAGTAATTCTTTACGTCATACAAAGCCAAGGAGGAGAGCCAGACAGAGTGAGTGGGCAAGGCAGAGGTTGCAGTCTTTGGTAATCTAATCTCGGAAGTGACATCCATCACGTTGGCTGAATTCCAAACATTAGAAGCAAATCATCAGGCCCAGCCCACACTCAAGAGGAGGGGACTTTTCGGAGGCAGGAATGCCAGAAGGCAGGGGTCACTGTTCTCTTTCTTCCTCTGTTTTTCCACAGTTGTGATTGATCATTATCTGCTTAAGAATTGGGAGATTTGAGAGGGGGGGCCCCCCAGATCACCTCCTGGTTCAGTGACTTAGAGAATTCATGAGGCAGTGGTACCCAGAATAGTCATTGATTACAGCAGAAGGTTTCAAAGCAAAATCAGCAATGGGCAAAGACGCGTGAGATAAAGCTTGGAGGAGGCCATGCACAAGCTTCCCAGGGTCCTCTCCTAGCTGAGTCACATGAGATGCACTCAGTTCCTCCAGCACAAACTGTGACAACACATGTGACACATCTGTCCACGAAGGAGGCCCATTTAAGACAAAGCTTTCATTGGGGGCCAATCATGTGACTAGCATATGAACAAAATTCCAGGCCCCCAGAAGGAAGTCAGGGGGTCAGCATAAACCACATTGTTTACACTAACAGTTGAGGCCCGGAGGGCCACTCTTATCTGTGAGGGAATGAGGGGAGCCCCCTGAAGTCCAAGTTCCCAGATGCCAACCATGGCCAACCTCTTAAGCAGGCCTCTCTGAGGACAGCATTCTCAGACCTGCTGTGGGAACTCTTTTCTGCACGAATGAGAACAGGTTAAGTTTACCATAAATAATGGTGAGCAGTCAAAATACTCTCTTACATTGATAATTCTGGGCCTATGTTTAGTGGGGAGGTGGGGATGGTGCTTTTTACGGCCTGGAGATGAAAGAAGTTTACCTCAGGCAATAATCCCAGTGTTTAGATTCTGACTGGCCTGTTACGATGCATATTTGTAGTGACCTTAGGAAAAAAAATTTCAGTGGTGTATTTCTTAAAAATTTATTTTTATTTATTTATGTTTTTGGCTGCAGCAGGTCTCAGTTGTGGCTTGGAGAATCTTTAGTTGTGGCATGTGGGATCTAGTTCCGTGACCCGGGACTGAACCTGGGCCCCCTGCATTGAGAATACAGAGTCTTAGCCACTGGGCCATCAGGGAAATGGCCGTTGGTGGTGTATTGATGTACTGCATCTTTTGCTTCCAGGCATACTGACTCAGTGCCTGGTTTTTGCCTGGCTGCTATGTTAGGCATTCCCTATAAGATGGTGAGCATGTAGGTCTGTGTTCCTGGAGATTGTAATCAAGTGGGGAAGATAGATATTAAACACATAAGCAGAAATAAATATATAATTGCAAATAAAACTTTCCCTTACAGGAGGAGAAAATGCTCAATTTCTATTCATTTGCTACATTTTTTTATGTACCTACTTTGTGCTACTATTCTGACATGAACAAAAGTCCCTGCTCTTATGAACCTTACATTTTAATGGGAGTCAATAAATAATCAAACAAACAGTATTGTCTTAGATTGTGACAAGCAGTATGAGGAAAAACTAAAACAGGATGGAGCAATGGGGAGACTAAAAGTGAAAGTTGCCTAGTCGTGTCTGACTCTTTGCAACCCCATGGACTGTACAGCCCATGGAATTCTCTTGGCCAGAATACTGGAGTGGGTAGCCTTTCCCTTCTCCAGGGGATCTTCTCAACCCAGGCATCGAACCCAGGTCTCCTACATTGCAGGCGGATTCTTTACCAACTGAGCTATCAGGGAAGCCCCAGTGGGGAAACGAATTTAGATCAAGGTGGTCAGGAAAAGCCCCTCTGAAGTTGAGACAGGAGGGGAGGGAGCAGGGTGCAACCTTTAAAAGAATGACATAGCAAATTTCTAAGTCATGTCTGACTCTTTGCGACCCCACGGCCTGCAGGACACCAGACTTCCATTTATCCTTCACTATTTCCCAGAGCTTGCTCAAACTCATGTCCATTGAGTTGGTGATGCCATCCAACCATCTCATCTTCTGTCACCCCTTCTCATCCTGGCCTCAATCTTTCTCTATCAGGGTCTTTTCCAGTGAGTTGGCTCTTTGCACCAGGTGACCAAAGTATTGGAGCTTTAGCTTCAGCATCACTCCTTCCAATGAATATTCAGGGTTGATTTCCTTTAGGATTGACATAGTCATAGGACATGACAAAGCCTGGTTAGAACCAACTAGGTCCAAGATGGTGAAAGAGTCCCCCTTTCTTCCTATTTCAAAGTCACTTCTCTGTGTTGATGATGTTTAAGCAGAATCCTAAATGAATTAGGGAAGCAAGCCAAACAAATATCCGCATGCCAGCTAGTGGAAATTGCAAAAGTAAAATCCTTGAGATGGAAAGAGCTTGGTGTGTTTGAGGCAGCCAGGAGATGTGTGTGGCAGGAATCTGTGAACAGAGGGAGAGGAGGGAATCAGACATATCCAGGACTGGGTCGGGGGAGTCTATAAGGGTTTTGGAGTTTCTTCCCAGTGTGATGAGAAGCCAGTTGTAGGGTTTTCAGCATGAAACTCACTGATCCAGATTTGTATTTAAACAAACATGTAAACATTGTACCTAGAAATATAGCAATACCTAAAATACCTTTAAATCATAAATACATAGGTCGATGAATTTTACAAAGTGAATGCACCTGTGGCATCATTACCCTAATAAAGCTATAGATGCAGCCCTTCAGCCTCTTGTACCCCTGCATATTATCCTCTCCTCCAAAGATTATAACTCTCTAGGCATCCATCACCATGTATTGGTTCACCTTTTTCAATTTTATTATGAATGTTATTGCATTTGTGTTTGACTTTTTCACTTAGGATTAGCTTTCAATTCATCCAGGTTCTTGCCTTAGCTGTAAACCTAAAAAAAAGTTATGTTTAGTAGTTTTATGAATACACCACAATTTATCCATTTTACTTTTTGATGGCATTGGGCTCATTTCCAGTTTCAACCATCCCCAATAATGCTGTTATGGACATGTTTGCACATGGCTTTGCATGTATGGATTTCTGTCGAGTGTTGATCTGGGAGTGGAGTTCCTGGGACACGGGATGTTCACATTTTATGGCCCAACATTGACAGATGCTACCAAGCAGCTTTTCAAAGTGGTTGTACCAGTTTATATTCTCATCAGCAGTATTTGAGAATTCTTGTTACACTATGTCCTTGCCAATAATTGTTTGCCAGTTAAAAAATAATTTTTTTAGCCATTTTGGTCTCTTTGTCATAGTGTCTTATGATGGTTTTGATTTGCATTTGCCTGATGACTGATGAGCTTGAGCATCTTTTACTGGCCCCTTGGATTTCTTTGCCTGTTATTCACTAGTTGTAAGAACTTGGATAAGTCACCCAATGTCTTTGAGTACAGTGTTAAAAATACACAAAAGAGGAATAATGTCATCGAATTTTCGGGTTCTTTGAATAGTCTATTTGAATTTGTAAACTAATGGGTTTTATACTGTTGTACCTGACTCGGAATTGAAACAAAAATAAGAACTGAGGCCTCACCGTGGGTCTGTGTGTGTGTGTGTCTCTCTCTTTTTTTTTAAATCACATTGCCATGGTTAATTTGAGTTTCAGGTTCACATGAACTAGGAAGTTAATATTAAATTAGTACCTGGTATTAATGTTTAAGTTTGTTGATATAATAATAATAATAATATAGACAAGTCTTGGGGCTTCCCTGGTAACTCAGCTGGTAAAGAATCCACTGCAATGCAGGAGAGCTTGGTTCAGTCCCTGGGTTGGGAAGATCCCCTGGAGACGGGATAGGCTACCCACTCCAGTATTTTTGGGCTTTCCTGGTGGCTCAGATGGTAAAGAATCCGCTTGCAATGTGGGAGATGTGGATTTGGTCCCTGGTTGGGAAGACCCCCTGGAGGGGGGCGTGGCAACCCACTCCAGTATCTTACCTAGAGAATTCCCATGGACAGAGGAGCCTGGTGGGCTATAGTCCATGGGATTGAAAAGAGTCGGACATGACTGAGCAACTAAGCACGTTTGAGTGACCAAAGCGAGTTAGTCTCCTTTAAGTAGCTTTTATCTTCCAGATGTTCTTAGGAGCTGCATATTAAATATTTTCTGCATCGACTCTATCTACTTGAATGCCAAGATTTTTAGTGATAGAAGGAGCAAGCACTTTCCTGGGGGTCAAGTGGTTAAGACCTCACCTTTCAGTGTAGGGTGTTGCAGGTTCAATCCCTGGTCAGGGAGCAAAGATCCCACATGCTTCCTCCCCAAAAAACCAGAACATAAACATTAGAAGTAATATTGTAACAAGTTTAATAAAGGCTTTAAAAATGGTTCACATTAAAAAAATCTTAAAAAATAAAGATCCACAGAGAACGGGATTGCCCTTTTAGCCTTGCTAAGATGGATGTAGGAAAAGTGGTTTTCCAAAGATAAAGTTATTTTATAGGCAGACTCTTGTTTCTTTCTATGGAAATTATAATTATTTAATTAAATTTGAATTAATGCAATAGTTGCAACAATCACAAGGGTATCAATATCACTAACAAGGATCTGAAAATTGATTTGGGAGATGGTCCAACCAGCTAGTTTTTAAAGAAGTGCCCTGTGGCATCCAACTGAACCATAAACTGCTTGCACTATACCCAAAGCAAAGGAATATAAAGGAGCATAAAAAGCCCTTCTTTTAATACAAAATTTTCTTTGGGCTGTTCAGGTTGATCTGAATGATTAATGGTTCTTATTTCTGCCTTATAAATTTTCAGTAAAATTTAAGATAGATTGGATTTGTGTTTTTATGAGTGCTGTGGGTACTTTATAATACTTTAAGCTCCTCCTCATATAATATCCAGCTGGTTTAATTATGCTTATTTAAAAATTGTGACTGCACTTGGAAATGATTTTAGAGATTTCTAATTGCTATATATTTACTTTCCGGATGTGTTGTTGAATCATTTCTGTGTTTTAACCAATTAAAGCATTCTTTTCTATGTAAAAATATTATCTATTCAAGCGATTCATTTTATAATGTAGTTTCCAGAAAAAACATTATGTTGAAAGGCAATTGTATTTATGGGACATAAATTATGGAGTGATTAAAATAATTTATTGCCTTCCCAAAGGCTTTCTCCCTGGGTTCTTCTAAATAGTAAGCTCCACCAGGGCCTGTAAAATATGTTCAAAATACTTCTTGGTATTTAATCATTACTTTTCATGAACAAATTATAAAACAAGGACCTCCTGCATTTGGAATGTTTTCACTTAGCTGGGTTTTTGAAATAAACAAGACACAATTGGGTTGTGCATCTGAAAGCCTGTAAGCAGACAGTACATTACCCCATTAGAACTCAGAGGAGAGCTCCATTTCCAAGGCCAGTCTTCCCCTGTGGGATCATGGATGTAGTTAGTGAGCGTCACGTCATCTGCCTTGGCTGGACATGGCAACTCAAAGCGGGATCTGCCCTGGTGTCTGGTGTTCTGAAGTTAGGGTGCATCCCAGTGCTCAGATTATTTTGAGCATGAGCCGCTTTAACCCTCTTTCCTCGGGGAGCTTGTCTCCTCTCTGCCATCTGGGGTCTGCTTCCCCCAGTTGTCACCTCTGGGTCCCTGTGCACTTTAAGTTCCCTTTCCAGTTCAGGAATTTTGCTTTGGTTTCTATGACTGTGTTTTAAGACATTGCTGTCAACCCTCATTTTGTCTGAGAACTGTGTTCTGAACAGTGACAGTGTGTTTTTTTTGCAATTCAGTCTCAAACAAGTTGAGACTTGTGTATTCTTTTCTATGTTTTTTTTTTTTTTAATTAATTTGTTTATTTGGCTGCCCTGGGTCTTAGTTGTGGCAGGTGGGATCTTTAAGATGTAGCATGTGGGATCCTTTGTTGTGGCAGCTGGGATCTAGTTCCCTGACCAGAGATCTAACCTGAGCCCCCTGTACTGGGAGCATGGAGTCTTAGCCACTGGACCACCTGGGAAGTCCATTCTGTGTTATTTATAAGTCTTTAAGAATTGGATGCTACCTGCAAAGATGTTTAGTTTCACTACAAATGAAAGAAATAAAAAATTAAAACAATAAGAATCAGTTTTCATCTTAGCTTATTAGCAAAGAATGACTACCCAATGTTGGCAAGTATATGGATATAGTAGTCTGATACACTGTCAGTAGGTGTGTGACTTGGTCCCTGTTTTATACATGGCCCTTTGACACTTTGAATATAAAACCATAAAACAAAGAAACAGCATAATGATGTTACAGCAACTCCATTCTTTGGAATTTATCCTAGTGACCTGTTCCTGGTTTTTCACAGAAATTGGTCCACAGATGGTTGTAGTAGCAGTGGTAATAAGCAATAATAATAGCAGTAGTATAAAAAGGCTTAATAAACTGTGCATTCCAAATAGCAAAAAGAAAAGTGAATAAATGAAGTTTTATTTATCCATGTGGTGAAATACCATGCAGTCTTTAAAAATAATGTATAGGTATATGTTATATTGGGCTTCTCAGGTAGCACTGGTAGTAAAAAATCCGCCTGTCAATGCAGGAGATGCCAGCAACGCAGGTTCGATCCCTGGGTCAAGAAGATCCCCTTGAGTAGGAAGTGGCAACCCACTCCAGTATTCCTGCCTGGAAAATTCCATGGAAGAGGAGACTGGTGGGCTATAGTCCACAGTGTTGCAAAGACTCAGACACAATTTAGTATGAACACACATGTTATATTAACTCAGAAACACATTCATAACATATTAAGTAAAAATAAGATTAGAAGAGCATTTTTCTTGTGTGTGTTTGTATATATTTTCATATGAAAAGGTCTAATATATATATATAAGTATAATATATCCCAAAATACTGGCATCAGTTTTCTCTAGAGGGGTAATGGTATGTAAGTTGTTATTACAGTTTTTTGCTTAACTTTATTTTCTAATTTGTCTTGAATATCTGATAAATATCACTTATAATGGAAAAAGCAAAGGGTGCCTGATCCAGTAGCTGATATCCTTGAATTGCTAAACCAATCTGTTCGTGGTATAATACAGTGAGGAAGTTCCAGGATCAGGAGATTGGAAACTTAAATTTTAGCCTAAACTGTGTCACTGATTAGCCTTGAGACCGTCAGCAAGTCTCTCTGGGTCTCTGTTTTTGTGTTTAGTAAATTTAAGTTGGTTGAGCTACCTCTCTGATCTTTAAACTCCTTAACAGACTGTTCAGGTTTCTGAGGGACTAGCAAAAGGGAGCAGGTTTCTGTACAAACTCTCCTGCCCCTGTTCCCAGACAGAGCAGCCCTGTATATTTGATATTTTGTATATAGAGCTTCTATTTGAAGCTTTCTTTCAACAAAAGGTAAGGACAAGGTGAGGGGAGAGAGAATCCTCTTTCGAAGATGTAGTTTATGTGACTCCCTTTAAGGTTTACACCTCTTCCCATTCATGAGGGCAAGTTTCTTGTAGGACAGAACTTACCTTATGTATCAGGGCGCCCTTGTTCTGGAAATAACAGACTATGATGATCTACATTCTTTGAGAGCTAGTGAGTAAAAGAATAATTCACATGATATGGGGTGCCTTCCTCCTAGCTAACAGAGAGAGACCTATATTTTTACACATTTCAAAAACCATTTCAACATCTTTTATGAATTATTTTCCCATTGCTCCTGGTCCATTGGAGAAATACTCTCTGCCCAGTCTATCCTACTTCAGTTGGACCCTAACGAATAGTTCGGGTCACCGATCAGCGTGTAACTTTTAGCAAGTTACTGAACCTCTTGGAGACTCAGTGCTTAATAAAATGGTGAATGGCCAAGTTGGATTATGTTATCTCCATGTTTCCTTCCAGCTATATAAAAGTCTGTGAAATTTTTCCATAGTTCGGGCTGAGGAAATTGAGGCAACTGTTAACATTGGTTGCCAGCATAGTGTCTTTGATCATCTAAAATCAGCGTAGATTCAGAAAGCTATTTTGTATGGACTTTTAGTAAGATGAATCTCTGGTACTCTAGGTCACTACAGTGCTTCAAGCAAAACAGGGAAACCACATGATATGGGTCTGACCTTCTGTAACCATCTCTTCACTAGCTCTATACACGGTCAGTATCACTGTGTCTGCTCAGAGGGGGCTGCAGTATTTCATTAGTAGCTAAGATGAACTGAAATTTAAGCTTGCTTCTTAATTCAGAGATTCCTGTCTGTCCAAAGGATAGGGAGGTGATTGTTTTTCCCCTAAAAATACAGTCTGTTCTCTGATTCAGAGTAAACAAAATTTTATTCATATCAGAAAAAAAGCAGCTTCTGAAAATAACCCTATTATCTGGTCATAGAGACTCTTTACAAGAAAATATGTGTAAAAATAGACATCTATATTTGAGCTTCTGTCTGTTTCACTCTCTGTCTATTTGATATGAAATAGAGCTATATGCCCTTACTGTCTCTAATGAGAAAAATGGGGAAGTACTTAAACAGGAGTAATTTCCCATCGGAGTTTTAAAGCAATCGTTTTCTTTTTCATTGTCCTTATTTTATGCCAACTTTACTTGTTTAATTCATGTAGATTTCATTTCTTTTTTTTTTTTTTTTGAGTCCTATTTTTTGTCAGAATTTGTGATGGGCACTGAATTAAGACATTATTCTCCTGTGTTCCCAGGAAACTACTTTAAGATTGAAAATATAGATGTATAAACAAGTAATTATAAGATGGTAGGGTATACCCTTTGCTATAGGGGCTCTATGAGATACAGGCCCTGGGACACGGCCTCTGAGTATTGCAAGGCACTGGTTGGGGATTTCTGCTATAAGGCACTTTGGTACCAAGAAAAAAGTGGATTATTCCACTAACACAAAGTGTTCAAAACGCAGTTTGTGTGATACACAATGATGCACAGCGGTGCAAGCTGATGTGAAAAGTTACCATTTACACGGGTTCCTTATAAAAATTGATGAATTGTCTTAAAAAAAAAGAACCCTGGCCCCTTATTCCAAACTCTGTGTGTGTGTGTATGAGAGAGAGAGAGAGACTACAACACTTTGTCAAACTGGGACATTTTAACTTTACTTTCCCCCCAGTATTATATTTTGGGCATTTCCCCGTGTCATTAATTTTTTTTTCATATTTCAGCTGTATCATAATTTACGTAACTCTTCCTTTTTTTTTTGCTGTAGTTGGACTTTAAAATAATTTCTGAGTTGAGTTTATTATACCTTAGGCTGAACATTTTGTAAAATGAATCTTCGCCCTCTTATTATTTCATTAGTTGTTAGGATAAAAGGTATAAAATTTAAGTCTCTTGATGAATGTTGTCAAGAGGGTTTACAGAAAGATTGTACTCCCAGTAGATGGGTATGAGAATTCTCACAATTTTTCCTGATTGAGTTTAGAATAATATCTTTTCTTCAGTGTCCTTTCCTGCTAGTAGAGAATATTGTTAATGAGAGACTTAACTAAACTTTAGGTTAGTAAAGTAATTCCTTCAGAAGTCCTTTGCAGAGAAATATTTTGGAAATTTAATACCTTTCCTTTGTAACTTGAAAATCTTTTGGCATGGAATGAGATTTTAGGCTTAATAATTTAAGAAGACTTCTATCAGCATGGTTTTAAATTTGAGAAAGAAGGTTTTGTTGTTGTGGTTGTACTAAATGGTCCTTCTGTCATTCCATTTTTGTGATTAGCAAATAATTTTCTGGCGAGTTAGCAGCAAATGAGGAAAGTAGATAAAACCATGTCCCCCGATTCTGGTAGACATGCTTAGAAATAGATTATAAATGTTCCGTATGGCTAGTTAGGCTCTGAGAGCAGGGGTGAGGTGCTCGTACTAGTGTAAATTGTATGAGGCTGTAGATATCTGTAGTGATATAATGCTCAGTTATTATTTTGGGTGTGTGCTGAATGTGGTTGACCACCACTGTACTTTTAAATATGTATTTAATGGCTTATTTATTTCTTTATATTATATAATTGGCTCTCTTCTTGCCTGTAGAAGTTTCATATCTATTAAAATATAGGCAAGGAAAAAGCAATTAACATTAAATATTAATATATTAATTAAAACATTAAGTATTAACATAGTACCACTACATAGTTTTTTGGGGAAGTACTTGCGCAGCTAAAATAACATTTTTAGATTTTTTCTTTCATTTTAGATGTATATTTCATTCAGTCTTTCTATTCTATGCTCCTTTACCAAAGGAAAGAGAAAAAGGTATATGGAAAGCAGATTTAAATCGTTTTCGCCATCCAAATAGCAGTCATCATTTGTTACAGACCCATTTTTAATATGTTTAGAAGATGTTCAGCAATCAAACTGATGAACTTCTGAAAGTTTTGTTTTTGATAGGAACTTAGTTTGGAATTGTTGTTTCTAAAAAAATTTAAGTTATCTAAGGCTTCATTAAAAAAAAATACTTGAGGTGTACAGTAGGTCATTCTTCTGTACGGATTCTCCTATGTGGATTTAAGTCTGCTGTGTAATGTAAAGAGATTAATGTATTGAAATAAATTGTTGAGTAAGTTTAGTGTGTGCTTAGTTTTATTTGCTAATCAGTGGACTGATGAACTTTTTTTTAAAAATAAAATATTGTTTAGAAGTCATTAAAGTTGTAAGGTTCAGCAAACACTCTTTTTCTGAAAAACATAGTCCTGGAAAAGTAAGTAAAAATTGGATTCAGATTGAGTTGAGTTCTTGTACCTTTTTGGGTAGAGAGTTATTTTCTTTAGAGAGCTCTCGAATTGGAGTTACATGTTTTACAGCTATGGGGAAGTCACTTTATTTTTTTGAGCCTCATTTTAAAAAGATGTAAATAGATGCCAGTCAGCACTATCATGGTAGTTCAATATGGCAATACTGAACGTAACACGTGGAGCATACCGGACCCTGCGCCTGCTCGCTGGGTGCCAGTTGAACTTTTCATCTTCATAGTTAATGCTAGTTAATAATTAGAGAGGTTTTGGTATAGGGCTGGTGATGTATCTTAAAGTGGAAATATTCCCCCTACATAAGAGTGTAGGCTTTCTCTCCTTTAGGAAACAGCCCTGCAGTGTATAAACGTTTTTAAATAAATGAGAGGTTTTTAAAAAAAATTTTTTTTTTTCTTATTTCTTAGGATAGCGCTAGAGGAATATATGTGGAACTTTGAGAGTGGTATGTTGACAGTCTGTGCACGTGCAAAGGGCAGGCAGTTCTCCTAGTCCGCTTGCCCCTTTGATAGAGAAGAGTGATGGGCTACATGGCGAGTAGTGGCTGATGGTGGTCATGGTCTAGGTCAGGCTTCTGAATTACACGTTTGAAACTTACTATGTTAAGCTATAAACATCTATCCAATACCAGGTAAATACCTTAAAGAAACCATCTAAATACTATGTAAACATAGGTGAATACCATAAAAAATAAACCAGGTAACTACTATGTAAATACCTTAAGAAACTATGGTGTAAAAGATGTTTTTATGAACAGGAGATGTTCTTAACAACTTGGTTTTTTCTTTTCTTTTCTTGCTAATAGCAAAATGGGAAAACCCTATTTCCATTTAGAGGATAATAGATAAAAAGTGGTACATTCACGATGAAATTTTATGTATCAGTGAAAATCAATGAACCACAGCAGAGATTGGCTAGCTGTTCATCAACCCTCTTCTTCTTCTTCTACCTGGTAAATAGCTAATCATGTTCCCCAGCCTCCTTTACTTTAGTGAATATTTTTAATAACAGAATTAGGAAGTAATGTCAGAAGCTATTAAAGATGAAAGGATGAATGCAGCAAGCATGCCAGTTAGATTCAGTCATCTTTGCTTCTGGAATCAGTAATAAAGAGGAATTCTTTCAAATGAGATGGAAAGTTATACAAATGCCAGATGACACATGATGATACCATTAAGGTATCATCTTGAAAATGCTTTTTCTATTTTAGGAAACAAGCTCAGACTTTCCTTTAATATCACAAAAACGTTTATTGTTGGTCACAGAAGGTCCAAGGGACAAAAGTAAGTGTAATCTGATCCCACCGTCACTACTAGTAAGACAACTATGAGAAAATGCCCAGGAAATGGGTAATTTGTGAAGAGAAGTACATTCTGATTTTTACCATCTTGTGAGACTGATAATGTTGACAGATTCCCTGGTAGCTCAGCTAGTCAGGAATCCGCCTGCAGTGCAGGAGACCATGTTTCAAATCCTGGGTCAGGAAGATCTTCTGGAGAAGGGATAGACTACCCACTTCAGTATTCTTGAGCTTCCCTGGCGGCTCAGACAGTAAAGAATCTGCCTGCAACGCGGGAGACTTGGGTTCGATCCCTGGTTGGGAAGATCCCCTGGAGAAGGGCACGGCTACCCACTCCAATATTCTGGCCTGGAGAATTCCATGGACTGTATAGGCCAAGAGATCGCAAAGAGTCTGACATGACTGAGCAACTTTTACTCACATAACGTGTCATAAGTAAATTAGAGATAACGTTTCAAAGTCATAGTGGTAGTCAAAACTAAGCTATTTATAAACAGTTCACACCATTCTTTTTAATTTTTTTCATTTACTTCAGGTTTTAACATAGCCATCTTCTGTGAGAGTGAAGTTCTAAAATTGCAGAACTAAGAACTCATGTCTTCAACATGATGGGATCGGAAAGTAAATCTTGGAGAAGAAAGAAGAATACTGTCTAGATAAAAATTATATTAAAAACCAGAATGCTGAATAGAGAAGGAAATCACATAGGAAAATATCAGCCAGTTCAAAACATTCTATAGTGAAACCATACAGAAAAGCAGGAGAAGGGACCCATCTTGACAGTCAACCAAGATGAAAGATATTATAAATGAATGTCCAATAATGAACTTAAAAATTAAGTTGTGAAAAAAAAAAAATTGAGTAGTATTTTAAAACTTAAATCCAAGCATCTAGATTTTTCTCTTTTTTTCTTTTTCTGTTTTTTGGCTGCTCTGCATGGCTTGTGGGATCTTAGGGCCCTGACCAGGGACTGAACCCAGGCCCTCAGCAGTGAAAGCGATTTATCTAGATTTTTCAACTTCAGTTCCTGAGAGTGTTAAAATTTCTTTGGTCATCATCTTTTATCACTTAAATATTAAAATGTCTATTGAAAACTAGAATTAATTATTGGAAAAGTATATCTGGATGCATCTAGATAATAAACATGAAAGTGGTTTCAATTGTTGTTAACCTGGCTAAGAAAGAGACTTCCTCTGTCAAGAGAAGCTCCAAGCCCAGAGTTGTCAGGTACACTTAGCATGTGTGTGCAGGCCACATCACTAGAGTTGTGTCTGACTCTGTGTGACACTGTGGACTGTAGCCTGCCAGGGTCCTCTGTTCACTCCAATAAGAAAAAAAAAGGACCCCTTGGACTGTAGCCCACCAGGCTCCTCTATCCTTGGAATTCTCCAGGCAAGAATACTGGAGTGGGTAGCCATGCCATTCTCCAGGGGATCTTCCTGACCCGGGAATTGAACCTGGGTCTCCTGCACTGCAGGTATATCCTTTACCACTGAGATATCTGGGAAGCCCCTGAAGATGCAATACATAGAATGGAATACTCCTCAGGTACCATTTACAGCAACATGGAAGCAGGTGTCATCTTAAAAAGGGGTTGCATCACTGTTAATAAGTCTGGCCCTAAAATAAGGAAGAAAAATCTTACTTTAAGTAACTGGTACTACTAACATTATCAGTGGTAAAATTTTTTTAAAAAACAGCAACGCATTTTCAATAATCCATAGGAGATGGACAGGGAGGCCTGGCGCGCTGCGATTCATGGGGTCACAAAGAGTCGGACACGACGGAGTGACTGGATTGAACTGAGGGCTTATAATCTTAGGTATATGATGGAATCAGTATTAGGATCTTATAGAATGAACATAATATAATACTTTCTTATGCTTTATTGTGAATGATTCCTGGAGTATACTAGGAAGCTATCCCCATTCTATTTAAATTAAAAGTAATTACAAAAGATAGTTGAGAGCTTCTATAGTTAGTGTGTATACAGGGATTCTTTCTTAACTCACTTGTGTTTGCTTTCATGACAGCCCTATATCTTTAACCTCCAGCACACATATAGACTTTGTACTTTTTACCTATGCCAGTCTTTCTTTGGAAGCATCTTTGTTGAAGTATAATTTACATACCATAAAAAGTCACCCGTTGTAAGTGTACATCTTAGTGGCTTGTGGTAAATTTATACAGTAGTGAAACTTTCTTTATAATCTACTTTGAGAACATTTCTTCCATTATCCCCCACGGTGCTGTCATAGCTGTGTGCATTCCCTTCTGTGAGATTTTTATTACCTTTATTGTTATATGATTAGCATGTCCCCCAACACTTTCTCTCTCACTCCTCTTTGCTTTGTCTAGTTGTATCTAGTTTTTGTATTTTTGTATTTTATTTTGGTTTCTTTTAACCTTGAGATATTATTCAATCACGCGACCTTGTTATGAAGTCTTCTAAGGGAATCAGATGACAGTTCTTCGTTCACAGGCATGTGACCACTATGCTTCCATCCACTTCTAGGCTTCTTACACTCTGAGGCTATTAGTACACAAATTGGTGCTCATGGTGGGGAGCTGCAACATCTTTAGAGAGAGAGCGTCTGAAGGGTCCTCTCAAGTGGAGGAATCTGACTGCTGTGTCCTTCGCTGTGTGCCTGCAGTTTGCCCTTGTTATAAAATCCAACAGATCAAAAGGCTCTGCGGGTAAGGAGGAGAAAGAGTGAGGCACATGTGTGTGTTTCTTTTCATCTTCTCTCTTTATGTAGGAAGAATGGTAACCCTCCCTTCTCCCTTGTAGCGAGAAGGTAAGGAGACTGCAGAGGGTTCAATGTGATGTTCTTGGGAGGGTGAAATAATTGAGACAGCAGAGCTTTGTGACATTAAAAAAAAAAAAACTTTGTCTGCAGAGAGCAAAAACGAAGTTGCTTACTCTTTATCCCGTTTTCTCCATTTTGTAAAGAACTCAGTAGAACAAGACACAGCAGGCTGTATGCAGCAACTTGAACGATGACACCAGGATCCTAGAGCCTAATTTATATGGTTCAAAGGAAAAAGGAAGCTTGAATATGTTTGGAAGCTTTGAGGCCCAAGTCATAATAATACACTAGAAATAAATTTAATGCATGTAAACTGTTTAAAGTTGTAAAATTAGAGTCCTGCAGAAAAATAAAAGCAATACATTAGATCAAAGCGCTACTGGGGGAGAAAATCTATGCAGAGTACACAATAGAAAAGATGATGAAAAGTTCCTTGGTGGCTCAGATGGTAAAGAATTCGCCTGCAATGAGGAGACCTGGGCTCGATCCCTGGGTCGGGAAGATTCCCCTGGAGGAGGGCATGGCGACCCACTCCAATATTCCTACCTGGAGAATCCCCATGGACAGAGGAGCCTGGCAGGATAGTCCATGGGGTTGCAAAGAATCAGAAACTGTTGAGTGACTAAGCACACACACACAGTGTGACATAGGAGAAACACTCTAGCCTCAGATTCAGGAACTATGATTTTAGTTCTTACTCTGAATTAGCCTACAAAAATCTTACATACGTCACTTAGCTAAACCGGGCCTCAGTTTCCTCATGTAACAGAAAACGATTCACTTATGTCTATCATATCTGAGATTGTTTTGGGCTTTAAAGTTACATAAGGAGATGGCAGCTGAGCACTTGAAAAGGTGTTCATCATGGGCCATTAGGGAAGTGCAAATATTACCACACCAAGATACCACCACACACATATCACAGTGACTAAAAGAAAAAAATAACAATACCAAATGCGCTCGAGAATACAAACTTTGAGGGAGACAGATATGGAGGGAATGAACTTAAATGCAAAGATAAAATAATTTTCTCCTTTGGATCTCAAAAGGAGGATTTAGTCACAACCTAAAGCTTAACTAAACTCTTTGGATAATTAAGCCTAGAATGAAAACTTTCCTGCTACAAATTCTACCTGATCATGTATCACTTTTGCAACTGAGACTCAGCTTGAGTCCCCCATGTTGGTGTTTGCTGTTATTCCCTAAGTGAGTTTCAAATGGGCAAAGTCTCCATCAGTGACTCAGAGTCTTGATTACTGTAGCTTTAAACAAAGTCCCGTAATGTGAGTCCTCCAGTTTTGTTCTGCTTCTTCAAAGTTTGTTTTGGTTGTTTAGGTCCTTTTAACTTCAAAGTGAATTTTAGTTTGTCGACTTCTACACAAAAATCTGGGGTTTTGATTGGGATTTCATTGAATCTATAGATAAGTTTCAGGAGCATTGACAGTATAATAATACCGAGTCTTCTAAACTGTGAGCATGGCATATGTCTCCATTTATTTAGATCTTCTTTACATCTGTCAGTTTTAGAATTACAATTTACAGGTCAGGCAAATCTTTTCTCATATTTATCCCTAAGTATTTTGTATTTTAAATGTTATTTTTAGGCTGATTCACATTATATGGCAGAAACCAACACAACTCTGTAAAACAATTATCCCCCAATTAAAAATAAAACTTTTTAAAAATGTTACTTTTGAAGTTTAAATTTCCAGTTGCCTACTGTCTGTAAAAGGGCTTCCTAGGTGGCTCAGTGATAAAGAATCCACCTGCCAATGCAAGAGACTCAGGTTTGATCCCTGGGTTGGCAAGATCCCCTGGAGAAAGAAATGGTCACCTACTCCAATATTCTTGCCTGGAAAATTCCATGGACAGAGGAGCCTGGCGGGTTACATACAGTACATGGAATTGCAAAGAATTAGACATTACTAAGCAACTGAGAACACACAGTATATAGAAATACTGTTCATTTTTAATATTTTATAATACTTGCATTCCATTGAATAGGACTTGGTCCAGTCTCCCCTACTGCAGGTTTGGGGGAATGCTACTATCTAGTGTCTTCCCTAATGGAAAAGAAAATGAAATTGCTGAATAGCTAACTAGTAATGGGGCTTCCCTGGTGGCTCAGAAGGTAAAGCATCTGCCTGCAATGCAGGAGACCCAGATTTGATCCCTGGTCGGGAAGATCCCCTGGAGAAGGAAATGGCAACCCACTCCAGTACTCTTGCCTGGAAAATCTCATGGATGGAGGAACCTGGTAGGCTACACTCTGTGGGGCCGCAAAGAGTTGGACTCGACTGAGTGACTTCACTTTCTTTCTAACTAGTAACAGCCAAAATATTGACTTATGATGAAAATATTTAGGACTCTTGAAAAACGGTTTCTGGGAACTTTTTTTTTTTTTTTTTAATTTGAATACCTTCATGTAAGGTATGTCGTTGTAGAGGAATAGATAAGATTCACCAGTGAAATGGATTAAAAATGTAGTAGAATCAATCATATTCACGTATTTGTCATTTGATAAAGGTGACATTTCACAACTGCTGTGATGAACTAGTAATTTCATACAAAGTCTTAACAGCCAGGTAGACATATTAGGTTTGAGATACCTATTAGATTGGGGAGATGTCTGGGCTAGAGATAAAAATTGCAGATATCACCAAAAGCCAGAGTAGAGGTAGAAAGGTCCATGGGCTGAGCCCTTTTGTTGTTCAGTTGCTAAGTCGTGTCTGACTCTTTGCAACCCGATGGACTGCAGCACACCAGGCTTCCTGTCCATCACCACCTCCAGGAGCTTGCTCAAACTCATGTCCGTTGAGTCGGTGATTGCCTCCAACCATCTCATCCTCTGTCATCCCCTTCTCCTCCCGCCTTCAGTCATTACCAGCATCAGAGTCTTTTCCAATGAGTCAGTTCTTTGAATCAGGTGGCCAAAGTATTGGAGTTTCAGCTTCAGCATCAGTCCTTCCAATAAATATTCAGGGTTGATTTCTTATGTTCCTTAATTCAGAAGTTGAGCCATTGAAGAGATAGCAAAGGAGACTGAGCAGAGGGAGCCGGGGAATTAGGAGGAAATTCAGTGTGGAAAGTCACGTGGAGAAATTTTTCCAGCAGGAAGTAATCCCTGCACCAACTATTGGTTACCGAATTTGAGAGCTAAGAATTGACCGTTCAGTGTAACGATGTAGAAGCCTTCAGGGCCTTGACGAAAGAGCAGTTTCAGGGATATAGGGAGGCCACAGCCTGATTTAAGGGGACTTAAGAGACAAATGGGAGAAAAAGAATTAGAGATAGCATTCATAGATAACTTCCAAGGGGTCTTGCTCTAAAGGTAGAAAAACAAAGTGGAAGCTAGAGAAGACTGTGGTCAGAGAGGACTTTTGTTGTCCTTTTAAGATAAAAGAACTTACAAAAATGTACACACGTACCATGGGAATAAGGTCGTAAGGAGAAAGCGTGATGTAAGAGAGGGAGGGAAGAATGGGTGGGACCGTGTCCTTGTCTGGGAAGAGGGACTGGGATCTACTATGTTAAGTCGTGGGACCTTAGAGCAGTGGGGAGTGCAGCCATTGTCACAGGAAGGAGACAGGAGAGCGTGGGACGGTGGTAAAGAGGTGGGGAGATGTGGAAGGCGACAAGGGACTCATCTTGGTGCTTCTGTGTTCGGTGTAGTAAAAGCAGGGTCATCAGTGCCAGGTGAGGGCAGGGGAGAAGGTATGGAATAGTCATTGAATGAATGGACTGCAGAGAAATGGACGCCAACACTGAAGACTGGTGTGAGCTCAGTGATCATGAACTTGGAAAGCAGTTGACTTAATTTTCTGTTTTTGTCTGCCTATGTTCAACGGCACGGGTGCAGGTGCAGAGCAGGCAATGTTGATTTTTTCCAGGGTTCGGTTTTCTCACATGACTTGGAGGAGGTGAGAGAAGGCAGAGGAGTGAACTGAAGCTGGTTTAAGGGGCAGGTGAGGCCATGGGGCGGTGAGGGGCTGGGAAGGGGCAGTAGGGTCAGCCTCAGATGGAAGAATTTGTAAGGGATGACGTATGAGAGGGATGAAGGGGTGGGCTTTTTGGCTTGAGATTGTAGAGGGCTTTTACTCCTGAGCAGATAAAAGCCAAGACTGGGGGGAGAGGAGAGCACACAACCGGAAAGCTGGGGTTTGGGAAGGATTATTTATGTGGATACGGAATTTACGCTTAGAACCTGAAGCCTGGTCTCTTATTTTCTAATGTCCTTTGCTGCCATTGGACTGACAGCATGTTTAGGGTTCTTACTCAGCGACAGTTTCGTGTTTTTTTCATGGTTTCTGTTTCTTAATCCTTAATGCTCTGAGATTTTCTTTGTGTTGTCTTTCAGTTTTTCTATTGCATTAAATTTTTTTGTGTAACTTCTTTTTAAAATTCTGTGTGTAATAAATATCCCCAGCCATAACTCATTTTTCTTATTACTGCCATCATTTTTAATGACCCTAAGAGTCCATAGTATGAATTTTTATAATTTATTCAGTTCTCCTGCTGGGGTTATTCTGGTTGTGTCAGTTCTGTCTCCACAAACCATGCTGCTTATTTAGCCTTAGATATTGCATTTAAAATTTTAACCTGTCATTATATGTATCACTTTCAAGAGTTCTTTCTTGCTTCTGATTAACTTTTCATCGTATCCCTTTCTCGGAAAAAATTGAGTTTTTGATAATCTATGTGATTTTTTATGCCACATGTAGTTCATGCATCAGAATACGGTTCTTTTTCTCCAGCCAGTTCCCCTCTGCACTCAGTTACTATATTTTTACACATAACATTTCCCCCAAATGATGAAATATATGGTGCTATATAGTTAACATTTAAATGTCTTTTCCTTTTAGGTATCAAAAAGTAAAGATGGAAAAGAACAAAGTGAAACTGTATCACCATCCGAAGATGAAATGTTCTCCTGGCCAGGTCCCAAAACAGTTATGTTGAAAAGAACATCTCAAGGCTTTGGTTTTACGTTGAGGCATTTTATTGTTTATCCCCCAGAGTCTGCAATTCAATTTTCATTTAAGGTAAGAGAAGTAGTTAAAGTAGAACACAAGGCAGTTGCTGTCTCCTTATCTTCCTCTCATCCTGCCTCCTGTCTTTTAAGGATTAAGTGTTATTGGGTTGGTCAAAAAGTTCATTTGGGTTTTTCCATAAGATGTTATGGAAAAACTCAAACAGACTTTTTGGCCAACCCAGTCTGTTTGCATTTTTATTATATTCTTTCCCGTCTTTTAGATATATTCCTGTCTTTTAGTACAAAACTTTAATCTCCTCTGAAAGATCATACTAATTTTGAACTATGTATCTTTTTTTTTTACCAGCACTTCTAATTCTAAACTTCATTCTGCTTTTTCTAATATCTAGAAAGGGGTAGGTTTTCTGGGCAGAGCATGCAGAAAAATAGTTCATTAAAATATTTGGATAGTTGTAGAATTATTGGAATTGGATTCATACTTTCAGATATGTAATATGATGGCAAGTCAGAATTTAAAAACACAGCTTCTCACTAGAGTGAATTACACTGATAGGCTTCAACATATAGGAACACGATCTAATAAAAGGCAAATGGAATCACTGTAATGGCAGCTGATGTGCTGAGTACTTGTTCTGTATTCTTTATTATTCTTTATGAGCGTTATCTCACTTTATTATTAGCCCCATATAACAGATATGGAGACTGATCTGAGTCATGTAATGAGTAAGTGGTGGACCTAGGATTTGAATTTGGCCAATGTGAATGCCTGATGCTTAACTATTATACAACAGTGTAATGGAAATAATGACATTCTGAAGACTTGGGGGACTTTGACCAAGACACTTAACTTCTTTTGGGCTCTAGATTTCCATTCTAATTCCAGAGAATTGTACTAGAAGATTTGAAAGTCTCTTCTAAATCTAAATATCTATGAATCTAGGGCTGTCTTTTATAACATAGTGTCATATTGCTTCTAAGACAACACACTTTTTAAACTATATTTTTCTTGGAAAATATCTTATAAGATAAACTTTTGACAAAACCCACTGAAATGTTGTGAAGTAATTAGCCTCCAACTGGAAAAAAAAAAAAAAAAACTACTAAAGAATTTTTAAGAATTATGAATTATTGCTACCTTTGGGATTTAAACTGACCAGATTGGTGTTCCTAAAATGTATAAAACAGTTGAACTGGATTCCCTAAACATCTACTTTACCTTAAAAAATGCCTTAAGTGGTATAACTTAGATACTAGGTCACGTAAGAGAGTAATAGAGTCCCTTGCTTTAATTACATATTAAGACTGAATTTTGTTTTTTGTCTTTTGGTTTTGTTTTGAAGAAGAGTGTGGATCGTGATGATATAGAGAGTACAGATTTTAAAGGATAATTTTACCAAACGTAGGTTTAAAATGCATTGTTACTGTTGGAAAATATTTCTAGAAAATTCAGTGGCGCAGTATAACTGTTAGCAGCACAGTCTTTGGAGTCGAGCGTCTGGGTTTGAGTCCTGTCTCTGCCCTTTGCCAGCTTTGTGTCCTTGAATGAGTCTCTTAACAGAGAGTGACAGCCCCTTCCTCATGGGTGGCTGGGTTGATTAAGTGATATAATACATGTGAAACAGCACAGAAATTGGCAGACAGTAATTGCTCATTAAACCTCAGCGATTAATGCTGTTATTTAACACAGATGTTCTTGCAAATAGGTCTCAGTCTTATAACTTTTACATGGAAAATATTTATTGAAATCTTTTCCATTTGAAAACTTGTTCATCCACTTCAAAGGAGTGTGTAGAAATTAATATTGTAGAGCTTTCAGAAAATGTACCATTAATACAACAGTGTCTTTATTATGTTATGTAGCTGGCAACCTTGTTGCCAGAACAGTCTCAGAACAGAACTTGTAACCAGGAAAAAAAAATTATGTATTTGGGCAGCCAAAATAAAGGTCAAAAATTACATAACAAATTATCAGCCTTCACTAAAGGTCTGTTTTTCTTTCCATAGTACATAGTACATTGCTTTTCATATGATACTCAACAGCTATTTGAATAAATGCATTTTTATGCTAGGTTTTCAAAATTGCTTTTCTAATTTCCCAGCTAGAGGTAGACAACATGGCAGCAAGACAGCATGGTAGCAATGAACACAACCAAGTAGATAAACCTCAAAGTTTTAAAGATATAGCAACTTGGAACCAATTTATCCAAAGATAGTTCTGAGTGCGGTAATAGCCTTAAAAGGCACATTTTTTAAGGTTTAGTACATAAGTAATGAACCCCCTCTTCCAGGTAATAGCTGCATCCATACAGTTGCCCGCTTCTGACAGCTCCCCTTGGATGTCTGTTTTAGACAGCTTACACTCAGTATGTCAGAGACTGAACTTCTGTTGTCCTCCTTAAATTGGCTTTACCTGAAGCTTTTCCATCTCCATGCATGACAGCTTCATCCTTCTGGCAAAAGGCATTGTTAGTGAGATTGTAATTGGCACATTTTCAGGAGAGCAATTTGAATTTAGTTGAGCCTTGCTGTGATTTTACCAGTTTTAAACATGTATTCACATGAATTTATACTTTTTGTTTTGTAGGATGAAGAAAATGGCAACAGAGGAGGTATGTTTATAAAAGTTTTAATTTTTCTCTGATAGTTTTTCTACTCATGTCCTACCATTCTTTAAGTAACATTCAATGAGATGATACAGTTTTTGGAGCCCATGTATAAAAGAGTCTCTAGATGTGAGGGTCATAGAAATTAAACATTTTTACTGTAGTCTTCAAAATTTTTTGGATTCCCTTATGTCCCCATCATCTGAATGTGTGATGATTTTATTGTCAATTGTATGTTAGTGTTATGTAGGGGAATGTATCATGGTTCTAAGGAAAGTAATTGAGTTTTTTTTTTAATGCAATTAGTAATTTTTTTTTTTTGCAATTAGTAATCTTATAAATTTAGTGATTTGGTGTGTGTTTTATCTACTACATTCATTGGTTCAAATATTGAGGAATATTTTGATCCTTCTAGTTACTCTTGATTTAAACTTATTTAATGGGCTTGAAAGGAAAATCAGCCTGGGGATAGTGTTATTTTGTAAAAACTGCCATTTTTATTTTTGTTTTAATTTTATATGAACTTTAATGACTTAAAATTTATGCACAATAAAATGCACCCATTTAAAAAACGTATTTCTAGATAATTTTAGATGTTTAAAAACTTGTGAAAATAGTGATGAGTTTCTGTATACTCTTTCTTTCAACTTCCCCCGACGTTAAAAACATAACTATGGTACAACTAAGAAAATCAAGACATCAGCACTGGTAGGACACTCCTCTCTAAACTGCAGAATTTATTTGGATTTTGCCCCTTTTCTGTTCCCAGACTTCATATTGCATTCACTTTTCACGACCCCTTGATTCTTGTAGTCTACGACAGCTTCTCAAAATCCGTGGCCTTGAGTAGTATGGTTATTTTGTACAGTGTTCTTCAGTTTGGTTTTGTCTGATATTTTCTTACCTTTTGTTTGAAGTGGTGCCTTTTTAGCAAGAATACCTATTTGCACCAATTAAGTGTATTGTTTACTTAAGGTTTGGTTTTGATAAATACATCACTTGGGAAACCACTAGTCCAATCAAGGTGTGATTCTGAAAAGAACCTTTCCATCATCCCTAAAGTTCCCTTGTGCCGTCAACACTGCTGGCCCTAGGCAACCACTGATCTGCTTTATTTCACGATAGATGAGTTTTGCGTCTTACAAATTTTCTTATAAACAGAAAATACAATGTGTACTCTTTTTTTCTCTTTCACTTGGCATGGTGTTTTTGTTTTTCAATAAGAGTATAGTCACTTTACAGTGCCATGTTTGTTTCTGCTGTGTAGCAAAGAGAATCAGCCACGTGAATACATACATCCCCTCTTGGATTCCCTTCGCATTTAGGTCACCGCAGTAGGCCTCATTAGTCACTACTTTATGCATAGTGGTATATGTATGCCAACCCCAATCTCCTAATCCATCCCACACCTTGTCATAGTATTTTTGAGATTCACCATATTGTACGTGTAGGTACTAATGGCACTACTTTTTATTTTTTCCTGAGTGGTTTTCCCCTGCCCGAGTAGGCCATACAGTGTTCATCCTCTCTCCCAGTTGATACACCTTTGTAATAGCATCTCTGGTTTGAGGTGTTATGTTCAGGGTTCAAATGAGAAGAAAATGGTTTCTTTCAGCACTATGAAAAAATAATCTGAGTGTGCAGGGTGAGGTAGGACCCTTCATAGTTATCACCGTTATGCAAGATGGGCCACTCCTGTGTCACCATCTGTCATGCTTCCAGGGCTCAGGATGGATTCCAAATGTTCCCTGGCCTCAGTGGCGAAAGGCAAAACTGACAAAACCAGCATCAGCCTGAGAAAGGCGTGGGTGCTCTGTCTCCCCATCACCCTGTGGATTGATGTGCTAATGCCTGGGCTACTTACTGGACACACTGCACCTAGAGTTTAACACCTCTCGTGCTCCAGTTTCTACTGGGAGAGATACACTGCTAATAAATGTAGAAGGGCTTAGTTAGAAAACCGTACTCTGCAGATGATTATATTTCTGACATATCTGTTCACTGAAGTGAGCAGGTTTCATTACATGCTTTGACTGGAGAGAATAAAACATTTATAAGGGAAAACTTGAAAGATACAGATCTAGCTGAAGATTTGGACTGGCGTGAACAAGCGAGACTAAAGGGTGTGGTCTGCTGTGAAAATTTACAGTTTAAATACTGTTTTATTTATTAATTTATATTTAATCTCATTGAAAAAAGAATTTGTCTTCACATGCATGTATTATATTAAGATAAAAATGAGATTAAAACATTCATGGGGGAGAGTGAAAAGTGGCTCAGTCGTATACGACTCTTTATGACCCCTTGGACTATACAGTCCATGGAATTCTCCAGGTCAGAATACTTGAGTGGGTAGCCTATCCCTTCTCCAGTGGATCTTCCCGACCCAGGAATCGAACTGGGCTCTCCTGCGTTGCAGGCGGATTCTTGACTGAGCTAGGAGAAAAGCCCCATCTTTTCGTGGGGGAAAAGATGAATTAAATTGACACTCAGGAGGTTTAGTCAATATGAATGTGTGCTGTAGATCTTACACTGTTATCAAAGACAGGCTATAAATTCGCTTTTGAGCTTTCCCAGTGGGGAAAAAGAAGAGGGAAAGAAGGAAGGATTATTATTTAAGGATTAGCTGAGGATTCACAGTTACCGTCTGTGATGCAGGAGACCTAGGTTCTATCCCTGAGTTGGGAAGATCCCCTAGAGGAGGGCATAGCAACCTATTCCAATATTCTTGCCTAGAGAATTCTGTGGACAGAGGAGCCTGGCGGGCTACGGTCAATGGGGTCATAGAGAGTTGGACACGGCTGAGTGACTAAGCGCAAGGATTCCTGTTGTCCATAAGAAAACATCTGATTTGCACTGAAGTCTGAGACAGATTTCTCCTGTGGTTCCTCATAATGGAAACAAAGATAATGTAGTAGGTAACATCCTCAGTACCATTCTTTTATATGAATATTTTAAAACACATTCCTCAGTGTAAGTTGATTTCAAAAGCCCGTGGTCCAGTTTAGTCTAAAGAACTTCTCAACTGGGGACAGATTTTCTCCCCCGGGGACACGCGGCAGCATCAGTAGACATTTTGGTTGTCGCAGTTGGGGTGGGGGGAGGGCGTGCTGCTGGCAGCCAGCAGGGAGAGCTCAGAGATACTGGTAAGAATCCTTCAATGCACCTGAAAGACCCCACCCCCAGGGAATTATCTGGCCCAAAATTTAATAGTGCCAAGATAGAAAATCCTTAGGTTATAGAGATGAACACTAAAACTGTGGCCCCCAAGAGTACAGTTCCCCAACAGTCCAGCTTGATCTGGTGATCAATACTTAAGACTATTTAGGAGAGTGGATATTCAAGACTACATATCCAGTGATCTTTAATGATTATTATCCCTCACAACTGAATTTTGATCTGAAAGTTATCACTATAGTTTGAGATTAAATTATCTGGCTATTCTACTGGCACTGTATGCTGTCAATGAGGGAATAATCATACGTAAGAAAAATGTTACAGTTTAAGAAAATACAGAGTCAGTATACTAATAATAACTAAAAGAGATATAGTTAATGGCTTAAAAATCAAAGAATGTAAATGATTGAAATGTAATAAACATCAGGAGTCCAACAGATGGAGGGAGATAATAATTATAAGCTTGGTTAACAATTTAATTTAAAAGGCTAATATGTGTGTTAGTTGCTCAGTCATGTCTGACTCTTTGCAACCCTGTGGACTGTACCCCGCCAGCTCCCCTGTCCATGGAATTCTCCAGGCAAGAATGCTGGCGTGGATAGCCATTTCCTTCTGGGGATCTTCCCAACCCAGGGATTGAACCGTTGTCTCCTGCACTGCAGGCAGATGCTTTACCTACTATACTACGAGGGAAGCCCTAAAATGCTAATTATAGAATTAAAATAAACACAGCATAGCTAAGATTTTTAAAATAAGAGAAATATAAATTCAAGCACCTTATCTCATGCAGAGCAAGATCTGTCAAATTAAGATGATTTGTAAAGTCCAGAACATCTGTATGTTTTCTTCCTAAGAAGAAGAATGTGGAAAGTTATGAGAATACCTAAAGCAATCATCTAGGTATGTTTGTAATATACTTGAAGAACTGCTTGATTTTTAAAAAATTTTTGGAGGGCGGTAGAAATTAATATATGATCGAAGACTTTATACTAGGTGTCATAATACATGCTACTACATGTACTACATACATAATACATGCTACTATCCCATTTAAGCCTAGCTATAATGCTTTGAGGTGTAGGACAATATTCCCCTTCTGTAGATGAGGAAACTAAGGGTTAAAAATCTGTAAAGTAACTTGCCCAGGATCATACAGCTAAGTGACAGAGCTGGACTTCCAAATCAGGCTTGTATAACTCTGAAGTCCATCTTTTTGAAACTGTTCTGTTGACTTAAATTGTTCTACTTATATAGTGTCAAGAATTAGTAGATAAATACCAGATATATTCACTGCATTAGGAAATTAATTCTGTGAAATGTCTCTGAATTGAAAAAGTTGAGAACGAATGTTCCATATTTGTGAACCCTTAAGGACAAAGAATTCACAAGAAGGTCAGGGAAGCACCAAGTCAGAGGCCCCAGAGACATCTTAGAGAAGCAGCCGCCCCTTGTTCCTGGAGTCTGAATAGCCGGCTGGCAGTGGACCTGGAAAGCTGAACGGGTTGAAAGGGTTCCTGGTGCTCTGTATCCTTTTGCCGCCCAGGGCCAGGCTTGCTTTTGTCATCCCAGTTGGCAGTGGGGGGTTACAGGCTGGTCTACAGGGGCCCGCTGAACTTACATTTAGTACTAACGGTACCGTTTCAAATAAACTGATCAGATGGTCCGTCAGAACATATTCTCTGTGAAAAAATTTCTTCTGACTTGAGAACAGCTATTTATAGACCTGTTTTAAAAATACAACCTATTTGGAGACAGACGACTTGTAATCTGTTATTTTGATTCAGCTGAACGTTTCAATATTCATTTTATAGTCTCATTTCCTTTTCAGACTTATTTTCAAGAGTTATTGAGACTACAAAATCCTTTTCTATGAATTTTATGTAGTGAACTAGAATCCCAGCCTCCGGTGCAGCGATCCGAGTCAGTGCCTAGAATCACTGGAGAGAAAAGAATTCCCAGAATTTTATTCAGGCTCCTAAGAGATCCTGCTTGGTTGCCAGAATTCTGTGCAACAGTCAAAAGGTTCTGTTTTGTTGTTCTTTTCCTTTTGGCAATTTAGTGGAGTCTCTTTTTGCCACTTAACTTGCTGATTATTCTCTTTAACCAAGTTTTACATTCGGTTATATATTATTTCTCATATCTTGTATATATGTGTACTCTCTCTTTTTTTTAAAGATTTTTCATTCTCGTTGGTTAGTTTTCTGCACTGTAATACAGATGCTGTATACAAGAAAAAGGCCATTGAGGTAGAAAAATATTTTTTGGTGATAATATTAATTGCTATCTTGCTGACATCCTGTTGTCCCTTAAATCATAACTTCATAAATAGTCAAAATAAGAATAATTGAAGGTTTGTAATTACCATTATTTCTGTTTCACTTGTTCTATGAGAAAAATTCTAACTCAGCTTAGATGTAGGGACACATCCAAGATTCTAAAATTTGTATATCATTTTGTTGGATGCTTCAGTAACTGTTGGATTTCTACTTTGGCATTAAATTTTATATTCAAGCATGTTAATGGTAGGAAAAAAGATACCTGGGGATTCTGTAAACTTTCTCAGTAGTAAAAATTTGTATTTTGTGATTGCAGTCACTTCTGACTGAACAGCTCTATAGACTATGTTAGAGTTTTCTAATGAAGGATATTTTAGTGGCAAGAAATAGAACCCTCCCCATGCCTAAGCCACCTTGGGAAGATGTGTTAATTCTAAAAAACAAATAGGGCATCTCCAAATTCAAAGTTAAACACCATAGGATACCCAAATGTGCCAGACACCAGAAATAGGACCTGGAAAGTAACTAAAACCAGAGTGTCAACAATAAAATCTTGACATATGATCTTCCAGAGGCCCAAACTCTATTTACAGGATGATTTAGATAATGTTTACAGATAGTGTTGATTATACATGATTGTCTCACATGCTGACTGATGTAGAAAGTACACGTTCACCATCTCCTTCCTTCCTTCCTCTCTTACCATAATAATTCCAAATTCCCCCAGAGAGAAATATAATTGGCCTAGTTCATCATGTAATGAACAGCACTCACTATGTTTAGAGAGCAAATGTTCTTCACTTTAATGAAGAGCTAAATTCTGAAGAGCTGAGAAAATTGAGTATATTTTATGCCATTGATTTCCGTTAATAGATTGAAAACCTATTCCCTCAGGATAATATAACACTAAAATATGGACCTGAAAATTGGTTAGAAGAAATTCTTATTATGCGTAGATCTATGGTCTGTGGCGTGGTGGTAGGGTGTCAGGATTGTGTTCTTGTTACTTTTGAAATGTAGAAATACTGAGTGGGGTTCACTCATCTCTTATCATTGAAAAGGAGCATAAAGTGAACCTCTTTGGATCCATTTTTAATTGTATTGACAGTTAAATTATTTGAGCTTTGAATTTCTCTGGTAGTTATACTAAATATAACTTAGTAAATATACTAATATTTGGTATTTAGGTCTTTACCAACTGAGCTATCAGGGAAGTCCATATTTATAGTAAATATACTAATAACTTGGTAAATAGACTAATTAGCTACATGCTTTTATTAACTTTTAGGTCTGTTCAGTTGAACATAAGTGTCTTAAGCTGTCTTGAAAGTATTTTACAAAGTAGAATTGATGATGATAATGTTCATGGTGATGGGGTGATGATAATGGGGGGGTGATGATGGTGGTGGTGGTGATGGGGTGGAGGTGGCAGCAACAGCAGCTAACTTACAATGTGCCGGTTACTGTTGTAAGACTCTGTGTGGTTAACTCATTTAATCATCACAACTTTCTGAGATGGATATTATCACCTCCATTTTTAAAAAGTTATTCATTTTAACTGGAGGCTAATTACTTTACAGTACTGTGGTGGTTTTTGCCATACATTGACACGAGGAAATTGAGGCACAAAGTGTCTATGTAGCAAGTGGTAGAACCGAACAGTCTGATTCTAGAGTTTTCTCTCAATTCCCACCCCAGCTTCTCAGAAAGCTCTTTACTGTAACATAATTCATTCTTGAAAATGTGCAATAAAGAGGGTTCTGTTCCCTTGAACGTCAAGCAGTATTTAAAAAAATCACTGATTCAACTTTGAGATAAAATTTGGTTAACATCGTATTAGACTTGCAGACTTGTTCTTTAGTTTCTTCTTTGTTTTTATAATTGAACATGTACTGTTGGCTTAAATCTGCTGGGCTTAAGGATAAAGCATCATAACTTTAATGTCTGCAATTGGTTTTCATCTTTGATTCAGTTACATAATGACAGGTAACACTTTTGTGTGTGTGTGTGTGCGCGTGCACGTGTGTGTGTATGCATGAAATGATAAGAGCACTTATAGGTGTTTACCCAAGATAAATGAAACATGCCTGCAAAAATACTTGTACAGAAATGTTCATAGTTGGTTTTTCATATTAAATAAAACCCTGGATTGAGCTGACCAAAATAGTAAACAGCATATGAATGGGTGACTAAATTGTGGTATATCTGCTTGTGGACTACACATGGCACCAGCGATCAATCTCAAAAACATTTCTTTTCTTGAGGTGAAATTCATCTAATACAAAGTTCACCATTTTAAAAGTGAACAATTCAGTGACATTTAGCACAGAATTAAAAGGCATGTGTACAATGTGTATCTGTCGCCTCTATCTAGTTCCAGAACATTCCATCACCCCAAAAAGAAACCCATGTCCAGTAGGCAGTCATTCACTGTTCTCCCTTCACCCTGGTCCTGGGCAACCACCAATCTGCTTTCTGTCCCCAAGGAACTTAACCTATTCTAAATATTTCATATAGGTGGAATCATACCATGTGTAACCTTTTTCGAATGGCTTCTTCCACTTTAGTGTTAATGTTTTCGAGGTTTGTACATGTGTCACATATATCAATACTTCATTCCTTTTTATGGACGAACAATGGTATGTTGTTTGCACATACCACAGTTTGTTTATCCATTCATTTGAGCTGTTCCCGCCTTTGAAAGTGAAAGTGTTAGTTGCTCAGTCCTGTCCAACTCTTTGCAACCACATGGACTGTATCCCACCAGGCTCCTCTATCCATAATTCTCCAGGCAAGAATACTGGAGTGGGTTGCCGTTTTCTTACTCCAGGAGATCTTCCAAACCCAGGGACTGAACCCCGGTCTCCTACATTGCAGGCAAATTCTTTAGTCTGAGTCACTATGACCCCATGGACTATAGCCCACCAGATTCCTCTGTCCATAGATTTCTCCAGGCAACAATACTGGAGTGGGTTGCCATTTTCTTTCTCCAGGGGCTCTTCCAGACTCAGGGATTGAACCCAGGTTTCCTGCGTTGCAGGCAGATTCTTTACAGTCTGAGCCACTAGGAAGACGCCTTTAGATTGTTGTGATTAGTGCTGCGAACATGCATGTACAAGTGTTTGTTTACATTCCTCTTTTTAATTCTTTGAGATATGTATGCAGGAGTGGAATTGCTGGGTCATGTGGTAATTATTTGTTTAACATTTTGAGGATCTACTGAACTGTTTTTCATACCACCTGCACCATATTTACATTTCCATTGGCAATATATCATTTACATACATCTTCTCTCATTCTGTAGGTTGTCTTTTTATTTTCTTGATAATGTCCTTGGATGCACATAGTTTTAACTTTTCGTGAAATCTCATTTGTCTACTTTGGTTTCTCATGCTTTTCCTATGAAGCTTTATTTTGATTAATGAAGAAGGCAAGCACAAAAGAGTACACGCTGTCTAATTCCATTTATGTGACACTCTAGCAAAGACAAATCTAAACAAATCTGTGATTGCCTGGATTTTGGCTTGATGGAAAGGTTCGACTGTGGTGGTGGTTGCATGGGTGTGTACATTTGAAAAGCTTACAAACTGTTAAATGGGTACATTTTATGTTAAGACATAAGAAAGTTGATTTAAAACAAAAAGAACGTATTCGATTCAGTTATTCAGTCTACTGTTGGTGGATATTTAGATTTGTTTCCAGTGTTCAGCTGTTTCAAGCAGTACAACTCTGAGCCATCTTGTTACGTGTACTTTGTGCGTGTATGTACTCATTTCTGGTGGGTGTGTATATCTAGGAATGGCATTACTGAATCATAGATGTGAATCATAGGTATGCACATAGGTATGCACACATTTGGTAGGTATGGCTAAAACGTTTTCCAAAGTAATTAATACCAGTTCACACATCATCAGCAGGGTATGAGAATTCTAGTTGTTCCATATCTTCCCTAACACTTGACATTTGTCTTTTTAATTTTATTCATTTTAGTGAGTGTGTGGTGGTGTGGAATTTGGGTTAATTTAAAGTTTCTTGACACTGATGAAGTTGATTACCGTTTATTTGGTTATTAGGTATCAGTCCTTTTAAATAATTAATTTGTAGGAATCTTCAAATATTTTTGATGAAGACTTTCTTAGTTTTGTATTTAGCAGATATTCTGCTGTGACTTGCCTTTCAACTTCTTATTAGTAATTCTGATAAAGGGAAGTTCTTATTAGTAATTCTGATAAAGGGAAGTTCTTGATTTTAATTTAGTCCAAATTATCAATCTTTTCTTTTATGGTTAGGGCTTCCCTTATGGCTCATATGGTAAGGAATCTGCCTGTAATGCAGGAGATCCGAGTTCAGTCCCTGGGTCAGGAAGATCCCAGATTATCAATCTTTTCTTTTATAAAGTTAATACTTTGAATGTTATTGTAGAAATTTTTTTCTACTACAAGATCATGAAGATATTCTCTTTTATTATTTTCCAAATACTTTATTGTTTTGTCATTGACAATTAAACCTACAATTGATTATTTTTACATGTAGTATAGGATCAAGGTTAATTTTTTCCCCATATGGATATGAATTGGCCTGGCAATACTCAGTGAAAAATCTGTACTTTTTCTACTGCTCAGTAATACCACCTGATCACACAGTGTCTCTATATGTTTTGGTTGATTTCTGGACCTTATTCTATTCCAGGGATTGACATATGGCTCATTTTTGTACAGCTTCCAAACTAAGAATAGTTGTATATTTTAAAAGGTTATTTAAAAAAAGAATATGAGACAGAGACTGTATGAATCCTGCAAAGGCTAAAATATTTAGCATCTGGCCCTTTACAGAAGAGTTTGCCAAACTCTGTTCCATTCCATTGGTCACTTTCTTTGGAGCAAGACTGATCTTAATTACCACAGCTATATAATAAGGGTTGCTGTTAGACAGAATAAGTCTTCCAGTTTTGTTTTCAAGATTGGATTGGCTATTCTTGTCCATTTGCAGTAACACACACACACACACACACACACACACACACATACACACACACAGAAGATATTATGGAAAATCCTGCATGAACTTTTTAGTCAACCCAATACAAATTCTTCTGGAATTTTGATATGTTTTATATTATTCACAGTAGTTGAATATTTGAAAATATTTGAAATATTGAATCTTTCAATCTATGAATGTGATATATCTCTTCCACGAATGAATTTTGAATTTTTCTGCATCTTTTCGGATAATCATTGAACTTTTTTTCTCCTTTAAGCTCTTTAAAATAGTGAATTATGGGCTTCCTCAGTGGCTCAGACGGTAAAGAATCCACGTGCAATACAGGAGGCCTGGGTTCGATCCCTGGGTCAGGAAGATCCCCTGGAGAAGGGAATGGCTACCCATTCCAATATTCATGCCTGGAAAATCCCATGGACAGAGGAGCCTGGCAGGCTTACAGTCTGTGGGGTCACAAAGAGTTGGACATGACTGAGGAACTAAGCATAATGAATTACATTGAGTTATTTTTAAAATGTTAAATTGACTTTGCATTATAGAACTAAACCAAGATTGTTCCTAATGTATGATACTTTTTGTATATTACCAGATTTGGTTTTCTACTTTATTTAGAATTTCTGCATCTCTGTTCAAGGATAGCTTTCACATAAAGGTAGACTTTGGCCTTTTTGATATTTGGTGTATCATTTGGATTCCCTGAGAAGCAAACACCAAGACAGAAAAAATGGCAAAATACTATTAGACATGGCACAGGTTAATTGCGGGAAATGCCTGTAGAAAGGGGCAGGCAAGGATGGGGAAGACTTAAAATTGTGATACAGGTCTGTCACCTGTGAAAGAGAGACAAGGAAGGATTTGGTAGGAAGGCAATTATGGCATAGCTCTTAGAAGGCCTGTATTGGGCCAGAGAGAAGTCCCCAAGCCAAACTGGCCCTTAGGGGAATCCTGCTTTGCAGGGGTAGGAGAGTGGCAAATGTGACCTTCCTGTGAACATGATGGTATTTATTTCTATTTTTGTGTTATATTATTTACTTATTTATGTATATGACTATATTATTATTTATAATATTTATATAGTAAATGTATAATAAATATGAATATAAGTATATAAGTGTTTTTAAAATATATAAATATAAAATATATTATCTATAAACTTAAAGAGATTTATATATATAATTTGAAACTATGATGTGACAAACCTAGACAACATATTAAAAAGCAGAGACATCACTTTGCTGACAAAGGTCCGTACAGTCAAAGCTATGGTTTTTTCAGTAATGTATGGATGTGATAGTTGGACCATGAGGAAGGCTGAGCGCTGAAGAATTGATGCTTTTGAACTGTGGTGTTGGAGAAGACTCTGGAGAGTCCCTTGGACAGCGAGGAGATCCAACCAGTCCATCCTAAAGGAGATAACCCTGAGTACTCATTGGAAGGACTGTTGCTGAAGCTGAAGCAACCAATACTTTGGTCACCTGCTGTGACTGTCCGACTCTTTGGAAAAGACCCTGAGGCTGGGGAAGATGGAAGGCAAAAGGAGAAGGGGGCAGCAGAGGATGAAATGTTGGATAGTATCACTGACTCAATGGATATGAATTTGAGCAAACTCTGGGAGAGGACTTGGAAGCCTAGTGTGCTGCAGTCCATGGGGTCGCAGAGTCGGACACAACTTAGCAGCTGAACAACAACAACAACAACACAATATGCCTTTTTTTTAAAGATTGAAAGAGCTTGTAACTTTTTGTTAAAGGGAGAACTTGATAGCTTTCCACATATTCAATAGTTTTCAAGTGTTTGAAAGGATATGTTGGACAAGGGGGAGTAGATGCCATTTCACAGCTAGTGGAAGATGCAGGTAGCCTCTTTCCCTGATTCTCTTCTGGAAAATCCCTACTCGTATTTTGGACACAGTTAATCTAAGTGATTGTGGTAAACAAGCAGAGACTTTCTGCTTCCTCATATACCTGTTCCTGAGAAGTGAAGACAGTAACGCAGACCTGATACAGGAAAATAGAAAAATAAGAAGGGAGATTCTGTCTTTTATCAATAATTGGTCATCAGAAGGTTCAAAGTAAAATTTTCCTACGTACTCAGACTAGTCATTATGTTTATTAAGAAAATGTTTTTATGTGTTACTTTGAGAACAGAGATCATTAAGGGGAGAACTATCATTGAATTTTTGAATTTTCATTGAATTTTGAATTCATCATTGAATTTTCATGCCTGTTAAGTGCATGACACATAGTAGGACCACAAACATTTGTTGATTAAATGTGTTGAATAAAGGAGGGGGCCACAGCTTTCACATGGCACTATTCCCAAATAACTTTTCCCAAAACTGCAGAAGTTAGCACATTAACATCTGACCTCAGCTGTTGGACTGTTGTCTCTTTTCCCAAAACTGTTCCTTTCTATTTTTCTTTCTCCCAAGAGTCCCCCTTTAACACAAAGTCTCAGTGACACTTTTTAAAGCTAGGAATCTTATTTCACATAGTTAATAAGTGTATAAACTGGAACACTAATAGCAAAAATACAGTAATCTAGGACCTTAGTAGGAATTTGCAAAATAAACTGGTGCACTGGTCAAGTTGATGAGAGGTTTAAAAAAAAAAAATTCACTTTAGAAGGTCCCAGGAAACCATTTTTACAATCTAAAATGAAGGGAATTTGATTACATTACAAGTAGGTATTGTCAGAAATCCAATTTTTGGAGTAGATTTTAAGGCTTTGTAAGACATTTTATGAAGGTAGTTTGGCGGTCAAGATGATAAATGCAATTTTAAAATCTCTTTAATGGTTCTAAATCCTTTATGAAATATGAAATCTAGGAGTTCAGAGAACTAATTGGAGATACTGAACAACAGAGCTATAAGGTGAAAGTCCAGGGAAGCACATGTTTGAAGTATTAATGTTCCAAACTGTCCTGGAAATCACTTCTCTAAAGAAAACATTGTTCCAGAGATTACCTGTAACTAGGTGATTCTGAGCTATCTTTTCTTAGTTGCTCTGTAACTTAAGACCTTGATCACAGACACAGCCAAATAAGCCCTTTTTTTTTTTTCCAGTTAGTCTGTACTCAAAATATGATTCATAGATCCAGTTAATAATAAAAAGTGAATTCTTTTTTTTTTTTGGCCATGCCATGTAGGATGCAGGATCTCAGTTTCCCAACCAGAGATAGAATCTGTGCCCCCTGCATTGGGAACATGAAGTCTTAACCACTGGACCCCCAGGGAAGTCCCCCAAAGTGAATTCTAATAATGATGTTTAAATTGCTTTCAAAGTTTTAGCAGATAACTTCATCTCCGGTGTGGAACTGCAATAGAAATATTTTGCGTATGAGTGCTAAATGCATTAAGTCTAGAAATATCCTTCCTGTTGTTTATTCATTCTCTTAGCTGATATTTGTTGAGTCATTGCCATGAGCCAGTCACTAAACTAATTGCTGGGAAGGGAGCAATATGGCCTCTAATCTCACTTCCTTTAGCTAGTGATTCAGATGTCACCTGCTCGAGAGGACTTCCCTGCCTGTTTCCTAAAAATAGCATTCCCACCCCGCCTCTCCTCTCCTCCCCTTCTCACCCTGCTCATTTCCCTCCTTCACACCTTTCACCATCCCGCCTCCTACTTTTTTTCTCAGACGTTTTTCTGCCTCAGTTGGATTGTCGAGTGGAAAGATTATTATTATTTTTTAAATGTTAAAAATAATTTGTTTGTATGTATTTATGGCTACACAGCATGTAGCATGTTAGTTCCCTGACCAGGAATTGGGAACTCAGAGCCCTAACCACTGGACTGCCCGGGAATTCCCAACTTTATTTTATTTTTAAATCTTTTTTAGGTATTACAGTTCAATGAGCTTTTATTTATGTATTTATTTTGGTCACCTTGCATGGCATGTGGGATCTTAGTTCCCTGGCCAGGAATCAAACGCACACCCCTTGCCTTCAAAACATAGAGTGTTAACCACTGGATGACCAGGAAAGTCCTCCCAATTTTACTTTGTCTATTACTTTTTTCTTTAAACGCAGAACAGTTTCTGGCCCATATACATTTAATAACTCTATAGGATGATAGAAGATGAAGGTGTAAAACAGTTACAGAAGTGTGGGAAAAAAGAAGTCTGCACAACTGTGGCAGGGTCTGAGCTTGGAGAGTCATCCAACCACCAGGGAAGGGTTTCTTAGCTAGGGTGTGCTTGTGCCGAATAGGATTTTATCAGGTCAAAGGAAAACCAGCATTTGAGAACAGATTTCAGAGGTATTTAGAAATTGTATTTGCCCAACTTTGGTGATAGGACTTGGGGGTAGAATGTATGTCACCGGTTAAAGATGAATTGTGATTTCTGCTTGGTTTTTCTGGTATGAGTGAGTGGATGAATGGAGGTACCATTGATTGAGGGATACAGAAGGGAAACACACCTTCCTCCTTCCCTGGGGAAAAGAGTTTAGTTTGGGATAAGTTAGAGCTTCTTGATGAGGGTGAAAGAGGAGAGTGAAAAAGCTGGTTTACAACTCAGCATTCAAAAATGAAGATCATGGCATCCAGTCCTATCTCTTCATGGGAAATAGTTGCGGAAAAAGTGGAAACAGTGATGGATTTTATTTTCTTGAGCTCCAAAATCACTGCAGATGGTGACTGCAGCCTTGAAATTAAAAGATGCTTGCACCTTGGAAGGAAAGCTATGACAAAGCTAGATAGCGTATTAAAAAGCAGAGACACCACTTTGCCAACAAAATTACATACAGTCAAAGCTATGGTTTTTCCAGTAGTCATGTATGAATATGAGAGTTGGACCATAAAGAAGGCTGAGTTCTGAAGAATTTATGCTTTTGAATTGTGGTGCTGGATCAGACTCTGGAGAGTCCCTTGGACAGCAAGGAGATTAAACCAGTCAATCCTAAAGGAAATCAACCCTGAATATTCATTGGAAGGAGTGATGCTGAAGCTGAAGCTCCAATACTTTGGTCACCTGATGCAAAGAGCCAACTCACTGGAAAGACCCTGATGCTGGGAAAGACTGAGGACAGGAGGAGAAGGGGGTGACAGAGGATGAGAAGGTTGAATGGCATCACCGACTCGATGGACATGGGTTTGAGCAAACTCTGGGAGATAGTCAAGGAAAGAGAAGCCTGGTATGCTGAGGTCCATGGGGTTGCAAAGAGTCGGATACCACTTAGTGACTCTACATTAACAACAACAACAACAACATTTCTAATTCCTGTAGAATGTTCAGTACCTAGTTGAAGTTTTGGAAGTGGAGCTCATAAGGAGAGGTGAGAGTTGCAGGTAAATTTGGAAGTCATCATTATGTATGCTACAGTTAAGCGCTAGTCATAAATAGAATCAGAGAGCATGATGACATCCAGCATAAAGGTAAACCCCTAGGGAAGGCAACATCTTAGAGCTGGTCAGAGAAAGAAGAATCAGAAAGGAAATCTGATAATAAATTTTGGAACATATAAGGCAACCAGCAGGAGTTGATGGCTTGCTAATTAAGAGATGATCATTTTAGGGGAGGGTGGATAACTTGTCGTTCATCCTAGAAGATTCTTTAGGATATAGACTAAAAAGATACTGTTTGATCTGACCTAATTGACAAAAAGCAGATTGGTAAAGTTACCAAGAACAGTTTCAGTGCAGTGGGCAGAGGGAATCAGGTATGTCAGCGGGCTGTGACATGAATTAGATCAGGGAATGGGTGGCAGGTGGGGGTGGGCGTGCTCTCCCCCAAAGATTCTTGTCAATGTCTGAGAAACCGTGGATTAGAAGTAAAGAAATGAAGGTAGGTGTGAGTATAGACTATTCTTTAAGAAGTAAGAAAATGAAGGGATGGAGAATGAGAGATGGTAGCTGTGTGGCAGTGTGGGGAGAAGTTCTGTTGTCTTTTTTTTTAAGTTTGGAAAGCTTTTGTGTGTTACGAGATCTGGAGAGAAGAAGAAAGAGATTGGTTTTACAGTTGAGAAGAGACCATTTGGGGAGCAAAGTCCTGAAGAATAGTGGTAACTAAATCCTCACCTGAGATAGAACAAAGGGAAGTAAGGGTGTTTTTGCTGTTTAGTCGCTCAGTTGTGTCTGACTCTTTGCAGCTCCATGAACTGTAGCTTGCCAGCCTCCTCTGTCCTTGGGATTTTCCAGGCAAGAATATTGGAGTGGGTTGCCATTTCCTTCTCCAGTAGATCCTCCCAACCCAGGGATTGAACCCTCATCTCCTGCATTGGCAGTCAGGTTCTTTACCACTGAGCCATCAGGGAAGCGGAGGTATGGGTAGGAAAAGATTTTTTAAAAGAAAAAAAAAATGAGGATACAGTAGTTGAGATAGAGTGAAGTAAGAGATACAGTTATCTAAACAGTGTGAGGAATCAAGGTGGCAGAGCAAGTCCTCGAAGGTTATGAGAAGCTTGATATGGCAACCTCAAGGGAAAGGGAATTAAAATATTCAGTACAAGCAAGAGAGTCTAGTCAGCAGTATCAAACGCTTAGCTCAACTGGGGAACTCTAAATCAGTGGGTTACGCAGTTTCACTCAGTTGACATCGCACCAAGAACAAGAGCAGAGGGAAGGTCTGGTTGGCACTGTCCATAGCTGGACCCTGGCAAGTAGAATGCTTTGGAAGGTCAAGGGGGAGAGGAAGTTGAGGTTGCTGGTGACTTTGGTTGTAATACTGATCTGTGGGTAAACTTATGAGAAAGTGATTTCTGAGGGAGACTGGAGAGTCTTGAAGACTAGAGAGGACTAAGGGTTTGAAGAAAGATGGGCAGGTTTTATCAGTTACGTGGTCAGGCAGTGGTATGGTCAGAAATGGAAAGATAGTTGCCTGGGGTCAGTGCACGGCGGCACATTTTTCTGGGTTTGCAGAGAACTTAAAATCTAGTACAACTGGAATAACAGGACTGTGAAGCCACATGCAATACATACTTTGTGAAATTCTTGAAGCTTCAGAGAGGGAAAAAAACGATGTTGCAGAAACTTCAAATACTCCAGAAGACAGATCCCAGTTCCATTTTGTTTGTCGCAGAGTAATCAGCTCCTGGCAAGTTGTCTGTTGTCCGAGCTCAGTAAATATTTGTTGAATGAATAACACCCTCCAGAGTATTTCTTGACTGGGAGATTTATAATGCTGGAAAATTATGGTTCGCAACTGACACCTAGTGGTGTTGTACTCAAATTACTATTCAGTGACAGCATTTTCCTTCTTATTTCAGAGAAATCATACAGATCAGTGGCACAGGGAGGCCTGGCGTGCTGCAATTCATGGGGTCGCAAAGAGTCGGACACGACTGAGCGACTGAACTGAACTGAACTGAACAGTAATAGCTTTGTTCCTGAAACAAGTCTCTGAGTTGATTTTGGGCAGTCTTGCTATTGGCATTTACCAGGACTTTAATTTGAAACAATCAGCAGTAATATTTACAGAACGTCCACTGTATGCCAGACACTGTTGTATGTGCCAGAGATTTTCATGTGGTGTAATATAGGACCTTGTATATAGGACCTCACTGAATTTGAATACATAGGTAGTGTGTTCCACTGAGAGTGGAAAACTTGTTCCGGAACTTAATTTTAGGGGTTTTTTTGTTGTTGTGATTTTACATGCGAGACCTTTCTAAATTTATTTCATAGCTTTTGGTGCTAACATTTCTGTCATGAAATAATTTTCATTAATCTTAGGTAGGCTTTCAAGGAGATTGAGGTAAGGAAGTCTCGGGTTTGTTGTCAGTTTATATGCTACACGTTGTGCAAGATAACTTTGTAGTATGGAGAACTGTGAACAGATTTTATCTTTGTTGTTCAGTCACTAAATCACGTCCGACTCTTTCTGACCCTCATGAACTGCAGAACACCTGGCTTCCCTGTCCTTCACTGTCTCCCGGAGCTTGCTCAAACTCATATCCATTGAGTCAGTGATGCCATACAACTATCTTGTCCTCTGTCACCCCCTTCTCCTCCTGCCCTCAATCTTTCCCAGCATCAGAATGTTTTCCAGTGAGTCAGCTCTTTGCATCAGGTGTCCAATGAGTTGTAGCTTCAGCTTTAGCATCAGTCCTTCCAATGACTATTCAGGATTGATTTCCTTTAGGATTGACTGGTTTGATCTCCTTGCTGTCCAAGGGACTCTCAAGTGTCTTCAACACCACAGTTCAAAAGCATCAATTCTTTGGTGCTCAGCCTTCTTTATAGTCCAACTCTCACATCTGTGCATGACTACTGAAAAAACCGTAGCTTTAACTATATGGATCTTTGTTGACAAAGTGATACCTGTGCTTTTTAATATGCTGTCTAGATTTCTCATAGCTTTTCTTCCAAGGAGCAGGAAGTAAAGTTCTGATATGTTTAGTAATCATGCTGAAGTATTTAAAGTATTTATGAATGAATTGACATGATACCTAGGATTTGCACTAAAATACTTCAGAAGACAATTAGAGTGTAAATGAAACAAGATGACAGGTTTTAAATAATTATTTAAATTATGTTCATGGGCAGAGGTTATTCTACTGTTTTTCTCTACTTTTGTAAATTCTGGACATTTTCCACACTAAAAAGTAAACAAAAAAATTAGACTGGTGAGGGTAGAAAGAAAGTTTGTTGTGATTAAGTTAGAACATGATCTGTATTTTAATATTTAGCAGATTTTATTGCTTTGCTGTGTTCCATTTGATGTTCTTTGAAGATGAGGTTGAATCGCAAGTGTGTGTTTGCTTATAATGGATGAAATGTGATTGAGACCTGACGGGTGACTTTATACTGACATTGCCTAGAGACTATTGGAATTTGGACTTTAAAGCTCGTGAAATTTGCTGGACAACAGATTGGAGGCCTGGGAGCTATAATTTAAAGTACTAGCCATCACTATGGAAATGAGAGTTGTCTTAAGTGGAAGTTTGGAAACACCTAGGTTTAGAAAACTGGAATGCGATTTTTTTTTTTCTCTCTTAGTGCTTCTGCCTTTACAGGGAAGAGAAGGGAAAAGGGCCCAGTAATCTGCCATGACAGTCCTCTTAAATTGGATTCTACTTTATTTTCATATAGGATTTTTTTCATCATTGAAACATGTGATTTTTGATGTTAAACAGTCTGTTAGGCTCTTAGAGTGTTTTGTATGCCATTAGCAAACCAGATCCCTAAAATGAAAATTAGAAGCCTGTTTTCTTCCTTTTTTTAGAAGTCTGTTCTAAACAATTTAAAAGGAGTTAGAACATATTTCAGGCAAACAGAAAAATAAAGGGGAAATGTAACTTCCAAATGCTTACTACATTTGTCATCCTAATATGTAAACACCACCTCATTCTCTCTTTCTCTAAGACATAAATTATTATAAATATGACTAAGGCCTTTCTATACCATTTCTTTTCTATTCTCTTCCCCCCAGATGTAATTACTAGCTTGAATTTCATATTTATCACTTCTGCCTTAGTTCAGTTCAGTCACTCAGTCGTGTCTGACTCTTTGCGACCCCATGAATTGCAGCACGCCAGGCCTCCCTATCCATCACCAATTCCTGGAGTCTACTCAAACCCATGTCCATCGAGTCGGTGATGCCCTCCAACCATCTCGTCCTCTGTCGTCCCCTTCTCCTCCTGCCCCCAATTCCTCCCAGCATCAGGGTCTTTTCCAATGAGTCAACTCTTTGCATGAAGTGGCCAAAGTACTGGAGTTTCAGCTTCAACATCAGTCCTTCCAATGAACACCCAGCACTGATCTACTTTAGGACAGACTGGTTGGATCTCCTTGCAGTCCAAGGGACTCTCAAGAGTCTTCTCCAACACCATAGTTCAAAAGCATCAATTTTTTGGTGCTCAGCTTTCTTCACAGTCCAACTCTCACATCCATGCATGACCACTGGAAAAACCATAGCCTTGACCAGACAGACCTTTGTTGGCAAAGTAATGTCTCTGCTTTTTAATATGCTGTCTAGGTTGGTCATAACTTTCCTTCCAAGGAGTAAGCGTCTTTTAATTTCATGGCTGCAATCACCATCTGCAGTGATTTTGGAGCCCCAAAAAACAAAGTTTCCACTGTTTCCACATCTATTTCCCATGAAGTGATGGGACCACATGCCATGATCTTAGTTTTCTGAATGTTAAGCTTTAAGCTAACTTTTTCACTCTCCTCTTTCACTTTCATCAAGAGGCTTTTTAGTCCTCTTCACTTTCGGCCATAAGGGTGGTGTCATCTGCATATCTGAGGTTATTGATATTTCTCCCGGCAATCTTGATTCTAGCTTGTGCTTCTTCCAGCCCAGCGTTTCTCATGATGTACTCTGCATATAAGTTAAATAACCAGGGTGACAATATACAGCCTTGACGTACTCCTTTTCCTATTGGGAACCAGTGTGTTGTTCCATGTCCAGTTCTAACTGTTGCTTCCTGACCTGCATACAGGTTTCTCAAGAGGCAGGTCAGGTGGTCTGGTATTCCCATCTCTTTTCCACAATTTATTGTGATCCACAGAGTCAAAGGCTTTGGCATAGTCAATAAAGCAGAAATAGATGTTTTTCTGGAACTCTCTTGCTTTTTTGATGATCCAGCGGATGTTGGCAATTTGATCTCTGGTTCCTCTGCCTTTTCTAAAACCAGCTTGAACATCTGGAAGTTCACGGTTCACGTATTGCTGAAGCCTGGCTTGGAGAATTTTGAGCATTACTTTACTAGCGTGTGAGATGAGTGCAATTGTGTGGTAGTTTGAGCATTCTTTGGGATTGCCTTTCTTAGGGATTGGAATGAAAACTGACCTTTTCCAGTCCTGTGGCCACTGCTGAATTTTCCAAATTTGCTGGCATATTGAGTGCAGCACTTTCACAGCATCATCTTTCAGAATTTGAAATAGCTCAACTGGAATCCTATCACCTCCACTAGCTTTGTTCGTAGTGATGCTTTCTAAGGCCCACTTGACTTCATATTCCAGGATGTCTGACTCTAGGTGAGTGATCACACCATTGTGATTATCTGGATCATGAAGATCTTTTTTGTATAGTTCTTCTGTGTATTCTTGCCACCTCTTCTTAATATCTTCTGCTTCTGCTAGGTCCATACCATTTCTGTCCTTTATCAAACCCATCTTTGCGTGACATGTTCCCTTGGTATCTCTTATTTTCTTGAACAGATCTCTAGTCTTTCCCATTCTGTTGTTTTCCTCTATTTCTTTGCACTGATCACTGAGAAAGGTTTTCTTATCTCTCCTGGCTCTTCTTTGGAACTCTGCATTCAAATGGGAATATCTTTCCTTTTCTCCTTTGCTTTTCACCTTTCTTCTTTTCACAGCTGTTTGTAAGGCCTCCTCAGACAACCATTTAGCCTTCTTGCATTTCTTTTCCATGGGAATGGTCTTGATTTCTGTCTCCTGTACAATGTCACGAACCTCCGTCCATAGTTCATCAGGCACTCTGTCTATCAGACCTAGTCCCTTAAATCTATTTCTCACTTCCACTGTATTGTCATAAGGGATTTGATTTAGGTCATAACTGAATGGTCTAGTGGTTTTCCCTACTTTCTACAGTTTAAGTCTGAATTTGGCAATAAGGAGTTCATGATCTGAGCCACAGTCAGCTCCCGGTCTTGGTTTTGCTGACGGTATAGAACTTCTCCATCTTTGGCTGCAAAGAACATAATGAATCTGATTTCAGTGTTGACCATCTGGTGATGTCCACGTGTAGAGTCTTCTCTTGTGTTGTTGGAAGAGCGTGTTTGCTATGACCAGTGTGTTCTCTTGGCAAAACTCTATTAGCCTTTGCCCTGCTTCATTCCGTACTCCAAGGCCAAATTTGCCTGTTACTCCAGGTGTTTCTTGACTTCTTACTTTTGCATTCCAGTCCCCGATAATGAAAAGGACATCTTTTTTGGGTGTTAGCCATAAAAGGTCTTGTAGGTCTTCTCAGAACTGTTCAACTTCAGCTTCTTCAGCATTACTGGTCAGGGCATAGGCTTGGATTACCGTGATATTGAATAGTTTGCCTTGGAAACGAACAGAGATCATTCTGTCATTTTGGGGATTGCATCCAAGTACTGCATTTTGAACTCTTTTGTTGACCATGATGGCTAGTCCATTTCTTCTAAGGGATTCCTGCCCACAGTAGTAGATATAATGGTCATCTGAGTTAGATTCACCCACTCCAGTCCATTTTAGTTCGCTGATTCCTAGAATGTCGACATTGACTCTTACCATCTCCCGTTTGACCACTTCCAATTTGCCTTGATTCATGGACCTAACATTCCAGGTTTCTATGCAATATTGCTCTTTACAGCATTGGACCTTGCTTCTATCACCAGTCCCATCCACAACTGGGTATTGCTTTTGCTTTGGCTCCATCCCTTCATTCTTTCTGGAGTTATTTCTCCACTGATCTCCAGTAGCATATTGGGCACCTACCAACCTGGGGAGTTCCTCTTTCAGTATCCTATCATTTTGCCTTTTCATGCTGTTCATGGGGTTCTCAAGGCAAGAATACTGAAGTGGTTTGCCATTCCCTTCTCCAGTGGACCACATTCTGTCAGACCTCTCCCCCATGACCCGTCCATCTTGGGTGGCCCCATACAGTCTGGCTTAGTTTCATTGAGTTAGACAAGGCTGTGGTCCATGTGATCAGATTGGCTAGTTTTCTGTGATTTTGGTTTTAGTGTGTCTGCCCTCTGATGCCCTCTCACAACACCTACCGTCTTACTTGGGTTTCTCTTACCTCGGACGAGGGGTATCTCTTCACGGCTACTCCAGCAAAGCGCAGCTGCTGCTTCTTACCTTGGACGAGGGGTATCTCTTCACGGCCGCCCCTCCTGACCTTGAACATGGAGTAGCTCCTCTCGGCCCTCCTGCGCCCACACAGCCGCTGCTCCTTGGACGTGGGGTAGCTCCTCTCGGCCGCCGCCCCTGCCTTAGTAGAGTCATATTCCTAAACTTAGGCTTAGCAAGTGCTTCCTCACGCCCTGGGTTTGTTTTTTTTTTCCTTCGCCTGTAGCAATCTACAGCCCAGCAAAGAGAAGCAAAGATGATTTTCCATTCTTCAAATTTAACTTTGATATATCTGTCTCAATCTACATTGTGGTTTCAATTATTAGGGGTCTGAAAAATAGATTTTGATTTCAATGAGCTATTTAATTGATTTTCTTTAAATAATTAATGCCTGGAGCCTTAGCATTCCTTTATGTGACCTCTTTAGCTTTCTGCCTTTGTGGAGAGCTCATGCCTTCTAAGGCTTATCTAACTTTCATATTAAGCCCAGTTTAATTTCAACAGCCTTTTCTTGTGTAGAGAGAGATAGAGCATTTCTTTGTTTTTGTCTCTCTTTTTTTTTATAGCAAAGAAATTGATTAAAAAAAACTTAAATCTGGCATTATGAAAACAGATTTGTTTTCATTAAAAAGTTGTTTGATAATGTGCTTGTGAACTCAGAGAGAAGGAAAAAAAAAAAATCTCAATCTGAGTAATAGCCATTGTTTTCTGCTGCTTTGCTTTTGGTTGAAATGTAAGATGGTATTTCTTTGTTTAAAGAATTTTTATTTTAACTGCTAAGAAAAACATTTCTCTTGTCCCTATACGGAACAGAGAACTATAGGATTCCCTGGTCTGTCCCTCTGTGTGTCTTCATTATAGGCTCTTGTTTGTAACCGGTATAGTTCAAAATCTGTTGCTTCGGAAAATAATCGGTTTGCTTTAGTCTGCTTGCTCTGTGTACTTCATATTTCAAATTTTGAAGCAATTTAAATCCAATTGTTTTAGGTTTTAGCATTCTCCAAAGAGGGTCATTAGAGCTTCTGGCTTTTAGACACCAACCTCTTTACACACTGGGCTTCCTAGATGGCTCAGTGGTAAAGAATCCTCCTGCCCGTGCGGGAGATGCTGGAGTCATGGGTTCGATCCCTGGGTTGGGGAGATTCCCGGAGAAGGAAGTGGCAGCCCACTCCAGTGTCCTTGCCTGGAGAATCCCATGGACAGAGGAACCCGAAGGGCTACAGTCCTTGGGGTCCCAAAGAGTCAGATGTGACTGAGCGACTGAGCAGTTAAGACAGATTTGTAGTCTGTGTCAGAGTTACTGGAAATGTTTTAGTACAGTCTCTCTTACTTCTTTTTTTCGTTGTTCTTTGGTCCTTGGTTTCTACTCTACAGCTTCCCTCTAATATGGCAGTTAAATTTGTATCGTTCCTCTCTAGACCAGTATTTAATCACGCCCCGACAGTATGACAGGGCCGTGTCCCCGGCCTCATTCATCCCTGCTCTCTATGTAAACCTAAAGGTTTATCATCAGACTTAGCATAGTAGTAACATTCCTTAAAAACCTACTTGTACGAGGCAGCATGTAAATGTTAATTGATTCTCTCTTCTAATCCTTACAACAACCTTGCCAGGTGAAAGTAAATAAATGATCATCATTCTGATTTTTCCCATGAGTTAACTGGGCACCAGTAAATCATTTGTTTAAAACCCCTTGGGGATGGGATTGCCAGATAAAATATAGGATGCTGAATTAAATTTGAATTTCTGATAGACAATAATTTTTGCAGAATCCAGTAACCCTTCTTGGAAAGTATGTGGTAGAGCTGGGATTTAAAACCTTATAATGCGGTCATAGGTCTCAAGCTGTTGACTGCTACATTATACTGGATGTGGAGAGTAAAAATCTTGCCAACCTGGATGCTCATTCAGCGTTTGGATGGCAGCTACTACCTATTCATTATCGTTTCTTTTAGTTGTTTTCCCCCCACTAATTATATTTACTGAAATGTAAAAGTATTTGCATTCTTTCTGATTGCAAAGTGTGACTTCAAGTAAATTCATATATGCTTTTTACATCTTCTTATCTAAGTCTTTACTTAATTGTATGTTAAATGGCAAAATAGAATAGAATGGGACTTTTCTGGAGGACATGCTCATTTTAACCATTCTTATTCACATAAAATCACCACCATCTTCTTCCTTTTCTCAAAGACAGAAAGATTTAGTTACATGTGTGTGCTAAAAAGACACATTTACCTTTTCTTCTGATAAGGAAATGACACTTGAATAAGGTCTTTAGAAAACTAAGAAATTATCAAATACACATGCAGAATTGAAAGAGACTTTTTACTGAGAATTGCCAAGGAAACCAACTAACTCCACCAAATGATCCTACAGGGAAGTAAGGGGCAAATTTTCCTGATCAATTGCCACAGGGTTGGACTTTTAGTTTTGCATATCTAGAAACTGTAAAAAACCAAAGGCATAAGAGATTGAATAACACAGACTTTAAATTTGATGCTTGTGATTTCCAGTTCTAGTGGAATTACAGACAGCATATATTAAAAAGAAGACACTCTTAAAATTAATGAACTATGTGTTTAACACAAGACTTTGAGTCAAGGCATATAGAAATTGAAGAGAGGGATATTTCTTATTAAACCTGTCTGTAATTAATGGATGCCTCTGGAAAATTTTTCTGTTGTCCAGAAGAAATTGGATAACATCTATAGTAGTAATAGCAAGTTAGAATTCTGTAGAGAGTCTAGGAAGGAAAGTGAACAACAAGGATCAGAGTATAACTCTTAGTTACAATAGTGTTTTCTGTAAGATTGGCCCTTCTTTTGGTCTACTCCATCTTCATGTATTTTCAGGCATAGTATATTGAAGGATTGGTCAGTTTGTGGCAAAGTCTCTCTGAACTTATAGTGGTAGTCATTGCCATGTTACTGTTTTCTTTATAGAAATTAAGACCAAATTATTTTGAATTGCATTTATTTTGTGTAAGTGGAAGTTCCTATCAAAACTTTCAGAAGTCACTATATTGCTATCCAGCCAGCATTTACTATTTTGTAGAAGTCATTAATAGTCATTTATATTTTTGTGTTTTTTAAATGTAGGTGTGATATAATTACCTTTGGGACATGGTAGACTGCAAGTCATTAATAAAAAGAAAAATGTGTCCTTTCTTTTATTATATAAATCTTTTCATGAAAGCACTGACTTGATACAGCAAAACTTATTAAACCTTCAAATCTCTAGTCAAGAAAAAAGTAAATGGTTTTCTTTAAACACGCACTGCTGTGAATGTTGAGTCGGCTACATAAGGACCTAGCCTGATTACCAACTTTTTTGGAATTCAGTGTTTGAATTTTAAGTGACTTATATTGAAAATAATTTTTTTCCCCTTTCAAACTAGTTGTAAGCAAAAGCTTGATGTAAGGTTTAAATAAGAAATTTGTTCATTTATTGAGTAATGATTTATCGAATGTCCATTCTGTGCCAGGCATTGTTAGGTCTATGATCATCAGTGAACATGACACAAATCCCTGCTCTTCATTTTAGTTGAAGAGACAAATAAGCAACATGTAAGCAAATAAATGTGTAATTGTAAGTACTGGATGACAAGTTCTGTGAAGTAAAAGCTTGGCACATACAGAAAAACTTTCCAAACTTTGTATTATAATTTTCAAAGTACAACAAATGCCCTGTCTTATTCAACAATTAACATGTTTAAGATATATTTGCTTTATCTGTCCATCCATATGTGTGTTGAGTGTGTGGCTGTCTAGGTTTATTTTTTTCCTCAAATCATTTGGAAATTATGTTGCAGATATCCTTATCATTATAATAATGGAAATGTAACAATATAATAATAAAATATGATAATTGATGATTACTAATACTTCATCCCTAAGTATTTCAACAGACATCTCTTCAGAATGAGGACATTCTTCCTCAGTAGGGAGTTAACTAGCATTTAGTTCTCTTACTTCCTTCAGCTGGGGCTGTCATAGCTAATCAAAAGTGACCAAAGGATTTAGAATATTTTCAGGTCATCTGAACATACAGAGTTTATAGAGTTTCCTTGGGAAGAGATCTGATACATATCAATAGTTTTAAAAATTGAATGATAGCTACTTTGCAGGTGTATTTTTATGACTTTTCAAATTTTTAATTCTTGAAAATATAAGACTAGTCTTCATCTAAACACTGTGAGTGGAAATGAACATTTACTGAGAAATTGCTCCAGTTATAAGCAATGCTGAGCACATTTATATGTTATCTTTTTGAGTCCTAGAAACTTTTCAAGAATGTTAAAATGTATCTCTGTGCTATGCAAGAGTAATGATTTCTTTAAGTAAAAAAGTTTACTTAATTACAGCTGGACTGTCTAGTGGCAAAGCAAGGAATTTGGATACCTGTCTCCTGCAGGAAAGCACAAACAGTTTCCACTGTGTCTTTTTGCATTTTAAGGAGAGTTAGCATTCACTACTTTTAGAGGATTTCTTTCAAAATAAACAGCTAAATATGTAAGAGGAGTTGATGATAGATGTTGCTTTATCTGTTTCTTTTTTTGAGTTACTTTTGTGGTTCAGTTCAGTTTAGCCGCTCAGTTGTGTCAGACTCTTTGCGACCCCATGGACCGCAGCAGGCCAGGCCTCCCTGTCCATCACCAACTCCCAGAGTTTACTAAAACTCATGCCTGTTGAGTCGGTGATGCCATCCAACCATCTCATCCTCTGTCATCCCCTTCTCCTCCTGCCTTCACTCTTTCGCAGCATCAGGGTCTTTTCCAATGAGTCAGTTCTTTGCATCAGGTGGCCAAAGTATTGGAGTTTCAGCTTCAGCATCAGTCCTTCCAATGAACACTCAGTACTGATCTCCTTTAGCATGGACTGGGTGGATCTCCTTGCAGTCCAAGGGATTCTCAAGAATCTTCTCCAACACCACAGTTCAAAAGCATCAATTCTTTGGTGCTCAGCTTTCTTTATATTCCAACTCTCATATCCATACATGACTACTGGAAAAACTATAGCTTTGACTAGACGGACCTTTGTTGGCAAAGTAATGTCTCTGCTTTTTAATATGCTGTCTAGGTTGGTCATAACTTTTCTTTCAAGGAGCAAGCGTCTTTTAATTTCATGGCTGTAGTCACCATCTGCAGTGATTTTGGAGCCCAAAAAATAAAGTCTAACACTGTTTCCACTGTTTCCCCATCTGTTTGCCATGAAATGATGGGACCAGATGCCATGATCTTAGTTTTCTTAATTTGAGTTTTAAGTCAACTTTTACTGTCCTCTTTCACTTTTCAACAAGAGGCTCTTTAGTTCTTCTTCGCTTTCTGCCATAAGGGTGGTGTCATCTGCATATCTGAGGTTATTGATATTTCTCCCGGCAATCTTGGTTCCAGCTGGTGCTTCTTCCAACCCAGCATTTCTCATGATGTACACTGCATATAAATTAAATAAGCAGGGTGACAATACATAGCCTTGTCATACTCCTTTTCCTATTTGGAACCAGTCTGTTCTATGTTCAGTTCTAACTGTTGCTTCCTGACCTGCATGCAGGTTTCTCAAGAGGCAGGTCAGGTGGTCTGGTATTCCCATCTCTTTCAGAATTTTCCAGAGTTTGTTGTGATCCACACAGTCAAAGGCTTTGGCGTAGTCAATAAAGCAGAAGTAGATGTTTTTCTGGAATTCTCTTGCTTTTTCGATGATCCAGTGGTGGTTGGCAATTTGATCTCTGTTCCTCTGCCTTTTCTAAAACCAGCTTGAACATCTGGAAGTTCATGGTTGACGTACTGTTGAAGCCTGGCTTGGAGAATTTTGAGCATTACTTTACTAGCATGTGAGATGAGTGCAATTGTGTGGTAGTTTGAGCATTCTTTGGGATTGCCTTTCTTAGGGACTGGAATGAAAGCTGACCTTTTCCAGTCCTGTGGCCACTGCTGAGTTTTCCAAATTTGCTGGCATATTGAGTGCAGCACTTTCACAGCATCATCTTTCAGAATTTGAAAGAGCTCAACTGGAATTCCATCACCTCCACTAGTTTTGTTCATAACGGTGCTTCCTAAGACCCTCTTGACTTCACATTCCAGGATGTCCGGCTCTAGGTTGGTGATCCACACCATCATGATTATCTGGGTCACGAAGATCTTTTTTGCATAGTTCTTCTGTGTATTCTTGCCACCTCTTCATCATCTTCTGCTTCTGTTAGGTCCATACCATTTCTGTCCTTTATTGTGCCCATCTTTGCATGAAATATTCCCTTGGTATCTCTAATTTTCTTGAAGAGATCTCTAGTCTTTCCCATTCTATTGTTTTCCTCTCTTTCTTTGCATTAATCTCTGAGGATGGCTTTCTTATCTCTCCTTGCTATTCTTTGGAACTCTGCATTCAAATGGATATATCTTTCCTTTTCTCCTTTGCCTTTCGCTTCTGTTCTCTTCACAGCTGTTTGTAAGGCCTCCTCAGACAACCATTTTGCCTTTTTACATTTCTTTTCCTTGGGGTGGTTTTGATCCCTGCATCCTGTACAATGGATAAAAATTCAGTTTTCTATGACAACAATTATGGATTCTTTATATTTGACACTCAATCAAATTCTGCCCAGCGTTGCAGTCTAACAAAATGGATTAAATTTACCCCATACACGTATATGCATTCTTTTCTCAGTTACATTCTTTTTAAAGAGTCAGGGCTGTGTGTTCTGCTTCTGCTTCTGATTCAATAGATCTGAACACACTTCCTGGGTATGTCACTACTGCCGGTCTGGGGACCACATTCTGAGTATCTACCTGTTTGTCCTCTCTCAGTACTTACCTTCGTACTTATCACTTACTTTAAACGTTCTCTTAGCCATGACTCTTTTTTTTACTTCTATGTATTGAGACTGTCAGTTGTTCTCAAATGTTAGTGTGTAGGTGAATCACCAGGGAAAATTGTTGACAAAGCAGATTTCTGATTGGACTTCAAACATTGATTTTTAGCAAGTCCCTGAGCTGGTCTATGGATAGCAGTTGGTGAAGTCCTGACTTCCGCATTTGATCACCTGCTCCTCATCATCATAACTGTCTGTTGTATTTGTCTCTGTTTTTTAATACTGTAGTATCATTCTTCATTCATATGTCTGTCTCCCTCCAGCATCCCTAAAGGGAAAGAACTGTTTTACTTAGCATTATGACTTCGGTGCTTAATACCATGCAGTGTTAAAAAGCAATAGACTTGATAAAAATAGATTACTGAACAAATGAAAAAAAAAAAAAAGCAGTAGGCTTGAGTACTACCTGTATAATTTAGCTCTGTGATCTTGGAGAACTTACTTAATCCCCCTGAGCCTCAGTGTCCTATTTTGTTCCATGGTTGTAGTAATATTTACTCACTATGGAAATTAGCTCTCAGGCATGGGAGTATTTGGTGTAGTAATTTACATACAGAATGTTCCCGATAAATGGAAACCATTGCTGCTGTGGCAGTTGTGTTATGAAAGAAGCAAAATAAATGTTTGAGTTCGTGAAATACTCTTAATAATGACTTCAGCATTCAAATTCAGGGTATGTGTTTAACACTTCATTAAAAGATCTTGGCTTAATTGTCTCAGTTAAACATAGTTTCCTGTTTTTCTATTTTATGAAAATATTGTGAAGTAAAACCATGCCTTGGATCTTTTTTCTCCCACAGGAAAACAAAGAAACCGCTTGGAACCCATGGACACCATCTTTGTTAAACAGGTGAAAGAGGGCGGACCTGCTTTTGAAGCTGGATTATGCACAGGTGCTGATATTAAAACAGACTCTAAATTTCTTTGTTTCTTCCATGTTTCATTTTCCATATTTTTCTTTCTCCTTTTGTGTGTTTCTTCCTTTCTCTTCATATTAGTTATTACTGTTTTTGAGACCTAGTTTGTTATAAGCTTCTTGATACCTAAACAGATACATTCTGACAGAAATACAGAGTTGTACATGACTGAGCAACTTAGCACATACACACGCAATTTGTGGGCACTTCTGTTGTTGTTGTTCAGTTGCTAAGTGGTGTCTGACTCTTTGCGACCCCATGTACTGCAGCATGCCAGGCATCTCTTTCCATCACTATTTCCTTGAGTTTGCTCAAGCTCACATCCATTGAGTCGGAGATGCCATCCAGCCATCTCATCCTCTCAACCATCTCCCCTTTCTCTTGCCCTCAGTTTTTCCCAGCATCAGGGTCTTTTCCAATGAATCAGCTCTTTGCATCACATGGTCAAAGTATTGGAGCTTCAACTTCAGAATCAGTCCTTCCAATGAATATTCAGGGTTGATTTCCTTTAGGATTGACTGTTTTGATCTCCTTGCTGTCCAAGAGACTCTCAAGAGTCTTCTCCAGTACCAGAGTTCAAAAGTGTCAATTATTTGGCATTCAGCCTTCGTTATAGTCCAACTCTCACATCCATACATGACTACTAGAAAAACCACAGCTTTGACTAGACAGACCTTTGTTGGCAAAGATCCGTGATGTCTCTGATTTTTAATATACTGTCTCAGTTTGTCATAGTTTTTTTCCCAAGGAGCAAGGATCTTTTAATTTAAAAAAAAGTGGGCACTTTTAGTTACCACTTAATAATGGACTCTCAGAGGCCCTTTAAAACAACCTATTTTGCATACATTTAATTTTGACAAAAATGAACAAAACAGTAAAATGATGAAGATATTTATTGATCTAACTAAAATAATCTTGGAGCTCCAAATTCCAGAAGAGCCTGGCCTTCCAGAGATGAATTAGTTCATTCCACCACAAAGAGTAGCTTATTTTTTTTATTAAAATGGTAAATTTTCTTTATTTTTAAAATTTCTATCAGTGTGGTTGCTTTATAGTGTTGTGTTAGTTTCTCCTATGCAGCAAAGTGAATTGGCTATACTTACATCTATAACCCCTCTGTGTTGGATTTCCTTCCCATTTACACCCCATAGTGCATCAAGTAGAGTTCCCTGTGCTATACAGTAGAGTTGTCATTAGTTATCTATTTTATACATAGTACCAGTAGTGCGTTTGTGTCCATCCCAATCTCCCAATTCATTCCATCCCCCCAAGTCCCCAAAGAGTAACTGAAGTCTGCAGTGCAGTGCAAGCAAGCCCAGCTGCATATCTGCAGGATGTGGTCTGTTTGTTCTGAAATATTTTGTGACTTGTGATTTTCATAAAAACTAGCCAGGATTTAGTTTAGAGTAATGCAGACACTGAAATAGTTACCCCTTTCTCTTGTTTTTAAACATAATTTTAAATGGCAATTAATGAAAAACTAGCTTTTACTGCCTTTTGATTAAAATAATCTTTTCAGCTACAAATACAAGTATTGGGTATCATTCCTAAGATACATTAGGATGCACTGTTAATTTGTTAATTGGTTTTTTTGGTCATAGTTGAGGGGCTGTGCTAGGCACACGAAAAGTACCTTTTTTCTATTTTCTTCTTTCCCTTGTCCTTTCTCTCATTTATTTTCTTTTGTGCTCTGTTGAATTTTTTTGAGTCATCCAGAGGTCCTTTACCCCATTAAAATGAAGAACAAGTTAGTATATATAAAGCCAAACCCATGTGCATACCCATATTTCAGTTCTGCAGTGTAGCACTAATCAGTAAACTAAAGAGATTGGGAGAACAGGACAAAGAAATCAGTTGGACTAAAATTGGAGAACACTGAACTTCCCTAGTGGTCCAGTGGTTAAGACTCCACACCAGGGTTCTATCCCTGGTTGAGGAGCTAAGATTCCACATGTTGCACTGCATAGCCAAAAAACTTAAAAAATAAATAAATAAAATTAGGGGATTTATTTTATTTATATAAATATATAAACGTTTAGAAATAAAATACTTTTCGAGGTTTCTAAATTCATCAGTTGCTGAACTCTTCATTTAAAACATCATTATATCTCATAAGCTGGACATATTAAAATTTAGGTTCATTTTTATAAAAGATACTTTACAAAACAATGAGCAGGGATATATCAAAAATAAGTATTTACTCAATAAGTATTACAAAAGTACTCAGAAGTGACATTGTAAAGGAATTCCTCATGTGTTTTTTTTAATTCCTCTTTGAAGGTGATCGAATTATAAAAGTCAATGGAGAAAGTGTTATTGGCAAGACCTATTCTCAAGTAATTGCTTTAATCCAGAACAGGTAAGTCTTGACGTGATTAATTTTGGCCAAAGATGGGTTTTATAAATCAATGAAGAATGTAGGTTTAATACAATATTGTATTCCTGTAAGAAGCTGATGTGATGTAAAGATAGGAAACCTTCCTTTAAAGTTGAAAATGCATTTGAAAGTTGCCAAGAGCATACTACCAGAAGATGGTGTATTTGGTGGCTTTGTTTCGGCAAGTTTACTAGATTTGTAATTAAAATCCTTTTGAGCCTGAGAGGCATACATTTTAGATTTGTCATTGAGTCTCTTACTTTTATTTGAAGTAAAAATCAAATTTGTTTACAATATGTATATAAATAATTGCATATATAATTTATTTTAAAACCACTAAGATAACTTATCTTTAAATAGCTTACTGAATAATATTCTTGCTCAAATTCATTTAACAAAGACCACAAGAAATCATTTTTGAATCCACTTGTTTGCCTACTTTCTACAGAATAAGATTTTGAGTTTTAAAGGTAGAGTAGTATTTATAGAGTGACTGGCTGTAAAGATAGTTTAGTCCAACCCTCTTTCTCTCTGTCACATACCTAGACTTTTTCTTAAAATTGCAAATACAGAAATCAAAAGCCAAAGAGGTTGCCATATTAAATTTTGATCAAGAATAAACCATGACTCTACTAGGGTCTGATTTCCAGATCATCATCACAAGAGGTTCTGCTGCTGCTGCTGCTAAGTCGCTTCAGTCGTGTCCGACTCTCTGTGACCCCATAGACGGCAGCCCACCAGGCTCCTCTGTCCCTGGGATTCTCCAGGCAAGAACACTGGAGTGGGTTGCCATTTCCTTCTGCAATGCATGAAAGTGAATTGAAAGTTAAGTCGCTCAGTTGTGTCCAACTCTTTGAGACCCCATGGACTGTAGCCTACCAGGCTCCTCCATCCATGGGATTTTCCAGGCAGGAGTACTGGAGTGGGTTGCTATTTCCTTCTCCAACAAGAGGTTCTACCCAGATTCAAATTCAGTAACTTTTATGTGACCTGTTGCTTTATATTAGCCACACTCAGCTGTCTGTAATTAAATTGAAGTTCACTGTTTTCTGAAGACTTTTGTCAAGCTCCTCTAACCATGTCTAAAGCAGTTCATGCTATAATCTCACTTATTTACACAAGGATCTTTGGTGACGTTAGTGGTAAAAAAAAAAACCTGCCTGGCAATGCAGGAGATGTAAGAGATTCAGGTTCAATTCCTGGGTCAGAAAGATGCCCTGGAGAAGGAAATGGCATCCCACTCCAGCTTCTCCTTGGGCTTCCCCAGTGGCTCAGAGGGTAAAGAATTTGCCTGCAATGCAGGAGACACAAGAGACACAGATTCAATCCCTGGGTCAGGAATATCCCTGGAGGAGGAAATGGCAACCCACTCCAGTATTCTTGCCTGGAAAATCCCATGGACAGAGGAGCCTGGCAGGCTACAGTCCATGGCGTCGCAAAGAGTCGGACATGACTAAGCGACTAAGCAATAACAACAGTTTACACAAATGCCCTAATACGTTGCCACTTTCAGAGGTGAGTGATCATAATTTATTGATCTCAGAGTATTCTCTTTACTATTAGATTCTAGGTGTTCCTGAGTGACACCTATTTGATCTTAAGTATTGAGGAAACCTGGGGACTGGTGAAGAATTGAAAGCCTCCCCAGAGGCAGTGGGGAGATCTACCCAAATTTTCTTTTTGAAAATAATTTAGATCATGATAAATATACCAGTATGTTTTGTCAACCTATAATTTAAGAGTTTTCAGGGTATTTCTTAACATGTCTTCTTTAAAAGTACCATTTTCCCAAAACAACCATAATTTAATCTTTGTTTTCCTCAAACTCCACATTATTTTTTTTTTCTTTTTTGTTACTGATGCAGTTCATCTTTCACAGTAATAGCATTTTGGAATGACAGTCTTAATTTTTCACCAGTAAAGCAATTTGAAAAATTAAATAAATAAATAAAATAAATGTTTTTTTTTTATGATCTTATTTTTCTTTTAAAAAATTGTGTTCCTTTTGTCTGCAGTTGGTAGCAAATGGATTAATGCAGCACAAAGCCATTGAGATTCTGCAGTGTATTAATGTAAAAATGTATCCTTGCAGAAGAATTTATCTAAGCATCAGTATGTATTTTCTACCAACTCTAAATGTTGAAATTCAAGTACTTACATATATCGTAGTAGAATTTATTTGAACCTGTGGTTCTTACTGATTTACTATTCTCTTTGCATTTATGAACCTAAAAATAAGGGTTCAAATAGAGACACCAGTAAATTATTAGATTTTGGGTTTTTTGTTGTTTGTTTCTCAATCTCATGATTGTACTGGGGGGAAGTCTATCCAGTATTGTTAGGATAGATACTGAAGCCCTAGCTTGGGACAGCACCACTATCCTTGCATATCTCAATGTAATTCTGATATCACAGGACTCAATATAATTTTTCCCTTTGGGCTGTTTTAAACCTAGAGAAACTTGTCTATTATTTCAACAGGATGTTTACAGTACCAAAATAAAATGAGACTTTGAGCTATTCCTGTAAAAGCTCTAAGTTAAATCATGGAGAAGAAAGCAAATAGTTGAGATGCTATATGGTTTTTAAAGATAAGGCATCATTTTGATGGTTGTGATGGTGAACTCTTATTTCCTTCCCTTCTGAGGCCAAGAGGGAATATTTCAAAATTAGGATGTTTAGTATTGCCTAAAATGTTCAATTTTAGGATTCTTTGATTATTTTCATGTTAATGGATTTTTCACTTGATAAACAATGAGACTATGTAGTAAAAATTTGTAATTTGTTCTGTGACCTGAGATAAAGGAATACATAATTATATATTGATGAGTTTTGTTCCAGGAATATTCAATATAAGTAATATGCTTGGTGTTTCTAAATTAGAAGCATGTTGTAAAGAGCACTTGACCAATTCTGAATAGCTCAAACATATGTACATAATTATTATATATGCATAAAAATTATTACTTTTCATTTTAATGATTTGGATTTGAAAGTAAAGATTTTTAAAATCCGCAAGTTAAACTCATAATCAGCTTAAAAAATATTTGAGTTACCTCTTTTTTCCTTTATGTCCTTCTTGTATAATTTTTGCCTCCCTTAAAATAGTTTATGTATATTCAATTTCAGTGATACAACATTGGAACTTAGTGTTATGCCAAAAGATGAAGACATTCTCCAAGTGGTAAGTTTTATTTGTTCAAATATGTGGATTGTTTTATAGTTATGAATGTTAATAAAAATTCTCTAAAGATAGAGGTGAATTAGATTTTTTTAAAAAGATTCTAAGGGGGAAAACCCTTAAACACTTTTTCTCTATGCTTTACCAAAGAGAGAGAGAGACAGACAGACAAACCATTGTCAATTTTTTACAGTTAAGCAACATGAGAACGTTTTATTAATTTCACAGTAAACTTGCTGTTGTCATTTGGAATGAGATTCCTGAAGAGTTTGTTTGCCCCAGTGTTGCGTTCTAGATTATTCCTTTGACCAAAAGCCAAACCTCAGAATGCAAGTACATATCCCCAGGATTAGACTTTTTATATAAAGTCAGAAGTTTTATGAAAGCCATTTCTTAATTTTTCAATAAGTATTACTGCTTATAAATTAACTTACCAAACAATTTTCAGTAGTATCCATTCATTCCATTAGAAGGAATGTTCACAATGAGTACAGTCCACACCTTAAGGGAAAAATATATTAACATCTTAGGGAGGGAATGGAATTAGATAGCAGAAAACCTATAGCATTTGTCTTAAAATATCTTTCTCCTCTTGAGAAAGAAAACAAATTGAATGGAGTGCTTAACTCCTTTATTAAACTTAGATATTGCTGATGGTAAAAAAAAGATGACAAATTTCATTCAGGAATACTTTTCCTCAGTTGACTTTTGTAGTTCAGCAGAATAAAACAATTAGATTGGGGAAATAGCAGTGGCTGCTGAAGTTTGTGGTTTTTAAAAAACTTCCTTTTAGAGACTTGTCATTGCTGTTTCGGAGAAGGCAATGGCACCCCATTCCAGTACTCTTGCCTGGGAAATCCCATGGACGGAGGAGCCTGGTAGGCTGCACTCCATGGGGTCGCGAAGAGTCAGACACGACTGAGCGACTTCACTTTCACTTTTCACTTTCATGCACTGGAGAAGGAAATGGCAACCCACTCCAGTGTTCTTGCCTGGAGAATCCCAGGAACAGTGGAGCCTGGTGGGCTGCCGTCTGTGGGGTCGCACAGAGTCAGACACGACTGAAGCGACTTAGCAGCAGCAGCAGAATTGCTGTTTTACTCAGAACTAATGGAATCTTTGTGATAGGAATCAAAATATTGATGCTTTTCATTTATAAGGCGTTAATTTGAACTTGGCTCAACCAAAGTCCTAAATAATCTTTGTAAATACTTTTTTTTTTTTTTTTTTACAAAAAATATTACTAAAGCTAATCCTAATAATTCCACTTAGGGAAGCCTGGTGTGCTGCAGTCCATGGGGTTGCAAAGAGTCCGACACGACTGAGCAACTGAACTGAACTGAACTGATTCACTGACACATAAGATATAGTTAACCAAAATTCGTGGAGGTCAACCTTGTGTTTTCAAGGCAGGCTGATTTCATTTTGAAATGGCAGTTTTACAGATAAAAGATTATCCTTCTTAAGTGCACAGTTCTGTTGATGTCAGGGGTGTCTGATCAAGGAGAGATAACCATCCATGATGGTTTTCTTAATCAATTAGAATTAGTTGCAGGGTTCCTAACCTGATCATTCAGCACAATGAAGGAGTAAAAGTCATAACCATGGAAGGCAGTGAAGTCACTAGATTGAAAATAAAGAGGGGCTTATTCTCTAGGGCTCTACTTATGCAGAGCACCAGGAGGTGATACTTCCGGGGAGGGCAGACTTGACCTTGAACTGTTGCATTCTCCTGACTCAGAGACAGAGTGCTCTTCCGAAACAGAACTCTACTGAAGAGTCATCTTTAGTAGACTCTTTGCTTGCTAAGATGAAGGCGCTGGTGGGACTTTGTTAGAACAGTGAAAGAAATAGCTCATTTCAGAGTGGCTGGCAATGAATAAATGCCGAGGGAAGGATCAAGCACAGAATGATCGTCCTAGCATGCTGGGTGGTTGATGCAGGGGATCAACAGTGCAATAATGTTCTAAGGATGTGATCAGTGGGAAATTTAATTGATGAGTCTCCTTGTGTTTTATCTAAAGCACAGGGAAACTACAAATTGTTGCACCACAGGGAAAAGTTGGTTCACTGGTCTGACCCAAGCACACAGATCCTGAAAGTTCCTCAGTAAAGGGTCCTGATATATTATAACAGAAAAGTCATATTCTTACAACTTGTTGTTTTATTTTAAGCATAAGAAATCAAAAGCCCAGGGACTTCCCTGGTGGTCCAGTGGTTAAGACTCCACCTTCCAATGCAGGAGGTGTAGGTTTCATCCCTCCTTGGGGACCTAAGATCCCACATGTCTCACAGCCGAAAAACCAGAACATGAAACAACAGAAGCAGTATTGTAACAAAGTAAACACAGACTTTAAAAATGGTCTACATCAAGAAATAAATAAGAGGGAGGTGGGAGCAGGGATCGGGATGGGGAATACGTGTAAATCCATGGCTGATTCATATCAATGTATGACAAAACCCACTGAAATGTTGTGAAGTAATTAGCCTCCAACTAATAAAAAATAAATAAATAAAATGTTCATTCACTCACTAATTAAAAAAAAAAGAAGAAATAAAAATTCTAAAAAAAAAAAAAGAAGAAAGAAAAGTCCATATCCTTGATAATAAAAGAAAACCTCACCTTTAAACCCAGTCTTCATTCAAATTTGCATGTCCTGTAATTTGTTAGGAAATTGAAGGAGTGTATATAGTTAATGTAGGTTATGCATTGTTCCCCGAAGAACATCAAAATGCAGAAACTTCTTTTCCACATAAATGTTTTTAGCTAGGATATCTACAAGTGTCATTTTAAAAAGCTATTATAAAATACAGAGAGAATCTGGGATTTAAAAAAATATATGTGAAAATAAGGGGCCTTCAGAAATATTTATGTTGCTCTTAAATCTGTTACTTAAAATACATGCTTGTAAAGATGTATTTGTCCCTGTGAGGTTGAATATTCATTGCAAAGAAAACATGAACATTTTTACAGCCACTGTAAACATCATTTACCCAAGAGAAAGCTTGTTTTCTCAGTTTGCATATGTTTGCCTGGGTAACAGCAGGATGGGGTGTCCATGAACTTTTGCTCCTCAAATGATGTATAGACCAAGTGGTTCTAGAGGTCCTCAGCTCTCTTTGAGAGGTGACGTAGAAAATTTGATTTAAAACTTGCCTCACGGAAGGACTGGTATATAATAATAAATCTCATAATTTACAGAAGACAGTGATACAGTGTTGAAAAGCACAAAGTATTGGTAAAACTAAGAATTCTTCATTATGTTATTAAACTAGTGCTGGTAATAGTACTCCTGTACTTGGCACCCTTGTTTTTTAAACATATCTAGATCCACAATATGCTTAGTTTTGTATTCATTTCAGTCGTGTGATGGTCTTATGTAATGATATTTTAGACTATGATCATAATCTTAGACAAGTTCATATTTTTATGGTGATATTACAAAATAAAGAGCACTTCCTGTTGCACTTTTAAAAAAGCGAAATGATTGTGTTGCCCTCTCAGACACTGAATGAAACAGTCATCACCCATCAAGTCGCCTAAAGGGCGATAGTGATAGTAGTAGTGTTGGTTGCTTGGTTGTGTCTGACTCTTTGAGACCCCATGGAATATAGCCCACCTGGCTCCTCTGTCCATGGAATTCTCCAGGCAAGAATACTGGAGTGGGTTGCCATTTCCTCCTCCACGCGATCTTCTGGACCCAGGGCTCGAACCCGGGTCTGCTACATTTCAGGCAGATTCTTTACTGTCTGAGCCAGCAGGGAAGTCCCTGAAGGGCAATACTAATGGGGAAAAAAAAAACACGTCCTCAAATAGACCCATTGTAGAAGCGCTAGATCTGAGCATTCTTTTCCCTTCACACCTCAAGACGTTTTGTTAAGCCTTTAGCACCATGGAGTCAAAATTGAATTTTGAGTTGATTGGTTGCGATGGCTATGGAGATTCTCAGGTGTGTCTGGTGTTTGACAAGGGCATTTGGAGCCTACTTCATGTTGTTCTCTGTTAAACACAGCCAGGTTAAACAGCTTTTCTGGTGTAACAGGGAAGAAAGTGATGCACTAGGACTTGAACCCACGCAGGTCTGAGACTGTTTATAGCCTGTAGTTGAAGCTAAACCACGGTTCAATACTGCCATTGGGTCCAGATGAAGGATTCCCGTGGCTGACAGAATCACACTGCCAGTCAGGGTCCGAGCTATCAGGTCAACCAGTCTCTGGGCTGTGCATCCACTGCCCTAGTTACCACTCCATGAATATTGTGACATCCATTGAGAAACGTAATGTAACCAAAGTTTTCCTTTAGATTTATCAGAAGTACTTTCATAAAATAATTATTTATTCCACACTCAGTATACTATTCGATTTAAAATTAGGTGTCCATGTGTCTGTCACATGTGCATCGGGGTGGTCCTGCTTTAGAATAGGAAAGCAAGAACAGGCATTCTGGAAGGTTCTTTCATAGTTTGAAAGTTTGAAGCAGTTACTTTCTTCTGCTTTTTTTTTTTTAATCTTATTTTCAATATATTTTTAAAAAGAATCTGCCTTTAATTCATGAGACCCCAGTTCAATTCCTGGGTGGGGAAGATCTGCTGGAGAAGAAATAGGCTACCTACTCCAGCATTCTTGGGCTTCCCTTGTGGCTCAGCTGGTAAAGAATCCACTTGCAATGTGGGAGACCTGGGTTTGATTACTGGGTTGGGAAGATCCCCTGGTGAAGGGAAAGGCTACCCACTCTAGTATTCTGAAGAATTCTGTGGACTGTATAGTCAGTCCATGGGGTCGCAAAGAGTTGGACACGACTGAGCGACTTTCACTTAAAATAATTATAAGAATATACATGCTTGTTAGAAAAGTTTCAAATGATTTAGAAAGGTATAAGCTGTCCACAACATCCCCTTCTCCCATGCCTCACTGTGACATATCTGGCATGTATTTGAAAATTATACAGACATGATAGGTTATTTTTGCTTTTGTCATAGGTACAGGTATTAAAATTAACAGATCATCCTGTTAATGGTGAACTGGTAGGCAGGAATTTTAATCTTAGTAGCTTATTTATTCTGCAGTCTTTTTGTTGGTTTGTTTTTTATTATTTACTAGACAGTAAATACAGTATGGTAATAGTAATACTATAGTAATAGGTATGGTAATAGTGATTTTGATGCAGTTCTACTAAAACTGAACTGAAAGAGTATTTTTAGATTGTTTAGCTACTGTTAGGCACTGTACACATAATCAAGATCCAGACTGTTAACATTACATTTTATTTAAATGCTCTTTACAATGCTAATTCCAAATGGAGACATCTGTAAGTCATCTTTCCTTACTCACTCCCCTCAACCCCCGCTTAGAGAACCCTTTGGATCTGTAGGCATGACAAGGTTGCTACTATTCTGTTTTCATTAGATATGACTTGAATTTTAACATGATAAACTTTAAAACTACTAAGCTACTATAAGATATAAAACTTAAGAACAAGGGTAAAGAACAAGAAAAAACATAGAGTGATATTTGAAAGGATTAATGAAAAAAATTGGCCAGAGTTGTTTTTTTTTTTTTTTTTAATCATATCCTGTTGAATTCCCAAGTGCTAATCTGTCTGAAAAAAAGTCTGAGTATTGTCTAATTCCTTCAAAACTTCTGGATATATACTATGAAGTATCCATTTGGACTTAAATGTAAAAGTGATTATGAGCCAAATATGCAATTCTTATGACATTGGTCTCCAAAATTTCTGGGCCTTGACATGGATGGTTGTTATTCAGTTGCTAAGTCATGTCCGACTTTTGGCAACCCTTTGGTCTGCAGCATGCCAGGCTCCTCTGTCTTCCACTGTCTCCCAGAGTCTGCTCAAATTCATGTCATTGCAGACACACTTATTAATACAGGATGATTCTGACATCATTATAACAGAATATAATTATATAAAAACTATATAAAAGAATATCATTAGATAAAGAATACTTTTAAGTGATACTTTGTTCTGTTTAGTTGGTGCCTGTTGACAATTCAGAGATTCCCAATGAGTAGTTAAAACATTGAAATGTCTGACCGTGACGTCTCAGTGAAAGACTTACTTTCTAACTCACAAGAAAGCACGCCACAGTCACAGCTATGAGCAAGTTATAGAGTTTTAAATTCTGTTTTCAGAATGGGAAACTTCATCATTGGGTTCCATGTTCACCTGGAAGAGTTGAATGCTGTAATCCACCCCAGTGTTTGCCCAAGCCCTGGCTACAGCTTTCCTTAGTAGGCTGTTTGTTTTCCAGAAGAAAACCTAATGGCATTACGGGAGAAGAGGTCTCCTTACAACACATATTATCTGTTCCTAGTCTACTCCCCTGGCTTATCATGGAGCTAATGTCTGTCTGTTCCACACCTCTCAGCATAGCCATTGAAGTTTATTCTCATGACTTATCTGGAACACATACTAAACAACAGGGGCCTTGGAGCACTGCTGATTTCCCCAGGAATGTGAATTGAATGTGTTTGTCTCCAAACTTTATGAGAAAGAGAAACGTTTAAATAGATAACAGCTTTTTTTAGTATCCATGAAATGAGAGACTGTGTGAGGAAATTCAATACTACTACTGAACACATTCATATTTTAGTTGTCTCAAGCATATGTGCTTACATTAGACAACAGTACTGTATCTATAAGGTATTCTGTTCAGTCAGTCCACCGGTAATGCGTGGTCCATGTGTATGTATTTTAAGGACCCCTTTACCATCACTTTACCCAGAAGTGGGGACCCATGAATATAGACTATTTAGGAATTTTAGCATTATCTAAAGTATGTCAAATAGGCAAGTATTAATACTGGTTGACCAAAAAGTTTGTTTTGGCCAACCCAATAGTTCTGGTTATATACTTCTATTATTAAAAGATAATACTCTTCCCTGAATTTGAATAAAGGAGATATCTCTAAGTTATTAGTTCTAGAGCAGCATTTCTTAGCAGAAATTCTAACTGTGTAAAAACCCCCAGGAAAAAAATGGGTTCCATGGCCAAATAAATTTGTAACTTCATTTCAAGTTTTACAGCGTATGATAATGTGGTTGAGGTTTTGAGACGTCACGAAACCCACTCGCCAACCTTTACTTTATCGAGCATAGGGAATACACCACCCCCTCCCCTTTCAGGTGATGTTTCCTAAAACTGCACACACATGCTCTCGAAATACCGAACCAGACAGTACACTCATCCACACACAGCTTTCCCGTCAGTATCGGTGCGACTGTAATCAGCATGGAAAAGATAGGCTTATTACATCAGTGGCAAATACCCAAAATGTCTATTTGGATTGATTGTTTTCATACCTTTACAGTATTGTGGTATGCATGTTTTCTTTCATCTACTTGGCTTTCATTTTCACAGTCTCCTGGTTCAGATTCTATAGTATTCATTATACATGAAAAAGAAATACTCTGGAAGCAGTATTTTTTTATGTCCACTAAGTAGTTATTTTTTCTAAGCAAATCAAACAGGATAAAAGGGACAGCGTGGAAAGATCTTAATTTTTGAGGGGAACCCATTTAACCCAACAGTCGTTCTTTCATTCCAAAGTCCTAGTGTCAAGGCAGCAGCAGTCAGCTGGCAGCTGGTGGTTGTGCTCCAATTTACAGGGGAAGGAGGAGGTTGTACTATTTTAAATGCATAATAGAGCATTCGTTTCGTCATCTGGAAGCAGAGATGGAAGAAGCTCAGGGGAACTGAGAGGCATCAATGTTGTTCTCGTGGAAGGGAAGCTTCCTAGCACATTATCAGACAGCAGCGCAGATCGAAGAAAATATCTGTCAGGAATGCATGTTACCAGATGTATTTTGCTTTCAAGAATGGTAGACAAATAAAATCAGAGCCAGATAAAAGCCTGAGAAAAAGATGCTCAGAAGGAAACTGAAGTTAATCTTTATGCCTCACTGCCCTTTACTTCTCTTGGTACCTTCCAGAGGATTCAGTATAGATGTATTTTTAGCTTGCTGTTTTCCAGCATCAATATGACAACATGATTCTGTCTTTATGTCAGTAAGCAGCTTCTACTATGTTTTCCTATTTTCTGCTAGCTACAATTTACAAAGGATGTCACAGCTCTGGTAAGAACTGCACAGAAGCCATTTCCTTGCTTTTTAAGTCATGTTTTGTAGAAATTTGTAATAAGCCAATCTATTAAAACTGTCAGTTTGCTTAGAGGAATCTCTTCATGGTGTTAATCTTACTAATTTGCAGAATGTGTTTGTGATACATTGTTTTGTTTATTATTTTTTTCTTTTTATGTTTGATTTTTGTATCCTGTGCATAACTGGTGTTAAAACATAACATTTATCTGCATCCCTGTATATTTTTGAAGCGTCTCACCTTCTCTCCTTTCCTAGTACTTTGCTGTTACGTTATGTTATGTTTGTGGCTGCACTTGAGCTTTGCAAGCTGTCTAATGCAAAGACAGGATATGAGATAGTTTTGAATTAAGCCTGTTTTGATTAGGGAAGAATATGTAACATGACACCACACCTAACTGTCTCAGCTGTTGAGCATAATTCTGAGTTACCTTAATTAGCTCTGTTTTGTAGAGTCTCTGTATTTAATTTGTTGCTTTTAAGTTCTTAAAAATATTCCTAGATAATTTTATAAATAGTTGATAAAAAAATTGGAACTGCATGCTTGCCTGTTCATAATAGAGAAATGTCTCCTTAAAACAGGTAAGAGAGACCAAATAAATTTGTACAATGCAATTTTGCATGAGTGTAAAATAAAAAATATAAATTATATACAGGAAGATGAATTACCTTTATTCATATTTTATACCTTTAATATGTGCATATTCTCTGAAAAATTTTAATAGTTAACATGGCTGTTGGAGGACCTAATTTATCAAAATAGATTATTTTTAGTGATTCAGCAGTTATTAATTGGCAAGACAATGTTCAATATAGTATTTATCATAGCAGTAGTGCCTAGAGTAAAGATGTATTTGGTGAAGATTTTTAATATTTTCACCTCACTCTGGCAAAAGATCAGGTTCTTCTTTTGCTGTGAGATTTATTCGGCAGCCATTTAACCTGCCAACAGCTGGGGGGGAAAAAAAAACAAACATAAAACTTAAAAGAGGAAATTTTTGAAAGCAAGATGTCCATATCTTGTTATGGCGGGTGGCACGGATAGAATTTGGTGTGTTTCAGATCTTTTGAGAAAGTAGGCAATTGTAATTTATATTTTTTGCAAATTCTACAATTTATTTGCTTTCTGAGAGACTAGCTGAACTTGTGGAGTCCCCTTACATTGTGTCTGCATGCATGCTTTAGCGAATGCCACTCGGGAGCAAGGCAGGGCACCATAAAATAAGAATGTATCGCAAGATTGGAAATGTGTTCCTTTGATGAGTTTGAAGTGACCCGTTTCTCTCCTCTCCATGTAGGCGTATTCTCAAGATGCCTACCTGAAAGGCAATGAAGCCTACAGTGGCAATGCCCGCAACATCCCTGAGCCCCCCCCAGTCTGCTACCCCTGGCTGCCATCCGCCGCTCCCACCATGGCGCAGCCCCCCGAACCACCTCCTCCAGACTCAACAGCAAGCAAACCGCAGACTAGCCCCCCAGTATTGACGCAGCCCGGCAGGGCCTACAGGATGGAAATCCAAGTGCCTCCGTCACCACCAGAGGTGGCCAAGTCCAACACAGCAGTGTGTGTCTGCAATGAGAGTGTAAGGACCGTCATTGTACCTTCTGAGAAGGTTGTAGATTTATTACCTAACAGAAGCAACCACACAGTTCCCGCTCACAGAACTGAGGAAGTGAGGTATGGCCGAAACGAACAGCCCTCTTTCAAAACCGCGACGAGAGCCACCTCGCCGCCATCCTCAGTTCCCACTGCCCATCTCATCCACCAGCCCGGCTCCAGGTCGTTGGAACCTTCTGGCATTTTACTTAAATCTGGCCACTACGGCGGACACTCAGAAGGTCTGGTGAGCAGATCTCCAGCTGTGGAGCCTGCTTCCGTAAGTGTCAACCACTACTCTCCCAACTCCCATCAGCACATAGACTGGAAAAACTATAAAACTTACAAAGAGTATATTGATAACCGGCGCTTGCACATGGGCTGCCGGACCATTCAAGAAAGGTTAGACAGTTTAAGAGCCGCCTCTCAGAGCACAGCGGGTTATAACCAGGTGGTGCTGAACCGCGCTGCTCTGCAGGTACGGCGTCGGAGCACCTCTCAGGACCGAGTGCCCCAGTCCATCCAGGTCCGGCAGCGCAGCGTGTCCCAGGAGAGGCTGGAGGACTCTGTGTTGGTGGCGTATTGTCCGAGGAGTGCCTCTCAAGGCGCGCTGACATCTCCTTCTATTAGTTTTAGTAACCACAGAACTCGCTCGTGGGATTACATCGAGGGACAGGGTGAAACCTCGGAAAACGTCCATTCTGAATGTCCACCACCGGATGCAAATGGTGAACGAAAGCAGACTTACAAGTGGAGTGGGTTCACCGAACAGGACGATCGGCGAGGTATTTACGAGAGACCCAGGCAGCAAGAAATTCACAAATCTTTCCGAGGCTCCAGTTTTACAGTGGCTCCGAGTGTGGTGAATTCTGACAACAGGAGAGTGAGCAGCAGAGTAGGGGGATCAGTGTCTCAGTTTAAAAAAATTCCAGCAGATCTAAAACCTCTGCAGCCCAGCAGAAATTTTCAAACTACTTGTGGAATGTCCCAGCCTCGAGGGATTTGTCAAGACAGGTCACCTCTTGGGAAAGTCCGGAGTAATTCTCTGAAAGCGCCTTCTACGCATGTCGCGAAACCACCCTCCAGCCAGAACTCATTTGTTTCTATCAAAGACCAAAGACCAGTAAATCATTTGCATCAAAACAGCTTACTGAATCAGCAAACATGGTTACGGACGGAAAGTGCCCCCGATCACCAAGTGGACCCTGGGAAGCCCCCCTCTCTTTCAGGAGCTTCTGTTAAGCCCCCGGCTCTGGCAAGTGAGATTACTAGCACTCCAGATTTTGAGTTATCCGTCACTCAGAGGAACCAAGATTTAAGTGTACAAGAGGTGGAAATTCAGCAATCGAATGCTGTAGATAATAAAGAAATTGTCATCCTAAGAGAAAAACCTCCGTCTGGTCGCCAGACACCGCAGCCTTTAAGGCATCAGTCTTACATCTTAGCAGTGAGTGACCAGGAGACAGGCTCAGACACCACCTGCTGGCTGCCTAATGATGCTCGCCGGGAGGTCCATATAAAAAGGATGGAGGAGAGGAAGGCCTCAAGTACCACTCCACCTGGTGATTCCTTGGCTTCCATCCCATTTATAGGTGAGCTCACCTCATAGTTGTTGGTTAACATGTCAAATATGTCACAAATCTTCCAGCAAACTATTTCTAGTTCAACGGGTCCAGGAATTTTACTCTGTGATCTTGAAACACTTGTTCTGAATTTTCTACACTCTGCTAAAAACCAGAGCCATAAGATTTTTTTTTAAATTTCTTTTTTTAAGTATTTTTATTTATTTATTCAGGCTGCACCTCACAGCATGAGAGATCTTAGTCTCCTGACCAGGAATCTAACTCGTGCCCCCTGCAGTGGAAGGGCAGAGTCTTAACCACTGGACCGCCACGGAAGTCCCCAGAGCCATAAGCTTTTACTCTCAAAAATCATTTCTAGTATCAATTTTCCTTTTTTTTAATTTTAAACTTTGCATACCCAATACCCATTGTTAATTTTGATTTTGATGAGACATATCCCCACCATCTGGGGGAGACTCAGCAAACCAAATTGTGCTTGGTTGTTGATTCAGCTGAAACAATAGTCAAGTAGAACAGTTTGGATCACTGGCAATCAACCTTTCATATCATCAGTGCTTTTTACTTTCTGAAGCTGATTTCTTTATAAATTTTAATTCATGGGCCTACTGAAAAGACTTCTTTGTTATTAGATTACTCTATCTTAGAATAAATCCTGGAATAGATGGCGAGAAGTTACTTAAATGACAAGCATGTGCCCTGATCTGGAGCACCTATCATGTTCACCGAGGCTTTAGATTGCTCCCACACGCCCCAGGTATATTATCCACACATCAACCAGTACGTTTTTAAAAATAGAAATCAGATCATTTCACTCCTAACTAGAATCCTGGTTTAGCTTCCTATGCTACTCAGAAGAGAATCCAAAATCCTATGGCAGGCTAGGCCCTCCATGATCTGCCCCACAACCGCACCGCACCTCTCTGCCCCTACCTCTCACTTTCTGCTCATCCCGTCTTCACACACGCCAGCCGCCCAGCAGCCCTGGAACGCCCTAAGCACACCCTGCCTTGGTGCCCTGGCACCAGCTCCCAGCCCTGGAATGCATTCCAGAGATATTCACAAGACTGCCTCTCAGTACATCTGGGCCTCTGCTCAGACATTTCGTTATCAAAGCAGCCTTTCCAGACCAGACTATCTGAAATACACACAGAACCTAAGGTTCTCTATGTCCTTAAGCTACTTTGTTTATCTTTACACTGCGTGTTTCCACTTGACATTGGTTTTTTTTTTTTTTTTTTTCAATTGCATCTTTCTCTGCAGATCTGAAGCCTAAACTTTTGTGAGAGCCAGGATTTTAGATTGTTTTATTCACATCTTTGTCCTTAGTGTCTGGAACCACTGCCTGGCATAGAGAAGGGACTCAATAAATATTTGTTGAAATACTAAATGAATGATAATTTGAGATGATAGTTTAAATGTATAAACAAAACAAACTTTCATCATGTCTAAGATACCATCTGCTAACAACATTATCATATATGTCCATTAGTAAATGAGAAATTTAAGCTATGGAGAGGTTAAATAACTTACCCAAAGTCACACAGTTAATAAGCAACAGAGACTTCGCTGATTCAGCCTCATCTCAGGGCACAACTCCAGAGCGCCCCCTGGAGGTGTGTGATGCCAGCCTTGCTTTGAGGTCAAGGTCATACATACACTTCTTCAGCTGGTAGGTTCAGGAAGAGTTTGCCATGATTTTGTAATATAATGTGGTTATCTCTGAGTGCTAGTTCAGACTTCTTTTCTAGAGAAATTTTTTAAAGCTCTTGCGCTGTTGGACTGTCATGTGACACTATCAGAATCAGCTATAAAAAAAAATTCCACATAACTCACATTTTAAAAATATATATGACATATTCAAGTTGTAAACAGTGTAGGGAATCTCAGCCTAAATTGTGCACATGTTTATATCTGTAACCTTAAGGCCAGCCCCCCAAAATAGTTTTATTGTAGATTAAATGGTATAGAAATGATTGTCTTAAGATTTTTTTTTTAAAACAAAAAAAGCCCTACAACCCATGGCTGTGTTTCACAGGCCTGTGAGACCAGAATAAAGGCATTATATTTGTTCCTACTTAATAAGAATAATATAATCCAATTATATTAGAATAATAAAAAGTTTTCTAGTTACATCTGTTAATATTTCTTCCTAGTTACTACTAGGTATAGGAATAAACCAAAAGGTCAGTTATGTTATTAAAGAGAACTTTGGCTAAAATATAAAACAAAAATCTATTTAATTGTGTATACATATAAAGACTTAGAAAAATGATTAAAAGAGACCATTTTGTTTGTTCGTTATAAAATAAAAATGCTCACTAATTACTTCTGATCAAATTCTACTTC